>NC_133809.1:6758930-7958930 GCF_043250625.1 Sebastes fasciatus | reverse complement strand
AACACCCACTTTAAGGATCAAATGAATTTTACATCACATCCTGTGCATCGGTAAATGTTGTACTGCATTTCCTGCAGGGTTCAGATGTAACTTGGCGGGGGGCCACATGCAGGTAGAAGTCGATTTTGATCAGTGTTACCCAACACATTGAGTAATAACTTTTAAATGTCTTGGTTTTTACAGTAATAGGGTTGCAGTGCCTGATTCTGTGCATGAAATATCACTGACAATGAACAGTGTGACATTATTTTCAAGAAAAAACGAACCACTTGTTGATGTTGCTCTCTCCAGGTAATTTTTCTAGCGCACCCACCAGTGAGCTAAAAAAAATTAATTTGAAACGGTGACTGGCAGCTAAAATTGGAAATAGAGTATAAAGGTGTGTGTATGCGTGTGTGTGTGAGAGGCTGCTGGTGAAATCAGATAAATTGGTGTTCTGACACTTTCGACTCCCAGATCTAAAACGGCAAAGTATGCCATAAGCTCAGATAAATGTCTCCGAAACAGACAGCGGAGACAAGAAAATGATTTTTGTCTGTGTGACTGTGAAAGGGATTTAAAGAAAAGAGCTCTCGGCTGTAGTGTGAAATTTAAAAAATAATATTTAGTTGTTTCCTTGTAGAAGAGTTGTCTGGTCTCTGATAGACGTGTTTTTCAACGCACTTTGTGCTGCATAGCTTGTTGAGTCTTTTGGACCGTGTTCTTAAAGGGATAGTTCGGATACTGTAGGTAATACATTGACTATGGATAAGTACCTCATACAACCCCACTTCAAAACATCCAAATTATCCCTTTAATGAGCATATTTAGTGTTGTCGTGGGAAGTGAGCCCACTTTATTGTTTCTTTAAAACGGCGATTACCTACCCTTTCAGTCAGTTAAAATCTATGTGGGAGAAATTACATTTAAATAATTATTCTTAAGACTGTAAAACATGTATACATAAATATATGATGCTCATTATATATTTAAACAGTCCTTTCTATTGATGGTGCATCGTGTGGTGATTACAGACCGGAGTTCATATTCCAGTCCATCCTTTTATTCACTGCTACATCTCTGACTGTATCGACTCATCAGCAGCAATGAGATCATTAGCCAGTGGAGCCAGACCACATTCAGAGGCAGCAACACTTTCTTTAGGCCAGACCTTCACTTCCTCCATGCCCCTTGCTCTGTTGCCACGGTGATGCTGTCTCCACACACTATAATCTCTCATAGACCCTCATGTGACCCTGCTTTCCCTCTCTCTCCGTCTCTCTCTCTCTCTCATATGTCATGTCTCTCTCTCTGGTGCACATTTTCATCTTATATTCTTGGTCTTTTTCTTTGTGGACAACCAAAGATTCTGACTTTTATTCTTTTCTTTCCCTTTTTGCACGTCTTCCCTAATTGCTTCACGATCTTTCTCTCTCTCTAAAAGCTAGACACCAGGTTTCAGACATCATTTATCAGACACATTTTACAGAATGCAAATATGTCATTCAACACTCAATACACACATCGCTCATTATCTGTCATACTGCAACTTTACTGGACTTTTGCTGCTGCTGCTGATGTTTTGCACACTTGTATTTTTATCAGTATTGTATTATACTTCATATTTCTTATATTTTTTGTACTTCTATTGCTTCCATTCTGTACTTTTTATCGCTGAAATGTATGATCTTCTGTCTCATTAGTGCCTTATTTTCATGTAAATATGTGTCAAGTCGGTAACACTTTATAATAATAACCATCACTTATAAATGGTAAATTGGTAGTTAATTAAACTTAGTTAATAGTTATTTTACTGTTAACAATGAAATGATAATTAATACTGTTTACTATTTATTAGTAATGCTATAATTTCTGTTATTTTATCAATAGTTTGTCTAATATGAAATAATTAGTTTATAAATCATATATTGTGTCATAGCTGAGACAGGAGACGGAAACAGTTCATTGTTGCACACATTATAACATTTATATACTATAGTAAGTATTTGTTAATGACCAAATTATTTTTAAACTTTTAAGAAATTGTTTGTTAAACATCTATAAACATTAAATAGATAGATGGACCAGAAACCAATTATAAACCATTTTAAAAGTATTAACTATCTATCTAAATAACGTTTACAGATGCTTTACAAAGTAATTATTAAACATTTGACAAGGTATTATAATCATTGGTTGCAACTTTATAATAACCATCCAAATAATGTTTATAGACAATTTACAAATCAATTAATAACCATTAACAAATATTTATATATATTTTACATAAAATGTCATAATGTCTGCAAAAATAAAGTGTTAAAATATCATAAATTATAGCATTCTTAATAATTACTGAATATTATTGATTATAATTTCATGATTTATTAACTGTAAAATAACTATTAACTAGATTTTAATTAATATAAATTTACCGTTCATAAATGATGGTTATTATAAAGATGGTACCATGAAGTCTTTTATTACAATGCACCATTTGAGGCTGAAGCAACTTCAATTTAGTTGTGCTTGCATAATGATTGATTGATTTATATTCTTGAATTTACACTCTCTCTCTGTGTCTTCTAAAACTTGCACAGATCCACCAAGTCACACCCAGGGCCTGTGGTGCACATCAGTGATAACCCCATGGATGAAGGAAAGGTAACTGATAGTTGACGACCACATAGCGTGTTTAACAGAGATACATTTCTACCCTAAAACCTAAAACAAAACTGCACCATTTCTTTGTTTTCTGGTGGTGTTCTTTTCTTTTTTTTCTTGTGGATAACTGCTCCAGTGCAGACGTCAATACGGCTTGTGCAGCTACAATGGAGAATGATAGCAGAACATTTCCAGCTAATTAAAATGTCAATGGTAAACATCAGGTTTTGGTGTCAAAATCAAAGAGAAAAGGTTTCTTTCGAGAGTAATCGTTCACAGAAACCTTCCACAATGTTACACACAAAATCATGGCAGAGGAGATGGAGATACTGAGAGATACAGCGGCCTCAATAATAGTCTTCTCAGTGAGGGATGTCGCCATGACCATATGCACGCAATGCTGTACTAGTGTTCATTAAATACTGGCTGTGAACATTTTTAAACGACAGCTGAAAACCAATTTATTTAATTTTGGCTTATAATTAATGTCATTCATCTTCTTCTTCTTACTAATTCTCTCCATTTTTATTCTTAACGTTCTCTGCTTTTTGATTTCACTTATGTATGTATTTTATCATCTACTGTCTTTTTATTGTCTAATTTTATTCTCTAGCTGCCCTTTTGTGAATGTGTTGTATTTACATTTTTTTTGTAAAGCACTTTGAGCTATATCTCTTGTTAGGAAAAGTAATTATTATTACTATATTAATAATAATAATAATAATAATGTTATTATTAGCTAATTTGTCAAATACCCATAAATTCCTCTTTGATTGAATGCAACAGGTGAATGTTGCTTATTTTAATGTTTTTGAAAGATATGTTTTAGTTTTTATTTCATTTATTTGAGCTTCTGTATTTAATATCACTAAGTATTTATTAATCAATAATGGTTTAATAATGGGCACTGCCTCTATATTAATATAAACTATCCAATAAAGGTGCAAATGCCATAAAAAATTATCTAAAAATAATAATGGTTTAAGGGTGTTTTTAAGTTCTTGTATTGTCAGTGTTTTGGGTAACACTTTAATTTAACACCCCATAATTTCCTAATAACCTCCTAGAAATGAACATATATGTTGATGAAACATCTTAAGAATGTATATATGGAAAATAATAAGGAAGGAAAAATGGAGACTGTTCAGTTGGTACAACACAGGCAAGTATACAATTCTACAAATATGGAAAATACTGTTAATTAATTTAATTCATATTTACTTGGGTTTCAATGGATCTCACTTGAATCAGCTGGAGTTATTAAGATTTAAACACTTCTTTCAAGTAAATTCCTCTGGAAATCAACTACTGCATGTAAACTCTACACAATATTACAGCTAGAATAGGTTTTTCTCATATACACAGTAAGTCATTAATGAGTTGGTACTAACTGTGTCTTAGGAATCTGCCTATTTTCTCTATAACTAGTACCAAATTATATACTTCTTTCAAGAAAAATTCAGAGGAAATGATTGAGAAATTCTGAGTATAGTTAAAGAGGAACTTCCCAGACAGTGATGGTACAGTGGTGTTCACTCCAGGCTGAGTTATATGTAGTTATTAAGCCGAGTGTGGTTTCACAGTAATCAGCTGAGCCGTGTTTTACTTCTCTTTCTCTCAGCTTCTGATTGGATTTGAGTGTGGTGTCGTGGTGTTGTGGGATTTGAAGTCCAAAAAAGCTGACTGCCGCTACAATTATGATGAGGTAAGGCATTACTTTCTTGTTCATGGTTTTCTCACACTTTTTTCCCAGCAACATGTTTGGTCTTGTTAGGATTTGCATAATCTATCACTTCCATCACATGTGACTGAACAGTGTTTTCTCATGAAACCTGAAATAGCTGCTTGTTGGGAGATGTCGTCTCAGCAGCCTCCATATACTGAGTGACTATTGTTGTCGATTGAGTTTTACATAAAGAAGGAAAATCTGGGTTTGTCATACATGTACTATATAGACTAGAATTAGGATCACATCGGCTGTTGATCAAATAAAGTAAAATAAAAAAAAATTCTAGATTATTGTGCTAATATTTAAATGAAGTTCCTTTTGTGTCTCAAGAAGCATTTTCTTAAAGCATCAAAATGCTAGCATCTTAGCACTAAAAGATAAGTCTGATGATATTTTATATTGTTGTCATCCCATGAATCAAATCCCATGAAAAGACCAAAACCAACAATGAACGGATCCTACAAACTGCCTGATATATCTCATTCCTCTGTGCCGTAGAGCCCCATTGTCGTCCAAAAACTATTAAAACTAGGTCAATGAGCCACGCGTTGCAATGAGTGACACATTCCTTTATTTGATTAACACACGCACTGTAGTTTATTTTGAGCCGATCCCACGTACAGTACACCGCCCTGCTGCCAAACATACCTGCTACAAGCCATTTTAGGAAATCATTTACCTTTTTTTAATAAAAGATGAAAGGATATATTCGTGATCCATTTTCAAAGAGTTATGTCTCCACTAGGAACGGATGGGCGTGGGGCTGAGTGTCACAGACGGGCTAAGCCAGCCGGAAAGTTTTTGAGACAGGCTACTGTTGGTTTTGATCTTATCATGGGATTTGTTGACAATAAGAAAAGCAGCCTTATCCTTTCAATATGTTGCTGCTACAAATCTTCTAATTTACCGTTACACAGCTGTAAAATGTGCATGTACTTTATATCACACTCTTAACGATGTGAGCCACTGTGTGTCTGTGTCTTTCAGGCGATCCACTCGGTAGCCTGGCACCATGAGGGTAAACAGTTTGTTTGCAGCCACTCCGATGGCACTCTGACCACATGGAATATACGAGCCCCAGCCAAGTTTGCACAGATCATCACACCACATGGTACGAACTGTTGTATACACACAGTTGTATTGTTTACATATTACGCACGCACAGACCTATTGAATAGAAGCCACTTATGTCTTTAAAAGCACATATTGTAGCTCAAAGTCCCTCCAATCTTAGAGGTGTGACAGATTTGGCACAGGATCTTATGTACATTATATGTACTGTAACTTCTGCACATTAACCTTCAATGCATTTTTGCCATTTGACCTCCACTAGGAAAGCAGCCTAAGGATGGAAAAAAGCCAGAACCATGCAAGCCTATCCTGAAGGTGGAGTACAAAACAACAAGGGCTGGGTAAGTGCGATGGTAGCAGATCCCCACCCATCCTGTGTCTTAACCAACACTGGTTTCAAGCCGTATCCTGCACTGAAAGTGGCCTTTCCTGTTATTCTATCATAACAGACCAGTCATGTTGCTGGTGGAAACTGGGTGGAAAGCTGGAAAGGCCCTGTCTAATTATTCTTCTGTTCTCACCGGCTTTGTTTTGTTGTGATCATTAAATAAATGATTTCTGATCATGAAAAATGATTTGTTGTTCCGTTGAGGTCACACGTTAACTACGTTGTGGTCGCTATTAAACACAATTATCATTACCTGAAGAGAACAAGCTTGTTACGTCAAGGTCACAAAGTAAAAAGACAAAACGTTCCTATAAAACATGTCATAAAATGTTTTATATTTCACTGAAGCTGATCTAATTTTCCCTTTTTCTCTCAGGACAGGGATTAATATAGTTGTCATTATAATTAAAAAGTAGGCTCCTCCCATCATGAATGCTCTTGAAATGGGGGCAAAGCATCTCCAGAGAAATAGGGATGGGTATCGTTAGGATTTGATCGATACTCTTATCGAGGTCTTTTTCATTGCTAAACAATTGCTTTTTTAATATATTGTTTAAATAAGGAATACATTCACAACAGGATTAGAATTTATTTCTATTTTAAATATAACTTCATGTTGTTTCTGGAGCAGCAACTGCAAAGGCACTATATAAACTCAATAATATCTCACAGGAAACTCAAACCGATTAATTGATTATCAAAATAGTTGGTAAACAATTTAATAGTTGACAACTAATCAATTAGTTGTTGCAGCTCTAGTGCTATGATGTTGCATGTTACAGGGACTGTGATAAATGCAAATGCAGATTAGATTAGATTTTTAAAAAATCCCAATACATCGCCTTGCTTAAAGTATCGCAATATATTGAATCGTCACTCCTGTATAATGATATGTATTGTACCACCAGATTCTTGCCAATACACAGCCCTAGTTAAACAGGTGTATTGATAAAGTATTGGCTTTTTTTGCAAAGGTTTTATTGCTCTTACAGTAACCAGCGTAGTTGGAGGAGCTCAGCCCTGACACAGCGAGCAGAGGAGACGCCGCAACGTGATAATATATTACATTAAAAAAACATAAAAATGTACAGATAAAAGAACCGGTAATATCAGAGCTTGTCAATACTACGGTCTTTAATAATGTAGCCCCGAGGCCCGTTTAATACCGGGTAATACCCATCCTCATAGAGAAAGCGCAACAGTAAAACGCTGGTGTCCCTCTTCACCCATTTCCCACTGATTGGACTTTGTAGCTTTTCACAACAAACTAAAAATGTATTGAATAAGCAATTAAAATGTTTGTGTGTGTGTGTTTGTCCTGAACTCAGGGACCCATTCATGGTCCTGTCTGGAGGTCTGTCTTACGACACAGTGGGGAGGAGAGCCTGTCTGACTGTGATGCATGGAAAGAGCACTGCTGTCCTGGAGATGGACTACCCCATCGTAGACTTCCTAACGCTGTGTGAAACTCCATATCCAAACGGTGAGCTGCAGATCTCCACTCCACTGGACAGGTTTTGTTTATCAGAGTCTGTATCTGCTCCTTGAAATGACGTCACTGTTCATTTTGTGCTGTTTTGGTTCTTTTGCCAGACTTTCAGGAGCCTTATGCCGTGTTGGTCCTCCTCGAGAAGGATTTAGTGTTAATAGACCTCGGACAGATTGGGTAATTATTCTGCTTTCTAAATATAGTTTAGACTATTTTTAGTATGCACCAAAGAATATGGGTATTGTAGATCAAGCATATTATATTAACACACAGTATACAAGAGACACTGCTAATTATTTCAGTCAGAAATGTGTGAGTCAAACCTTTCAGACTTAATTAAAGGAACAGGAAGGGGCATTTAAAGTGGTTGGACTGTCAGTCAGAGTATTCAACAGCATTGACTGGCAGCAAGGAAGTTTCATCTCAAGTTGAAAGACAAGTGCAGATACTATAAAGATTAGATTAGTTTTCAGATCTAACCTAATGGCATGTTGTCTTGACAGGTACCCGATATTTGAGAATCCATATCCTCTGACTATCCATGAGTCACCAGTGACCTGCTGTGAGTACTTTGTCGACTGCCCTGCTGAACTTATTCCTGCACTTTACTCTGTCGGCAGTCGGCAAAAGAGACAAGGTTACAGCAAGAAGGTAAATTACTCCTCTGTGTAATCTGTGTTTAAAATGCATCGGACAGTGGAATTGACACAACTGAAAGCCTGCAAAACTCCAACTAAATGTAACATATGTTTTGTCGTTTTCACAGGAATGGCCCATTAGTGGAGGAAACTGGGGCCAAGGCACTCAGAGTTATCCAGAGATCATAATCACTGGGTCAGTTACTAATTATTAATGAATGAACTAATTGATTTGTTATTTTGATTCACATGCAAACGTGAACAAATTATCTCATATATTTTCAATGTTTTCAGACATGCTGATGGATCGATCAAATTTTGGGATGCTTCTGCATGTGAGTAGTTTAATTTGTTCTATTAAATTTATTTGTAGGGACCAGGAATCATTTTATGCATCAATATTTTGGGAGCAATTGAGGAGAGAAAGTATCTATTTTGTCTTAATCTTTCTAAGTTGTATTTGATATATTTTTTAACCTGCCTCTTTAACTTTAGTCATTCTTTCCTTGTAGACATGATTGCAGCTTTAAGTGGTCGCTATCTATCTATCAGATGCAAATGATCAAGCTTACTATTACATGACCCTAATAAGCTTTGAAGCAGCTTGCTATTAAGCATGTGTATACACAGCAGTGAACTAATCCAGGTGACACAACCAGTGTGCATTTATTGCTGCCTGGAACTACTGTGACTAGTACACTAACTGAAGGCGATATATCATCACATCTTTCTGACTTCTTGTTTCTACTCTTCTCAAAGTAATGCTTCAAGTGCTGTACAAGCTGAAGACTGCCAAGGTTTTTGAGAGGGCTCGCGGTAAGGAGGATAAGGCAAACACAGAAATAGTAGAGGAAGACCCGTTTGCCATCCAGACCTTGTCCTGGTGCCCCGAGAGCAGGATGCTCTGTGTGGCCGGGGTGTCTGCCCACGTTATCATCTATCGCTTCAGCAAACAAGAAATCACCACTGAAGTTGTGCAGGTGGGTAAACAACCATTGTCCGTGGCAACGTGTCATCAGAAATGAGCAGAATTATAGTTTTGTTTCATCTCTTGTGTTTAGCTTTTGGAGGTGCGGATGCATTGTGAGTTCAACGGCGGGGACTCCCCTGATCCAGGAGGGGAGCAGACCCCCACCCTGCCCACCCCGGGAGCTTCCTCCAGCCCTCAGGAGACTGAGCCCCCCACTCAGCCCTCCACAGGCAGCAACTCCTCTGACGGACCCCGGGACAACATACCATGCCTCCAGTACGGACAATTACGTTTTCTTGTTCTTGTTTTGCTAAAAGGTTGAATTGGGTGAAGCAGGTTGTCACTGAACAGACCAATTTAAGTAAATGATGTTGTCATCCATTCGCTCCTTCCAGCCAACTGCTCAATCTTTCACTTTAACATTTCCACATCAGTACACCAGGGGGAAATAATCCTTTTTATAAAAATATTTAAAAAATGATGAAAATGTTCTGACAGTAAAAGGGTTGAAGGGGGACTAACAATAATAAAAAATTATGATGTTGTCAGTGTGGCTTACCCAAAGGGTGATAATTCATTGCAGTGTAAAGTGCAGCCTGCTGTCTCATCCTGCTGTGTGTTTGATGCAGGGTGCGGAGCTCCCCGCTGAAGCAGTCTCCGGGTTACCAGGTGGAGCTGGTGATCCAGCTGGTGTGGGTTAGCGGGGAGCCTCCTCAGCCGATCACCAGCCTGGCTATCAACTCCTCCTACGGCCTGTAAGTCTATGCGGCGAGCACACTTAACATTTTGACATGAAATCACATTATTCTAGGCCTACACGAAACAGTGGGTGGTTATCTCTGTCCAGTGGCTGTATTTGTGCAGAAGGCAGTAACCCTAAACTAAGAATTGTTGTGTTTTCGTTAGCTTAGAATGAGCCGTTTATATCTACATAGGGAGCGGCTCCTCTTCACGGTGTCCGCCATGTTTCTACAGTAGCCCAGAACAGACAAACCAAACACTGGCTCTAGAGAGAGCCTTTCACGTTGTTAGGTTACATTACCTGAAGGCCACTGTCAATCACAAGGTAGCCATGCCTTAAAGCATCCCCTGCTTTATGGTTTATTTGACTCTAAATGGGACCATCATTTACTAAATGAACATCATGCTGTATTGAAGAAGACTTGAAACTAGCGATTGAGACCATAAACTCATGTTTACAATGTTTACTGAGGTAATAAATCAAGTGAGAAGTAGGCTCATTTCCATTAGACTTCTATACAATCAGACTTCTTTTTGCAACCAGAGGAGTCACCCCCTGCTGGCTATTAAAAAGAATGCAAGTTTAAGGCACTTCAGCATTGGCTTCACTTCTCAGACTGCGGAGATGCACACTGGTTTCAATCTGCAACCACACCACTAGATACCTAGAAATCATACACACTGTACCTTTAAAAGCAGAAATAGCTTCTTGATCCTAACTCCACCGTGTCTCTCATCCCCTCCTGTGTTTCAGTGTGGTGTTTGGAAACAGTAACGGTCTGGCTGTGGTCGACTACCTCCAGAAAACTCTGCTCCTCAACATGGGCACCTCGGAGCTTTACAGCCCATCTGACCCCTACCAGAGGCAGCCTCACTCCCCACGCAAAGCACGGCAGCCCTCTGGAGGTGAGCTGCACTCCAACAATGTCTGCGTGTCGTTGTTTTCTGTTGGTCACTCTCCATAGCTAGGGCAGCCCTGACTAACATTCCTAACCTTTACTAAATGCTTTATTTATTTGTTTCTTACCTTGTGTTTCTTTGTGTTGCTAAAGCAATCTAAACAGTTAACTGAGCGTCTCTGGATGTTAGAGGTGGGGTTAGTGAGGCAGCAGGGCTGACACTTGGCAGCAGCCTCAACTTCGCACCATGAGCACCGCCCCCTGCAGTAGCTCCTGTCCCTCAACAGGGGGCATCCCTGACAGATTCTCCATCTGTTCAGTTGGACAGAACAAAGACAGAGAATGCTCTATCAGTGCTGCAGTAGCATTTCCTTTTGATTCATCTTAATATGATAAAACGATACATAATTCATATTTATTTGCTTGTTATACCCTCGCTGTTTCTGTCATGTCTTTAACTGTGTTTTTGTCTTTCACTGTTTGAAATCATTTTTTTCAATCTCAGTGGCCTGCTGCTAGATTCAAGACTCATTTATATGGGTTCTCTGCTGTGAAAAGCAAATTTTAAAGGTGCTCTATATGATTACCCAGAGCATTTATATAGCAGCAAACAACTATTTTCTTTGTAAAGATATAGAGGAGTAATGTCTACCTGAGCAGAGAGGGAAGTCACTCTCCCTCTGTGTGTGATTCAATCCGAGCTTCTCTGTGGTTTGTTGACATAGCTAGGCCGGTCATGCATCCTTTTAGTGCATGAGGTTACAGCTGATAATGCCGTCCAGACCGACAGCGCCGTTGCGGACGAGTAGCACCCATCTTCCGGTTCCCCCCCACCTCCCCAGGTTAACACTGTTATCTTTGTCAGCAGTGTTGTCGTAGTCTTCATTGTTGGCCCCGTTAGCTGCGAGCCACCAGCTAAGTTGTCGTCATTATGAGAGCCGTGTGGAGGCAATAGAAATGCTCCAATCTCGCATTAAGTACCTTTCATGTATGCACACTGCAAGAATGTTATCTGATAGATAGATTTTTAATATATACTATATTTTTACTGTTTAATTTTGATTAGAAAATCCAGCAACAAGCCTCTGAGACTCTTTCTTTTCTGTTTCACTGTTTTTACTGTTGGTCTCTTTCTGTGATTTTGGTAAAGACATTCCAACTGTGACGTCTTGCATGTCCAGACTTTCTAACTTGTATTCTGAGTCTGTGAAAAAACTACGTCCATCCCACTTCAGTAAGTTATGTTGTGTCTGAATTTCTTCTCCCTCCCCGACAGTATCATATTTCTCCTCTAAGCTTTCCCTCTTTCTCATATAGATACACTCCCTGATTTTGATAAAGCACCCCCAAAGTCCCAAAGCTCACTTTTTAAAAACACCAGCAGTGAGCTGGGAGGAAATTTTGAAACTTGAGGGCACTTTAACAAAGTCAGGTAGTGTATATTTAAACCCTACCACGTATTTTACCAGAATAAACAACACTGACACCCTGAGTCAACAGATTTGTACTAGATTTGTGTGGCTTACACTGTATAGGTAGCTGTCCCTGCCTTTGCTCAAATAGGTGACCCTTTTATTATTTTCACCGTATATACTGCAGGAATTGGCATAGCTTTAGTAAGCGTTGCTGAGAGTAGCCCAAGAGGACTAATTCTGCCTTGTTTAATTACAACCTTTGTGGCTCCCACAGCAACCTGTGAATCCAACGACGGGTCCAACACCTCAGAGGACCGCTGCAAATCTCCTACTTCAGGTAAGCATCCCTCAAGTCTGTCTGCTTCATACAAAAACAAAACACATGCTTTTATTATCTTTTTCAAATGCTGACATTTGTCATGTAGGATCTACCTCACCTTGTAATTCAGATGATGATCGAAAGCAGAAGTTCATAGAGAAGGGTACTGTATTGTTAAAAGCTGCATGTCCCGTTAAATTTAAGCATTTAAAAATGGCTGCAGTTATCTGATTTGTCTTTTTGAACCTTATTTCCAGTGAAGTTCAAAAGCAGACGCTTTTCCAAGACGGTTGCCAATGACTTTGGTACTGTATCATCCAGATGTATTCTCTCTGATTACTCACTCTTTCTCTGTGAATGACAGCGTCCTAACCACACTGTGCCTTAATCCTACGTGCATCTTTTTGTGCCAATGAAAGAGAGAAGTGCATTCAAGAAATGTATTTGTACTAATCATACGGTTTGGGGGTTTTCATAGTTGATTTCTGAAATGAATCAGGATTCTTTATTAAATGCATGATGACAGGACGTCTTTTGAATTTCAGGCGTCAGATTTTCTATGCAGATTTTTGTCAAAATGCTGCAGGCTGTTGCTACTCTGGACTGAAAATATTATGCCAAATTGGCAATTTTTTACTAATTCAAAAAGCATAGAAAATCTGCTTCATGCCTTGTTCTTTACAGTACTAATGTCTAACCTTGTCACTTAAATGTTTAAGTGAATTATTCACCTTCAATTGTAGACACTTACTGTGTTTGTGTGTGTGTTTCTGATTCCAGGGCTTCAGCTCAGTGTTAACTGTTTGGCTCCCCGCTGATTTTTCCTCCTCCTACTCTCTTTGCATAACTATGTTCACTGAATTGCAATTACCTTATTTCTTGACTGCCTCTTGCTTTGTTTGACATTGCAGGCCCTTTGGTTGTCTGCGATGCCTCTCAGCCTCATTTGTATTCTCAGGGTTTCTCTAAGGGTGGTTATAGACTGCAACAGGCAACTTTTAGACTTCATATTGGCAACACTCCAGCAACAAAGTTAAAAGCACCAACTTAAATCAATTGAAATGTTATTGGAATGAGAATATTCCTCTTAAAGCAGTGCAGTATTGCACATGTTTAATAGTAAGAGCATAATGTACTCTATCTATAGGCCTGACACCATAACTACTTTTGTTGGACGATATATTGTCCCAGAAATAATTGCAATAAACAATGTTATTGTCATTTTAAGACCATTTTATTCCACTGATATAATGATAATATAATAGCATAATAATGCAAGTATACCCTGTAAAAGAGCGATGAACTTTTAATTCTTAAGAATCTTCAGACATTGGAATTGAAATGTCAGAATCAGATTTATTTTGCTCAGTATATACATAAAACGGGTTAGGTAACGTAATCATCGTGACAGGCCTCTGTATGTACTTTATGTATGTCCTCAACAGTTGTCCTCCAGTGTATGACCACTCTTAAGAATGACTCAAAATCATAATTTTCGATTTTGCACTGATTTGCACAGTAAAAACAATGTGACAGATTGCTGAAATGATAATTACAGAATCTACAATTGTAATTTATTTAAAAACTACCTTTGATTTTTTTAAAGAACATTTCCATTTTTAGCCGTCAATCTTTCCTCATACAATATGAGTATTTGTTTCTGTTACAGCCAAGATGTCACGGAAAATTAGCTCGTCTAGCGAAAAGCCAGACCAGGGTAAGCTACTGAATTTTAGCTTCTAAGAACCTTTTACATTTTCCTACAGGTTTTCCTTCTTTCTTTGTATGAAGTCCACAGCTGTAAAATACTTATGTGAGAGTACTTTTTATTGGTGTAAATGTGAAACTCTTGGGATGTTCTACTGTGAGTTGAGACAAACACTCTTGTCTCTGTTTGCACTGTGAGCAGAGCAGAGGCCCCAACGATGGCGCTCTGTCACATGTAAGGAGCGCTTTTGTTGTCTGAACGAAGGCAAGGCGGCGGCCATGATGACCCAGAAGGGGGACATCTGTAGAGCTAAATCAGCCCCCTACTATCCCTGTGAGTGGACCAGCCATGGTCTGACTTGGGCTGAAGTGGGATAACTGGTACTAACCCCCACCACTGCTGGGGCTTTTGTTCTGAATTGGTTAACATGACACTAATCTTCTCCCAATTCGTTCTTTTTGAGGAAGCTCCACTGACTTGTCTGCACTCGGTGTTAAAAATCCTGCTTTTCTTGTTTACAGTTTTTCCTTGTGAAGAGCACACATGACGGGGCGGTGTGTTTAGCCTTCCTCTCTGTGTCACACATCTTTTTGTGTTTCTGTTGGGATCCCTCATTAGCTTTTTATAAAGAGGGTACAAGCTTGTGTTTCAGCTGCCGTCAGCACAGTAATGAGGCATGGATAATTCTTGGTCCTTTAATGCCAGTTCTTCTTTGGGAGTCCCTCTGGTACTACATGCATATCTTTTTCATGTTGAGAATGTTGTTGTTGTCAATTTAAATGCAAAAAAAGTACACTGAGGAAGCATTTAAAGAAAACGCATCCTTGGGTTTAAACTGTGCAAGAGCATCTCAATGTCAAAAAGCTTTTTGGTGAACACTAGTCTGTACTGGGTCTCTTCTATAAAGACATGAATATGATATCCGCCAAACACAGAATATAGCACTAACATATTAACTGGGTTTCCAGTGGATTTTATGCCATTAACATCTCTAATTCTCCTGTTTGCATGGAGAAGTCCTCTATAAACTTTTCATTTGACACAAATCATTTCCTCATTCTCTGGTTTTTGTGCTCACTCCTGCTGTCCAGATGCCAAGGATAACTCATTCACCCGCTCACGTAGTTCAAGTGTAACCAGCATAGACAGAGAATCCCGAGAGGCCATCTCCTCCTTTCACTTCTGCGAGAGTTTCCCCAGGAAGAACGACAGCGTGGTCAGCCCCTGTCTGCTGGTGGGAACCACCCAGGGCACGGTAATGATGGTGGCCCTCAGCCTGCCGCCCGGCGGGGACCAGAGGCTGCAGCAACCAGTCGGCATCTCCTCCTGTGGTAAGAAGCTGAACTGAACTAAAGGGATAGCTTGTTTTGAAGTGGGGTTGTATGAGGAGCTTATCCATAATAAGTGTATTACCTACAGTAGATGACGGTCGGCACGCAGTTTGGAGAAGCAGACATGAGTTAGTTCCAGCACTGAAGCAAAGCAATGTACTGTTGTGGACAGGGCCGACAGCAAAACATATTTTAGCCACCTAAAAGAAAGACTCACCTAAAAAAATCAATAGCAGTTTAAGTGTACGCTATATTTAGAATATTGTTACTGCTTTATCTTGCCGTCAGTCAGCCCTTTCCGACGGGGAACTGAAGCCGCCAAAGCAACCTGACTCCATTGAAAAAAACCTGTAATTTTACCTTGCAGAACACGGAGGTTGCTGGTCTACCGCTGCCTCGATCGGTTAGTTTGTTTGTGTTATTGTGTGACTTTGGTGAATCTGAACTAACTAAAGTTACCCAATAACAGGTGGTGAGCATATAATACAGTAAAATGTAGGTAACAGTAATTATATAATAGTGCTTTTTCCATTACTTTTTAAACATCAGAAGGAGCCTTTCTGACCTTCATAGTTGAAATGTCTTGGTGGTTTCCTACACTGTGATTAGTTTAACTTTAGGAAGGAAGTGGTGGGGGAGACTTGAAAACACTGTGTGTAAGCAGTTTTCTTTCCACAAACAGTGTTTGGGCCAAAAGATTTACTTCCAGAAGTTAGTATTGAGTCAATCAGTGTATATTCATTAGCAAACACACAGTATTGAAACCCCACAGACAGTGTGTTGTTCTGTAGAGCAGCATATGTCACTTTTTAAGCATAATTTAAAAGCTCAGTACAATATTAGTGGGTGTCACATGGAGTCCACATGGGTACACATGTGGGGCATTTCACCTAAAACCTGAAAGTTTACACTAAAAACGAATGAATTCAAATCATATTTTCAACATAGCAGCATCGTATGATTAAATATTGAAGTCAGACATTTACTAAAAACAGGGTTAAAAATGACCAAACCAGTATTTTTGTACTCCAAAAAGTGAAAGGTCATGCCAGTTTTAGGATCATTTTTTTGCACCGAAGACCTTTTCTTTAAACTCAAAGTTTTATATATAAAAAAAGCAAATACAAATGCATTAAAAAAGAGCACAAGACAGAAAGAAACTTTGAATGTTGGGTGGTGGAAGTAGCTTTGTTTATTTCCCATCACAGTTATTTTTCCAGATGTTCCAAATGAAAATATCCAACTTCCCTTCGCTCTGCTGTCCTCTTGGTTGACCTTGAATTAAGGATTGTAGCAATGTGCTTGATATTCTGTGGTAATTTGAACGCCGTCTCTAATCTAAATGAAAACAACACCGCTGTAACACTCATTCTTCAGGCACTATGGTCACACTCAAAGGAGGCATTTTGACGATGGCCCTGTTGGACTCCACTGGAACTCTGCTGCCCCCTTCCTACGAGCCATGGTACGACCCAAACGCCTCAGATGAGGAGAAGGAGAAGAGCCGGAGGCGCAGGCCGGCCTCCCCTCCCACGTCACAAGAGGGTCAAGACTCCCAGTTTGCTGTGCTGTGTTCGGAGAAACAGGCCAAGGTGGTGACCATGCCCTCCCAGACCCGCATCTACAAACACAACATCACAGAGACGTCCTTCGTGCTGAGGGCTGATGTCGTGCAGATGGCCGGAACGAACTGCATCGCCTGTTTCTGTGCTAACGGGCACATCATGACTTTGAGGTATGACTCCTGGTAGCTTTTAGTGGTATGAGAATCTGCTTTCAAAATACCTGATGAAATAACATTAACTACATTTATATAACAAAAGTTCCAATGTGGTCTGAAATAATGTCTTTGTATGATCCCAGTTTACCCAGTCTACGGCCTCTGCTGGATGTGAACTACCTGCCGCTGACAGATATGCGGATAGCCAGAACGTTCTGCTTCTCCAACCTGGGTCAGGCCCTGTACCTCACCTCCCCCACCGAGATCCAGAGGATCACCTACAGCCAGGAGACCTGCGACAACCGGCAGGTCAGATACAATACAATTCAATTCAATTCAATTCAATTCAATTCAAATCACTTTATTACTCTTCATTAGTGCATGACTTATACTCACTCATATGTCCATTGTTAGATGCAATAATTCTACTTGGTCCCTTTCAGCACTCCCAACGAATTCAGAGCGATTAGTCAGCATTTTTTGCGCGTATGTGAACACTCAAAATGAAATGAACCGTACTCAGACCTCCTCGGGAGGTGGTGAGTACGGTTCACTTTGCCCTTTTGCCATTGTATTTTAGCCCTCTAGGCTCACATGCTATTGCACCGGGACGCTTAGAAAAAACAAGGACAAACAACTGATTACTCATTTCAAGTCCAGCCGTCAACTTTATTATATTCATTTTTGATTCTAATAAAACGGTTTTGATTATAGTCATAAGGAATATAGATTGGAATAGACATGTGCTGATGTTTGTGTGTTCCTCAGGAGATGCTCAGTGAGTTATTTACCCCGGTGGAGACACCAGAGGCTCCTAACAGAGGGTTCTTCAAAGGCCTGTTTGGGGGAGGAGCTCAGTCTCTGGACCGGGAGGACCTCTGTGAGTAGGCCGTATCAACTTTTCCGTTACCGGATAATTTCTTTAATTGATTTTGCTTTAAACATGGGAAGATGAATGTCAGAATTTGTTCCCACTTTAAATGGATTTCTCTTTTTGTCTTTGGTAGTTGGTGAAACAGGTGCTGGTAAGGCCTCCCGTAGCCTGGCCCAGCACATCCCCGGCACAGGGGGCATGGAGGGCATGAAGTGTGCAGCGTCTGGGGTAGTGGGAGATCTGGCTCGCGCCCGGATAGCTCTGGACGAGAGAGGGCAGAAACTGGGCGAGCTGGAGGACAGAACGGCCGCCATGTTGGCCAGCGCAGATTCCTTTTCCAAACATGCTCATGATGTACGCACTTGTCGTTTCTTCAGGCACTTGAAACATTGTTTTCAGGTTAACTTAACTTATTTCTGACTCTCGTTTTTGCTCTTTTCTCCCCCCAGACGATGCTGAAGTACAAAGATAAGAAGTGGTACCAGCTCTGATGGCAGCGTGTGGAGCTTCAGACTCTGTAATCACGCACACCAGTATCTCTGAGGAGCTGCAGGTCCCTCTTCTTCTCTTCTCTATTTCTCTCCACGGGGGCTTCTGCTCAACAGACTCATGCTTTTATTCTCAGCACAATATCATACACTCTGCATTACCTCAGTCACCGGAGGAATGGCGCGGAGTAGACACTGGCCATAATGAGAATGGAAAGAAATGGAAGAAGAGAAGCTCTTAGGAATCTCTCTTTCCATTTCACCAGAGAGCGATGATGTTCACATAACATCTGTCCGCAGAACAGGAGAGAGGTGACCTTTCATATCCATCAGTCATGCACTCATATATATCTCATATATATATAAATATATCTACACACTCTGCTGATTTGTTCTGAAAGAGGAAAGACAATTCTGCAAAACATGTACTTGTGGTGGCCTGATTGTTCTTTTTTCCTTTCTCTGCCCTTTATGATGTCTACCAAACACAGTGGACTTAAATGAGGAGAAAAGTCTGATTTGTCCTTTAAATCTAATCAAGTCAATGAATTTCTATAGGAATGATTGGATCAATGAAGGACTTGTGTCTGTTTGTTTTGTCTGATTTAAATTATTTTTGGAGTTTGTCTTCGTGTGAGTCTGTCCAGAAAGGGCCTTTCAAGCACTTAGAACCGTAAAAACTAGACGGGGAGATGATGAATCTGTTGCCTCTCACTCAATAAGGGCTGGTAGTAAACTAGTTCATCACCCACCATTCCCTTTTACTGCATTTTCCAACCAGGTTGTTTTAGGTGAGAAAGACGCATTTTCTGAGAGTCACTTTGGTTTTTAATTTAAATTAGATTATTTATTGGAACAGTAGGAAGTAAAAGAAGTTTTTATGTTGGGCATTAAATTTAATTTTTTGTTCCTGTGGTCAATTAAATGCGCAAAAAAAAATGCTGAACATGTTTACCCTTGATGAAGAGTTTACATTAATCTATCGGAAAAATTAAGAGTTGATACACTGGAAAACCCCCTGAAGGTCTTCTATTCTTCTGGGGGGCTGTAGCGAAGTCGCATTTGAGAAAGATGAAGGGCAAGACAAAGATTGTCCTTAATATGATTAGCATAAATGTATATTTTGGTTACAATTTTAATTTTTTTGTGATAAAGATTCTATCTATACATGATTATTCAGATTTCTTTTTTTCTGTCATTTTTGTCTCAATGTGTAGGGAAAAAAGCATGTGTCTCTTACAGCACAACGGTAATGCTGTCTTTGTATTCATAGCTGCCAGTAGAAGTGACCAAGCACCACCGAGTGTTACACGCAGTGCCATTGGTCATCTCTCTGAACCATTCAAAACTGTTTCTCTTCTGCCTTTGCCTCATGACGCATATATTCTAACCTCTACCTATGTGTATGTCTGTGTGTGTGTGCGTGTGTGTTTGTGAACATACATATATTCAGGAATATGTGTATGGGCGCCAAT
This sequence comes from Sebastes fasciatus, assembly GCF_043250625.1. Classification (NCBI taxonomy): domain Eukaryota; kingdom Metazoa; phylum Chordata; class Actinopteri; order Perciformes; family Sebastidae; genus Sebastes; species Sebastes fasciatus. The sequence goes on along the minus strand of NC_133809.1, from coordinate 7,939,032 downwards.
ATTTATAATACTACATAGATACAGTGTATTACAATAGGTCTTTTGAGGTTTTTGTTTTTGCTTGACAGTGTTTTTCAATGTGGTTGACTAGAATTCTATTGTAAATTAGATTTCTTTTTCATGAGGTGCAAGGATATGCTGCTATATGTGTCAATGTAGGAGCATTATCTGTTGGGTCTTTTATTTTGAAAAGAGAGAGAGAGACTTCGTCGGTCCAGATTGCTGCCAAATGTTGTAAATAACGGGACAGCTGGACACAAATCTGACAGTGCAGGTTCAGGCAACGTGACATACTGTGCGCTTGCGGCCATGTTCTTTTCCGACACCAAAGAGTTGCTTAATTTCACAGAGTTGTCTTGATTTTTTCCCCAAATGGTGAGAGTCAGTCTGGATACATTGGATGACGGGAGTAGGTTGGCTTTAGCTTCTTCTTCTTACGGGCATGCTACCCTCATCACCCAAACTGCTGTACATGTGTTCACAAGACACGCAAAGTGAATTTGAAGAGTTTAATTCCAAAATGACATCGTGTAACACTTGACTCATGGAAAAATGGTTGCAGGCATGAAGTAAAGCTGTCACTGTTTCTTAGATTTTAGCGTATTAAATCATGTATATTAAGGAGGTGTTGAGCTATTAAACACACCAAAAATGTTTTATCCAAGATGGATTTACAGCATTTTGGAATAAAACCCTTCACTTTTAGCTGGCTGATTTTAATCTACTGTGTACTGCTGAGATAAACCCATCTGAAAGAGCAGTTATGTGGGTTTTTGCACTATTTTTTGTACTTAAATAATTTTGTTAGTATGGTTTTTAATGTGTTTATTATTTTGTGTCCCATTTTCTTATGTTTGAAAGGACCAAAACATGACAGTACCTATGCTTATCTATGTCATTTGCCAATTATGCTGATTGCTTCACTCTCAGATTTGTTTTCAATGTCAGGTTAATGATACTATGATATATTTATATATTTGAAAACAAATATATATATACTTTTAATTTCAATAATCTATTAAAAATGAATACCTTTAATGTAATTTTTTGAGATAGAATAACTCACATTAATGTCCAAACTATGGTTGTGCATAATTATCCACCATCCAGACACGACAATAAACATTTTCTGGTTATATATTGAACATGCTCATCTCGGATTCAAGCTTTGCTACTGCAGGAGGGTCAGCTCCTCTTGGTGGGCAGCTGAGTCTTTCTACAAAGTGTGGCCTCGACTTTAAAGTGCTTCAGTTTGCAACATATATGGTCTAAATGGTCTCTTATTGCACATTGAAGGATGCATGATATTAAGTGTTTACAAACTTGAAACAACCATGTATTATCCCTCTTAGAGATTGTCTGTTCTGGCATTTGTATTTACCACCATGTTGAACAAAACTGAAGTTCTCATCACACATCTGAAGGTGTCCCATTTTCATTTGATCATGCCAATTGTATAAGTGTGGGAGATTATATTTATTTTATTGGTACATCCGTTTATGTTACTGTTTGCTTCATGGAAACTCTTGCTCTCCCTGCACCGTAGAAATGGAAGCTGCTAGGCTCACAGCAGCGTGCAGGAGAGCTCAAGGGTTTCTCAGTCGCCGTACTTCCATCCATCCATCTGTCTGTCTTCTGGGATGAATATCTGTGGAGTTGCAGTATTTTCTCATAGTAGGCAATTTTTGTACAGTTTTATTAAAATAAATTTCACATGGATGTCTGACTTAATCTGCTGCCACAAACAATTTAGACTGTAGATACAGTATATATAGATATTATTGTGCAATGGAAAATAAATGTAAAACCAATCATAACATGTTTTGTCTTGTGTTTTCTGTTTCATGTTGTCCTGTTTACTCACTGACTTCATTTGAAATGACTGATTCTTATATGGAAATGATGTGTCCCTCCACAGGACAGGGGTGTCAGCATCCACTATAGATTTTATTGCACACATTGCAAATTTTGTGCACAATTAGAATTTAAATGTTAGAGTGAAGAGACCATGGATCTGAACAAAGTGACACAAATTATTTTTGATGTCATTGTAGTACAAGATTTTCAGACAATTTCTTTGCAGACAAACTTCAAACTGTGGAACATTTTCCTCTAAAAATGATTATTCATGTGGTGTCTTCATCCTGTATTGTAGCTTGTAATGTTATGGTATGTTTCTAATGTTTTCTTTTGACATGTTTTTTTTATCAAAGATGCACCTATACACTGGTATACCATAAGCTGTAAAAAAGCGATATCGGTGTCAGTCCATGTTATTTTAGTGCCAATATTTGGGCACTGTTTCTTTCCTGTATCTTATGTAGTTTTGTTGTGCAACTATTGGTAAGGACTGTTCAAACCCACATAACTTAATGTTAAATTATAGTACAGATCCAACAGTTTTAAAAATCCAAATATCTATGTCAAGATGAACTTTGGGGGAAATTATTTTTGAAAATATGCATAATATTTTATTAGTATTTTTATTACTATTTGATTTAAAGACATTGCCAGACATGATGGCATCTTGGGTTTGAGTATCTCACACAATTTAAAGGTCCCATATTGTAAAAAGTGAGATTTTCATGATTTTCTAGTGCTATATAAATACTGTTAAACTATCAAAACGCTCAATATATGGAGAAATACACACAGCCCGTATTCAGAAATTTGGCGTTTGAAACAAGCCGTTAGGATTTCTGTCCATTTGTGATGTCACAAATATACAATATTTAGATCATCACACGGTTTTAAATGTAAACATTCTAAATGTGTCACAGTTTATTTCCTGTTGCAGTGTATGTAAATAACATCAGCTGACAGGAAGTAAACATGGACCCAAACTGTTGCCTAGCAACGCAATTCTGTTGCAATTCCGTTGAAATGCACTAAAAGGGTGCCATAAGGGTAAATACAGGTATATTCAGGCAGACAGTATGAAGAAAATAAAGTTTTTTTTAAACATTACAGCATGTAAACATGTTCTAGAAACACAAAATACAAGTATGGACCTGAAAATGAGCACGATATGGGACCTTTAAGCACCATTGAAGTGCTGCAAAAGGCAGATACTGTGTGTATATACAGTGTGTAAAAATCCCCCCCAAAATAATACAGGTACATTTTTTTTTGTTATTTTTATTAAATTTTCATGTATTTTTATCAGTGGTTTAATTTCGTTTTGGTTTTTTTTAATGTATTTTTTATTTTTTGTACGTATTTTTTTATTTTATTCATTTATTTTGTTTATTTCTGAGTTTTGTTAATACGACTCTGACAATCCACTGCACAAACATGTTTGGACTGATAGATATCCCACCCACCCCCCACCCATGACAGTACCCCGAGGGCACTCCAAAAAAAAAGAACAAGTGTACAAAAATAAATATAAATAAATAAATAAGTACACACAAATATACAAATAAAATAAAATAATCATAGTAAAAAATAAATAAATAAATATTTAAATAAATAAAATCAAATAAATGAACATAAATAATGATAAATATTTTTTAATTTTTAATTTTATTTCATTTAATTTATTTTTATTTTATTTTATTTTATATTATTCTATTGTATTTCATTTTATTTAATTTTATTTTATTTTATTTTATTTTATTTCATTTAATTTCATTTAATTTCATATCATTTCATTTAAGTTAATTTTTTTTAATTTTATTTCATTTAAGTTAATGTTATTTCATTTCATTTCATTTCATATCATATCATATCATATCATTTAATTTAATTTAATTTAATTTAATTTAATTTGATTTAATTTAATTTAATTTAATTTCATTTCATTTCATTTTATTTCATTTCATTTCATTTCATTTCATTTCATTTCATTTCATCTCATCTCATTCACGTAAAGTCCTACATTTCCCAGAATCCCCTGGAGGTGGCGCCAGTGCTCGGTTGAACTCCCGTCGTCCAGCGGGGCAAAAAGAACTACTTCAGTAACTGAAGCTGAGCATCATCTTCCTCAGACCTCTCTCTCACTCTGCCTGAACCGGCGGACGGAGCGGAGCGACAGCAAAGTTGAATACAGAGCAAGCTAAGGAGCATAAAGTAAGCCACAACTAGTGCTCTCTGAACAGGTACAGATAACTATTCATGTTTTATAGTTTTAGTAGTTATATATCGCTCTTTCTTCAGCGTCAACCGTTGAATGTTTGCTCCGGACGAACCGTTGGGATGACTGAGACAAAGAGGATGGAGGCAAACTGACTTCTTTCTCATCTTTATCAGGATAACTTCACAGAAATGTGGTCAACTTAGAGGTTAAAGGCTTTTTTCACCTGCTAACTTTAACGTTTCCGTCGACGACAGAAAGTAAGTTAGAAAGATAAAACTGTTTATTTACTAGCTAAGTTTGTTTATTTGTTTGTGTAGCACAATTTAAGAATATACAACATAACAAAAAAATAAATGAATAATATACAGTGCAGGAAGAAGCAAGTGATAACAAAACTATTAGGACAAGATATTTATAATAACAACAATAACAATACAGTAAATATATCAAAAAGACAAGTGGAAGTGTATGGTTAGTGTTTGTGAGGAGGAAATTGATTTAAATTGAAAAAAAACTAAGTTAAGTGCTCAACTATCTAACCTATCTAACGTGTTAAAGAAGTTAAATCTGTCTTTTGGGACTCTTGTAGCTTAAACAATCCTAGTTTCTTCATGTATACATGCTGATTTACACGCCTGCAAGAGATGTCAAAGGTCAACTAGAGAGCCTGAACCTGTCTTTTTTTTTTCAAGAGAACTTCATCAGCAACTTAAATGGACTGTTTGTAAGAATCAGAAATGCTTGTTAACAGCGACACCTGTGGCCGTTAAGTCAACGAAAGTCAGCGTCGGGCTCGCGCTAGTGCTCGCTCTACATAGACATGAACTAGCATCGCTCAAAACAGTGAGGCGACACACGTCAGCTAAAACCACAATATCACTCTATATTTCAGCTGCTTGGCAGTAATGTTAGCCGACCAGACGGAGGTCTCTCCATGAATCACTGCTGATCCTAGTGTTGGCTTTTCCTGCTTCAGCCTCCCGACCGGTGTCCCGAGACACCAGCACCCGGTCGGAGACGATAACGTTTCTCGCTGCGGAGCCCCGTCACTTCACAAGACACGGAAAACCTCTGTTGGTCTGGAGGAGCTGCAGCAGTTATTTCTGCTCTTTTTGTTCAAGAGAACTTTATCAGGAAATGTTAAAGGGCTTCTGACAGTTAAAGGTGTTTCTAACTGTAAAGCCACCCTGCTGTCTCCAGTTATGCACCCACAGTGTTTTCTATTGCTCTGACCACAGCTAATAGATGTGTCTAAGTTGGAGAATTGGACTTTTGGACTTTACATGGACCAGAGTTGTGGATTTCCTCTACACAAAACCCCTTGAATGGAGAGGATGATGTGCACTTAAGATAGGCCGGATTATAGCCTGTTTTAAAGATGAGCCTAGGGCCAAACCTCGTCCTGGAGTGGCTGTCAAAGCTCGATTTGGCCCAGTATGTGGAGTCATTCATCGACAATGGGTATGACGACTTGGAAGTTTGTAAACAGATTGGGGAGCCAGACCTCGACGCCATAGGTGTCCAGATTCAGTACCACAGACACCGGCTGCTCACAGCAGTGTACAGGCTAAAAGATGACGATGAAAGGAAAGCACCTGGGTACTATTTCACCTTGGAGCCTCTGGATCCTTCTACTTGCAACCACTCTGCGCACTTAAAAAGGACTTTGAGGTCACAGACCACAGGAATACACAAGGCCTCCTGTCCTGGAAACCACAACCTGAGATTCACAGATTGTAATGACTTTGTGACTTATCCCAAACTGAAGCTCAAAGTACTGCTAAGGGATAAACTTGCAAAAGATGGAATCAACCTTGGAGAAGCGCCTTACACCCATAAGGTAGGACACTTTTACTTCTGTTTTTTTATAATGTGTTGATACTAAATGCTGTCTCTTCAAGCGCTGTCTCATGGAATTTAATACGCTTACTTTGTTATGTTTGTGATGAAGAGTGTGACCAATTTCTTTGATGGTGCTGACGTCCAGTGATTCTTCTTTATTGCTCCAAGGATGCTTTGGTTTCTCTGGCAAAGGTCTACTGAGATTCACATTCACAAGTTCATCTAATTACTAACTTTATCTTGTAAAGATGTAAGGACCCATAATCAATTGATTGGCATGTTTTTTGCAGAGTGAGTGGGTGCTGAGTGGAACAAGATTTGTATATACAGATCTTCACTGCTCATTAAAATTCTAGCAAAAGTATGGTGGTTTGGATAAGAGCATTCACTACGTTTAATGTACACAATCCATCTTAAATACAATAGTTTCATTAGTTTATGACATTCACTGCATTGAAACAGTTGTTTTGAAGTTTTAGGCCTACATGTTATTCACAGATTGCCATTCAACTTGCAGAGAATGGGAATGACCTTGTTGCATTCAACTGTGGGTTCAGAACTTTACTTAAAGGGATAGTTTGGGGGATTTTGAATAGGAGTGTATGACGTACTTATCCATAGTAGGTGCATTACTTACAGTAGATGCCGGTCGGCGTGCCACCAGCTTGGAGAAACAGACAGGAGTACGGACACGGGAGCAAAGCAAAACAGTGCTATGGATGAGGACAGCAGGAAAACATATTTGTCCCCCCCAATATATATTATAATTACTACCTTGTTTCTATGCTTTACTCAAAACATGAGATGCCATGTGGCTGCTTGCATTCTGGTTTATTGAGGCTACTGTTGAGTTGAGTAATTAGTACAGTATCTCTGCTTCTCTACATTTCTCCCAGTACTTCGTGATTTTTAAAGGTTGATGCCAAAGTGAGTCAAGAAAGAAGCCGTTGCACTTTCACTGACATCAAAACCAGAGGCTGAGGCGATGAAACAGATTGTCTGATAGTCGTAAAGTTGGCGGTTCGATGTGTCCTTGAGCAATACACTGAGCATCAATTGCTCCTGATAGTTAGACCTGTGTGTTGCATGGTAGCTCATCGCATTAATGTTTGTGTGTGTCCTAGTGTGTGTGTGTGTGTGTGTGTATGAATGAGAGGCACAGCTGGTAACAGTAGCCATGGTGGTGCAAAACATAAGCCTTATGCTTTACAGTTAGTTCACAGCAATGAACTGTGAGGGCAGAGGTCAGTGGGACAATGGCTCAGTCGGCCTTGATGACAGATGTCACGTTTACATACAGCATGCCATTTTATTCCTGGGGATCTGCTCTGTTTAGACAACTGTTTGTGTGGACTGCAGAGACTGTTATTAGTTAATGTATTGCCGAGGATAGTTATCCTTTGGCCTCGACCAAATCCGTTCAGTTTATAAAACACTCAGTGAATGGTCTGAGGCCAGCCAGATGAAAAGCTGAGCGGCACATTTGGCTTATTTTCAACAATCTGTCGCCGTCAGTGGAAGTTGTGATTGATGGATTCTGGATTTAATTGTATCACAGTAAACTGATGTTTACCACTAGACAATACAGTACATGGCACACTGGTGAATCTGTTTCAGCTGCATAGTAACAGACGGTCAGAATGGATCCCTGCTAAGCAGCACTGTTGGAGACCGCAGCAGAATATCTTTACACTTTCAGACCTAAGGCACAGTTTTTGTTCTCAGCTTAGTCAAGAGAGGAATTCTTTTAATGCACATTTATACTCGTCTTGGTTTTGTCTTTCCTCAGCAGATACAAACTTAACAACGCTGCTCATCAACAATGACTGAATGTGGTCTGAGAGACTGGAGAGCCAGGTGCAGCTTTCCAGGTGGATTGAGCTGATCTTTGTGTCATAACAAATTATAGAGTATTTTAAGTCTGCTTTATTAGAGAGCCTTTACATATGCCTTCCTATTGTGCAGTCTTTTGTACCCACGTGGAAAAGTGTGCAGTGTTTGGTGCATTCTCATTTATTCTAATAACGACAATCTAATTGGAAAAGTTTATTTTACCTCTCTGTGGTGCCATTAGCTTGTAAAATAGTTGCACTGTACTGTACCAACAGTACTGAATGGTTCTGGCCAGTTTCACAGCTACTTCATGAAAGATTCAGAGGCTGTAAACTACTAAGTGCAAAGGCACTCAACCTTTTTGTAGGTTACAGCCAATAGTGGCACGGTTAGATTCACCTAGAAAAGTTTATTTCATTCTTTAGTCTTAAAAGCATCTCCAGCTCTGGAGTCAGCACAGTCATGCTGTGGTTTAGAGATCATTCACAGGGCAAATCCTATGAAATATGTTACTTACTCAGATTTTACAGTAGTGAATGGGATAGTAGCTACGCTTATGCTCGGATGGAGCCGCTACGAAATTCAAATGACCGTCAGTAACAAATGATTTGTTTGAATTTGGTTCTCCAGCCTTGACTGTGTGGTTAGCATTGGAGTATTATATCATCCTGCTACATTTCAGTAGGAAATAGGCCAACCTTTTTGGCTCATTAAATTTGGCCCAGTTGATCCTCCTCAGGACTTACATTATGAAGACATGCATGATCATCCACTTCATTAACTGTATTGTGAATATCAGTTTAATTTGGAACAGCATATCCATGAAGAGTTGATTTAAAACAACCGGGTAAAAAAAAAGTTGGCCTTTCAGGTTCATCAGATTTAGTCCATTAAACAGTTGCAGAATGTATGTAGGCCAGTACAGCCCAGTTTCTCACCAGGACTAGCTTACAGCAGCTTCAGGCTAAGTCTGGCTCTGCCAGCTATACTTCTTTGCTTAAATTTGTGCAGAGCTGGACCAAAAATCAGTATAATAAGAATACAATAAGAATATAATAAGAATAGTGTTGAGATTTGCAATTAGATATTGTCTGGGATTTTGGTAATTCATAGTACAATTAATTGTTGTCCTTGTCTGTTATTATTGGCCAAAATACCATAAAGTGTAACGAAGATGTAAGTGGAGATTGATTTGAAAGTCTGTGTTGTATTAGCACACACAGTGTAACAAATCCAGCTATACGTATTTCCACAAGTTTGGTTTTCATATCATACAAATGAATGGAAAACACTGCCAATGGCCTTTGCCAAAAGAATGAGGAAATTTTAAAAATCCAAAACACTATACACTCTATATTACCTTATAGTGCCAGTTGCAATACCATCACTTTTTTACACTTGTGTTACTCACATTGGCCTTGTTTGTGATTAATCTAGGTTATATCAATAGTATGGTGTGTCCTCAGGCCCTATTCTGTCTGCTGTCTTCGGGATCTGCAGTGGTTTGTATCTGTAATCCCACAATGCCTCTGCCTCTCAGTCTGGGTTTGGTAGTGCAATCAATGAGCAATGTGTTTTTCTGACTATTCTGCACGCATGACTAGTTCACACACGCCCGCAGGACCTATTAGTGACTTAGAGAGAGAAAAATAAGTAATTCGATAAAAGCTGGTTGAGCTGTAAATTACCTAAACACTGGCACCACAGTGTCACTGAACGTGTATTAATTTCCACAAAAAAAGACGTCAAACAAGGGCAACATGGAAAAGCAAAATCCAGCCTATAACAAGAATTCCCAAGAACCTTGAACTTGTCTCTCCCAAAGGTAGAACCCAACATTACACAGCCAGATGAGGTTTCAGCGTAAGATTTGTCATTTAGAGTCTAGTGTTTTGTGTTCACACAAACCTAGATTGACCTGGTCATGTTGTAGGAATAGAAAAAGGTAACGCCTGCACACTACTCCATGCCACAATATTTTTATTGGCTATGTTTCGATCCTGCTTGGATCTTTGTCAGGTCAAAGTAATTGAAAAAGTGGAAACCTCACAAGTATTTATACATAAAGCACACCAATAGGCAAACAAGCTCTATGATGGCATCCACAAACAATTCACAATATGATAAAGTGCATAAAAACATTAATACAAAAGCTATACTTCTAAATATCATACTTCTAAATAGAAAACATGTTATTTATAAACATTGTCATATTCATCATCACATATATCAGAAAATCCATCACTTACTCTCAAACATATTACATTACATTAATGTAGAGGAAAAAGTAAAGAAGAAATATTTCATACATGTACAATAATTGGAAAAAAGACACCTGTTGTGTAACATTTTTCATTTTTACAAATATGTGTGTCAGAATATATAAATGTAATTGCATATGTAGGAAGAGCCATCATAGTACAACCACCATTATTTGTTTTAGAGAAAATGTTTGATCTCATACTCTTGATTCAGACCTCTAGGTGTGAGAGTCTGGAGAGTGAAAATATAGCATGTTGTTGGAATAACTGAGTTTTGTTGACGGTAGATTTCAAATCATTACACAAAATGCATTCACATTCATATTTACAAAAATGACTGACTATGCAAAATTGTGCTATGGTACAGTGCTTCATTTGTTTGCTTCAAAATGCACACATTTGCACACATAAATAATGTAATACTGTAAAATGCAGAGCAGGTGCATGTTGACCAACCTGATTTATATATTCCGGCTGTTAACGCTCCGTCCTCCGCACGCCGATTGCCTCATTAATGTTATGGTTCGCTTATAGCATTGGGTTTAAATCTGAAGTACTGCCAAATAAGTGCTTTTCGCTTTGACACCAAATCCTCCGCCATCGTCCTGTCTGTCAACTCTCTCTCGTCCCATGTGTAAAATCTGACTCCTGTCTCTCTGTGGTGAGACTCTGTATGGAGCAGTCACTTTCAGTTTGTAGTGTCCGTTGTCCGACTATGTATCAATAAAGCGTCTCGAGATAACTTCTGTTATGATTTGACGCTATATAAAAATAAATTGAATTGAACTGAATTGAATAACACGCTGCTGATATGCCAAAATGAGCTTAATGGCTTTTATTTCTATAAAACAAAAGCAAAACGACGGTGGGGGCGGTGGGCCAGTAATGTAATTGGTGTATGCCCGACCACCATATAACACCGGAAACACTGACCACCGCGGCAAGCCTAGTATGTACTGTAGATTTAAAATGTAGTTGTTAACTTCAGCAAGAGCCCATCAAGATGATTAACAAGCTTCGTAGACGTGAATCAAATGATTAGCTTTGTCATTTGACAGCATGGCATACTTTATATTGTCCATCACACACAGAGCCTGTTGGGAAGGATTCCTTTTATAGCTCTCTTAACAAAAGGCTTCAAATACCCAGAAGGCCTCATTGCAGTGCCCGGCCTGAAGAAAACATCCTCAGAATGGGGAACAAATCTTAGTTGTTCAGAAGATTTCCCTGTGTTGCTCTGCCATAGGATCGGAGGACAAGCAAAACCAGCAGGCCCCTTTTGACCGGAGAAAAGCCGGTCTGAATAGATTCTGGCCAAATACAAGCTCTGCAGCAGCTGACAGCTGTCCCTGCCTTTGTCACTATAAAATGCAGGCTGAAAAGGACTTTTTTTGTTGAACAAAGTTGGTTTAAAACACCAGCACAGATTTAACTATGCAGACTGGTGCAACATTGTGTGGAGGAGGACCTGTAAATAAATGAGAGAAGTGTTTTTTTTGTTTAAAGGTTGATAACATCGATCAGTTTTTCTTCAGTGCTTCATGCTTTTAAAAGTCACAGCAACAAGTTCCTTGGTTTTAGGTCAGCTGGGACTTTTTTCTATGTGGAGTTTGCATGTTTTCCCTACTCCAGTCTCTCTCTGGGTGCTCCAGTTTCTTCCCACAGTCCAAGGACAAGCCGGTTTGGTGAATTGGAAACTCTAAATTGCTCATAGGTTTGTGTGTGAATTATTGTCTGTCTATGTCGGTCAGCCCTGTGTTGAATAGACTGGTGACGTGTCATGTGTGTATCCCGCTTGTCGCCCAATATGAGCAAGGATAGACTCCAGTCCCCTGCTACCCTGCGCAGATCAGGGGGCAAGATAGGTGTTGTTCACCAGGTGCTTTTGCCAAATATAACAATATGAGGTAAAGTAGGTCAGTTGGTGTCTCCTAATCTTGGTGTAGTGTTAGGATTATGAGTTGAGTGATTTCCACTCAACTCACAGTCATTTTGCCTTATAGCTTTATGATCTAGTGGGAACGCTGGTTGTATACAAACAGCACTGGTTATAACACATTGTAATGTATGTTAGGCTTTGAGAATATATTCTCATTTGGTTGTGTTACAGTGTGATCTATCCATTACCAACATCCTCTCTCCTATCATGTAGTGGACTGTAGGGAATGCCTACTTATGGACTTTATTCACGTAATGTCAGTTTAGATTAAGGCAAACCACTGGACCATTATAGGAATATTGCTGGATTATTGCACTGATGGTGCCGAGGGGGGGGTTGAATAGTATTGCGCAGAGCACTCAAAAGCTTAACATGCCATGAACATGCTTGTCACTTATAGTTTGAGATTCGATAAATTCCTGTCCGGCTTGTTACTCATGCAGAAGTCTGTTCGTCTCCTCAACAAAACAGGACTGTACAAGGACAGTTATCATTGTACCCGCACATATTCAGCCACTCCGCATTACATCACTGCTCAGAGTGCTCAGTGATATCAGAGATGTATATGTTGTTCACACAGGGAATACTTTGCTATGTATAATGTAAACCCTTGTGCTAAGCAGAGCATAATCACTGACCTATATTTGTGAATTTAAGATTAGAGTTGTCCAGTGTCAGTGGACTGGAGAAGCTAGTAGCTCATTGTTCGGTGTTTATTCTTCTATCCAGTTAATTTTCATTTCAAATGGCCCTCTGTCCTCGTGTTGCCTTCAAGTAGAAATAATTCAGAAGAGCATCTGGAGGGGCTTTGCCCAAAGAAACCAAGAGAAGTGCATCACACACTTTATGTCTAGCAACACACCAGTTTCATGCTTATTTTGAACTTAACAATATTCAAGCTCAAGAACGGAGGCTTTTCTTTTTCTGTTTTTCTTTGAGTGTAAAGTATTGTAGCGTAGTAGTGTTTTGTGTAAACATTTCCCTGAAGCACCCCTCGCTATTGAAACAGCCTTTACCTCTCTATTGCTTCAGCTATTGTATTACAATGCTAAGTAGGTCTTTGAAACTGTGTGGCGCTCTCTGAATATAAATCACTGTGCGGTAGTCTTTTGCTTTGTGGCAGACACACGCAAGACGCAGTTGAATTGAGAGAGGAAGTTTGATTCAAGTCTGTATTAGAGTAAGCACTGAGGCCAAAAACCTCTATCATGATATACATGTAGGTCATTTCATATATCTCGATAATGATATATGTCACAATATAGCATGTTTTCCGGTAATTTAATAAATAAATAGTCAATATGAAATAACCACATGGTAAAGCCTATTTTTGTATACTCTTGTGTGAATGAATTAAATACTTGACAAATAAAAGAGTATTTTCCTCATTTTAAGAACTTGAGTGCAAAATGAACATAACTTTTAAGTGAAATTAGAGAGAAAAGAAATAAATATAAGCCTAGCCTATGTCGTGATAGAAACGATATAGAAAAATATATACGATTTTTATATCGTTTTTGAGATATATATTGTCATATTGCCCAGCCCTAGTTAAAATATAGAGTTTCCCAGAGACTCGCGAATATCAGCCTTTTGTTAACAGCATTATATTGGCATGTCATGCACTCCATAACTACACTACATTAAGTCTGTAGTAAAGCAGTGGAATTTAAAATGCACATATCATTTGTTTATTAAAGTTAGTCTTGTAAGTCAGTCCAACGGTTTTCCTTTGTTGATGCATTTGTGGACCCATCTATCATATGATGGTCTTAAAGCTGCTTTGGAGCCTTTTCTCTGCTTCCAAGCAGCAGCTTTGCCTTTAATCTCCTGGCATTGATTTGTGTGTATAAATATGTTTCTGAGTGTCTCCTTGGCCCTAACCCTTCTCCCTCTGAGTGTTGCGTCACCACCAGGCTCTTGGAGGTCTTTGAGCCACACTACAATGACCCTGATCACGTTCCATTACAAGGGTCTAACCATGCTCTCTGCTGGGCTATTTTTACTGCATGTGCAAGATGGGCCATTTCAGCAGGGTTAGCAAGTATTTTCAGTCAGTCAAGCAGAGGAACTTCAGCTGCTAGAGGTAGATTCTCTTTCAAAGAGAGGCACCATTACTCTAATGCAGTTATGTGTTGCTTTTGTTATTTATTTATGCGACTGGTTTTGCATTTTGCATGATTGGATGCAATGTATTGGTGCATTGTAAAGGTTTTATGTAATTCCTATTAGTTTAAGACCGAAGGGTTTTAGTTACACTAAACTGCTTTTTATTTCATAAAAGCCAATTCATTTATATATAGTAATTCATCTACACTGTTTTCATTTTTCATAGTAAAAAAGTTGAAATGGAAATGTAAGATATATTGTCAAGATTCATTAAACCAACACGAGAGACGGAGACCAACCTAAGCCCAACTAAACTGTCTAGATGCCCTCAGGATAACTACACTGATCCATCATGACATTGGAACACATTTTCATGTGACAATAAAATGGATTCAGCTTTTTCCATTCATCATTAGAGATATTGAAATCTATAAGTCCTTTATTTCTTTTCAAATATAGGTCATGTATGTATGTAACTTGTTTACATGCTCAGACTCTCTCAGTACATTAGCGCTAATTCTACATGGCACGTATTAATAATGTGACTCACTGTAATTCAATGCATTAAGCAAAGGCCTTATGAAAAGGATGTGGTATTGGTCCATTCTGCACGACCAATACCGTAGGAAGACAGTGAATGGAACTGGATCATTATTATTATACTGTATTTTGGTGTTGATTGTGCTCATCTCCAGTGCAGTGCTGTCTTTCAGTGTGCAGCTGTTGAGCTATTGAATTTTGAATTAACTCTACCACACCACTACGCTGCCCCGGAAGAGAGCATCAATTTTGTACAACACAGTATTGATTTTGCCTCGTAATTAAGAGCTTTCCATTCAACACTTGGCATACTGCCTCTGATCAGAGGAGTGTAAGGTCAGAAATTACAAATGTAGCTGCCCTTCCAAGACATTTGGTCTAAGTTTTAATAGTCAGACAAATCACTCACTTATTTATAAATCGATTACCACTATCTGAGACTTTGCATGTGATGTATAGATGAACAAATTAAAGGAACGGCACTAATCCAATCATTCTTTGTCTTCATCTATATTTTCTTTTTTTCCATCTCCCCAACACAAAACACTAGAAGTTGCAAGCAGCTCATTCAAAATGCAAAAGAATGAAAAGAAAAAGGAGAACTTCACTCGGTACACATGTAGACCTGTGAAATATCTACAGATGTTTGGCAGTCGCCTCTCACTTCAGCTAAGCACTTAACATCCCGTAACACCAAAACACTGTTTCCTGAGTCATGTCTGTCTGACAGTTGTGAGCCCACTACATCTCTCAGGTTGTCTGGTGCTTAAACTAATCCCTGGTCAAAGTCAGAAACAGAAGTAGCTTTTAGTTTTGTTAGCAACTGTCACATCCTTTAAGATTACTTGTGACACACTTTTAAAACTTTAGCATTTGTGTTTTGTGCTTTATTCTGTTATCATCTCCACAATCTCAGTTTTATCTGACAGACCTCCCAACCAGATAGGCATGCAGATTTGCTTTGAAGAAGATCAAGTCAAAACATTTTCTGTCACAACTCTCTACTTTCCATTCAATTTTAATGTTGAATTCTGTGCAGCATCTCTCTTTGAGACATTCATAAATCAAACAGGATGTTTTTTCCTTCTGACTCATTTGGGGGAAGAGTTAAGCTTTACAGTAGATACTACACCAACCAGCGAACTATGGGAAGCGGTTTATATGATGATGATGACAACAAGAAGTTTCATATATATATTAAGTAAGCCCCACATCTGGTTTGTCTGATCCCTGACTGGTTAAAGGCCAACCCAGTCAGCAACAAATTAATTTCACACCGTACCCACTGACGATACCATGTCAGGAAAACAGAAGATATCACTGGGCTTTGCAGGTCTAGAAAAGATGTGGTCTTACTCATGTGTTTGTTTGCACACACACAGCCAGTGCATCTTCTCACTGAAGCCCTGTGTAGGATTGTATTGACAGACCAATGGTCAATCTTAGTAGGTCAGCATATTTTATAAACTGCTTTCACAACCCTCTTCCGTAACCGCTTTGAATGCAGATCAAACTTTGCTTTGGTGCACAGGCATTGTTATCAAATTAATCCAACTTAAAATGAAATTATTAAAATGTATTTACTACCTGACTAGTCTTAAAAAAAGAGACATACTGTAGAGAGACATCAAGAGAGAGGGTGCATGTGACAGCACCCTTACGAATGTAGTCAAATGCTGGTTGAATATACAGTAAATACCCATATACATATACACTGCATTGTACTTTTATTGAACAAGGATTATCATTCTCATACCATCATTATTATTATCATGTGTACAGTTATATTTGTACTAATATTATCATTTCATGTCATTATCACATTATGTACAGCTTATTTTACAGTAACATTATTATTCTCACGTCATTATCATTATTATCACAATGTATAAAGCTTATCCTTGCATTTTTATGTATTTTAACATTGTTTCCTATATTGTGTAACCGTACTACTCTACAGTACGTGCCTCTGTAAATTGCCCCTGGAAACAAATAAAGAGCTTTTTTAATTGCATTGAATGCATATTTAGCGGATGCATTGAGTTTATTATCAAGTGCTGAGTTTCTTTATTCTCATGCTACAGTACATGTCGTGCAAGTATTTTGGACATGGTCAATATGATACTTCCGTGTTTTGACTTTAGTTGCTTACAGTAAATCTCTGGCTTCCAATCCATCTGTTTGACGTTTTAGCCCATTAGTGATTTGGCCCTTAAGGTCCAAGGGATTAGACTAACATATACGCCACTGTTGCATCTTGTGCTGTGTGCCATGACATGACATCTATCCATCCAAGTCAGGGTTTATCTTTTTTATACTCCCTGCATGTGCTTTTGTAAACTGAGATATATAGGTACCAATTGATAAATGAATAAAATAAAAACCTAGAACAAATCACATTAAAGAGCATCAGTAGCGAAGGAAAAGGCTAAAGACTGAATATGATTGGGTGTCTTCTGTCGATGCCTTTGCTCCCACAGCCTTAAGAGCTTAGCGAGACACAATCAGCGGTTTATGATTCTCACGTCTTAAAACGTTTTTTGCAGACATGCTTTTACTGTCTTGTATTTGCCTGTCTTGTTTATGCAGACATTTTTAAATGAAGGAAATTTCGTGTTATATATATATATATATATATATATATATATATATATATATTTTGTTTTATTTTTACATCATAAATGGATTACTGTTGAGCAGTAATGTAGAAGTATTTGTAGAGGTGGGGGGTTGTATCTTTGCTGGTTCTCCCATTGAGAACAGAGTCACGGAAGTGACATTTCAATAAAATTCGCAAATCGAGAACTGCGTTTTGGCCTTTTTAGTGTAAATCCTACTGTGCAGAGGACGGTGGGAAGACACCTTGTAGGCTATACAGTGTCAGGAGCAGTCACACATCAGTTCTAGTTTCCCTGTTTGTCCAGTGCCTTTTTGCTGTAGCGGCTTCCCCACAGAGATTGCTGCTGCTTTGCTGCTGCTTCCATCCACTGGCAGTCTGCAGTACAGGGGTTCGTTGCTCGGTCTCCATCCAGCTGTGTAGTATTGGTTGGATCAGGTCTGTCCAGGCAAGTGAGCTTTCTTATGGTAAAATAAAAACAGCATTGTAGCTGACCTTTCAGGGAGGCTCTGGCAGTTATATAGGAAAAAAGCCAAGGGTCACACTTCTGCAGTGCAGTCAGTGAATACTGTATCTTCAGATTATGACCCACTTTCCACCCACTCCTCTTCGTCTCCACAGCAGCTTAGACCCTCCCCCCTTATAAATTTCATATGACAATTCAAATGACACTATTGCATAGATTCAACCACAACAAACTGTAAGCTGAGCTGCGTCCCTGGTGATCCATTTACATAAAATATGTCTTTTCTCGTATTCACTGCCATGAGAAATTAAAGAGGATGCAATTTCTAAATTCATCCCCATTATCGTGCCTTTGATTTCCTGAGAATATTTAATGTGCTTGATGTCACCCTGTCTGCATACATAACGTCTTCACTCCAAGAAACCCAAGTTAAATGAAGCAGCTGCAGCGCGTTTCTGTTTGTTTTGCCTCTGGTTCATATCAGCCTCCTTTTTTCAGTCTCACTGGATTATTATAAGCTTATATTAACTGTTTTCATGAAAGGTGAAAGGTGCTGGATAGCCTATAGGAAATGTTGTGGCTGCTAGATAATTGTCACTGGCAAATTAAATGTTTTAATTAGTTTTATTGTGTTGAATTTTTTTTTTTAAATAGTTTAAAAGTGAGAAAAAAGAAGACATACTATAAGTGTTCAGAATATTTAAATTATTGAATGTTTTTGCAGCCATTTTTGTATATTGATAGACTGTGCTAAATCCTGATGCTATATGGATTCTATAGAAATAATGTAAATTTGAGTAGAGCAATGGTCTCTTTGTATTACACATCTTGTATCCAACCCTCCTCTCTGTATAGACCTCTGTTGGAAACCTGAGCCTGCAAAACCCCTCTAACAACCCAGTAATATTCTTTAAGTAAGAAATGCAAGTGATATCCACTAGACTGACTGCATTAATGTTCATGGGCTGAATCATGGACTGCCTTAGTCGCACCTTTCAGAGACCATTAAATATATCAGACAGACCACTCAGACCATCTCAGGTTCAATTGAGCCCATATTTCAAACCTGTGAAACTACAACATATGTTGCGTACTCCTCACTTGCTGCAAGGGGCCGCTGCACTTACACATTTTTAATTGGATGAATCTAAATGTTATGGTTTATTTTTAACTGGGGCAGCTGTGGCTGAGAGCACCTACCTAGTTACATCGAGGTTAATGCTCAGATGACTGTAACAGAAAAGTGCTGCCACACATGACATGTTCAGATTACATTGCCAGTGTGTAATGTCTCACCTCTGCTGCCCCTCATCAAAAATACATTGCTTTTCTGTGTTGCAAATTTTAAAACCATAGGATCTGTTTAAGTGTAATACGCTGACACGCTATTTTAATAACATGCTTTTTCCTCAAGTTAGTACCTTCACAGCAGGGCTAGGCAGCTAGTTGAAAGCATCCAAAAATGAGGACAAAGCTTTTTTGCAAATGTTGTTAGTGAGTAGTAAACTTAGTAGTAAATGGAAGAATAGTTACATTATGAATCACTTGTGCATAGTTGTTAGTGGCAAGTGAATCTTAAAATAACTGTCTAAATTTAGCGTCCAGCTTGTCTCTGATCCTTGTATTGGCACTCCAAAGACACGGCTGTGCTCTCTGCTGTTTTGAAGACAGTAAGTAGTTTGCTGTCATTGTTTTCAGTCATATTTTTGTAAGCAAAGTAGGCAAGTTCCCATGTCTGAGATCAGAATTTAATCAGACAAATAAAAATATTGTTGTTTAGAATTGGTTCATGCTTATGTCATGCCAAGTGCATTGATAAAGTGATAGTAATTCCAACATAATTCATGATCAATTATCTCACCCGGGAATTTATTTTCATACACTCTTTCTATTTCAACATCATTTATCATAAATTTTACTTGATTATTGATACTATTGAGCCCCATTGTTTGACCATAGTGGGACCCCCATTCAAGGTTTGAAGACAGTTTTGAATCGTCTTTCTCTTGCTTCTCATCAGTCTCATCAAAGTGCTTTCAAGCTGCATATCCTTTACATCTTATCTGAAAACATGTGGCAACTCTCTGAATAATGGATAGTCATGTTTTTCCTGCCTCAGTAACAGTGAAGAAGCCTGTTCTCTAAAAAAGCTTTGGAGGAGCAGGCCGTGCCTCCTGGGAAAGTAGATGGCAATGAGCGGAGAGCTTTGGTGCAATAGTTCATGTGTACTGTACTACGGTGAAGTATCCCTAAGGTGAACACTGAGAAGCCGAGGGAAAGTGATAGTGTTGTAAAAGCATGTTTCTGAAACCATTAGGTCAGATGTTTTGTTATCAACTGAGAGAACCAGGGCAAACAAAATTGTTGCACTCTGTGAGGCCACGCATAAAAAAAGTAATGCCTGTTGTGAAATATTGATTATCATCTTTTTATACAGGGCACTGCTGCAGTTTGGGTCTGAAGGCTTTCGTCCGTTTCCTCTATGCTTTTGTCGAGAACCAGCAAAGTTGTTGTTGGTTACGTTTCTCTTCTGTAGAGCCTGTTTGATTGTGTAGTCGTGGCGGTGCTGGAGGGTTTCATGATGCTCTTCTCTTTTGCTTACATTCTCGTGTCCACTGTTTAATGTAGAGTCTTTGTTCCAGCGGGCTTAGTGAAAGGGTTGTTCCTGTTGTTATGCTTAGTCTTTAATCTTACAGTGAGGCGCTGTACAGTGTGTCGGGGGTTACCGCCTGTCAATGCATTGAAAAGATTAAACTATGGAAGGCTGAAAAGGTCACTTGCATGGTTCAGTTCACATAATGTGAGCAGATAGCAATGACTTAGAATTTGATTGGAATAGATTACAAAAGCAATTAGCTGTTTTTGTTATTTATATAAAACCATTACAAGGACAGATCCTTCAGCCCTACAGCTACAGACCTGCCATAGACATGACCTACTGTATCAGAATGAGCATGTTTACAAAGCTGAAGCTTTGACATAAAAGTTCTTCCAAAGAACTCATACAAGTAATCCTAGATTTGAAAAAGGATTGGCTCTTTTTTAAATAAAAACAAATGTATTTGTTTATTTATTTAACTATTTATGTCATAGCCATATTTATTTATTTCATAAGCATAATTATATATGTATGTATTTATCTATATTTTATATATATTACATTTACAAAAAATCACAAAAGTGGTCAGAAAACTGGACAGAATTGCTACAAACCTGAGGGTGTGTTGTCATGTGTTTACAAAGCAGATAATACTGTACAAAGCTGACACGCTTATATTAAGACGACTATGATAAACAGCTGAATACTGAAACATAGTCTTCATTAAGTCTCCAGACTCTAATCATCTGCACTCTCTTGGTTTCTTATTTGGGTTATATCCAGCTATTCACTTAGTGTGACATTGTGTGTTGATTCCCCAAATACCACAGAGGTTGTATATTGGAGTTGTGTTTTAATACAGGAAGGAACTAAACAGTAGCCCGGCAGCAAGCCCAAAAAGCCAGACAGGCTGTGGATGTTACAAACATCCTCTGGCGTTAGTGCCAAGTGGCTTAGTGAAATGTTAAATGACGTGTATTATGGTGGAATCGACCCATACTACTTAGCACTCAAGCGGGCCAAATATGATAGCTTGGATAAATCCCTATTCCCCCCTGCCAACACGGTGATATCGTACAGCTTAAGTCTACATACTGTAGCTCGTTCAGAGGAGTCAATGACTTCCAGTAGTCTGTTCCTACTGCAGTCGATGAGGGAAGCCTTGTCTTTTGATGAAATAATGTTTATTTAAATTTTATGAAAAATTGGAGGCAGTTGATGTAGACGGCACCTAGAGAAGATACTACAGACTTAAACCCTTCTGTGTGAATGTGTGAACATGTGTTATCCATTTTTAAACTGCAGCGAAGTTCAAGCAAGGGTGGAATTAATTGGCTCGATTCAATCAATTACCATTTGATTAGGGAATTCCCTCTGGAACAGTTATATCAATCCCAATTGGTTTGTCTTATTGTAGCTCAGATTTCTGGTCATGCGCTAAAAGTCTTTTGTTCATCCTTTTTATAATATTTAGCATAGAAAAGAAAGGACAGATATGTGAGTCTACATTTTCTCATAGAAAAAGTCAGTGTGTGGACTTGTTAATGCCTCATTGATTGTGCTTGTGCCTTATTTGCTGTTTTAAAATGACTTCCTAGATAATTATTTATTGAAATACAATGCCGTCAACAAGATGAACAGCAACTTGAATTATTCATGCTATAACTGGTAAGGGCCAAGCCATGTTCCCAGGTGTTTAGCCACGTCTATATTTTATTTACATTGTATATAACTTTATTCATCCCAGTTGTATCGGCGGCAAAAAACGTGATCGGGGCGTCTCTATAAGAAAACAGCAGTGAACGGATATAATCTGGATTATCATAAAATCAATCCTGTTGTTAACCCTGTATCGTTTAGTATGACTTTTTCCTATAGGGCTAACAAAATAAATATAATAATATAACCTGCATGTTGTCTGGCCTTCATTCCACTACTGTCATGCATACATGCTGGACACCCACCAGATATACATGGCAGAGATCTGCACTCTGAGTGCACCTTTCTAGTTTAATTCTGTGCCTATTTTGGTCAGAAATATTGTGTCCATTAGGAAATGTGTGCGCAGTCATATGTCACAGAGAATATGTGATGGATAGACTGACCTTGATGTGTGATCTGATAATGTCATAGAACCAGGGGACAAGGCATTTTCTATCCATATACGTCATCTGGCTTGCTTTATGCTCTAGTGCCTATGGCACAAGGTGCATCACCATGGCAATGTAGCATCATGAAACAATGTGCAGAGTGCATGATAATGGCAGATCACTTCAAGTTACTGTATTAAATCATGACGTCATCAAAAGACAGATGTTGAAGTGCCATTTATTTATGAAAAGAGTGTCAGTTCACTTGCCAAGGATGTTAGATCTTAGGGCTAGGACAATACACCTATCTCCCGATTTGATACTATCACAATACTTGGGTGCCGAATCTACAAGTGTGGCAATTCAATATGTGAAAGAGTTGAATAATACACTTCTAGGGTATTTTACTTTGGAAAAATCTCTAAATAGATACAGTTAAATGTTTGACTTTCATCATGTGTGTAGTCAGAGATGTCCTGAAGTCAAATGCATCAGTCATTGTCAGGAATTATTTATTTAATTTTTTACAGCAACCAATTTCCCTCACAATTTAGTGGTATTTTCTTTCTAATCTATACACAGGACAAAGGTAACATGTTTTATACTCCCGGTGAATATAATCCATTAATCTTGTTTCCATGTAGCGTTGGCTGATTTGATCACAGAAATGCGACTTATTTTTCCCACCCGTTAGATCTCTGCTCAGAATATGGGAAGCTCTTGCTGCCATCCCAATACAATGAAGGTGTAGAACTTTTTATGTGGTATTGAAAGCATGGCGAATATTTTGAGAAATTTACAGCGACGTGTCATTCCAAAAACAATGTGCCAGTTACGCAGGATAATCCACAGACCTCGCTGTGAACTGTTTTCATTGTGAAAACGCCTTCCTCTGAGAGAAAAACCCTTTATGTGTGATGACAAAACCAATACTATCAAACCATTTTAAATCCATGCTGACCTCTTCCTAACCTCTTATTTATGCAAAGGCACAGAAGGATTTAAATAAGCCCTGTGAGAAGTAATTTGGTATCATGCAGCTATTTGGGTCAGTAATGCTTGATATACTGTAGTCTACTCACATGTTATGCTAAAATACAGTCAACAATCAAAAATACAAATCATAAACTGCATTGCATTGCTCTACTACTACTACTACTACTACTACTCAACCGCTGTTGGAGCAGTGCATTTTGGGTAGACAGTCATTAGCTCAATGACACCCTGTGGGTGGGGTGGGTGAGTGTTGGCTGGGTACCTTATGGCAGACTGACGTGAGGCCCATTACCCATTGCATTCATGAATAACCCTGGCCTTTCTTGCTGCCCATTCTGCTGCAGGCTCCAACAGTCATCCACCCAGACATGACAGCTGTGGTAGATACTGAGGCCTGGGGTTCACCTTTGCACTAGTAGGTTTCAGACGTTGGCATGTCTGCTGGCATTATTTCACTGGGATTAGTGCAGCGAAAAAAGCTAAAAAGAAATCCATATGGCACAATGAGGCCAACGTACCACCGCACCAGGACCTTTGGCCCCATGTCTGGTGGCTTCTAGTCAGTGATTCACTAGTGAGAGTTGTTGTGCCTCCAGTCACGCATCTAATGAATATTAAAATAATATATTTGGAAATGGAGAGATCTGACTCATTTTAGGGTCTGGATTTTCAGCTTGCCGCATACCTCTTCTTGACTATTATCCAAGTAGACAGTTTACGTCTTGCAGACAGTTTCTTAAATGTCACATAGTTATATGTCACTGTTATGAACCATGCCAAGCTTTTGTTGGCATTTAAATTTTAAGTTCAGTGAAAAGGTTGTGTATTGTGGCATGGTTTGGAGGTGAACATATTGTCCTGTCCATGGTAGATAAATGTCACTTTGATTTGGAGAACATCCAACATCCAACAATAGCTGAGTGGGGATCTACAGAGAAGTACACAACACAATTTAATTTAACAACATCAGCTTGGGGCGGTTGGACCTTGGTCAAGTATTGTTGGCAAATATTTTGTATTTGTTTTAATCTCTTTGGTGCAGCAGATGGATGGGGTGTATCCGCACAACTGGGAAGGGGTCACACTCTCGGAGGAAAGTGTCAACAATGCAGGGCCTCACGGGAACTTCAGCAGCGCGTGGCGGCTGAGGAACCTGTTGTTTTTTTATTTTGTCGTCCATGTTAACAGGTTAGAGCAGCTACACTGCCCGCGTGGGCAGCGAGGCTCAAGCGTGGCTCGGCTGCATGTCAGCTGCGCCTCTGAGCTCTCGCCTATTTTTACCGCGAACCGCGCGGTTCACAGCAGCAACAGCCAGTGAAAGTTATATGTTGACAGTATATTGACATCATACCAGCAACATTACTACAGTTTCAATGTCTAGATATCTGCAGAATATGTCACAGACAGACTCTCTTACAATCCACTCTTTGACTGCAGCAAATGTTTGTAGTGTAATTTTAATTGGGAAACCCAGAAGAAATATGTCACACTGTACAATCAGATAAAAGTATCAAGCTAAGTTTTTGATTTTTGGTTTTAACAGCATGCATCTAAGCTTAGTGTATACATTGATGCCTCACAGTTGTCATTGTTAGATTGTTCGTGATTCCTCAGATGCATTGCATGACATGAGTTTGCAGTGATTCCTGGAAGAAGTCTTGTTTGTGCCCCAGGAACGGGTGTCAGCCTGCAGGCAGGCTGTATCTATTTGTGGCTCAAATCCACTCTGTTGAATATTTATCACTTAGACATGCTTTCATGTTTCAATCTAATGCGCTTAAGTGTCTGAATATATTACTCAGCTGACTGTGGATCCTTATCACTCGGTCACCTCGTTAAAATTTGGATGACTTGAACTTTAAAATTTTAGTCTTAAAAGTCATAAAGAAACAGTGAAGTAAACAAGGGAGAGGTCAGAGCTGCTGACATTTAGCTCTCGGCTTTTTAACGTTTCTCTCTAGAGTCATACTTGCAGAAAAATTGATTGAAAGTGAAATCCATTTTACATGGATGACATGATGCACAGACAGACCCTCACAAGTTCAACCATGGATGTAAATCTGTGAAGTAAAAGATAACCGCTTTGCTTTTTGGCTTGGCTCTTCATTGCTTGGCTTTATTGTAGCTTCCCACAGTAAGTATTGTCATACATCATAAAGAAGTTGTTATTTTATGTCTTCACTGGTTAGGGGTCCTGGGCAGAATGTTTTTGGGAGATGTTGATGTCCTTTTAGTTGGTGCTTGTGAACATGGTTGAGAAGGCTTAGTTGTCCAAAAGTAATAATTTCCTTGAAGTTACACAGAAGTTCATTCCAGTTTTCCAAGTGGGGGTTTATTAGTGTCTTCTAGGTAGTATCTTAAGTGTGTACAGTGTGCCATAGACGGATTTTCTTGTCTTAATATCCATGTCAAGGTTATGTCCACATCTGATGCTCTGTATCCATTATTCACACAGCGTTCTCTGAGGCCTATTAGACATTATCACATAATTGCCTCCATGGTGGCCAATAAAGTCTACACGAGAAACGTGACTATGTTCATCTATTATCTCATTAGCTCCGTAAAATGACATATTTATGGCTTGTCCCCATATAAGTTTTACATACTGGATATCACATAAAACGTTTTTATTATGCTTGATAAAATGTTGTGATCTTTAATCTGAACTCCTTTGTTCTTTGGAGAAGACAGAGTAACCCTCCTGCACTTAAAATTAACCTCATGTATGATTTACAGTATGTAGATGCTCTCTTGCAGCAGCTTACTGTGGATAACACCATTCCACAGTGTGTCCATAAAAGTTGAATCAGATCTTATGTGGGAGGTGTATGCATTGTCTTACATGTATTTAATGTTTTTATATTTATAACATCACAAGACACCACAATGTTATTAATGCAAATTAAATCAATATTCAAACCAATTTGAAGTACATGTAAAAGATATTAACAATAATAATGGCATTATATACATGTGAAAATCTTGTGTTTGATGTATATCTTTGAAAGACTGATATCTCTGAAAGACAAACATCATTTGGCTGTTCAACTGAATCGACACCTATAAAACAGTTTCAACAAACTCTGAACATTTTAACCGTCATGAACCTTCATCTAAGAATCATTGCAGGACTGTTGTATTAGACTGCATTACTTTTAGCTAGGTGTACCTAATAAACTGGCAACTGAGTGTATTTTAGAGAAGAAATTGCTTTAATTTGCTTCAAGAAAAACTAGATTTTAAATTAAATGTATTACAAGACTGACTTGATATGATGGATTCAAACAGTGTTTGCAGTGCTTATGTTTAGGCATTTATTTTCCTTTTTACTCACTAGCATGCCTCAAAACACCCAAGCGGAAATAATGCATCAATCCTAGTTGTTTTTCCAAATATTTTCCATTTTGTGATTATCAGACCGGATCCTAATTTTGCCCCTTTTACCCAGATTATCCCAAAGGAAAGTGTTTGGACCATTGCCACTAATGAAAACTGTTCCAGTGGATGTCCACTTACAAATTTCATACAGCTCTATGATTGTGATTAGGTTTGACTTTCATTGTGTCCATCAATATGTAATTACACTTAAACTGCTGTTCTAGCAATGGCAGCTTGGCCTCCATCTTAAATCATCTTATCTGCAGCACAGTGACTCAGAATCTGGGCTCCCTTTGAGACAATCACTGTCAGTTCAACTGATAAAATCAGTGACACACTATGTAACCTTGATGTTAACATCTGAACGGCCACAAATGGGACTCACCTTCACTGTATGAGCTAATGATTCCCCGTAGACAGCGTGCACTGGGAAATAGAGGGTTATTTTCAGCATCGCTGGCAAATCTGGCATCTATGTCAGTGTCATACATGATTGCCAGATTTCAAACAGCCATGGAAATTCACTCTGAGCTCCATAGAAACGTGCCGTGTTTGACCATTTGCCAAACCTTTGATGTCTTTGTTGTTTTTGTACCTGGAAGCATGGTTTCTCTCTGTATCCTCTCTCTGAAAACAGCAGAGTGCATTACGGTCTATTTTAAGCTTGCCTTTGTTTTCTGACCAATACATCATATGTCATTGTTTACCACAATAACAACTGTACATTGAAAATAATAGATTTTATTATATCTGTGTAGGGCTGTCAAAGTTAACGCATTAACGCAAATTTGTTTTAACGCCACTAATTTCTTTAATGCATTAATGCAATTTGCAATTTGGCCACTTTTCAAAAGGGTCCTTTATCCTCTCACCTCAAGATATCTGAATGAAAATGGGATCTATGGGTACCCACGAGTCTCCGCTTTACAGACATGCCCACTTTATGATAACCCCGTGCAGTTTGGGGCAAGTCATAGTCAAGTTAGCACACTGACTGACTGTTAATTGATTTCCAACAGTAAATATATACATACATTTGCATAAAGCAAGCATATTTGTTCACTCCCATGTTGATAAGAGTATTAAATACTTGACAAATCTCCCCTTTAGGTACAATTTGAACAGATAAATAAATTTGTGATTAATTCGGGATTAGCTATGAACAATCATGTGATTAATCTTGATTAAATATTTTAATCGATTCACAGCCCTATATCTATGCCATTCAACACATTCAGCTGGGATAGACGTGTATAGCTAATGGATGGATGGATGGCATTCAACAATACCAAAAAAAAAAAGTTCAAGCCCTAATTCCATAACTGATTTGTGTAAAGAGATGTGGGCTGCCTAGAGAAACAGCTGCTCACTCACACCTGTAAAAGCTCCAGAGTCAGTGTCAGCTGGAGCTACCGAGTTGTTTTTAGCCTGTTTTTTTAGCTTCTCTTCCTTCTTTGGCTTGAGTCAAATCAATAATTATCCAGCCTTTCCACATACTGCACCCCTCAGCTGGTTAAGTCAAATTAAACGGATGAATAACTGGAAGGAAGGAAAAGGAAATAAAATGAGCTCAGCTTGGCTCCATGTTAATAAAAAACCCAGACTTTTTATTTGTCATAAAAAAAAAACACGACAGTAATGTTTTAACCACAAAGTGCACATGGAAAATGTTTTGTGTCTGATAAACAAGCTCTGTATACCTCTGCTGGCTGTAGTTTTACATCATCTATCTACCTGTTTATAAAAAAGGAACATAAAAAAGAGGATGGGAGTGTTCTGGTCGTAGCTGTGAGGGAAGCTGCAAAGAAATGCAGAAATTGCATTTTTGTGAGGAATGACAGGAAGCTGTCTGACTGTCTGGTATTGTATCTGCTAGGCCTGCAGGATGG
Organism: Sebastes fasciatus; assembly: GCF_043250625.1. Classification (NCBI taxonomy): domain Eukaryota; kingdom Metazoa; phylum Chordata; class Actinopteri; order Perciformes; family Sebastidae; genus Sebastes; species Sebastes fasciatus. Next base: position 7,910,395 of record NC_133809.1, on the reverse strand, counting down.
ACAGAGCAAATACACATTTTACCCCATGACCCCTGCTGTAACCAAACCTTCCTTTAGGGTTTTATTAGCTTTATGTTTACATAGTAAGACAAATAAACAAAAACACAATTTATTTGTTTCTCATTTTTTACAATGTACACTGGTTCGATACCTTTAATCGCAAGTTTTTTTATGGTGCCTTCAAATGGGTTCGTATTTACCGTTGTCACGAGAAGAGTCCATATGAACGCCCCTCTTGTGGTATTCATGACCTCGTAAGTGGAAAGTTTCTGAAAGCTTTGAGTTCACGACTTGTGACATGTTTGTTGGCGTTGTCAGAAATAGCGGAGGCCGTGGGTGTTAATTTTTCAGTGCATAATAAGTTAATATATTGTAATTTTAGTTGTTTATTGTTTTTCTTCGTAATTTTATAATATGTCTGAGGAAATGTTGATATTCCCAACTGCCTCATCTTTTTCCACTGTCATGCCTTTTTTCATATCCTGCATTGTGTTACCCACTTGCTAGCTTGCTAAATTGTTAGCCTCTGTGGCTTCTAGACGCCGACAGTAACGTTAATATTGCTGTTGCTAAGCAGCGGCGTTCTTCACTTGAACGCCAAACACACTGTGTACACGACTTCCCATGGCGTAAACACGAGCTCACGAGTTGCATTTGAAGGCACCATTATTCTTACTGCATTCAATCAAATGAATTTATTCACATGGCTAGAGTGTATGCCAGAATATGACATGCCATGTCACAACTCTATGTCAATGCTGAATATATTAGATAATAAATTGTCATATGTGAGCTATTTCTATCTCTGTGTGGCGTATGACAGCAGTATCATGCAGATCATGCATGGCCAATTTCAGAAGTAAACAAACTGACTCAACCACCAGGGTCATTTAGATCTCTCCACACATAATTATACTGCCAAATGCAGCTGAGCAGCCACGACTGAGTCTGCATTCAAACAAACCTTTTGTCTACAAGCTGTTTGTAAGATGGCAAACAAAATATTTCACCAGAAAAATTACTGTGATATATATTTTTAATGGCTACAAAACTTTTTTTTACCAGATTGACTATTTGACAACGGTTAGCCTAGTTCTATTATCTAGAACATTTTCATTAGTTCAAGATAATAGGTTTTAAATTTAGAAACTAGTTTTTGGAATGTCGATGAACTACCTGATAAGTGGTTTGAGTGTATTCCTCATAGCATTTTCACCAGGGTATGATTAGTGTTTTTTTTTCATGAATAATATACAATTTCTAAAGGATATTAATATTTTGGATTCAGAATTTCACAGAAATGTGTTGATGCAGTCAACAAATTATAGTATACTTGTATACTTTTAAGGATACTTTCTAACAAATGATTCAATAACAGCCCTAGACGGGACTTTGGTTGTTCTGCTGTAGTATTATTTACATTTATTTTATTCCATTTCCATCTTGCCCATTGTTGCAGTAGGACGTATAGCTCATCATTCTGGACTCACCACTTTCTCCTCATTACTTTCTTATCTCATCTCTTCCTCACCTTGTCATGGCCTTTAGTTCATCTCTGGAGTAGGAAATGCTTTTACTAAATCACAGTACGCCTGTATATGAATCATCTATTTTTATCATCCACATTCAATATCCAAATGCGTTGTCATAATTTAGAACCTTTAAGAATGGGATTTATGACATAATACAGTATAATGCCTCTTTTCATGCTTCATCAAGCAAATGGAGGCATCCGACTGTAGTCCGAAGTGGAAGGCAGACTGGGTGACAATACTGGAGAAATAATGGAGAAAAGACATTAAGCCTAAAGGGAGAGGGATAAAGACAAATAAAGGAGAGGAAAGTGGGACAAAAGAGATTAAAATAAAGCTAAGGGTTGTGAATAAGGAGAGCAAAAGACAGAGGCAGCGAGGAGGCGATGAATAAAGAAAGAGGTACCATGTGATGAGAAAAGGCTGGACTGAGAGGTCGAGATTTTCAATCAAGAAAACGATCTATGTGCCATCGAAGCTTGACATTCCTCTGAGAGGGTGAGGGCCAGATTTAGATGAGCTTTCGATCAGAACTCACCAGCTCCACAGTGACGTAACTGAAATTAAATAGATCCAACAAAATAATCAAATCTCAGCAGTATTCATGTCTGAAGGTAGATTATTTGATAAAGTTCTCATGGTCATCAGTGTTTGGTTAGTAAACCACTGTAAGAACACCACGGTGCATTCTTCTATTTGTTCTTTTAATCCCTCTTTTATTGTCTCCGTGATATTGATCCTGAAAATTGGAGCACTTTTCATTAGTTTGTATATTAGTCATGGGGGGAAGACCCATTCATTGTATCAATTAAACTGAATTGCATTTGAAGCCACAGTATGTATTGTGGGAATTGTATAGCCCACTGCAGGGAGATGCTTTATAATGCAGGAATTTAATCATTGAATATTTCATTCCTGAGTGCTTATGCATGATTTAATACGGTTTAAGCAATCTGCATTATTAAAGTTTCTATGATATTTTTTACAACATGGCCACTCAGATCTTCTAAACGCACCTCAGAAAAATAAATAGTTCAGTTTTCACAGTAATCTTATTCTGTAAAGGCATTTGTGCAGTGATGACTGAGAATATCCTAAAGATACCATAATAAACATAAAGGCTATTTCGGCCTTTAATTTATGCAAAATTCTAATGAAACCCCCTCTAAGTAAAACGGTAAAAAAGTAGTACTAAATTTTACTTCATATCATCTCATGCTTATGCACCGGTCACATTAAGTACAAGTGTGACAAATTTTTAATTGTCATGAATCTTTAATGAGGCACATTGATTGAAACATGTTAAAACACTCGGCCAGATGTCAGCCTCAAGAAAGAGACAAATATCGAGCAAGAGATCAATTCCAATGAGTGATTATGCATATTTAATCACCATGTCTGTGTTATTGATTTTTGAAGCTTTTGTTTTAAAGAAATTATCTTTTTCCCAGTGACATTAATTGTAGAGTAGGGCAGCAACGAACAATTATTTTCACTGTTTATTAATCTGTTGATTATTGTCTCAATTAATCGATTAGTTGTTTGGTCTATACAATGGCAGAAAATAGTGAAAAATGTCAATCGGTGTCTCCCAAAGCCCAAAATGACGTCCTCAAATGTCTTGTTTTGTCCACAACTCAAAGATATTCCGTTTACTGTCATAGGAGGAGTAAAGAAACAAGAAAATATTCACATTTAAGAAGCTGGAATCAGAGAATTTAGACTTTGTTTTTCTTAAAAAAATACTCAAACCGATTAATCGATTATCAAAATAGTTGGTGATTAATTTAATAGTTTACAATTTATCGATTAATCTCTGCAGCTCTATTTTAAAATGAAAAAAAAGCAAGAAAATATATGAAGTTGCCGTAGAATGAATTACATATCAGCCTTTCAGTACTGTTAGCTAGTATATGGAGTACAAGGAAGAATATTTGAGCCTTAAGAAATCAAGGTTTAATAGCTCCACTACGATGAGCAGATTAAGAATCTCATCTGTCATAGAAGTGATGTCAAACACTGAAAGCGAGACCTCTCTTGGATGTTGAACTATTTTTTATTCAGGTTCATTATAGATCCTCATGCAATTCTTATGATGTCAGAGCATGCCTGGCTAGCTGCGGTTAACATCCATTAATGGATGTAGTGGCTGTAAGCTGGATGTCCTTGGAATGACAGAGGAGGAGAAGGCAAATTGAGTTGGACAGGAGATGTTGTCACCAGCCCTGTTGGGATGTCTGCGGTTGTCATGTGCAAACAGTGAGCACGGTCTTCAGAATGTTTGAAGTACATCATCGCAGCGTTAAGATGCTGTTCTATCTCAGAAACATATCCCAGAGGGGAGAGCCAACTGGCAAGTCTGGCAGAGAAGCTGGCGCTGACTAGACACACAGGGAAAAGTGTTGTCAGACATGTCTTATTAAGATCTCAGTAATTTCCATAGTAGGATAGCAGTTTTGGTTGTGCGGTGTGTAGTTCAAATGTCTGTCAGTGTCTGTGGAACAACTAAGCTTCGACCATCGCCATGGTAATCGACCTCCAAATCAGTATTTGAATGCTTCATTTTTTATATATATATATAAGTATGTAAAATGAAAGGATACGGAATAATCCCACAACATTATTCATTATTCATATTTAACATTAATTATTATTAGTTACTTTCAGATGGATATCACTATTTGTTGTGCGTAGAAGTGCGTGTGTGTACAGTAGTGCGGCTGCAGCACTGTCCCGGGAAATGAAACGGGGGGGATGGTGACAGACAGACAGAAGAACATGTCAGCCTGCTGCACTGCGCCACAAAGCTTCGAAAACCTTCGAATATTTCTCACCGAAGCTTCGAAGCCCAAAAAATGTTATTCGGGACAGCTCTAGTTAAGATCCAGTCTGTTGTCTGAATTAAATACTAACACCAGTAAACAGCGCACTCTGCTTGAAACCTATTCATGAGACACCATTGTTAACCGTTTCACATTTGTAAGTTCTCAGGTCAGAGGTCAAGTCTTTCTCTTTTCTTCATCTAACTTATTGCTGTGCAACGTGCCGTGCTGATTTTCAAGCCAATGTCTCCTCAGCATGTTTTTCTCATGGTTTCAAAGGACAAACGTCCAGAGGGTATTTTCTTTCCTGATTGGACCAATTCACTTGTTTTTCACACCATGTAGAATTACCTCATCCTGGGGCCCCAGGATCTTACGTTGCATGACTGACAGCCGCCCTTGAGTCCTACGTTGCGTCTCACAGGAGGATCAGTGGATGTTGCGGTCTTGTGAGAGGTGAGCTGCCGCACTGATAATGTAGCCGGAGACGGTGCGAGTCGGCAGTCGTGTCTCAAGGGGATCACGGCGCAGTCACACAAGGGTAATTACCCAAAGCACAGGGGTGAGGGGCGGATGAAATGATTTCAGCACCTCTGAATTAAACATGGTCCAAGGAATAGGGACAATCCACAGGCTGCTTCACTACGAACCCAGAACCATTCACAGAGCCTTTTACAACTGAGGTCTTTCTAGGTGTGAATTTTAAAGGGAGGTCTCCGTATTTGTTTTCAGCACCACTGAATTAAACATGCTCTAAGGAATGGGAACAATCGACAGGCTGCCCTCACTACAAAAAAAAAACACCGCCATCCAGAGGGGATTTAACACAAACTGAATTTCCATGCATGTAATTTAACTGAATTTTAAAGGGGATGATTCTCTATTTGATCTCTGCTCTGCTGAATTAAACATGCTCCAAGGATCAGGGACAATCCAGAAGCTGCCTCAAAACAAGCTAGTAACCTGAACAATCCACAGGATGCTTTTGCAATAATATTTTATACATATTTCTAAATGTGAGTTGTGCTGCATTTTATAGCTGAGGGATTTTTGGAGACCATAGTTTCCTCCATCATTCAGCTAATGTTTCATATCCTGATCAGATTTGCCAGATTTAGTGCTGCAGACAAAAGGTTTGTCCTGTGCCTCCTGTCTGCCCTCTTAATCTTCTTTGGAGTTTCACTCACATCCTCTTTTAATCTGGACCTCTGGCTGGTTTTCCTTAGCAGCATCAATCTGTATTTATTGCTGCACACCAAAAGACAATAATGCAGTTTTGAATTTGCTTTTTGGAAATATCACATTACAAATATATCATGGGCAACTAATCCTTTTTCAGTGTGAAAACCCCATTTGTGGCCGTTTCTGTCAGAATAAGAGTATGAGAAATCTCTGCAGTGAAGCCGGTCTTTTGTCTCTGTCAGCGGTGAGAGATATTTGCTCAGTGACTGACGGGATGAGAAGTGGGAGCAGAGCTGTGTACTGCAGACCTTGCTAATGCAGTTCAAACAAGACCAGGTGCTTTATATGCACTGTGTGTATCTGTGACTGACAGCGTGCATGTCACAGTGCAACCCTTCCCATCAACCCTTCATTTGGGACTTGTCAAAGCCCACTTACCACTCAGACATGAATGGTTAAGCTCTCCCACTGATCCTCTTTTTCTCTTCAGGGGGCTCAGGGGCTGTCAATCTGGACTGGGCCCTTGGGTGCCCTGGAACAGCAGTTATTCTCATACACACATTTCACAGATCTATTACGGATCACAGCTGGCACATGAAACTCTTGTTACTTTATTTAGCTGATTTCTGTGTTTAGATCAAAGGATTACAGTACTTAGACCTGCATGGGTTTAGACATTTCTTTAGCACTTCATCTTATGAAAACATTTCAGAATCCATTAGAGAATATCAAAAATGTTATCAATCTAAAAACTTACTTTTTATTTTCTAAAACGTAAAATAAACAGTATTTTCACCCATAGAACGCTTTCTGCAATTTCTCACAGTCACTGTTTTAATTAGGGCTGCTCCCTCTTAGTAAATTGGTCGACTAATCGGTCGTTTTGATCTTAGTCGACTAAGATTTCTTTAGTCAATTAGTCGTTTTTCATGCTTTTTTCATGCTGAATGACTTATTTCTAAGAAATCTATGAGCACATTTCTGGTAAACACAAGATTTAAAGTGGTGCTTTTGTGTGATTCTTTGTGGAGAAACTCTGTTTCACAGATCTGTGAATGACTAATCGATTAGTCGACAAAATCATAGGTGAGTCGACTAAGAATTTCTTCAGTCGAGGACAACCCTAGTTTTAATATTTTTGGGTCTCTTAACACTCAACCCACAATAGAGACAGAGCGCAATAAAGTCCTGCCCACACCGGAGGGTAAAGCAAGTCATCGCTCTCCATTGACTTTGTATTACGTGAAGGTGCCTCATTGTCAGTTCCGTATGCTAGCGAACAACAGAAAAATGCCTAAAAGCTGCGGCGTGGTGCACTACCAAGAGGATTAAGAACCCAGAGCTAAGTTTTTAATAAGCTGGCAAACTGAAAACCTGAGCCTTTTAAAAAGATAAAAGTGAGGCATCAGCTGGAAGTATGGGAAAACTGTGGGATTCTGACAGTATGGGATCCTCAGTATGCCGACATGTTCAGCAAGCATTTTGTCCAAATGTCAGTTTTAGCCTAACTATACTTCTGTAATTTAAGCTAAAGCATTTTGACAGTATGCAACTTGTGTTATAGTGGAATGTGGATACATCAGAGAGCATTGCAGTATTATGTTTGCAAGTGCCTTAGCTATCTACAGTAGCTTGCTAACACATAGCTAACATTATCTTACTAACCGCTAAATTCATCATCTTATTCATCATCCATCTCCCCTGGTAGACATAGGGTTCTAAAATAATCCTCTGGCATGCTGGCATTAGCTAGCTACAGGCATTTTGTGAGTGTTTCAGCCCTTGGTTGCATATTGTGGCACTGATTGTTTTCCCCTCGAGTGGGCGTGTTTTTCAGTCAGAGTATGACGCTTTGCGCTCTGTTTTTTATTGTTTTCCAATGTACCCGTTTTTTGTTTTTATAGAGAAAATGAGCTGAGGCTGGTTTCATTCTACTGTAGTCTGAAGGGTAGAGCATGTGAACAGTTTTGATAATATAAATGTTTAAACTCCAACTTCAACTTCAAAGATTGGTGTCGTGATATGTTTTGCCTCAGATCTGGACTTAAAGTCCGAGTTTGTGTCATTGCCATCACAAATTTTCCATGTGATATGATAGAGGCCAGGTCCTAATCATATGCGCTTGTCTTTCCACAGACACATGAATTGTGTCTCTGTCTATTGAGCACAGAGTGATCTCCCCAGGGATCAAAGCTAAAATGAGTGCTCAGGCGTTCCAGGTCGGCGGTACGGACAAAATCAGGAGACTTGATGTTGATATGAAAGGAGCTGGCTGTCAGGGAGGAGCGGCGTCTATCTCCGGCTCGCCCTGTGCTCCGAGGTGACGAGCAGCCTGCCGCTGCGTAGCCAGGCGGAAAATTCCCCTTTCTGGCATGAGCCGCCTTGGCCCTTTGGCAAAGTGCGCAGAACGTAGCCCTCCACCATCTCCACCATCCATCTGCAGCTCAGCATAATCTCCAGCCTCCTGCAGCAGATCTGACACTGGTATTGTTACCGCCTGCTGCTGCTGCTCACTGCTCTGGAGTCAGTGGTCAGTTACTAAAGATGAAGATTAGAGGCAGAAGGGTCACAAATAGACAAAGATGCTGAGGGTTATTTCTCCATGAATAATCACACTGACTAATACTACATGCAAATGAGGTCACCACCCTAACACTTAATGCCTTAAGGATATGACATGCTTTTGTTGCTATGTAGACTCACTACTACAGTGAGCAGAGGAGGAAAATCACATCATGCTTCTTCTGGGTCTACTTACACTTCTACAGCAAGACTCAGGTCCAAGTTGACGCTAATACGTAGGTTTGTAGTTTAGAACATTTTGACATCACTACACTTTGTTTAGGTTGAAAGGAAATATTTAGTTCACACTTTAATGGGTTCAACTCACTATCATTACCCTCAGCTCTCTATGAATGGCACATCAGTAAGTAACTGAAAGATGTTGAGGTAAAGTTAATATTTGCTGCCACCTGCTGGTGTACAGACTGCTAGTGTTCAAACGGATTGTAAGGTACCTAAAGCCTTATTAACATTTAGACATGTTTGTTTGGATCATGTACCATGGTCCTGCTTGTTTTCAATATTATATTATATTTGTATGTTGGCATTGGGGACAAGAAAGATGGGAGGGAGTAAGCCTTTCATGTCAGTTAAAGTGTAATTTAGCTAGTTGCCAGTGTTTAATATTTACTTTAGCCTACTTCTGCCAGGATGCTCTTTTGTATGGCTATGTTTATATGTGCATATATACATTTATACATTGAAGTCATGTTCTCCTTTTCCATTCCTTCAGTCAATCACTCATTGATAAAGACCCATAGATCAACTTGACGGACAAATTATGAAGAGCTGATGTAAATATTTTATAATAGTGGTGCACTGTTGTTCCCAATAGATGTTAGACGCCTCTGAAAGTGCATTTGGGAATAAAAAACTATTTTAAATGGCAAACTAATGACATGGGATGGCTGTGGCTCAGAGGTAGAGCGGGTTGTCCACCAATCAGAAGGTTGGCGGTTCGATCCCATCGGTGTGTGTGAATGAGGTTGGCACCTTGCATGGCAGCCTCTGCCATCAGTGTATGAATGCGTGTGTGAATGCTGACATGTAGTGTAAAAGCTTTGAGTGGTCAGAAGACTAGAAAGGTGATATATACTGTAAGTGCAAGTCCATTAACCATTTACCATTCTATAAAGCAGGGTGACCCTCCACAAGTATTCAATGGTAAGAAAACTTTAAAGGTACCCTGTAGAGTGTTTAACCAGTAGTAGCTCTATGGAACAGTGTTTTTTACAAGTTGGTCCCCGTTTTGTTTGTGTCGTGTAAGCACACGAGGACACACATGAGCTCAAGCATGCGGGCAAGGCAACACACATTTTTCTTTGCTGCAATAACTGTTCCAGTGATCGACAGTTGGTGGCGATAACTCATGAAGAATCAGCGTTGCACTGCGCCCACAAAGGTAGCAGATGGCTGTATGCTAGCAATTGCATTGAGTTGCATTATGATGCATTCAAAATGAGTGAAAATGGTTATCATGATGTGTTTTGGGCGAGAAATTTGAGGCGGATCATCAGGGATTAATAATAAATTCACAAAAACCTGCAAACGGTAATAAAGGAGTGTATGTTGAAGTACATGGGATTTATTGTTTTGTTTTTGTTTTTCACCATGGTATCGAATTGGGTATCGAGAATCGTGGAATTTCACTGGTATTAGTATTGACTTTTATATTTCTGGTATTTCCTAGATGGATAGAAGGAAGGGAGGAAGGAAGGAAATGCATTACTCATGGATGTATACAATGCAGTTTTGTGAGAAACACTAAATGTAATCTCACCTTTTGGTTGTTTGCAATAAAACTCCACAGTGTACTTCTTTAAATTTTCATAAAAACACAATTTTACATGTTTACAATTAAATAAAATGTGCAAAGACATAAAATGGTTTATAGACTTCTATAAGACTATGGTCAGAGAGAAACCTCCATATCAGCAGAGGGAGACATATCTGACCAATTTTCAACATTTCTTATAAAGCCCATAAAGTGTGACACATCCCTGTAGCTCCACTGCAGACATAAACATGTAGGCACACTCTCACACACTAAGAGGTGGTGGTTTATTTGAACATGTGAGTCAGCCGGTCCCTGTGGGCCGCAGCTGGAGAGCAGAGCGCCCCACCCAGCAGCACCAGCGTCATCTGTGGTTGCAACTCCCCCCCCAACCTCCCCTCAACCAAACTCCCTCTGATTTATGCGTGCCGGACACCCCTCCCCTTCACTTCAGGATGTATTGTCCTCCACTCGCTGAACTGAGTTAACTTTCTAAACGGTGCCTTTCACTTACAGCAGTGTGGTGGGACTGAGGAGCAGCTAGTGCTGGGTAGCTACTGTTGGCAGCCAGATGCCTGTTTGTGGTGAGTGTATTTTTATGTTTGCACTGGAATGTGGTCCTACTGTATGGTTAGAGCTGGTAGTTTCCTGTAGATTCATTGGGGAAAATTAAAATTTATATAGCCTTGCCTTGTAAGTGTAGTGTGTGCATCTTTCCTTGTTCGGTTGTTTGCTTTTTGACTCTGATTTTCATTTAATAGAAAAAGCTTAAACAAGTCAGAACTTGTTCTCTGTGATCTTTTGAAACATCCCTCAGTACACTGTTTTAGACATCTACAATAGTCGATCATAGTGAGTGACGTTTACAACATGACATCCTCTGCTAAAGTAAAATCGTACTGTGACATTTGATTAAAATTAAGTTGTTGGATTAATTGACAGATGAATGACAAGGCTGTAGCAAGTACATGTGTTTGATAAGGATTTCGAGAGTTATTTGTTTAACGTGGGGTACATCTTTTTGAATTAAGTACGTCAAATGGGAAATAAACATACACACTTTTCAGTAAATTTGGTTTTATTATGCCCTGTTTGGCAAAATATGTTGTATTCAGTGGAATACAGTTTCTAACAAACCTACTGTCAGTCAAAATGGAGCTTTCTTAACTTAACTTTTAGGATATTTATTATCAGAGAAGTTATCAGTCATAGAAAATGATGCTTTATGGTCTTATTTGAATGCTCTTGGTTCTGACTTTGTCCTTCAACATCTCTGACTCAGAGCAGGATAGAGTGATACTAATGATTTGCTGATACTTTGTGACCCAGGCCTGGTTGCCTAAAAGGGTGAGACAAGACAGAGGAACTGTAAAAACACTCATTAGACACTCTGGGCCCCGGGGGCACGTGGATCTTTTGTCTGCCTATGAGATGCTCAGCGCCTGAGAAATGCGACACCGCACTCTCCTTTTCAAGCCTCTGTGGTTGATGTCTCATGCTGCAGTTTTGGCCTGGAGACCATTAATTAGGAGACAGAGGGAAATATAAAGCACACTGGAATATTTTCCCTAAACTCCCCATTTTGTAAAGAATTGTCGGAATGAGAATGAAACTCATGTTGTTTATTAGTTTACATTCATCTGTAACGGGGATGTATACATGCAGCGTGTCTAATAAGCACTCACAGCAATATCATGTGGCTGTGTCACAATGGGCTGTTTATGTGGATCAGCGGCAGTCTGAGGCAGAAGAGCGACTGCAGCCAGGCACAGTGCAGAGCTTCTCAGTCAGCCTTGGCTTCGTCTCTTGACTGTATGAAAAGCAGCCAGATTTTCAGGCCATTTTCAACCCGGGGGCATGTCATTTACCAAATGAATGGCCCTCTTTTCTGGACAGTTGAACCACTCACAGTCTGTCATGCCACGAGACAAGTGAGCCCACAGTATTACTTTTCACTGCAGAGGACTGTATTCAGCGGCCACATTTGCATACCTTCAGGGTATGGCCTGAGTGAAGCATAATAATAATTGTAATAATCATGCGTGAAACAGTTTATGGACACAGTGGATGGTTATTATCATCAGACACAGCTTGTAGTCATCTGTCCAGTCTTTAACTCATGACTAAACGCAATGAGGACATATCTTCTTACATGTTGTCTCTTTATATTTTAGTAGTCGTATTATCTTTAGTTATTTGTACAAGTCATGAATGCCTAAAGCTGTCTCACTACTCTGCACTAACTGTATGATGGAAGTTTTTATTAATTCGCACAGCAGCATTACCAAAATATTTGGTCTGAACATAAAGCATCAGCTGAAAACCTGAACATTTTGGATATGAATATGATACAGTTGGGGGGGGGAATCGATACACCATAGTATTGCGATATTTTTTCATGGCAGTAATGTATTGATGCACAGATGTCAAGTATTGATCTTTTATTATATAAACTATTAACCTCTTAACAATCCAACAGTGGGCCTGGCTGCTATTCTATCTTTCAGAGGTTATAGCGGGCTCAGTCTTCACACTAGCGTGAAGATACAAGAAAACCTAAGGAATCCATTGGTACTAACCATGTCATGTTAGCTTGTTGGGAAGAACGCTAAATAACGCTCAAAGTTAAGCTAAATTTTGGCAACCTCAAGATATCTGAATGAAAACTGAATAATCTGCAGTTGAAAAAGGTAATAAATCGCAATATATTTTATCGCAATACTCAGCATATCGCAATACCTTTTTAGTATTTATTATCTTTTATTACGTGTATTATCTTATTGTCTTGTTTTTATCTTGTTCTATTGCCGCTGGTCACTGAAACTTACCAAACGTAATTTCATTGTATGCCTACAATAACCAAAAAAGTATCTTGAATAAAGCAAAATCCATCCTGTGAGCTGAAACGTCATCTGAATAAAAGAGAAATGCATATGGAGCCAGAGTGTGCAACATTTTCCAGGCAGATTTTGTTTCCTCCAAAATGTCTTTTGCTGATGAAAATCATGAATATGACACTTGGAGGTGTGGGGTTTCAGGCTTCTGCACTTTATTTAGACAGTCAACAAAATTTGATCAGCAAAGTCATTGTTTGGGTTGCTCCTTTCAATAAGTACTTGTATTGGTCTTCAGTGAAATAGACCAAATGTGTCTGACAGTTTGAGTTATCTGGTTTTAAAATGTCTAAAACTAGGGTTAATCCCCTGAGAAGGAAACCAGCCCCTTGTGTTGATTGTCGTCTCAGAGGTCACAAGGTCTTAAAACTCAGCGAAATTTCTCTGAATGATTTATTCTTCCCACATGGCAAAAGGCACATCGTTCCAGGTAGCACAATCGTAGGAAACTAAAAGGGCTTACATCCATCCAGGAGGCTTTGCTCTGTGTGAGGACAAAGACTCATCTGACTGAGTGACTCTACTTGTTGATTTATGGTCGAGTGAACCGTGGCCTCTTGAGTCGACTCCTGATGACTGAGTTGAGCTGAGTGAGAGTCGTAGCTGCGTCACACGGTGCTTCCTCTGGTCAGGAGGTCAGGTCTGAGGAGGGCTGAGGAGGTGGAAGGGGTCGCTGGGCAGGAAGACAACAAGTAGGTGAAGACAGGGGCAATATCACAGCTGGATGTCTCTGATACTTTTACACTCCTGGTGCTTTATCTCAGTGTTTCCTGTCTGTTTGTTTTGCTGGTGACCGTACTAAAGCTTGAAACAAAGGGTTTAATCATGACAGTGGTCAGTGTTTACAGTGTTTGCCTGCTGTTTGGCATCTTGCTCAACCTCTGCGGGGTGCCGTTTTCCTCTTCTGGTCTGTGGTCATATCTGTGTGAGTGTTTGAATGCCTCTTTATCTCCTTCAGGATGGCTCGGTGGGGAACCTTGGTGACCTGGCTCAGGAGTATTCTCAGTATTACGGCACCTCCCTCAGCGACGTGTGTGAAAGGATGGAGGAGCTACGGAAACGCAAAGTAGTGCAAGACGAAGAGATGGTAAACAATCTTATCAGTCCTTTTCTTATCAGTTAAAACCATGGCTCATCAAAAAAGTCTAATATCTCAGCAGGACATTTTTTTGTTCTGCTAATTTATCACTTCCTTGCTGAGAGTTAGATGAGAAAATTGACACCAGTTTAGCAGAAAGACTGGAAACAGTAACTACTAAAGCTGCGACGATTTACCGATTAGTTTTCAACTATTAAATTAACCAACTATTTTGATGATCAATTAATCAGTTTTAGAAATTTAAATTTAAATTCTTTACTCCTCTATGACAGTAAACTGAAAATCTTTGAGTTGTGGACAATACAAGACATTTGATGATTAATGTTGTTTTCCAGATGTGTTTTGGCGATTTTCTTTTAACCTCAGCTATCCTATAATCTGCCTCTGGAGTACAGATGAAAATCTGCTTTTTTGTCACATTTATTGACGTTGTAAATAAAAGTTAAATTTGAATAGCTTATTAAATTTCGATATGATCAAACACCTGTTGGTAGTGCAGCAATCATAACCCGTGACACATAACTGTTTACCGGTGTTATTCCATAATGTGGGAAAGCCGATTCAGTCAGCTGAATATTATTTCTATTCCTGTGTTATGATGACACTATAATTTACTCCTCCGCTTCCTCCTGCTTGTGTGTTTCAGGGAACAGTTGACTCAGTGGCCACATCAGTGCAGCTCCGCTCGCAGATCCAGGTGAGTGTCCAGCTCTGAGTGTGTCAGACCCCACGAGAAGGCTACTTCCTCCCGTGTGCGTCAGCAGACCGACTGATAAGAGGCCATGGAGCTGCCTTGTCATGATTATCCTGAGAAAAAGAATTAGACCAAAAAGTAACATTTAACTGACTGTGATGGAAAGAGCTGGCCTTGAGAATGTCTTTGAATGTTAGGGGATAGTTCCTAAAATAGATATTAAAATGTGACTAGCGGTAAGTTTGGGTTTTGTTGCCACCAAATAACAAGATTTGTATTTTAAGTGCAACAAATTACAAATAAATGAACAGCTGAAATTCCTCTGTTACCCCTTCATTACAGTAGGTTCCGTCTGTATAAGCTACTTTGTCTGCTCCATACTTTTTCTGCTTTCCTTTGAAGGAAAATGCCATCATGTTGCTTAAAAAATAAAACTATAACTCACAATTTTACCTTTAAAAACAGTTCAATAAATTGAAGCATTGCCTCTGTACTGTATGTATTTAAATTGACACTTTTTTTTTATCTCCTTAAGGAATCTCTTGGACTCAGCAGCACCATGTCCACTCCAGAGACTGAGAGAAGGTAAAAAAAAATCCCAATAATATCTTATTTTTTAAAAGAAAGTTTCACAACTAGTATTTTAACGTATATTCAGGCACCAGAAAGTCTCGGGGCATCCTTCACTAGGGGACGATCGGGGGTGAAGCACCAGTAAGAACAAGACACGTGATTCAAAGGATGATTATTAGCACCAATAAATATTTTAATAGATAATAATAAATATTGCTTTTATTCCAGATAATATGTAATGTTTGTGGCTTTACAGACTATTATCATTTAATATATAAAGTCATATCACTGAACTGTGATCCCTCCTCCTGTATTATCTCTCTGTCACCCTGTGGAATGACACAAGCTTTTCCTCCGTTTCCTGCTGCCCTCCAGTCACATTTATGAAGCATTTCTGTGTCACCTTTAAACTTCCTTCCTTCCCTCCATTGTTTTCTTTTGAGGAATTTCAAATGATTAGTCATATTTTGTCATTGGAAAGCTGATTAAGTGGTGATGACGTTTGATAAAGCGACAGATTGATTTGATTAAGCTTGTTAAAATTGAGCAATATCCATATTTTTTTAGGATTTATTTATAGTAAGAAACAGGCCTGTATTATTGTGAACCTGGACAGATTCACAGGAAACTGACACTGCCCCCTAGTGGGACAAGTACATAATAATGCTGGAGGAAGCTGATGACTACCACTATCAGTAACACATTTTAATGACTAACACTATTATTTTTTAATCTAAAGTTTTAAGCACTTATTTTATAAGTTTGAATTAGTCTTTTCTGCCTATTTCCTTATGATCCCACTTTAAATCAAGAGTTTTTTTTATAGGAAAGTGTTCTTGTTCTTAATGTCATTATCTACTGTGGTAAACAGGAGCATGTGAAGCCCTTCACGATTGTTACTGTGACTAACAGCTACAATATTACATTTCATTTCAAGTTATCAATGATTTTCATGCCAAAATATCCAAATATTTATTGTCTCCCACATACTTTTTACTGTAGGATTTGGACGAGGGAAAACGGTGCTGAATGTCTCGCTCTACAGCTCTGAATAGATTTTGATTATCATGGTGTGCTGCTTGCCTCGTTAACCGTGTGTAATGAATTGTACTTTGACCTGTTTCATGTTCCTTTGAAGAAAATGAAACCAGTGTGGGTTTTTGACAACGAATAGAGATATTTTCACACTCGTATAGGGGAGAAGGTGACAAACCACATATTTTCAGTGTCACGAAAAATAAAATAAATGTCTTTTAGAAGAACTTTTAGAAGAATTAAGATACAATACAGTTATTTAACCAAACATGAGCACGAATTTATATTTCACCGCGAGTTATACAGACATTTTTTGTAGCCGTGGTCAGAGAGAAACCGCTAACACTTCATTTAACCACCATTTACAAAACAAAAAGTACAAGTCTGGGGCCTCATTACAGAAAAATAACTAACGAACTAACTAACTGCTTTGTCATATCATAACTTAAGTTTCAAAGATGATCTTTTCTGTTATAGAAGCAATTCTTAAACTCATGGCTGTGTCCTATATCTATATCAGACCTCCTATCTTATCTTAACTTAAGAAATCCTAACTATAACTGTACATTTGTTAATTCAATCGGCACTCGGCTAATCTTTGATTAGAATGTACCGGTAGGGTACTCGAGATGGACGAGCCATAATATCAATTGCTGTCACTTGTCACTGTCTAGCTAACGTGCTGTCATTGAGAAAAAAAAGACGGATGTTGGATTTGAGCTACGAGGAGTTGAAGGCACTGATCGTGTCGTTGGAGGAGAGGATGCAGCACGTCAATCACATTCAAAATGTATCGTTTTGGCAGTTGATATATACCCATTAATACATGGTCCGAGAAATTTACTGTAAAGAGTCATCATACAGTTTGAATAGCCTTTCAATCATTATATTTCGGTGTTCGTGTTGTTCCCCATCTTCGTTGTCATTGCCATACAGACCTAACAACAGTGCTGCTGCTATATTAGGCAGTTGTTTTGAATTTAGGACAGGGTTTATGCCAGGCTGATTTAGGATCTTAACTTTGGAGATCCCTAAATTGGGACGGTTCTGTAATAGTTAAATTCATATCCTAATATAAGATAGGATTTTTTCCTAAATGCAGTTAGGAAACATGTTTCTATAACACCAAAAATCCGAAGTGTCATCCTAAAATGAGATAAGATGGGATTTCAGACTTAAGAAGTTTCTGTAATGAGGCCTCCTGATCTGCAGACACGTACACTGATCCAACACCAGCAACAAGTGTCAACAGAGAGAGAGAGAGAGACAGTTATAGACAACAAACCGCCCAGAGAGATGAAGAGTGAGAGACAGACAGACAGACAGAGTGAGAGAAAGAGGGAGGGTGAAAGTGTGCAGGGAATGCAGAGGCCACGTTAGCGCTGCTGCTGCTGCAAAACCCTGACTGGACATGAAAAAGGATCTATTGTTCCTGCGATGGCCGTAGAGCACTGACCTCTGTTCATCAGCCAAGAGCAGCCAGTCTTTTTCATCTGTTTTGACTGCTTTGATTTCCCTTCACTAAGATGCTAGTGTCATGAGGGACAGTGCGCTTTTGTGATTTTCTTTTTTTTTTTTTTTTAATCTGACGCAAGTGGAGAGGATAGAAAGACATGTTAAGGGAGATGGTGGGATAGCCGGGAAAATGAAGAAAATAACTTTGGAAAACAGGTACAGCTCTGTTTCAGGGCTTTTACTCCTCCACATTTGAACTCTTCACATGAAGTAAATGTTTGTTTGATTTTTAGGTTTCCTGTGCACAAATCTAGCTCTGATGATGGATCAGGAGGTAAATTGAAAATTTATATGAATCCTAATTACAGTACATGCATCATTTTGTTAATGCTTCATTGTATGTACATTCAGATTGATGTAGATTTTCACAGTATTTTTACACAGAAAAGATACTTTTGAAAAATGTTTTTTTGTGTATTAGTTGTTGTAGGTGTTTTTAGTCCAGTATATTTCTTGTTTGATAGTAGTAATGACAATGTGGAGTGAATCTATTTAACTAAAAATGGCCTTTTATATTAAGAGAATATTGTAATTTAGGGCCTAACCTAATACTTTGTTTGTTACTTCAGTGCAGTTGCTGGATACAATTTGGATATGTCTGTTTAATTGTGTGGTGATGCTGTTTAAGATTTGTTTTTCCTCTGCATTACATTCAACTGAATCATTGTCCTGTGTAGGAAAATGGGATGGAAAGAGAAAGAGCAAGTCTTTTTGGCAGAGTTTTCGAAAGTCACAGAAGGGAGTGTTGCGTCAGATTTCAAAAGGTATGTTAAGTCAATAACACAAAAAAGGAAATGATATACAGTATGTTTATATTAGGATTACTCATCAACATATGCACATCCTTCTGTTATGTGACGTTCAGGATTTATGTTAATAAAATACCTATCGTGTTTACTCCTGTCTGCTGCTGACATCTCTTCTTTTTACTCGACAGGTGATGACGTCGGTTTTGTGGCCAGTGAAATCACCATGAGTGACGAAGAGCGTATCCAGCTGATGATGATGGTGAAGGAGAATATGATCTCTATAGAGGAAGCCCTGGCACGGGTACGATGTTATGCATCCCAAATTTCTCCACTTTACCAACATGTGAAAGTAACAGCTGCTGTGTTTTTCTCCTTTTGCTCAACTTTAAGTGTCTGCTGTGGAAAAGGAAATGTTGCTACTGATCAAACTGTATCCAGTTGGACCAAAACTTTTAGACCCACCTGACCTTTTAACACTAGATACATATTATTTGAATTAAGGTTCATTCAAAAACCACATTATTTTCAGGAAATGCTTGAATAGGTATATTGAGTTGCAAACTCTGTGCATTACAAAAAGCTGGAAATGATCTATCTAGGCGATTGTTTGTTGCCCGAGAAAGTTAACAGCATTTTCAGCTTTGTGAAAGAAATCGAGGCAGATATCCGCCCACTCAGAGCCTGGTTCTGCCAAAGGTTCCTACCTGTTAAAGGGGAGTTTTTTCTTGCCACTGTTGCACCGAGTGCATGCTCATGGAGGATTTCTAAATTATAGAGTACGATCTAAACCTGCTCTATGTGAAAAGCGTCTTGAGATAACTTCTGTTATGATTTGACACTATATAAAAATAAATTTAATTGAAATTGAATAGTCAAAACATTGTTTTATCTCCATGAAGAGAAGAATCCCTTTGTGTGTGCCAGCTGTTCAAGGATAAATAACACATCAGCTCTGCATCATGTACTAACAGGGTGATGTTTTTCTGCAGCTGAAGGAGTTTGAAGTACAAAACAGACAGACGTGCAGGTCCGATCCCCCAGAGTTGACCGATCCCTCCAGTCCCACCACAAATGAGTCATTCAGCTGCAACGTAAGTATCTAAGCTCCCAGTCTGAGGGCATCTTAGTCGCTTTTTACTGCTGAATCACAACTTCAGGCAGCGTGTTGTGCGTGAGGGCCTCTGATTTACCAGTGCCAAGGCTGCTGAGCTGTTGACAGCGCCTCTCTCTTTCCCTGTGTCCCTGTCCCGGCGATGAACCGGGGCCCCTCTAAAGCCCTTCAGCTCAGGGCCCTCTCCCAACTGCAGGGCACTGGGCGGACTTCTATTCATCACCGTCAAAGCGCTAACCCCCTATTGTGCTGCAGTGAGCGGCTGGATTCAGCACAGGGCCCTGTTATGCAGGCCACAGCTCTTTTATGCATGGGTGGGGTGATTAGGGGGCTCAGGTTCAGGGCACATTTTTCAGATTCATCTGGATGGCCTGACTATTTCTCTTTGCTGTGTGTGTTCTCCTCTCACTTTCTCTTTCTGCGTGGTGGTTGCACGTCTGTCGCCCCCTCCCCTGTTGTTGCTTTGTTAACTAAAGATCATCTCTACTTGCATTGAATTTTTGTTGCATATTTTAAATACGCTTTCATTTTGTCTTTTGACGTCTATTCTGGGATGTACATGCATACCGCTCGTGTTTTGGTCAGCAGATAAAAACCTCAACATCTGTGTCTTCAAACGTACCACTGACTTTCGGTTTGATGGTTAAGGTGATTTCCAAGAAGCTAGCTTTCCCACGAATAGAAAGCCTAGCGTGTTGTGACTCAGAGCATATGGGACAGCTGTTTACACGGGCTTCAGCCTTCACTGTGGTTTCCTACCACATATTTATACTCAGCCACGAGTCATTTCTACAGAAGGTCCAGCAGGTAGCATCTGCATGTACACAGCTTCGTACCTTTTTAATTTCATACAAGTTACTATAAGTAGAGAACAATTTTTAAAATATACCTTGAGATGTGTGAGCTCAGGTACCACATCTGAGTATAAAGACAGTAAAAGTGTCAAGTAGGACTGTCAAAGTTAACAAAATAGTAACGCATTAACGCAAATTCGTTTTAACGCCTCTAATTTCTTTAATGCATTAACGCAACTTTCAATTTATAGGTTGGAGCAGGCTCAGTTTTAAAGCTAGAGTGAAGATCCTGCCATCATATGAAACTAAAAACCTAAGGAATACATTGGTACCAACTATGTCATTCTAGCTTGTCATGAAGGAGACTAAATAACGCTCCAAGCTTGTGCTAAATTTTGGTGAGGAACAACTGGCATGGCCATTTTCAAAGGGGTCCCTTGACCTCTGACCTCAAGATATGTGAATGAAAATGGGTCCTATGGATACCCTTTACAGACATGCCCACTTTATGATAATCACATGCAGTTTGGGGCAAGTCATAGTCAAGTCAGCACACTGACACACTGACAGCTGTTGTTGCCTGTTGGGCTGCAGTTTGCCATGTTATGATTTGAGCATATCTTTATGCTAAATGCAGTACCTGTGAGGGTTTCTGGACAATATTTGTCATTGTTTTGTGTTGTTAATTGATTTCCAATAATAACAATATACATACATTTGCATAACAAGCATATTTGCCCTCTCCCATGTTAAGGAACAGAGAATATTAAATATTTGACAAATCTCCCTTTAAGGAACATTTGGAACAGATAAAAATGTGTGATTAATTTGCAATTAATTGTGATTATCTATGGGCAATCATGCGATTAATAGCGATCCAATATTTTAATCGATTGACAGCTCTAGTGTCAAGTAATATCGCCTTTAATATCCAAAATAGTTGGCCTTACAACTGGTAAACACTCCACTGTGTACAGACCTATTGTGTTATTTTACCGTAACTGCAACATTTCTGTAAATAAAATTCTTTCTGGTCTCTCCTCTCAGCCTTGTGACCTGTCGGACAATGAACAAGAGGAATCTGTGACGTTCAGGAGGCTCCATAAACTGGTCAACTCAACCCGGAAGGTGAAGAAGAAGCTGATCAGAATTGACGAGTTGAAGAGGCCCGGAGCAGAGGGTACTAAAACCACTATCACACTTTATCTCATATAAATCCCAAGTGGGTGTGGCAGCCATCATAGTTTTTGAGTCTTTTTAGAAACTCTTGAATTGTCTACTGTCCTACTATGTGATGAAAAGTGTCAGAGGACTTGCAGAAGTAGTAAAGTTTATGAGTATGTTTCTGTACGTGCAGCCAAGATGTAAAAACAAGCAGGTGTTCACAGTAAGAACATACTATTAAGAGGAAGTGGAACACCACAATGCTGAATGTGACGCAGAGTCTCAAGACAATATCAGTAATTGTGCTCAATGTAATTACAGTTTGGCTAAGAATATGTGCTGCAATAACAATATTTACCGTGTGTTTTCACTAGTTGTGTAGTCTGTGTGAATATATGTTTTGAAGAATACGTTATTGCTCTTTTCTCCCCAACATGTTTTTCCAGCACATTTGACAATTGGCATGCTGGGAAAGCCTCTGAAACAACTTGTAGACTATGGGACCATGCAATACAACAAAAAAACAAACATTAAAACTGGGTACAATACAGTGTTTTAGTTGGATTGGCAGCTTTTACATCGGTTCAATGATCGCTGAAAGCTCTAAGAGAATTTTCACCTTTTATAAGAAGAACAGAAAGAACAAAAAAAAAAAAAAAAATCAAGTTAATGCATTGAAATTGCAAACAAAGACGGTTCCACTAGCTGATAACTGATATTTAATATAAGTCCAGTCTTATTTCTAGACAAATCTAAAACTTGAGGATTTCATTATATTTCACTTTGATCTGTTGACAGTTTATTGTATTTGTACCTTCTTTTTCCCCTCTAGAGAGCCTAATGATTGATGGTCTTCCTTTCGGAGATGCCAGCACCTCCCTGTACTCAGGTGTGCAGAAGAAGCTTACCGTTTGCCCCGTGGACTCGCTGGCTTCAGCTCTGCGGGAACAGCTCACCTACGACAGGGACTTTGACAGCCTGACCACCTCGCCCTCCTCCAGCAGCCTGGACACCTGCAGCAGCCAGAAGATCTTCCAGGTCTTTAGCAAGTCCAGTGGGAGCCCTATTCATCAGGAGACTAGTGTAGCGGGGGAGGTGAGGGAGGCAGGTGAAGGCAGTGGCTCTTCCTTTTCTGAAATGGAGGGTTGCAATGATGAGGAAGCCAAAATCGCTCGCTCAGTGACCGATGGAGAGCTCCGTCACCGGATCCTCAGCCCGCTCAGTCACCATGGGGTGAGTATATAGTCAACCTCAACCTTTGTTGAGAGATTGTTGAGATTGTAGAATATATTAATTCAGCACAGTAGCTTTAAAAATGCACCACTTGCATAATAACAAATGCCCTGCAGTTGTCAACATCAATTCCAAACCAAACTGATATCTATCAGCAATATGCAAAACTGCATGCATGTTCCAGCACCTGCACTGATGCCTGTTTAATGTAAATGTAGCCCTGTTAAAGGGATAGTTTGGGTGTTTTGAAGTGGGGTTGTATGAGTAGTAGATGACAGTTGGCACGCCCCCAGTTTGGAGAAACAGACAAGAGTTATCGCACGGGAGCAAAGCAATGTACTGCTGTGGACGGGGCAGCAGCAAAACATATTTTAGCCAACCTCAACCCCACTTCAAAACACTCAAACTATCCCTTTAAGTTCCACAAATCGGTCAGTGGTTCAGAGAAAATGTACAGTATGTATTTGCCCATCATGGGATCTGTGGTGATCTGACCAGCTGCAGGAGCTTATATCGCCACATGTTGCATCTTTTAAAATGATTTAAATTATAGCATAAGTGATGGACAGAACTAGCAGCTGTAACAGTTGGCTGGATGCATGCTCTAAATAATCAATATTATGTAGTCATAGTATTTTCTGTATGTTAATATTGTGTTCTCTATAATATTGTGAAATTTTAACATTATATATGTGGAGGCTTCAAATAAGCTTAGTGGGTTTTCTGCCTCTTCCTGCACTGTATATCATTTATTATATTTGTGTATTCTTAAATTGTGCAAAAATAAATAAACAAAAAAAACCTACTCAGCAAGGAAACCCCCGACTCCACTTACATCTCTACTAATGAAAGTCCTGTTTTGTTTTGTTTATTTTTCACAGAGAGCTTGTAGCTTTGGAGGATTTGACCTGACCAACCGCTCACTGCACGCAGTCATCTCTAACAACGATAACACCGTACGTAACTGTCATTCTTCCTGAATTTCCCATACACTGAATAAATAAAAACAGTTTGTTTATTTGCCTTTTTTCTGCTTTTTGCATATGTTCATGTATTAGAATAAAGACGGAGATGGTGTGAGAGATCCCATTAAATCCCCACCAACATCTCGTATTTCACTGGGCAAAAAAGTCAAGTCTGTGAGAGACACTATGAGGAAACACATGTCCAAGAGATACCACTGTTCTCTCTCTGAACAGGTATGCACGGTCAGTATAATACATTACAGTACAGCAGCATCTATCAGTGTTACTAGGTAGTGAAGCGTAGGTAATCATTTTTTTCTTCTTCTCTGTGTCTTAGTCAAGCCCAGATCGTATATCCAGCTGCCCTCACTCGCCTCATACAGACTCAGACTCTTTGGAGAAACCCAAACTGAAGCCAGGAGGGTCTGTGGAAAGCCTGAGGAGCTCCCTCAGTGGACAAAGTTCCATGAGTAAGTCTGCGTGTTTATAGTATATACTGTATGTGCCAGATCTGGGTGTAATACAAATAATCCCCAGTATTTGTTTTAACTTGACCTTGGAACACCAGATGTGTGGTGTTTATCAGAAAAGTGTTTCAAGGACATTAAATGGCTTTTGAGATAGTCTAAACTTCCTGGTCTCATTGTGTTGGTCCATGTGGATAGCTGTGTAACATCTGGCACTTCAGTCAGATTAAAACGTGTAAAAAATATTTTTTAGAATACTAACAGACTGGTGCAGTCTTGTGGTTTTGAAGTGCCTCATTTGTCTTATTGTGGTTTGTGTAGGTGGTCAGACTGTGGGCACCACCGACTCCTCCAACAGCAACAGAGAGAGTGTGAAGTCTGAGGACGGGGAGGAGGATGAGCTGCCTTACCGCGGACCCTTCTGTGGACGCGCTCTCGTTCATACTGACTTCACCCCCAGTCCCTACGACACAGACTCCCTCAAACTGAAGGTATGACCACGTTATTATCAAGCATCAACTTATAGAGATGAGCTGATATCTTCTCAGAAACTCAAGCTCTACTGGTCTTGTCTTGCAGAGTGGAGACGTCATCGATGTCATTAGTAAGCCTCCGATGGGTACGTGGATGGGGATGCTCAACGGTAAAGTCGGCACCTTCAAGTTTATTTATGTGGATGTCCTGAATGAAGAGGAGGTGAAGCCCAAAAAGACACGCAGGAGGAGGAAGGCCCGGCAACCCAAACCCACCTCTGTAGAGGAGCTCCTTGATCGCATCAACCTCAAAGTAATAATCTTACTGTAGCGACTACTATCAATCAAAAGCTGCTAAGAGGCTAAGTAGGCTATTTACTGTGACTTGTTCAAAGAAATTCATACGTCCAGATACGTTTATAAGTAGGTGATGTGACAGTCAACAGAAAATATCGGCGCCTAGCCCACCCACTAAAGTGTTTGTCCCACAATTTCAGACTATTCCTCTAAAAATAAAGTAAAAAATGTAACAACAATTGCAGTTTGAAAAATTGAGGAAAAATACTGATCTGTTTGTGCATCATCCATCCTCACCTCTCCGCAGGAGCATCTCCCCACCTTCCTTTTTAATGGCTATGAGGATCTGGACACATTCAAGTTGCTGGAGGAGGAGGACCTGGACGAGCTGAACATCAGAGACCCCCAGCACAGAGCGGTGCTGCTCACCGCTGTGGAGCTGCTGCAGGAGTATGATGGTGAGTCAGGTAGTCAGCAGGGTGTTATAGCTCACCTGAGCACTACACAAGACTCTAAACACATGAATATTGTTAAATAATAAGTCAAACATCTAGAGACACATTTCCCAAATTTAATAATTCTCCGGCACGCTTGTGAAATTGCGGTAATTTACGAGCCGCAGAGTTTAAAATCGTGGTACCGTTGGCCGCCGTCTGACTTCCGTTGCTCCTAAAATAGGGTTATTATGGTCTGGATGGCCTCTGAGCTAGGTGAACGGCGTTACCACGGTTTTGCACTCATCAGATCATGTTACCGCAGTTTTGGAATGGGAGGAGTGAATGTGGGGGTACTCAGTTGATTACAATCTGCAACCACACCACTATACAGACGTAGGCAAAGTTGTTGGTAACGTTCCGTTAAAGAGAGGAAAACCCACAATGGTCACTGAAATAACTTGAAACTGACAAAAGTAATAATAAATAAAAATTCACTGAAAATGAACTAATGAAAATCAGATATTGTTTTTGAATTGTGGTTCAACAGAATCATTTTAAAAAACAAACTAATGAAACTGGCCAGGACAAAAATGATGGTACCCCTAGAAAAGATGTAAAATAATGTGACCATAGGGACATGTTAAACTAAGGTGTGTCCTGTAATTAGCATCACAGGTATCTTCAAACTTGTAATCAGTCAGTCTGCCTATTTAAAGGGTGAAAAGTAGTCACTGTGCTGTTTGGCATCATGGTGTGTACCACACTGAACATGGACCACAGAAAGCTAAGGAGAGAGTTGTCTCAGGAGATCAGAAAGAACATTATAGACCTTCATGTTAAAGGTAAAGGCTGTAAGACCATCTCCAAGCAGCTTGATGTTCCTGTGACTACAGCTGCACATATTATTCAGAAGTTTAAGGTCCATGGGACTGTAGCCAACCTCCCTGGACGTGGCCGCAAGGGGAAAATTGATGACATATTGAAGAGACGGATAATACGAATGGTAACCAAAGAGCCCAGAACAACTTCCAAAGAGATTAGAGGTGAACTCCAAGGTCAAGGTACATCAGTGTCAGATCGCACCATCCGTCACTGTTTGAGCCAAAGTGGACTTAATGGAAGACGACCCAGGAGGACACCAAATCATAAAAAAGCGAGACTGGAATTTTCCAAAATGCATATTGACAAGCCACAAAGCTTCTGGGAGAATGTCCTTTGGACAGATAAGACAAAACTGGAGCTTTTTGGCAAGTCACATCAGCTCTATGTTCACAGACGCAAAAATGAAGCATCCAAAGAAAAGAACACTGTACCTAATGTGAAACATGGAGGAGGCTCGGTTATGTTATGGGGCTGCTTTGCTGCATCTGGCACAGGGTGTCTTGAATCTGTGCAGGGTGCAATGAAATCTCAAGACTATCAAGGCATTCTGGAGCGAAATGTGCTGCCCAGTGTCAGAAAGCTTGGTCTCAGTTGCAGGTCATGGGTCCTCAAACAGGATAATGACCCAAAACACAGCTAAAAACACCCAAGAATGGCTAAGAACAAAACATTGGACTATTCTGAAGTGGCCTTCTATGAGCCCTGATCTAAATCCTATTGAACATCTGTGGAAGGAGCTGAAACATGCAGTCTGGAGAAGGCACCCTTCAAACCTGAGACAGCTGGAGCAGTTTGCTCACGAGGAGTGGGCCAACATACCTGTCGACAGGTGCAGAAGTCTCATTGAGAGTTACAGAAATCACTTGATTGCAGTGATTGCCTCAAAAGGTTGTGCAACAAAATATTAAGTTAATGTTACCATCATTTTTGTCTAGGCCAGTTTCATTAGTTTGTTTTTTTAAATGATTCTGCTGAACCATAATTCAAAAACAATATCTGATTTTCATTAGTTAATTTTCAGTGAATTTTTATTTATTATTACTTTTGTCAGTTTCAAGTTATTTCAGTGACCATTGTGGGTTTTTCTCTCTTTAACGGAACGTTACCAACAACTTTGCCTACGTCTGTATGTCACCAAATAATACTACACACTGTACCTTTAAGGAAAATGATGGATTACAGACACTCCTGCAATGGTGGCTACATTAGATTACATACAGTATATGACTAAATATCATTTATATGTCTGTGATATTTCTGTCAGTGCAGGTGTTCTGATTGACATATTGTAAGTTTGTCATACATTTTGAGACTCCTTCCCTTTCTATCACGAATAATGTCACAGTTGGGATGTCTTCTTTAAGTTATTTCCAGTCCACAGTTTTAAAGTCTCTTATAGGGCTTTTCCATTGGCACTTTTGGCCGCACCGGGTCAAACCATGCCACGCTGATTTGCATTTTAGTGCGCCGAGTTGTGCCAACATGTGACGACCCCCCTTCTCCTCAAACAAGCATGTTTTGCGAGAGTCAGTTCATGTCTGTGCAGGAGACCAGAGAGAAAGATGTATTTAAAAGTCTGTGTTCAGCTTTTGTAGCTACTAACCGAATCTCTGTGGTTTGAAGTTTAGTTTCTCTCCTGCGACCCTGTTTGTACTTTCAGATATCTGCTTTATTTTACTGTTTCGCTTTCAGCTGCATAGAAGTCGTGGTCAAATAACAAAATAACGGGGGGTTTTATTGTGAAGAATTTACAGGAAATGAAAAGAGAGAGCTTTGTTATTCTTGAATAAAAACAAGTTTACTAATACTGCAGGAAGGAAGAGTGGAAGCAGCAAAAATAGCAGGCGACTTTTATTGTGAAGATTATAGGAAATTAAATGTGTTTATCCATTGTTTTACAGCTGCTCCTGTTTGACCATTAGCCTCAGGTTACACACACCATAGAGCAGGTAGCTCTGTTGTAATGGAGATGCAAATACCTGCCCTGCTGGGCTAACGTGTAGAGTCAAACCAGTCAAGCCAGGCCAGCACATGTGTATGGAAAAAGGCTATTAATATGTCTGTCTGTGTTGTCTTTAAAAGCAACCCATGAACACAACACATGCAAAGTTCCCCAGCTGTTGAGATCATAAGAGGTGACTGTGTGCCCCCTGTTGGTGTTGTGCATTGCAGGAAGCAGCGACCCAGAGCGAGGAGGTCAGTCTGGAGGCTCACAGGAGAAGCTGCTCCTGGACCGCCGTGGCCTCACAGGAGACTCGCCCCGGGACTCCGGCTGCTACGAGAGCAACGAGAACCTGGAGAACGGTAATGACAGCCTGAGTCGCCTGTGAACACTGCCTTCCTCCTCCTCCTCCTCTTCTGCCTTCTTCATCCTTCACTAGAAAAGACTCTGATGGTGGTCTCCAGTCCTTCTTGATGCTCGAGCACTCTTCAGTTTTCATGCTCTTCTGGAAAGACTCTGCTATCGTCACATTTTACTTCTGGTGCTCCAAGCATCTTCTTCTTCAAGTCATTCTTCTGTTTCTGCATCATTGAACTGTTTTGCAGTCACTTTTTTTGTCTGTTAAGGGCTTTTTGAGAACTGACTTTACATGCCTTTCTTTACAAGCATAACATTCACAATATCATATTCAAAAGGGGATAACACAAGGTTCTCTGTTACTATGGGACTAGAAAGGCCATCATGTTAAACTGAGCAGTGACCTAATGACATTTTTTCACACCTTTGAACAATCTAAATGTGGAGCAGCTTGTAGGTCTACTCACAAATAGATCTGCAGTTGTGAGTTGTGTGGTGGTTTTTGCGATTGCTAAAAATGGTGACTGTTGAACCGACGTGTGACAAGACTTACATAGTAAAAAAAAAACAAATTCTCAGTAATTGCAGTACATATTTACTGTTAATGCTTGCTTTATTCATAGCTATATCACTCTTATTGTGGTTATTTGGTTTGGCTTAAAAAAAAAATGGTCAAAATGCAAAGAGTTGTGCTTACTGTAAATGAGGGTTCTTGTGAATGTCAAAAGGTCATGTGGTGTGAAAACTATACGTCAGATCAGCCGCACTTGTACAGTGTATTTCTCTCAAGATTTTGCTGTTTGTGTGTATATTTTTTTAGTCCAGTGAAATATATGTTGCACAATATTTTATCATGTGCCTGAAAGCTGCATAATGCAGAAGAATTAAAATATTTACTAAATAGTGTAATTGTTAAAATATGGCATTTTGTATAAATGTAAATGCACTAAAATGCAGACTTAGGACAACCTTTAAAATGGTTTAACACAGTTAAAAGTCAAAGTTAAACTCTAATTTTAACACTTCTGACAGAAGTGTGGCCGGTCTGAAGTCTCAGCATTTTCTGAAGTGTGCTTCTGTCATGGTTGAGCGTGAGGAATAAATTGCTCCATGCTTTACCAGACTTGACTGCTTGCTTCTTTTTCTTTCGTTCATCATTCATTTTTAGCACACATTTCCATTTTGTTTTGTTCTTTTCTTGGGCATCCTTTTCACAATAGAGTGCTGCAGGGATGACGTATTTTTGTAGGCCAACCAGGAAGTTAGCATCACCCTGGTTCCCTCGACAAAAAGCCAATGGGATTGTTCAATATCTTTATATTTTATATCGTAGAACAAAACGTTAAAATCTCTTAAGCTTGTGTTAACCACAGATCTTATTTCAGGCATCTATTTAAAAATCCATTGACTTCCAGACGAGGGAACCAGAAGTGCTAAACTGATAACTCATTTCCAGGTTTTAGGACTAATTCCTGCAGCACTCTATAGCCTCTCTTTTCCAACACTGTGAGCCCTCTGCTGCTGTTCAGTTAAAGTCATATACATTTCACACTGATGACACCGGCATGATCTGCACACACTTCACTTGTTTATTTCAGGAAGGGACAAAAAGACATCTTCATCCATGAGCAGGTCCTCCTCCGGTTTTGAGTCGAGCCACCTCCCGTCCCCAGAGTACCCCGTCCTCCCCCAGACCCTGACCTCCGCTGGCCCTAGTAAGACTTCTCTCCAAAGTAAACCAGCATGCCTGCCCTGTGTCTTAACACCACTAAGACCCCCGAAGAGCAGCTTAAGCCTCCTAAGCCCAGCAAAAGGTCATCGTGTCAGTGGAGCCATTGCTCGGAGCCTGAGCTGCATGGAGCTAAGGAGAAACCCAGCACCGGATCTGCTGAGGAGGAGCTTCTCCCTGACTGTCCTCCACAAAGAGAAGGAGAGAAAACCCATTAAGCCTAAAAACTGGAATCTGACCCCCATTGTCAAGACCGAGGAGAGCAGACGGCAAACAGTAAATCCTCAAAAACATTGTGAGCTCATGTTTCCGTCTTCCCATCTTGCCCCTAAACAAGCAGAAACAACAAAAATCACACACCTCCTCCGACTGCCACCGACAGTCCCAGCAGAAAGGTCCAGTCATCCTTTAACTACACCTTCCTCACCCAACCCAGAGCCGGTACTAACAGAGACTGCCTGCATGTACAACCACACAAACCACATCTCGTCAGAGGATAAGACGAGTCGCTCGGTTTCAGCCAGTTCTGAAGCCCGCCGGCTGATAATGAAAAGAAATAAGAAGACGTCCACAAACTCAGTTAATCTGGGTTCTCTGACAGAAGAAAGACTCCCGGTGCAGCATGTTGATCTCAAAATGGAGCCAATTTCTGACAAAGTTTTGGCCTCAAAAGAACAATGAACTGTCACTTTACGGATCTAAAAACTAGGGAAGCACGATTATGGTCAAAATGATAATCACGATTATTTTTTTATCAATATGGAGATCAAATCTTTGCATCAAAATAAGACTGGTCCTTATTCACACTGCATCTCCTACATGCAGTATTACTCTTCTACTCTGGACTGCAGCCGCAACATTCAGGAAACTTTCTCACAGGCTGCGGCTGTAGGATGCACATGGACAGCGGTATGACAGCTCCCCAAAAGTGAAGCCAAAACATCTGGATCGCCCCCTGGTGGCTGGCTGTTAGTTTAGGAAGTGATTAATTTGTGATGCAGCAGAGTTTTCTATGAGCGGAGCATTTTAAACGTCAATCTTGCAGTCGATCATGTTTATTTAATTGAGGGAAGCCAGAATCGTGATTAATATTTGATTAAGTGTGCAGCCCTACTTAAAACCATGTTGTTGTTTTTTCCAGATGTTTGAAATGCAGATGTTTTTTGTTTGTTTTTCAAATAACCAATGGTTTCTGAAAATGTAACCATGGATTTGTAGTGTACCATAAAACTTGTTCATCTGAGGTAAAAGTGCAAGTGGAGAGCTGTATCTTTAGTACATCTTTCCACAGTAATCATAAAGTATAATACAACAGGTATAAAGTGTTTTTAATGGGTTCAGGTGGATTACACCCACCATAAAGTTCCCTACAGTTTCTTTCAAAACTCTTATTTACAACAAACAATCTAGTAGAATTAATCCTCCCTAAGGTAACGTACCTAAAGTTTAGACAATGTTGAGTTATGTTTAATTGCAATTAATTGCATGATTGTCCATGATTAATCACAATTAACGCGTTATTATCGCGTTGACTTTGACAGCCCTAATATTTACACCTCATTAAGTCCGGTCACAGTATGGTCGATATGGAATACCCCTGTCTCTATTTCAGATGCTCTCCATTCAGCTGAATCCAGTTTGTAAAGGAGAGTCCGACAGTTACACAAACAGCATCGCCGGGAGACAGTGAGAGGCCATTTACGTTATATCAAACAAAGTCTTTATTAATAAATTATTCATTGCTTAATTTACAGTAACTCAACATTTTCACACAGTTTTAAAGTGTATATTATATGCACTAACTGCAAGTAGTGATGGCAATTAATGAGGCTCTGGAAAATACTAGTTATCACCGTGTAGTTGACTCAGTAAACTATCAGCAGTTCTAAAACACAGAGGTATAATTAGCACAGTGTTGACAGAAAGTTAGAGGTTTAACGGTTGAACAATTGCATTCCACCCAGCAAGTGTTTGACAGTAAATCAGTAAATCATGTGCAGTAATTTCCTGTTCATTAATTCAAGTAATAAATGTGTCTTTTATATATATAAATTGTAAAAATGCCAATAAGGCTGTTATTCACTGTTCTACTTTGACATCAATAAATGTTGGTATGTTTGAATTAAGTTCATCTCTCTGACAGTAGATCTCTGTACTCAAAGGCAGCTGTAGTCGAAATTTAAAGAGCCCAGTACGTCCAAACAATCGTTCACTGGTTTAAAATGTATAACCTACTGCAAATTCTTCAGACTTAAGATCAATGATTTAAATCTCACTGTCAGTGTGTGTTATTATTTAAAGGTGAGTGTTTTAGGCACACAGTAACATCAGGATTTAGTGGCGTAGTTCACAGTTTAGCCAGCGGCGGCATTTCATCAAGGCACTTCCTGACCAGCCCCAGTGCGTCCAGGGCGGTGCCCCAGGCGAGGGTGACCCCCCAGCCTCCGTGGCCGTAGTTGTGGACCACGGGAACCCTGCAACCCTGCAGCTGCACCACCTCCCTCTCCACCCTCGGATTCTTCCTGCTCGGCCTCAAACCGACCCACTCGCTGAGGACTTTGGCTTTGCTGAGCGACGGCTCCAGGGCGCCGCAGCGCTCCAGGATGCTCTTCGTGTCGCCTTCGTCCACTTGTAGTCGCCAGTCCCCCTCCTGCCTCGTGCCGCCTACGGTGACGCCGTGTATCCCGGGGTAGATGTAGGTCTTGCCGTCTGAAACTCTGATGAAGTGCTGCAGCCAGGGGGCCTCCATCTTGAGGACCTGGCCTCTGATTGGGTACACTTTGTCGTCACCCACCAGTGTTTTGGAGCCCAGACCAGAGCAGTTGACGATGATATCATAGCTGTTGCTTAGTTCCTGAAGACTGTTGACCTTCCTCTGCTCCACTTGACCTCCGGCTTTTCTGAACCTTTACAAAACAAGAGTTTATGCTGTTATAAAGAGTCAAAACATAAATTGAACTGCAATTACCTGTAAATGTTTTGTTTGTTGGAAGTTAAAACTTGATGATGTAACGGAGGACAAACCTCTTCTCGAGCCACGGCAGGTAGCTGGAACATTCACATTTTATGGTGGTGAACGCATGGCCAAACTTGTAATCCGGAAACCTTTTCAATTCACCGTCAGTCATAAATCGAAAGCCAATCACCAACTCTGACCAGAAGGGCGTCTTATCGGCTGGCACGTCCTTGAAAATCTGCCAGCTGAAAGAGAATCAAAAAAATCACTGGCTGCAAAGAGATCTTCTTTAATAGTATCATCCACTTTTTATAGAGCTATAGAACAATAGTTACCCAGAGCTCAGCATGACTCCAGCATCCGGTGAGTGTTGGGATTGAGTAATGGCCAGCAGGTGATCAAAGCTGTTCTTGAACCAGAGTTTTTGCCTTTCCAAGGGAATATCTGATAAAGAAATAGAGTAAAATCTGTCAGTTCAACATGCAAGACTAAAGTGTACTTCATGTGTACATATAAAGGGGATAGATGGTGAATTTATATGCATAACAAATTATTTTTGACAGCATAACATTTTAAAATATTGCACATTTG
This sequence comes from Sebastes fasciatus, assembly GCF_043250625.1. Lineage (NCBI taxonomy): Eukaryota > Metazoa > Chordata > Actinopteri > Perciformes > Sebastidae > Sebastes > Sebastes fasciatus. Next base: position 7,876,566 of record NC_133809.1, on the reverse strand, counting down.
AGAGAGATTATTGCATACCTGGAAACTTTGCAGCAAACAGGATCCCAGCAGCTCCATCGCTGGTGGTGTCTGGACTGAACTTCTCAGCCATCAGAGTGACGGAGCAGAGAGGAAGAGCCTCGGCGAGGCATACAGCCGTGGAGAAGCCGATCACACCCGCTCCCACCACCACAACCCTCACACCTTTCATCCTGGACAGGTCTGCGCCTCAAACTGGAGGTAAACTGAAGGAAGAGAACTGTGTCAAATGCTGCTTTATTGCTGCAAGACCACCTTGATGACTGGAAGTTAATCCACAACTACTAGACTCCACCTTAACCTCCACCTTAAATGGATTGTACACTCCAAAGATCATTAACACAAAGCCTTGCTTCACTGTAATAATGCATTACATAACAGACATGGTAAACTGGGCCCCACACAGCCACTGGAGGCTTTCCGTGCTGCAGATTGATCCAGCATTTTTTTAATCTTGTGCGGTTTGAAGTTTTGTGGACTTTTATTTGATGTAAAATTGGGTAATTTTGTTGATGTTTCTATTCAACAAGCATAAAAACAGCATTGGCTAATTTTTTTTAATTATTTTCTCTTCTTCCTCACTGTATATTCATATCACATAAGTAGAACTAGCCATACAAAAATGTCAAATATTTGATCACAAGTAAAATCAAGCATTTCAAATAGATAATATTTGAATTTTACTCATATTTTAACTTTGAATTATTATATATTGCATTATTAAATTCTTCTTACTGATGCTTAAACCTGTAAAGAAACATTTTAATGTTGTAGCTGGTGGTGGAGCTAATTTTTATATTCTTTTGGACAGTTTAATTTGTACCACTGCATCATATTTTATAAAGCGATAATTTGTAATATCTTAATCTGTATTAATAACTATAATATAATTATATATATATAATATTTTTTATAAATAAATATATATATATATTTAATATTTTTTATAAATATATATATATATATATATATATATATATATATATATATATACACAAATAAACATAGGTGTGAAAAGTACCATATTTTACAGTACTTTTACTTTTATTTTACAGTGGCAGTGCTTTAGTTTTGCTCATTTTGCAGCAGAATGGCCTTTGTATTTTTATATATTACATTATTAAATTCTTCATCCTGATGCATGAATGTGTAAAGAAACACTTTTTAAAAAGAATATTCTGTTGCATCATGTTTTATAAAATTATCATTTATAATATCTTAATCTGCACTAATAACTTGAGCTGTCAAATAAATATAATGGTGTGAAAAGTACCATATTCCCCTCTATACAGTACTTTTATTCTACAGTAGCATAAAAAATGTAAATACTACAAATCATTTTAAAGTGACAGCCTGACAGCAGTCAGTTTCAAGTGAACTACATCCGAGTGTTTATCATCACGACTCAACTCCTAACAACTGGTTCCAGATTCCAGTGGTGGAATGTAAATAAGTATATCTACTCAAGTATTGCACTTAAGTACAAATACAATTGTACTTTACTTGAGTATTTCCATTTTATGTAACTTTCTACTTCTACTCCACTACATCTCAGAGATAAATATTGTACTTTTTACTGCACTACATTTATCTGACAGCTTTAGTTAATTCTCAGATTACAATCTTTTGTAAGAGCCTTCCTGTTCAGAGACATTTATTTTTGATTGCTGTGACAAACTGAAGGGTGTGTCTCTTTTGTGGGTTGAGAAAACACTCCTACTATATAGTAGACTATTTAAAAAAAAAAACTGTTGGGTGAGTTGGAAGATGCCTCATCACAAAGCAAACAACAGGACTGTTTTTCTTAGCTCATGAAAAGTTGACCACAAACATATGATGACCTTATATTATGCTATAAATTAAACTACCCAACAGTATATAAAGGAGTTAAAATAAGCACAACCTTAAACATCTACAGCAGTAAAATGCAACACACACATTAATTCAGCAGTAAGATTAATCTAAAAACATGATGTAATAGTAAAACATACTGCAGAATGAGCACTTTTACTAAGTAGCCTACACTTTGATGATAATAATTACATAATTCTACTTAAGTAAGGTTTTCAATGCAGGTATTTGACTTGTAGTGGAGTCTTTTCACAGTGTGGTATTAGGACTTTTACTTATGCATTCTTCCTGTTTTGTATTGCAACTGTTGCACATACATTTCCCTTTGGGATAAATAAGGTCTTATGATATTTTATAAGATTATTATTTGAGAACATTGCAGCTGACAAAGATAAGAGATAAGATAAGATATTCCTTTATTAGTCCCACAGTGGGGACATTTGCAGTGTACAGCAGCAAAGGGGATAGTGCAAAAAACAAGAAGCATCAGCTAACACAGTAAAAAAGAGCTAAACAAAATATAACAAAATATGAACCATTTAAATAGAAGGAAGTATACAAATAGGAGTAGTATATACAGTATTGACAATAAACAGACTATTAACAAAATTGCACAAGTGGAAAATGATATTGTGTCTTACATTAAAATAAAAAAAAGCAGTCAATGTAAAACACAAATCCATCTGCCTGTAATGGTAACCAAGATCTCCTGATATCCCTGCACAGAAGACAGGTCAGTAAATGTGTTTTTCTTCTGCCTTTACTGTAAAGGACGTGCAGGTCCTGCAGAAAGTCTCCTCAGCAATGACAACCTTTGTTTACATAAACAAAACTCCACTGTACAAAAAATTACCCGTTTGCACAGATAACTAGCTGAGTGTTAACGTACTGAACGAATATAGCTCATTACATGCCGGTTTATCGAGGTAAACATACCAGTAGAGCTATAAAACAGGTGTCAATTTGCATCAGGTGCAGCGTGTGACGTGTAGATCAACTTCAGTGATGTGTCGGTCGCGAACGAGTCAGTTTAAAGAGCCGGCTCTTTTAAGTGAACGATAAGAGCCGGCTCCCGTCCGAGAGACGTTTTTTTTTTCCTTTAATTATTTCAAGGCAGAATGATAGGACGATCTTCTCCGCGCCACGGGCACTCCATGCACTGACTGTGACTGAATGTTGTGTTAATGACGTCCGTGCGACCAATCAGGTGATGACAGACAAGGATCATACAGACTGATGACATCACATCACTCTGAACTGACTTTGCGGTAATAACATAAATCAGATAATAGTGTAGTGTAGTGTAGTGTCAGTAAAAGTGAGATTAGAGTATATTCCTCTTAGAGAACTTAAATCTATACCAGGCCAATAAAATGTAAATTATTAAACATTTCTAGGTCGCAACATGCGCAAATAGCACACAAGATGAGTGACAGTTGGAAACGAAGCAGCGTGTAAAATTATGATATTCTGGAAATTATAAGGTTTAGTATAATTATATTGAATAATTTAAGTGATATATGTGCACACATGCTGTAATCATAGGTCAAAACTGTGCTAAATGGGGCTGAATTATAAAAAGGCAGAAGTGGTAAAACGAAGAGCCGTTTGGGAGCTGAAAGAGCCGGCTCTTCTTGGTGAGCTGAGCCAAATGATCTGATTCACTAAAAAGAGCCGGAATTCCCATCACTGGTAGATCAACTGAGACTAAAGTCTCGTCTGAAATCACACATCTCGCGATAACTCATCCACATTCACGGTTCAAACACAGTAGAAGGTACGGTCCTTAAAGCTCACTACTACTATATGAGTTACCACGCTGTTCGTGTGCTAAAAGCTAGTTGGATCTCGTCACAAACAGAAACATTAGTGAAGCGTTGTTATCTTAACACGTTATTTAAGCCGCTCACTTTACTATCTCTGTTAGCTTTTGGCCTGTTTCTTTGCTAGGACGATGGAAGTTAGCTTGCTGCTAACCTTCAGGTTGCTCTGAGCTGCAGAGTTTATCAGAGTTTATCAGAGTTATGAGACCAAACATCTGCAGGTAAACTTTGTATGAATGTGGTAGACCGTGCAAAACACTTTGTTGAAAGCCATGCACCGTGTTGTTAAAGGTATAGTCATGTAAATAACACAGTTGCAAGCTTAATTTATCGATCAGCAAACAATTTCACTAATCATTTAATCGTTTATATTTCTCTGAGTTAAACTAAAGCCAAACACTGTTTCCAGCTTTTCAATAAAAATGTGTGAATTCCTTTTCTAACTTTTATACTATTAATTTGTGTTTTGGACCTACTTTCATAGACTACACTTGCTTGCTATGGAGGATGGAACCTGCCAAAATCAATCAATAAATCCGATAAATTAATAAATGTCATTAAATGTAATACAAATAATATTAAATATAAATATAGCCATTAATGAATTGATAAAATGTGATAAAATTTATATTTTTATTTTAATTTGCTTATTTATTTATTTATTTATTTATTTATCTTTGTATTCATTTATTTACTCTTGTTTAATTTTCCCTTTTATTTATTTTTATTATTTATTTTTTATTTATTTGATATAATTTCTTTAATGTAAGTATGTCATAAAAAAGTCATAGTATAGTATGTCCAAAATATAATTAAAAAAAAGTCATAGTATAGTATGTAAAAAAAATCAAAAGGTCATAGTATAGTATGTAAAAAAAAGATCTAAGTCATTGTATATCATGTCGAAAAAAAAGCAATAAAAAAAGTCATTGTATAGTATGTTGAAAGAAAAGTTAAAAAAAAAGTCATAGTATATGTTCAAAATATAAGAAAGTCATAAAAAGTCATTGTATAGTATGCCGAAAAAAGTAAAAAATTATAGTATAGCATGTTGGAAAAAAAGTTATAAAAAAAATCATAGTATAGTATCTCGAAAAAAGTAATCAATGTGAATATTTTCTTGTTCCTTTACTCCTCTATGACAGTAAACTGAATATCTTCGATTTGTGGACAAAACAAGACATTTAAGGACGTCATCTTGGGCTTTGGGAAACACTGATCCACATTTTTCGCATTTTATACATTTTATAGACGATTAATAATTAATAATTAAAAAACAATTAATCAATTAATTGAGAAAATAATCGACAATGAAAATAATCCTAAATTGCAGCCCTACATTGATTAGGTAGTAAAAGTTGTAAACTGAAATGCACAATTGTGGAGAAAAAAAAAGTGTATTGTACCTGTTTGTTTGTTTCTTCAGTCTTGTGCACTATAAACCTGTTTTAATAGAGAATGTATTTTCATTCCCTGCAGGAACAGGCGTGATCATTTGAGGAGAAGATGTCTCAGAAAGCAACAGAGAGGACCTCATCACTCGTCGCCCTTCGTTCAGATTCACATAAGCAGAGCATCCTGAGCAAATTCGACAAGCTCCGGAAAAGGGACCTCCTGTGTGACATCACTCTTGTTGTGGAAGACGTGCACTTCAAGGCGCACAAAGCCCTGCTGGCAGCCAGCAGCGAGTACTTCTCCCTCATGTTCACGGCAGAAGATCGGGTCAGTCAGTCGACCTACCGGCTGGATGGTATGGCAGCTAAGATGTTTGCAGCAGTGCTGGATTTCATCTACAGCGCCCAGGTGTCTGTGGAGGAGAGCGCCACAGAGCAGATTCTGGCCACGGCTCGTCTTATGGAGGTCAGCGACCTTGTCAAGGTGCTCACTGAACTCACACACTCTACTGCAGCGATTAGAGATGGGGAGGTAAAGGCAGATATCACCGAGGTGCCAGATCGGTCGAAACGCAAAAGAGGACGGCCAAAGAAGAATGTGCTTGTAACAGAGCTGGAGGGGAGAAGTGCTCCATGTGAGAGCTCAGAGGAGGGACTGGCTGCAGATATGGACTGTGTAGTGATGGAGTCACAAACTAAAGACGATGCACATTGTAACTCAGGAGCCAACGCAAGGAAGAGCAAACGCAAAATCAGGCCACCTGTGAAATACAAGAGCTACAAGGTGGACAGCGACACAGCAGGCAGTGAAGAGCCTGGGAAGAGAGGCAGGAAGAGGAAATACCCCGACACTGAGGCCAGATGTGAGGACTGTGGCAAAGTGTTCAAAAACCACCTCTTCTTAAAGATTCATCAGAGGACTCATACAGGTAAGCTGCCTTTTGAGTTATGATTTTAAAAAAGTCATAGTACAGTATGCCTTAAAAATGTAAAAAAGAAAAAAAAAAGTCATATAATAGTAAGTCATAAAAAAGTTTTTTTAAAAGTCATTGTATACTATGCCATAAAAATGTCAAAAAGTCAGTATGGTATGCCATAAAAAGTTTTTTTTTTTTTAAATCATAGCATAGTATGTCATAAAAAGTATAAGACGAAAAAGTAAGTACATAATATGCCATACAAATATCAATAAAATGGTTTAGTATATCATAAAAAAGTATAGTATTCCATACAAATTTCATAAAAAAGTTATAGTATGCCATGAAAGATGATGATGAAGGCATAGTATGTTATCTCATAAAAATGTCAAGTCATTGTACAGTGTGCCAGAAAGTGTCGAGAAAAGTCCTAGTGTAGCATGTCGAAAAAATAATTCATAGTATAGTGTATTGAAAAAAGTCATAGTATGCCGAAAAGTCATAAAAGTCATAGTATAGTATATTGAAAAAAATCCTAAAAGTCATAGTACAGTATGTCGAAAAAAACTAATTAAAAAGTCATAGTATAGCATGTTGAAAAAAATTTAAAAAGTCAGTTTATCATGTCGAGAAAAAAAAAGTCATAGTATAGTATGTTGAAATAGTTTATAAAAAATCATAGTATAGTATGTCGAAAAAATTAATTAAAAAGTCATAGTACAGTATGTCGAAAAAATCTATTAAAGTCATAGCATGTGGAAAAAACAATTTAAAACAGTCATAGTATAGTATGTCAAAAAATAATATGCCATAAAATTGGCATAAAGTCATACTATGTTATGTCATAAACTTCATAAAAATTGTATAGTATATCATAATATAAATTTAATTAAAAAAAGTCATAGTATGGTATGCCATAAAAAAAATAGACGCTTCCAACTGCAAACATTTATTTGGACTTATGTGTTACAGATTTAATCACATCACAGATGTTCGATTATATCAGGAAAAGGGAAAAGTGTGAAGTTGGAGTATCTGTCTCTCAACACTGATCAAATCAACCTCTGTGTTGCTACCCTGTAGGTGATACTGCATTCACTTCCTGTATTTCATCATTGTTTCTGCAGGAGAGAAGCCCTTTCGGTGCCTGGTTTGTGGAAAGGCTTTTACCCAGAAGCACACGCTGCTGGTTCACCAGCGCATGCACACCGGAGAAAAGCCGTTTGTCTGTACCGTCTGCTCCAAAGCGCTCTCCACCAAACACGCTCTACAAGAGCACATGAACCTCCATGAAGGTATCTGATCAACTTTATCAAGTTACTGTGTACTGTATATTATTTTCTGATGATTACCTTTCCCCCATCTTTAATGCATCCGTCAGAAATGTACATCAAATTAAATTCTGGAAACATTATTCTCTTTTAAGCGAGAAAATTCTAGGTTTGTTATTAGTCATATTTTGAATCTGAAAACTTTATTTTAAGTGTTAAAATGTATTCCCATTAATCAACAAAGTCTATAGTCTGTCAGTGTTTTGTTCTCTACTATAAATGATTTCTCTCTACCTGCATCCTTAGGAGACAAATCCTTCACCTGTGATAAATGTGGAAAGACCTTCACTCAGAGGAGGCAACTTAAGAGCCATTACAGAGTTCATACAGGTGAGAATCACTTCAACAGCAGCAGGTTCATTGTAATATAATCACTCTAAATGATTGATAATGTATTCCTTGTTCTTTTTTCTAAATTAAAGGCAAATCATTACCAGAATGTGCTCACTGTCAACACAAGTTTATGGACACGGCTCAGCTGAAGAAGCACCTGAGGACTCATACAGGTAGAGTCAGACAAGCTAGTGAAACTATACAGTACTGTGGATCTGTAATATGTGGAAGCAATTAATGACATTATTAATATCCTTACAGGTGAGAAGCCCTTCACCTGTGAGATTTGTGGGAAGTGTTTTACAGCCAAGAGCACGCTGCAGACTCACATCAGGATTCACAGGTGAGTTAATAAATACAACACAAGGTTCCATTTAACAGCTTTAATTGATTCAGACTCAACAGAGATCAACATAGGAGGAAGAAGTATTCAGATCCGTTAAGTAAAAGCACCAATACAACAGTGTAAAAATACGAATTATCAGAAAAATATATTTAAAGTATCAAATTACGAGGTTACAGGTTTTTTCAATGGAGTCTGGTGGCTTTGGTGAGAGAGATGGATACAATATCTTCAGTTCCCCGTCAGAAAGGGCTGTCTGACAGCAAAATAAAGCGGTGAAAATATTCTGAATACATCACTTAAACTGATATTGAATTTTTTTAGGTGGCTAAAATACGTTTTGCTGCCGTCCCCGTACATTGCTTGCTTCCGTGCAGTAACTCCGTTCTGCTTCTCCAAACTGGGGGCGTGCCGACCGTCATCTACTGTAGATAATATGACTATGTACCTCATACAAGCCCACTTCAAAACACCTGATCAAAATGTCTTTTTTCAGAGGAGAGAAGCCATACGACTGCGGCATCTGCAACAAATCCTTCTCTGACCCCAGCGCGAGACGACGACATGTCGCCTCTCACTCAGGGAAGAAACCCTTCACCTGCTCCTCCTGCAGCCTCTCATTTACCCGCCTGGACAATCTGAAAACACACACCAAATCCCACAACAAGGAAATGGCTGCGACAACAGACGCCTCATCAGATGTAGCGGACGCTGTGGCGGCACCACCAGAGGAGGTGCGTAACATCCTGCAGCTGCAGCAGTACCAGCTGCCCTCCAGCTCTGAACAGGAGATCCAGCTGGTGGTGACGGGAGACGTGGACAACATTAACTTTGTGCCGGGTCAGAACCAGGAGATCAGCATCATCACCGCAGAGGGGGAGACGACGGACTCGGCCCACTCCAGGCTCACCCTCCTCACCCAGTCGGCAGGAAACGTGCAGAATGTGGCGCTGGTCACTCAGGGCGGCGTGGTGGACCAGAGCCCTCACATTCAGACTATCAGTATGCTGGAGGGCCAAATGACGCACCAGCCTGAGCAGATGCACGTCATCACTCTGAGTAAAGAGGCGATGGAGCACCTACAGGCCCACCACGGTCCACCGCAGCCCCTTCACATCGCACAGCGACCCGTCCAGCAGCTGCAGGTGATGCACCAGCCGATCCAGCAGCTGGCTGTCACTCAGGACACGTCGCAGGGGCAGGTGAGCAGAGAGCAACACGGCCAGCAGGCCATTCACATCAGCAGCCAGAGCAGCCAGCCCATCTCCATCAGCCAGACCAGTGAGCAGATCTCCAGCCACCACATCCAGGGACAAACGTTTCAGATCCAGGCAGGCACCGTCTCCTACCTGTACACCACCGGGCTGCCGCAGGAGAGCTGAGTGGGGGCCAAATGCAGACTGATAACGCTGCTACGGTACATTAATTAATCTAAGACCAACAATACACAGCAGTAAAACTAAATATATGCAATTTGTAGAGTATAATGGTGCTACATGACGTTCATAAATATACTGGATAATAAAAATGCCTTGTTGAACAACAAATGATGATTATTATGTCTTAGTTCACACACAGTAACTCCTGAGATTCAATAGTGTATCAACATTTAGAAGAGAAAAACAGCTGCTAAAAAAGTTGGTGTTCCTACCCGGGGGTGAATCTCACAGGTCAGGTAACGATGTCTCAGCAGTCCGGACACGCAGTCGAGACGGATCCTGAAAGAACAACAAAGACTGATTTATCCAAGCGTTTTATGTTGGGCTGTCAATCAATTCAATTATTTAATAGCGATTAATCAAAAATGATCTGTTCAAAATGTACCTCAAAAGGAGATTTGTCAAGTATTCAATACTCTTATCAACATGGGAGTGGACAAATATGCTGCTTTATGCAAACATATGTACAGTATATATTTATTATTGGAAATTGATTAAGAACACAAAACAATGACAAATATTGTCCAGAAACCTCACAGGTACTGCATTTAGCATAAAAATATGCTCAAGTCATGTGCATCAAATCAACAACAGCTTTCAGTGTGTCAGTGTGCTGACTTGCCTATGACTTGCCCCAAACTGCATGTGATTGTCATAAAGTGGGCATTAAAGGGGAGACTCGTGGGTACCCATAGAACCCATTTTCATTCACATATCTTGAGGTCAGAGGTCAAGGGACCACCTTTGAAATTTTTTTCTCACCAAAATTTAGGGTAAGTGTGGAGCGTTATTTAACCTTCTCAACAAGCTAGTATGACATGGTTGGTACCAATAGATTCTTTAGGTTTTCTAGTTTCATATGATGCCCGCGAAAGCCTAAAAATTGCAAGTAAATTGAAACAAATTTGCGTTGTATATTTTCACACAAGCTATTTTTGTACATCATTAGTAATTTGTTGAGCTTAAAGTTCATTCCTGATGTTTGAAACTGTAGTTGACAAAATCTTAACAAGATCCCTTTTTGGAGCCGTTCTGGAGTTTAGAATCATGTCACATGATCTTACACAGTTGTCGTGAAATTGTAGATGTTTATATATTTTTAAAAGTTTAACATTTTGGTATGTGTACTTGTTTTTTTACTTTTTCGACATACTATACTATGACTTTTCTTTTTCGACATGCATACTATGGCTTTTTTTTAAATTTCCGACAAACTATACTATGACTTTTTCTTTTTTTGACATTCTATACAATGATTTTTTTTTTATTTATTCAACATACTATGACTTTTTTTTTATTTTTTCGACTTATTATACTATGACTTTTTTTCCGATATACTATACCTTTTTGACAAACTATACTATGACTTTTTTTCACTTTTTCTACAAACCATACTATGACTTTTTTTTTATTTTTTCGAACAAACTATACTATGACTTTTTTTTCATTTTTTCGAGAAAACCATACTATGACTTTTTATTTTTTCGAAAAAACTGACTTTTCTTACAAACTATACTGACTTTTTTTTCACTTTTTCGACATACTATATGACTTTTTTCATTTTTTCGATGTACTATACTATGACTTTTTTTTCAACATACTATACTATGACTTTTTTTCGACATACTATACTATGACTTTTTTTTTCACTTTTTCGAAAAACTATACTATGACTTTTTTTCATTTTTTCGACATACTATACTATGATTTTTTTTTTCATTTTTTCAACATACCATACTATGACTTTTTTCGACTTTTTTTTCGACAAACTATACTATGACTTTTTTTTCGACATACTATACTATGACTTTTTTTTCACTTTTTCGAAAAACTATACTATGACTTTTTTTCATTTTTTCGACATACTATACTATGATTTTTTTTTTCATTTTTTCAACATACCATACTATGACTTTTTTCGACTTTTTTTTCGACAAACTACTATGACTTTTTTTTCAACATACTATACTATGACTTTTTTTCGACATACTATACATTTTTTTCCGACATACTACACTATGACTTTTTTTTCGACATACTACACTGACTTTTTTTTCGACATACTACACTATGACTTTTTTTTCGACATACTATTCTATGACTTTTTTTTTACGTACTATACTATGCCTTTTTTTTCGACACAAGCTACTTTTTTTCATGAACTTTTTCAATATGCTATACTGACTTTTTCTTTTTTTTCCAGACATGCTATACTATGACTTTATTATTGCATTTTTTTATGACATACTATACTATGACTTTTTTATATTTTGAGCATGCCCTCTTCACCACACTTAACTACAGCACTTAGGAGTTCAAAATTTAGTTAAATTTTTTAAAATACACTGTGATTCTCAGGTTCACTCACTGCTTTACGTCTGTCCATTCTTGTGTAAGAGCGGCTCCTGGCTGTTTCTGCTCTCTGGTGTCGAGGCTCTGTAACAAAGTCCTGAAGTGTGGTGTAGTTTGTGAGGCTGCTGAGCTGCAAGGCAGACTGCTGCTGCTGACTGGCCCTGCGTAGACCTGAGACAGAAAAATAACAGAAACTGAGCTTTACTGCTCCACGCTGCAGGGTGAAAATACAATATATAATGGAATTTGAAATGTCATCACAAAAAGTTATGAGTTTCTGGATGACATGATGGTTTTAATTTTACTCCTGAACCGCATGAGCAGCTACAAATCAAGGTACATCTCACAAGAGATTACTTTTTGCAGATTATCATTTCACTGTTCTGAGATGAAAGTAAGACTAAAATATTGTGGTCAGTACAGTAACTGCTGAGGGACTTTGTAGTGCTCAGTCTGCTCACTGACAAAATGTAATAAGTCCTGCTTTGCCCTGTGATAGAACTGGGAGTGAAATGTTAGGTCAAATAATTTGAAGCAAATGGAATAACTCTCATGAAAGACAGTTAATCTGAGAAACTGACCAGTATCGAGAGGCACAAGGAGGCTCTATCATATAGTCTATCTCTGTTCATGTGTACCTGTTGTAGAAGTGCATCTGGAGAATGCTGCTTCCATGTCGTTCACCTGGTCCTGCAGTCTATCCACTCGCTGGAAGGCTTCTTGCTTGATGCCGAGCTCCTGTTGTAGCTGGCCCCTCACCTAGATCCACACAACAGGTGCAACAGAAAACATGTTAGAGGTATACTTTTTATTATTTGACCAGTTGGTTTGTTTACCACTTTGGTCCAGAATTAAATATTTGTTGAGAGTAATGTCTCTTTAACTTTTGGATGGATAGCCTTTAAATTTGGTACAGACATTCATGCCCCCCTCAGGATGAACATGTAATATCTTTGGTGATCACTTTCTTAAAATGAACAAACCATTAAAAACCCATTGGATTATCTGAAGAGTGCATCGTCACCAAGCTGAAAAAGGCCTTTTTTTGTTGAGCTCATGAAACAGTTTTAGAGTTACAGTTCATGGTTTTCACAGGACAACTTCGAGAAAAACACTCCTGTGCAGTCTGTAATTATTTGTGCACCAACACACACACATTGGTCAAATGAAGATAGTTTACAGACCTGTCTGATCTCTTTGGCACTGCGTTGTCGGTGTAACTGGTTCATCCTGCTGCCTCTGTCCAGCTGCTCGCTGAGCCCCCTGAGCTGTGTCTCTCGGTCTTCCATGTCGGCTCGCATTTGTTCCAGGCTTTGCACTCGATAGCTGTCCAGCTCCTGCCTGCTGCGGGCCTCCCGTGCAGACTGATGCCTGACCACCTGGAGCTCCTCAGTCTGTGTATCGGTGGGTATTTAGTTAAAAAACATCCAAGTTGCACTTGGCAAGCTTCATAGTTTCTTTGCCTCTCAGCGTTTGACATGATGACAATTTAAAATGTCTTTGCACACTTCACTGTAGAGTTTTATATGAATCTATAGGAGCAAAATGTTTAATGAGAGGGAACCCAGATGAAGACCTCACACCACCATAATGTGGTAGTTGCCTACAGTACTAAAATACTTCAAATACAGCAAATCTATTGTCATTTACAACTACACTTTGTTATTTAGGCTTACTGCAGCTGTTACAAACAACTTTGATGATTAATTGATTATAAAATGTGATTATTTTCTACTATTGTATGATAGTAATCTGATTATCTTTGAGTTTTGGACTGTTGGTCGGGCAAAACAATACATATAAATAAGTCATTATGGGCTTTGGGAAATTGGGATTTTTCACAATTTTCTGACATTTTATAGACCAACAATTAATCTATAAATCGCTAAAATAAGTAGTAGATTAATCGATAGTGAAAAGAATAATTTGTTGCAGACGTAAGTTCTGACAGCACAGCACATTTTTAGTATACACTCTTTCTAGGTGCATTTTAAAGATACTATTCCTGCGGCACTCTAATCACAAGTGCCCCAAATCCAAAAGTTTCCTTTGAGCTGTTAATGTTAAATATAAAACTTCGTCAAGACGTAAGAGAGAGAGAGATAGTACCTTTAAAGTCAGTATCATTTGAAGACACATACTTTCCTCCACAATAGGCTTAATTTATAGTGAATAAGTAGATAGTTCAGTTGTAAGAAACACTGTGGTTTTCAATGAATTGTTGTTTTACCTACATTTTTTAAACTTAGATTCTAGAAATCTGTGTGTAGGTTTTGCTCTACAATTGATGTTCATGTTTGAGCAGCAGTGAGGTGTGAATGAGACTTTACGTACCTTCCTACTGAGCAGCTTCTTGGTGCTGCTGCACTCGGCCTGACAGCGGATCAACACCGTCCTCACGACCTGCAGCTCCTCCTGCAGGATTACCACCTCCTCCTCTGATGTCATCTTCACTCTGAGGGCCTCGCTGCGACAGCTAACCTCCCTCTGGACAGAATGAAAAATGTTGAAAAAGTTTTATGTTAATTATATGGCAGTAGGATAAACACAAAAAGTTCAGACACAATGAAATAAAGATGGTTAAAAAAAAAAAAAAAATTCAGAAGGGGGGAGTATGGAGTGACAAATATTGCAAAGAAGCTATCTGATCAGTCAAAAGTATAATTTAATGCATAAATAAATAGATCAAAAATATAACGTATTGTAAGAAAAATACGATTTTATTGTCCTTCACTTCCAATCAGTTAATTAAATAAATAATAAAACAAAAAAGTATTTTAGACACAAAGTAAAAAAAACAAATAAAAAAAAACGTATAGTATACCATAAAAAACGTCAAAAGTTGTAGTATATTATGTCATAAAAATGTAATTTTAAAAAACCATAGTATAATATGCCAAGTAAAAAAAGAAAAATCAAGTCATAGTGTAGCATCCCTTAAAAATATCATGAAAAGATTAATAGTACAGTATGCATACTATGATATATAAGCAACAATGAAAATAAAAAAATTGAGGCATAAAATGTGAATTACATAATTGACCTAAGTGTGGTACAACTAAAAAAAGTTGAAAATAGAAAATATCCAGTAAAAGATAAATGAGAGCAAAATGAATTTTCTTTTTCAACTGATTGCAAAAGTTAAGGGGAAACATGAAGCTTGTGTTAATCAATTAAGCATATTTAACTATATTACTATAGATGTATTCAATTATGCTTTTGACATCATCAGATATTACAACAATAAAATGAGTCAAAGTTAACTTGATAAGAGTGTGTAATGAAAGGACACAACACAGCGCAAGAGCAAACACAAGCTTTTGATTCCTGGAGTTCTCTTAAACTCAACACACTGTTGTCTTCCTGCGGGGGGATGAATTTGATTTGTGAGTATTGAATATTCCTGCTGACCTGCTGAGTTTGAAGCAGCTGTCGGTGGAGTTTCTCCTGGTCGACCGCCTGCCTCCAGCAGCTCAGAGCCTTCTGTTTACAGAGCAGAGCAGTCAGCCGGCTGTTCTCCAGGCTCAAGTCATGGACGTCTTCTTTCTAACAAGACAGGTAGGGCACACTGGTGTGTTTAAAATGGTCATGAGCAGGAATTATAAAATAGTTTTGAACATGTTTCAAGGGGAAAAGGTTGACAGTCTTAACACATAAGCTACTTAGGGAGTTATTCTGTATTTTTAATCATCAAATAAATTCAATCAATAAATGTAAACATTCAATTCTTGCATGAAAAATGCTGTATTTTTGTTTTCCTCAACAAAATTGATAAGCTATTGTACATTATACATGCAAAGCCAAACCCCTGTTTCCTTTTGTAAGTCCAGATTCTTGCGCTCTCTGTCTTACGGTACCTTTAACTGTGTAAGCTCATCATTGTCTTTCGTGCAGCCGTACTTCTTCCTGAGTTTGATGATCCGGTCCACTCCTTCCCGTCTTATTCTGCTCACCATCTCACTCACATCCTGCTCCATCTGATGGTGGTACTCGTCAAGCTGGGCCTGAGATACAATGAGGACAAATACAACTTTTAACCAGCTCAAGGAATGAATTAGATTAAAATTAAGATGGAACCTGGGAATTGGACAAATGCAGCCACAAACAGCTGATATTTGATAGAGCAAATTTACTTTTAGAACGTCACCGTTTTAAAACATAGTCCTACATGTAGGAACGTTTTTAAAAAGTATGGATTACAGTATTAACAATGTAAAAAAATACTTTTAATAGAATGAGTTTTAACTAATTGAGCCACATGCACTGTAAAACCAGCAACACTCAGAGATGATATGATATGTCCTTCATTGCTGCAGATATTACACTTTTGTTTTGGGTAAAATGTTACAGATCAAATTTCCCACCTTTAGCTGGATGCAGGTGGAGAAGAGGTGTCGGACCAAAGGGTCGTAGCGTTCTTTGAATTTGAGACCGAGTTGCTCCTCCAGAGTTCTCTTCTCTTCTTCCAGATGAGCAACTCGTGCCTGCAGCGCTGACATCTCCAACATCATCCCACGACATACGACATCCACCTGTGGAACATAACATTGTTTATTTTTAGGAAGGCACTTGTTTGCCTTGATTTCAAGTTACAGCTGAGGCAGACGGGAATTCGGTGATACAGCGAGTTTAAAGGTTTTCTGTCATGAAGTGTTAGACAAGGGGAAATGCCAATTACAGTAGGACTCAATATGTTTTCATAATGACAAGGCATTGTCCAAATACTGTGCAATATTTCAAGGTAATCAATTGGTGAGATACAGACACTAGTTATTATTATTTATTTCCCTCTGCACTAACTGACCAGCATTGCATTCCTTGAGCCCTGCTACCATCGTGGCTTATGTGTGAGCAGCTCAGCACAAATCCCCAGAGTTCAGTATAAACCTCAGATTTAAGGATTTAAGTCACTTTATCTCACATTATTGTGATAGTACGATATGAGCCACATTTTGTAATGACAGTAGTTACCTCTTTGTGAGAGTTGCTTGTTTGAGAGTCTTCAAGATTCTTTAAATCCTGAGGTTAAAAATAGAAGAGTATCAGACAACATATTACAGAATAATACAGTCATGATTCAGTGAGTCGTCAATCTAATGAAAGTTATTACACATACGCAAAAATGTAAATAAATGATGTCTCCATAAGCAGCCAATAAAATACACTTTATTGTATGATGGGGTGATAATCCCCACATGTACCTGTTCTCTCTGATACAGGAGCTGAGTCTGCTGCTGCAGGATTTGTTCATAAAACTGCGAGTAAAGCAGAAAGCTGCGACGCTCTCGCTCCGTCAGAGAACAGCCGAGGTGAGTGAGACACTGCTGGAGGTGATCCTGAGAGACCGTCAGCTGAAGGAAAGAAACACCCAGGAGTCTTATTACTCAGCGTAGAAACTTCTGTACAGTGAATGTAACAAAACTGGAAAGCAAATGTAAGAGTATAGGAATACAGAGTACAATTTCTAGTTACCTCACTAAAACTGTAATTAGAGATTGAATCCAAGAGATTATTTTTTATCAGCAATACTTTGTTTACCATATTGGAGGAGTAAAGATAAGAAAAGGTGAAAAATTAAGGCGTATTAATTAAAGTACTTATATTTATAAAAGAAAATATTTTTCTATGTAAGAGAATACAATTGCAGCATGTTATTAGCAGGTATTTGCAGGAAGACATAGTGTAGTTATTGTGCATCATTTGGCCTACATTGTACCTGTCCGTCGGCCTCTTCAGCTCCCTCCATCAGCTGCTGGATGAACGTTTCCACAATCTGCGGCCGCTCAGGGGACAAACTGTACTTCAGTGGGGCTTTCTTCCACAGCTCTGACAACACACAGAAAGTCATTATTGTAACACCAATTCTATTATTTTTTGTTTTATATTAATGCAGTGCTTAAAGGTAGATTTAGTGTTTTCTTGATACCCGTAGGGAGGCCTGTGTCCTGTCGAGTTCGCTCTGAAACCACCAGCGTCAGCTCTCTGTTAATCTTCCTCTGCACCGCTCTGATCATGTCACACTCGGTGCTCTCCAGCAGTTTGTGAAGCTGAGTGGATGACAGTGTATTTTACAAGGTCATGAGGTTTTATTAAGAATACACAAGAGAATATTTGATGTAGTTAAGTAGTTGTACTGTACCTGCCAGGCTTTCACATCAACCTCTGAAGCTCCAGGGGGAGGCAGGAGAGACTGGCTGCCAGATATTAAGACCTCATAGTCCCGCTCCTTACCCATTTGTTGAGCCAGAGCTCTCATACTGGGGTAAAAGATTTCAGCTCTGTAAAAGAAGTACAGCCAATTTAAATATGGGATTAAATAGTGTATTTAAAACAATTACTCTTTTGGGTACCAGGCCTGGTCGCGGGGGCAACCAGTTCAGCAGGGTATTCCAGACATCTCTCTCCCCATCAACATTTGCATGCTCTTCCTGGGGGACCCCGAGGCGTTCCCAGGCCACACGAGATATATAATCTCTCCAGCGTGTTCTGGGTCTACCCCGGGGCCTCTTACCAGGTGGTAGTGCTCTGATATTTATCAACAAAGGCCAAGCAAACCTACATACAAGCTGTCTGAATGTTATAAAATCCTTCTCACAGTACCTGTAGAGTTTCACAAACTGCTGGTACAAACTGGGCGTCCTGAACGTTTCAGCACCAAAACGTCTTCGAGCCCAGCTCTCCTTGAACACCTGAAGCTGCTTCGTCAGCAGGAGGAAACCTTTCAGCACAGACTGGACTCTGACTGGATCCTGAAGAGGAACTGTCACACAAGTCTTCTTCGTTTCTTCTACAGCTTTCTAAAACAAAGACAAAACATGGTTACATAATGTGACCTACAATAATAATAACTGTGCGGGTTTATAGCCATAAGCAGCCTTGTAGATACATTAAAGTAATTATTTACAGTTTGCATTTACAGATAATTAAAGCTTGTCTCGTTTGCCTGCCTAATCATGAATTTGCAACTAATAAAACAGTATTTTACTTCATCAGGCTTTCCATCGTGCAGAAGGTCATCCCTGTTGCCATGGAGACAAACAGGCTCTGCCTCTCTTCCACTGTTCAGGACGTCCTCCATGAGCAGCGACACACCGAGGATTGCTGCATTGGCCTGCAGTCTGCTGCGATCACTCAGACCACTCAGACACAGCTGCAGACAAACACAACTCATCTGTATTATTATCTTTAGTAGACCTTGTTTGTTTATCTCTCCATAAAGACATACAATTAATACGAGGTGTTTTTAATCTCTCTAAGTCACCTTCCAATAGATGCAGTTCAATGTTTCAGATAACATTTGAAGTTAAATCAATTTGAGAATCCAAAAATATTAATTAAAAAGCAAAGTAAAGGTAAAACCAGGTTACATCCATGTCTGTCCAAAATGTCATCACTTCATCATTTTATCCTGTTAGACATTTGTGTGAAATAGAACTTAAATTATTGAGCTATCGCACAAACGTGTTTTTGAGGTCACAATGACCTTTGACCACCAAATTCTGATCAGTTCATCATCTTTAAGTCCAAGTGAACGTTTGTGCCAAATTTGAAGAAATTCCCTCCAGGTGTTCCTGAGATATCGCGTTCACAAGAATGGAACGGACGGACGTACGACAACCCAAAAGCATAATGAAAAATACAAAAATATATTAAAGATATATATATAAAATGTAAAAAGGGTAATGTGCTCAGCGAGCTTCATAACAACCATTCTGTTAGATGATGAGATATCTTGTGTACAACATTGGCAATTTGTCCTGAGGGGTATAAGCTTCGCTAATGGTAAGTGTTCTTCATCATCATCTAGGGAGTGTGATTGTGTGTTTATTTCAAAGCAATCTGTGTGCTAGAATTTAATATTTGTTGTGTACATGTTTTGTCCTGATAATAGTGGTAAAGGGTGTCATCAGGTATCATCTGGGGACTCAGAATATTTTCCTCAAATGTCATAGCAATGTAGTCAATGAAGAAACTTTACATTGCCATCCTTAGGTCACACTATTAAGAGATAAAAAACATACTAACCTGCATGCAATATTCGATGGGAGGGACGTCCCAAACATCCAGAGGGAACAATCCATGACAGGCTATGAAACTTCTCCATGGAAACATCTTCTGTGCCTGCAGAGGAAACATCATGAGGCAAATATAATGAAATAGATTTCCTCTCATTTTGACATGTAGTATTTATACTTTAAACTGATATATGATATTAAAAACTAACCTGACAGCCTCGAGTCTCTAGAGGTGGAGGCACAGGCAGCGTGAGACTGAACACATTAGTCTGGATACTGTCGCTCATCGGGGGGAGAGCGGTCAACATGTTGTCACTCACACTCTGGTAAGAAGCAACATCACCAGAGGAGAGGAACACCTCCCTGAAACATGACAGAAAGGGGAAAGTCTGACCATTTAATATTTGTCCTTTATTAGAATAGTAAAGAGAAGACAAGAAATGTGATGTTTGTGTTTCATGGTCTGCGCCTTAACCCCTAGGCCACCAGGGCACCCAAACAGTATTACATTTCATGCAATATCAGGTGTTAAAAACTGACCAAACATCAACCAACGATTTAATAATAATGTTCATTACTACTTTGTTACTACCAGGTTTTGTATAAAGTTCAATTGGGAAACTTTAGGTTGCCCTGAGCAAGAAGGAAGTGGGATGATATGAAGCTAAATTTGGACTCCTTTTGAATTTTTTTTATGGCCTGGAAGAGAGACACGTCTTTTTGTGAATGATTACTGTGGAAAATCGCAAATCCATTAATGCTCCAAAAGTCCATAAGTAGCACAGCCAAAGGGACAGTTGACATGCTAGCATAACAAAACAAACCACCAACAAGAAAGCAAAATATGAAAATGGATCAGCAATTGCAGAAGTCTCTCTTAGTCGATTAGTCAACTAATCAGTTGTTTTGGTTTTAGTCACCTAAGATGTTTTTAGTTAATTAATCATTTTTTATGCTTTCTTCGTGCTGAATGACTTATTTCCAAGAAACTTACGAGCCTATCTCTGGTAAACACAAGATTGAAAGTGGTGCTTTTGTGTGATTCTTTGTGGAGAAACTCAGTTTAACAGATCTGTCGATTAAATCAACTAATCTATTTGTCGTCAAAATCGTATGAGTGTCAGTCGACCAAGAATTTCTTTGGTCGAGGACAGCCCTATGCACAAGTGCTTTTAAATAATGTGTGATAGAAAGTCAGTGAGGGCAGAGAGAGAGATGAAACATGGCTCAACTCCATGATGAAGTGCGTTTACTCCTCACTGACCTGATGAGGTGTCTCACAGCGGTGTCAAACTGCAGGAGGACGACCTGCCTGCGCAGCTGCAGCAGACGGCCGACCGACTCTGGGCTGCTGGGATCAGACAGACGGTCGACCTGACGCTGGATCTCCAGCAGCTCTGCTCCTGTACAGCACAAAGGGTCACAGTGATAAGAATAAAAAGAATACGCAAACATTTTTTACTATTAGTACTAATATTTACAAATGGGCAGGTGTGATGCTTTGTTAACAAGATCCACCTACCGATGCCTTCAGCGCCGCCCCAGTCAGCTGCAAGTGAACCCGATGTTTCCTGTCCTCTTCTGCAGTTACCAGAGTTTTCTGTGTTTCCCAATCGGGAGAAACTAACCAGGTAATAAATGATGTCATGAAGAGCTGAAACTATCTGCAGAGTGTGATGGAGAGCTGCGACACACACCTGTTAAATTCAGAGCAAATTATTGAGAAGAAAATAAAAGACATTTGTGTGGTTTATAACATTTGACCCAGGAGGACAAAAGCAAGCACTAAAATACTACAAAACAAACACATCTCTGCATTCAAACTAATTCATGGTCTTGAGAAAAGCGTGAAAGTGAAAGCAGCTAAATTCATCATATGTTGTGCTGCTGTATTAATAGTCTCAAATATGAGTTTAAGCGTCTCACCGAAACACTTTTGAACACGTGTAGCACTTCAGAGAAGTGGGGGATGTACCACAAGTTGAGGACAGTTTTGCCGTCTGCAGACAGTAACTGCTGGGGCCGACACTGAAAGGTCCTATTTGGAGAGAAAGGTGTGATCAATCTCTCAGAAACCGTAAAAACATAAATGTATTGTTAGTGTACGTAAACAGACAAATACGATGAATATGTGTGGAGATTGTCTGGTGTAGTACCCTTTGGGTTACATATTTAATAGGGTGTTCATTATAGAAGCTTTCAGCCTGTTGGTATGTTTATGGGTGTGTTAAAACCATTTTCAAACATTTTAACCTGGCAACAATCTGACTGGGTCTGTTTAAATTAATCTGGGCTTTGGAGTCCGTGTGCAAGCGTTGCTCTTTTCATCAGTGAATACAGTTATTCTTCTATTTTGCACATTAATAACACATAAAATTCAAGCTGGTTGTACCTGGGGTCGGGGCAAAGGTTAACTCCTGAATCCAAAATGACTTTGGGCTCGTTTGCTTTTCCAATCATGAAGTGGGACTGACGGATGGAGGGGATGTCGTCCAAAAGGAAGGTTAGACTGTGGTAATATGCCACAATCTGTGCTCTCACACAATACTGAGATATCTGTGTGCTGAATCTGAGGAGAAACACACAGATTTACCTCCAACATGCTCTTATCTAGAGTGACTTATAGAGAAAAACCTGTCCTGTCTTGTATCTAAAGGAATGATTTTCATGGACATACTTCTTGAGAAAGTCGATTATGAGGCTCCTTTTGATCTTTGCTGCTTCCTCCTGCGGTGTGAGAGAAATTAATTTTACTTCACGGGCAGCCAATCACACTTATCATCCTGCTCAGTGACTGTGTGCAACTCACTGCGGTTTTTATAAGACCCCCCACGGCCTGTTTCTTCTTCACAAATGAATTCAGCATCTCGTCACGCAGACCCACTTTTTCCAGCTGGATGGACACGAAAGCTTCCATCAGCCTGGAGTAACAAACAAGACTGTTTATTAAAGAGCCAGCACTAAAGCGCCGTTAATCATCGCCAGATTAATTTGTTCTTCAAGTGGGGACAATTACCTCTCCTTGTCAGTGGTGGGAGTTCTTGCTGAGCCTTTGGAGGGTGGAGAGTTTGATTTTTCCTGCAGGGTGTTGGTGTTGCTTCCAGGTTTGGAGTCCAATTTCACATCTTTATCAGAATGACGAGCGACTTCACTCTGAGAATAAATTGGAAAACAAACTAAAATATTTGAACAGCAGTTTATTTATGTGTGAACAATACCAGTGGTGGAAGGAGTATTCAGATCCTTTACTTAAGTAAAAGTAGCAATACATAAATGTAAAAATACTCCATTACAA
Organism: Sebastes fasciatus; assembly: GCF_043250625.1. Classification (NCBI taxonomy): domain Eukaryota; kingdom Metazoa; phylum Chordata; class Actinopteri; order Perciformes; family Sebastidae; genus Sebastes; species Sebastes fasciatus. Next base: position 7,853,455 of record NC_133809.1, on the reverse strand, counting down.
GGAATAGTCCTGCATTACACAAGATGAATCTGAGGGGTCCTGAGATGATTAATGTGAAAGGAAAGAATATAAAAAACGAGGGTTATGCTCCCAGTTTGGAGAAGCAGACAGGAGTACCGGCACGGAAGCTGCCCTTCAATCTTAATCTGAAGAGTAACTGTCTGTCAGATAAATGTAGTGTCGTAAAAAGTACAATATTCCCCTCTGAAATGTAGTGAATTAGAAGTACTTGTACTTAGGTAAATGTACTTAGTTATTTTCCATCACTGAACAAATACAAACCTGAGCTGAAGACGTCACACTCTCTGCCCAGTGACAAAGACAAACCAGCTTCACAGCACTTATCAAAGCGTTTTTATGTGTAACCTGACAGGCCAGAGTCACCTGGAGGTTTTCTATGCTCCGTTTGTTCATAAGCTGTGAAGAGATAAGAAGACAAATACATTCAGTCAGTAATAGCTTAATCATTGGCTAATAAACTCCATTATTTGATCTGAACTTACATGAATAACTGCCTCCTCTGAGCTGAAGCTAAACCTCCCGATCTGGTTCTCGTCCAGTTCCTGGATGCTCAGAGGCAGGTGGGACGGGGTGAACCTGCAGCAGACAGCGCACTTTAATTCCCTTTCAAACATACTTCACTGCTCTTGTAGAAAAGCAGAAATAATTGAGCACATGTGGAGAGGCAGGGCATGCATGTCCGCCTGCAAGACACATCCTAACATCTGCTTCATATTAGTAAAGAACACGTTGCAGGTACAGCTTCTGGATGATCAGCCACAGTGTAGTTATTTACCTGTCTACAGAGATGTCATCTTCCAATATCGCTGTGATAAAAACAGGCCTCTGCTCGGCTTTGTCTTTCTGCTCAGCGACTTCAAACTGAACCGGCCTCAGATAAAGATGGAACTCATCGAAGCCGAGCTCTGACGCCACGTTTCTGTACAACCTGTGAAGAATTACTGAATGTTACAGTCTGACGTGACACTGAACTGGACTAGAGCTGCAACGATTAATCGATTAGTTGTTTTTAAGAAAAGAAATTCTCTGATTCCAGCTTCTTAAATGTGAATATTTACGGTTTCTTTACTCCTCTATGATATGATATTTTATCTAATTGTTGTAGAAAGTTATGATTCTATAATCGTATTTCTGTCAAATTCTGATTTGTGGTTTATTTTGTGCTCTCTGTTGTTGCTCGTCTGTATCTCAGTATTATTGATGCCTCTCTTGGCAGCGAGGTAAGATTTTTATTCAGAATTTTATACTGAGAATGTAAAAACAAATGCGCGTGTCACTTTGAAATTCCCCTTTTCCCCTGGTGTAAGTGTGTTATCTTAACTGTGCCAGATGTGCGGTCTCTGAGGCTGACTCCAGCAAACGATGGCGGATGGTGACAAGCTCCAGCAGCTTGGAGAAAGTTTCCACAGCATACAATTGTTTCTCTCTTCCCTGCGTCATGTCCTTCATCTCCGCAGATCTTACTAACGACAGCCCCACCTTCTGGACCAAAATCGGGTCCTCAAAAAACAGATCTGAGAACAACTGACAGAGGAGAAAAATAAGTTATTTGCTTCATTATTGTTTGTAAATTGATTTAAATAGATTCTCAATAAAAAAGAAGAACCTACATCCTTCTGTATCTGAGAGCTGTAGGAGGCTCCGGGTGAAGCCAGGTGGTTCCAGCTCTGCAGGGCCTGCTGCAGGAGCTTCTGTCGCAGCATGAGCGTCTCAGTGATGCTCGTGGCTCGGTGCAGCTGACAGAGCTCTGAGTGAGCCTGAACTAAGCTGTGATAGACTGCAGAAGCCAGACAGAGGGACGGATGAACCTCCAGGAGGAATGTGTTCATTAGTGCAGGGCTGCAAACACAAGAGGGGGAACATGGAGGTATTAAGACAACAAAATATAGATTAAGAAAGATACCAAATACATTTAGACTTCTGTATTTACTTGCCTGCTGCCTCCAAGTGAGACCAGATGTTTGGGAATGTATTTTGGTGGAAGGCCAAAGTCATGAACGGAGCCTTTGCGGTCGTCCCTCCAGATGCGTTGGAGGTACTGCCGCTGTTTTTCAATCTGATGAGACGAACAACACAATCTGTCACAACATGCAAGCTAAAGATGACACTAATAGGCAAGACAAAACTAAATAAGGTGTATTAGTATCAAAGAAGAAATTTACACATTGAGATTGGTTTGAAAAATGTCCATCACAACTTCCCAGAGCCCAAAATGAAGTCTTTAAATTGCTTGTATTGTTTGACTAACAGTTCAAAACCAAACAAGATTTCATTGACGATAATATATGACGAAGATATGGGCAAATCAGAATATTTGAGAAGCTGGAACCAGCAAATATTTGACTGAAGCTATTAATTGATTATCAAAATAGTTGCTGATTAAATTTCGTTCAATTTACTAACTGTTGCATTTCTAATTCAATACGTTTGTATTCTGCATATTCACATATTAACATAATCCTTTACAGACTTTGCGTTTTCACCTGAGTGTCCAAAATGTCTCTGATCAGCTGCTGGTGGCTTCGCAGGCAGCTGATCTCAGCTCTGTAGGCCTGAACAAAGTAATCCTGGTTCAGGTCCAGTTGTGGTCTACTGTGCATGATGTCAGTAATGACTTGAGCCAACGCAAACCTCTCCTCAGTCCCTGCTGCATGCTGGTAGGCCTCGAAGTAACAGTTCAAGAGCTGGAGAACAAGGATAAACCAAAACAGCTTGTTGATTTATGAACCTGACTCATAAAAATTTGAAATTAAACAGACAAATACATATTTCCAGTTAAGAAATATGAAGAAAGACATCAAAACTCATTCATTAAAATTATTTCATCTAAAATTTGGTCCTAAAAAATGCAATCAAATTTACTAAAAGTGCTTTAAAAGGTGTAGAAATACTGTACATTCAGTGACTGATCATACGAAGCAACTAAGTAAATGAGAAGACAGCCAATAAAGAGACGTGAAAAGCCAAAGAACACGTCCATAGTCTTCATCTTAATCACTGTACCTGAACTTTGCTCTCCAAAAACTCCGTCTCACATGTCCACAAGTCAAGCAGCACTGCAACACGGTCCACATCTGTCCTGGCCCGGGTGTGGATGTCTGCTGTCGAGGTGGCGGCTGTCTCTGCATTTCCCATTTTCTTAATCGTGTCTCTCTGGATGAAGCGTGAGCCGACTAGAAGAAGCTCGTCCTCCAGCTCCTCCAGGTCCTTCAGAGCAGCGTCGTACACAATGTAAAACCCCCTCTGGTCCTGAGTGTGGACGAACCGCTCCTCTGCGCTGTAGAAATCATGAAGGTTCTCCACCTCTGCAAACTCCATGAACTCTGAGCAATGGACCTGTGATAAGAAGAAGTCACATTCTGTATACATGCAAACAGGAAAGATCATAAACAGATGAACATTTCTGCACCTTTTAGAGAAGCTTTGGAGGTTGAAACTAAGAAGCTGGAAACTGTTAAATTGTATTTCTGTTTCCATAAATGCATAGCAGATAGATTTACCAGTCAAACATGTTTTCAGGAATCAGCTGCTGTGTACTTTCACGTGTTCTTACCTTACAGTCAACAGGAGTGTTGTGGCTGTACTGGTGCGAACCGAGACCTCCTGCCTCCCCTCTTCCTCCTCTGGCTGCGTTCATCCAGCCTGTCTCCTCCGCTGTGCTGCACAGCTCTCCTTCCTCCAGCTGCAGACCTGCCAGGTCAAAGGTCAAAGTCCTCTCCACAGAGCGCAGGTAGTTCAGCAACCCAAGAGAGATACGCTGTGGACGGGGGAAGTTAAGATAAACGTACCTATAACATCCAGTAACATCTAAGCTACATCAAAACGTGTTACCGTTTGCCTCACCTGGAGCTGTCTGAGTTTGAGATGACGCAGGTGAATCAGAGACAGGTAAGCTCCTCTGGTTACGATGGGATCTGAGGTTGCTTCCTCTAAACTATCATCCAGACTCAGGAGCTGCAGGCTGTCCTCGAAGGAGCAGCTGTGTTTTAAAAGGGGGAACAAAGGCACAAGAAATCTGAATATTCCTGTGATTTTTGCATCCAAGGTGAGTGAAAAGTAGCTCATGTCAGGACTTTCATGAATTTATCAAGAGGTCAAATAAAGACCTAGAAAATATTAGAAAATAAAGACAAATTCTTATCACAAAAGGCCATGTTAACATCTTTTTGCTTATTTTGTCTAAACTACAGTTTAACTAACCCAAAACAATTAAATATAGAATGATGAGCTTCACATTTTTTAGCATTTTTAGTGATTAAAAACAATAAATTCATTATCAAACAAACTCATAACGTAGCAATGTTCTCTGCTCAAGTAATACACACCTTTCAATTGTTGCGCTTGAGGTTTGACTCTTTAAACTCTGCTTATCGTAGCTTACTCTGCCTCTAGATCTGGTCGACTGATCATGTGTTTCCTAAAAAGAAAAATGTTGCTTTTAAAAAATGTTAATTAAAATTAAAAATTGTCTTCCAAGAGAGGGTTTTTCCCCACCTCTCTACGCAGAAAAGGGGACAACACATGCCTGAGTGAGAGAGGCAGCGCTGTAAATACTCGTCCAGATCTCGGAGATCTTTTGTCGTTTCGTCTTAGTGCTTTGTGAGACCGATGAGGTCGATGCTGATTGTAAGTCAGCAACATTAGCGGCGTGTTCTTTAATAGCCGCGGCCACATGGAGCAGATCAGATACCTGATGAGATGCACAGAAAAGACAACTCAACACCTGATACACAAGTTAAACTTAATGATACAAATGTAGGTTGTGTAATAAAACGTGGGTGAGCAGGGGTTTATTGCATATGACAGATAATTTAAAAACAGACAGATCTAGATCAATCTAGTACTTCTACAGATAAAATGACTAAAAATGACTGTACAGGATCTTGATAATCTACTATATACATGATAACTGTATGTGTAATTATATGGAGACATTGATTCAGAGCTGACGTCGCTGTTACCTGAAGAAACCTGCTGTGCATCTTCAGCAGCTCATCAACAGATTTCTTTTCCTTCAGCTTTGTGACAAGCTTCTGTTGCCACGGATCCCGTTTGGGTTTCACCTACAGGACAGAATCCAAACAGTCAATATCTACTGTCCTCCCAAACCACACAAACATTCCTTAAATGCATAACAACGCACAAACAAAGTAATATTTTTACAACCTGAAACACAAGAACGATTGACGGAGAAAGTACTTGAAAGGGGGTTGGATTAAAAAGTCTAAACTCTGTTACTCCCTGACAAACCCCAAACCATCTGGCTGCCCAGGAAACCTGAGAGATTATTATCACTATTTAGTTTTTTTACTCTCACCTGAATGAAGGGGATCCAGTTGGCCTCTTTCCCCAGAGCCAGCCTCGCACTCTTCCTCCCCCACTGGCTCTCTTTGACCTCTGAACCGTCGTACTGAGGAAACGTTTTCATTTCCTCCTGTTGTCTGAAAATCGTTCTGAACTCCCTCCACACCTGGTGAGACAGATTCAGATTGACATGTTGCTGATAACCAACATTATATCTTACATGATGCCATTTCATAAATATTGTTGTATCAGTTGTCCATTGCATTGGAGAACATTACCATGCTGAATAACTCCATCTCGTCTGCAGTGGTCCTGAGTTTACGAGTGTCATAGGACAGGTGGAAGTGAGCGATCAAAGACTGCAGCTCAGGTAGAAACTCCTCCAGGTTAACAGTGTGCAGGGGAACATTACCAGCCAGTCCTGATATACCTGTTAAAACCAACGGAAATATTCTAAATATAGCGTATATTTAAACACATTTTTTTTAGGTGGGTCTTTCTTTTAAGTATCTAAAATATGTTTTGCTGCCGGCCCCGTCCACAGCTGTACATTGTTTGCTTCTGTGCAGTACCTTCTGTCTGTTTCTCCAAGCTGAGGGCGTGCCGACCGCCATCTACTGTAGGTAATACGCCGACTTTGGATAATTACCTCATTCAACCCCACTTCAAAACACCCGAACTATCCCTTTAAGGCCCTACATGGTCTGGCTCCCCTGTGCTATGAACCGGCTAGACCCTTCAGGTCATCTGGAACAGGCCGTCTGGTTATCCATCTATCTCCACGAAAATTGGTGAAACTGACTTTAGCTTTTATGCTCCACGCCGCTGGAGCATCCTACCCAAGTTCAGTATGTTGTGACTGTTAAATATTGTTATATATTTGATGACAGTGGAATTGAATCTAGTCTCTAAATGTAAATTTTAAGGAAACTGCTGGTTTGACTCTCACCGTCAACATGAGAAGTTTCCTCATGAACCTTTGGTTGTGGTTCTTTATCTTTTCTTTCACAAGCTGGTATGTAGTGCAGCACCTGTTAAAGAAGTTATTTTTTAACTTGGTTAGTTATATCATTTGTACATGACAATTTATTCAAACAAGGAAATCAACATTGTAAAATAAAACATCAAAAGCTTTGGATAACAGAAACAGATGGATTTTTACCCTGAGGAAGTTGTGAATGGTCTGAACAGAGTGCAGATGGCAGACCAGCCACCGCAGATAAATGACCACATCGTCCTGAGTGAGCAGGTTGGCGGGGTTTCCTTGGCCGGTCAGGACCTTCTCTCTGCTCGCCGACAGTCTGCGAGCTCTCTGAACGGCGTCCTCGTACTCACTCGTCAAACATGACACCTGATCCTGAGGGACAACAAGTCGGATGTGATGTGCTGAAGATGGATCAGCTGGGAAATTTGTGTGAAGGCAATAAAATATTATAATTTTTCAAACATTAATCAGGAAGCCATCAGTGTTCCTTTATGGTTGTTTTTTTCTCTTCAATCATTCTTAGCAAGACGAGAAAGAAAGAGAAGGGCATTCCCCTGCAAACAATTACTTAAAAAAATCCTTTTCATGTTCTTTTGGTATGTTTACATATTTCCTTTAAGCTTATTTTTTTGCAATTAATGCTCTTGTTATTCCAGAATGATTTCATATTCATAGAAGCAAGAACAGAAAAGAAAAACCTCCCTTTGCTGTGTTTGTCAAAAAACCCTAATTCCAGCATCTCACTTGTAAATATTTGCTGCTTTTCTTTGTCTTATGTGATAGTAAACTCAATATTTATGGGTTTGGGTTTTGGAAAACTAATTCGGAGACTGCAACCTTACTATTTCAATTCAATTATAATAGAAGGATCTTCTTTTCTTTTTCTTAAATCACCAATATTGAGTGAGATTGGCTCACTGCCCTCCTCATATTTTCACCCTTAACACTCCTGCAGTAGCAGAAAATGAACTGTAAGGAGGATGAGCCACCAGAAGAAAATCTCCTGTCATAATGACTCTTGAGGTGCTATTTTTGAAGTGCCGGCAAATTGAGACTTAGGTTGTCACCTTGTAATGAGGATAAAGCTTCTCAATGACGCTGGTGTGGCGGCAGAATCTCCTCCATCTCAGCATGAGCAGATATTTGATCTGAGCCAGGTGATATGATCTGTCGGTGTAGAACTGTGGAGAAATATACAAGAAGGAATTTCATATCCATTCTTTTCTACTGCATATTGAGACCCTTATCTCTTTAAATGATTTTAAACAGAATAAAGGAAGTGGTCACTGCTAGCTGCAGTTGTTTCAATTAAATAGCAAACACATGACCAACATGCTGCACTGTTAATGTACTGTATAATGATGTAATGTATTTTGTCGTACCTATTGTTGCCTTCGTGATTCAATGTTGTCTTTTTATGTGTTGGATGCTGCTATCTGACCCTGTCTCTGCTAGGTCTCATTTGTAAAAGAGGTTTTAATCTCAATGTGACTTCCTAGTTAAATAAAAGTTATGATGCATATTAACACTTCTTTTAATGATCTTTATTTTTCTGGAGTGTTTGTAGTGTCCTCACCTGGTGCAGTAGTGGAGGCAGACTGTCAGGAGTGTACTCTAAACTCAAGCAACTATCCAGCTCTCTCTGCATGATGTCAGCCGGAGACTGAACCGGCAAAGCTTCAGCCACCTGCAACCAGGAGGAGATGGAGCCCAGGAAAGACTAATGAGTTACCATACATATCAACAAGAGGCTGTACAGTTCCTAACGACCTAAAAATGTACTTTCTGTAGCCCTCAGACTGTCCTTGAAAGAGATAAAAGATGAATTTTCAATCTCACCTGAAGCCCTCTCCTCAGTGCATGTTCCCTCTCCACATGGAAGAAGGAAATCTCTTTTGGAGGTGTAACAGAGCTGAAACAAAGAAAAAAAATGAAATTAAGAAAAAGAAATCAATCTAATCACTTAAAAAAATAGCACATCAAGACTCAATATGACAGGAGAAATTTCTTCTGGTGGCTCATCCTCCTTGCAGTTCATTTTCTGCTACTGCACGAGTGTAAAGGGAGAAAATATGATGAGCTCAGTGAGCCAGTCTCACTCAATATTGGTGATTTAAGGACAAAAGAAAATCCTTCTATTATAATTGAATTGAAATAGTAAGGTTGCAGTCTCCAAATTAGTTTTCCAAAACCCAAACCCATAAATATTGAGTTAACTATCACATAAGACAAAGAAAAGCAGCAAATATTTACAAGTGAGATGCTGGAATAAGGGATTTTTGACAAACACAGCAAAGGGAGGTTTTTCCTTTGTGTTCTGGCTTCTATTAATATGAAATCATTCTGAAATAACAAGAACATTAATAACAAAAAAATAAGTTTAAAGGAAACTGAACAAAACCTGAACAAAGCAAGTCATTGCTACATACATATATATATATAAAAATAAAAAATAGAGCGTTCGTAGCTTTTCTGACATAATGAAATCCTCAAACAAATTAAAAGTTGAATTAATTAGCAATAAAATGCATCATTGCTCAATTCAACACACTTGGGTGTTCTGCTACTGTACAGCCTTCTGTCTGCTACCAGTAGCTAATGGCAGCTAATGGTAGCTAATTATATTATTATTATTATTATTATATATTATAATTATAACTCCTCCCCCTTCTGCAGGAAGGACAGCTGAAAACACTGGACACCTAGTACAGATATATCAATATCATGTGCAATACTACTTTTTACATTCTCATGTGCAATATTACTTATTTTTCTGTTTGTTAGATTACTTTACCTTTTTTATTATCATTTCACTAAATGTATCTTACTTAATTGTTATTCTATTATTATTATTAGGCACTGGTGCTAGAAATAGTACTTCTTTATTTTATACACTTGAATTTTATACACTTGAACTTGTTGTAATTGTTTTGTATTTTTTAGCAATCTCTGGCACAAAAATGTGCTTCTGGATTAATAAAGTTATATCTTATCTTATTGGTAGCAGTTAGCTGATTTTACTGGACTTGTGATCATGTTTTAACTTTAACTTACCCTTGTCGTGGCCACAGTGGATTTTGTTTTGTATGTTATGTTTAAAATACTTCATTTAACAAAACTTAAGAGTCTACAGCACACAGTTTTCCACAAAAACAAGGACATCACACTAGTGTAAATTGCCCGCTGGACCACGATTGGCTTCCAAACTAGTTGTGATGTCACAAATTAATCCTTTACGTCTAAAACTCAAATTTATGGTGAGCACAGAAATTTTCCTTTCAGCAGATGAATTTAAAAACATCCTTCTAGTGTCAAACTCTGCACATACATCATTCTGCACAGTGAAGGTCAAACATCCAACTAATAAGCAAATTACATTTTTGAGTGTAGGGGAGCTTTAAGTTCCACCTACCTGGCAATCTAGACAGTTCAAAACAAGCTTGCAACTGTTATCTGACACATACAGTAATCACCAGCATCATCCAAGATTCCACACCTGTAACATCTGGAGGTCACTGCTCCTTGAGGAAATCCATTCTCCTCAATTTCCGCCCTGAGTGCTGAGAGTTGACGCGACAGATCTGCCTCCATCTGCTCCACTTTGACAGAGGAGGAAACTCTGTACACGTCACACATGGCTCAGGATCAACACGTTTAGGAGCTGGGAAATCCAAACATTTCAAACATAAAAAACACTTCGTTAAGTCCTGCCAAATCTCTACCTTCTCATGCTGACTTGTTGTGGTGTATCCATGGAGACAAACATCCATGCTGAAGGGCTTCCTCACCCATTTCCTGTCCTTCATCTGGGCTCAGTGACTGCTTTTGATCTGTAGAGGGCTCTAACGTTACACTGCAGTGCTTTTGTTAGATTATCAATGCTGTTGGGCTTTTTAAATACTTACCTCTTTAACTGTGATTTGTAATCTACAATACAGCATGTAAATATACAATCATGCACCAGTTGTTGAGCAGCACCTACCTCAGCAATCATGCATTCAAAACCCATGACTTAATCTCAGTGGGTCCATTCCTCTTGGATACAGTGTGTGATTGGTTCTTAGCTCATGTGATTACCCAATAGCAAATCGCCTCCTCGGTGCCTGCAGAGTCAAGTCTGCAGCTGTGCAATTCCTCTAGAGACAGAAATAAAACAAAAGGTAGATGAAACAAACCCCAGATTTTCAGTGGTTCTTTAAGCTTTATTTACATGCACCATCTCTGATACAGCCAAGATAGGAATTACAACTGGCAATGTCAACTTGATGTCTTCTTTTTGTTTTGTAGGAGCAATAGGAAGAAATGGAGTTTGAATATTGGCAGTGAGAGTTACTCAAGATTAATGTAGAAAAAAAATTTAAGCTTCAAGTCATCCATGTGAAGCTACAAAAATGATATTTGGAAGCACAAATGTGCAAAATATATTTTTGTAAAAATAAAAAAAAAAAGCAAATAGGACTCAGTATTTCTGTGACATTATTGTCAGTTCAATTCAACAGGGTGTCACATTTAGTTTTAAAGGGGGACACCATTTCAGGCACCATTTGCCGTTCGTTGTCGGTCCTGATCAATACCCGACTGAGGTGGTCAAAGTGTTGAATAGACCATTCAAAGAAAAGTGCTTTTACACAGCTCGACCACACGTCATATGGAAAAGCACCAAAACATGCACATGTGGAAAAGAAAATAAATAAAATTTCATTTGACAAGAAGACAAATTCAGTGAAAATTGACAGTTTCCAGCTGATAAAAATGTAAACTAAAAAAAGTTCATCCTGCCGTTCCTACAAAAACTGTGCTGATGTGTTTGTTTGTTTTTTGCCCTTATAGCACTGGTTCCTACTATTTTATACACTGTATATCCTCTTATTTCCACTTAGTTAAATGCAGAAATATTTTGGCAATATTTAAAATACTGTGGTTTCTCAAATGGCAAAAATGGCTCTACGTTACTACACGACCTCGTCTCACAGGGTTGGAAACACTATTTGACCCCAGCACCTGCTATAGTGCTGATAACATAGGGGAGGCTACTAATGCTGCTCCATCTGCAGCCACTCCCTGCTATCTTCTTATTTATAGCACCAAGAACTCCTTCAAATTAACAAACACCAAAATATTGTAGTTGAGTGCTGTGGAGTCTCTAAGTGTGGTTACTTTAATCCAAATAGTCCTACGTGTTTACTAATGGTAACTAGAGCTAAATCATGTTTCTTGCTATACACGGTCCTAAACTCTGTGTACTGAGCAGTACTTCCAATATTGCAGTAAGAGGAAGAGGAGGAGGGGGGGAAGATGGTGAAAAGGGATCTGCAGCAGAAACACCATATTATCAAGACTTCAGTTATGCACCTCTTTAGAAGGAACAGAATTCACAGTAATGTCACTAAAATCACAGGGTAAAATCCGCTAAGTAAAAATAAAAGATTACATACAAAAACCACACAATGTAGATCAGTTCACATCTTGATAACATATTAACCTCTACAGATTGATATTTGGTGCGTGACTCTGTGCATCAATGGGAAGGGGGGAAAAAAGCTTTTCATTAAATCTTTTAGTCCATTTAGTCTCTCAAAGAAACTTTAAAATAAAAAAAATCTTGTCAAGTATCCTCCACTGGAACGTAATAATGTAACATTCTCTGCAGCTTTTTTCTGTAAACAGGCTGTCACTCACAACAGGCTGACAGCTGGTTTGGCAAAAACGTTGGTTTAGGTATGAAAGGGTGTGAAAGAGGAGAGAAAGCAGGGTGAAAAACATAATTCAGTTTTGTGTATCACTTAGTGATACTGCATGAGTGATTCCCTGAGACTAACACGAGTTGATGCTTTTCATATAGCTTTAACAAAATGTTCTGTACTTCCAGTCGATACTGTTGTTCACACCGCCCAGGCATTGATCTTTTTAAAGAATTTTTTTCCTCCTTTGTGAAGACACCATTGTGTGTCTCAGACAGTTGAAAAACAGTACCGAACTTAATGCCTCACATTAAAAATAATGGAAAAAATACTACATGATACACTTTTACGTACTTTCTTCCCTCTAGTTGCACAACGCAGGACACAATGAACCCCAATTTACATTTCCCCAACTTTGTTTTTATACCCATGCTGAGCTCTGATGGAGCTTCTCAGCTTGGCACCCAGCTGTGTGGGGAGGTCTGTTTGGAGCTGGAGAAGCTTCCTGAATTCCTGTTGGCGTTCTGGGCGGAGGAGAGGCGAGAGTCGAAGCTGAGGTCCAGGCAGTCTGCGTCCATCAGTTCGTTGCGGATGATGGAGTCCATGTCGCACTCAAGACTGCCGTTGAACACGTCGAGGTCCAGATCGGCGGGAAAGCGGTCCTGGCCGGACAAGCCAGAGCCGAGCTGCATAGAGGCGTTCTTGCTGGGAGACTTCAGGAGCGGCTGCTTGGCGTCGGGTTGGCCAGCGTCTTTGTCAGAGGTCGACAAGCCAGCTTGCCAACCAGGCACTGAGGCGCTTTGGGCCTCGCCTGCACTGGTCTGGTTCACCAACAAGTGGTCTTTGCGGAGCAGCATGGCGTTTCGGCGGGAGTTCTGCAGGGCGATGGCGGTGCTGGCCTGCGACATCAGCGGGTCGGACTGGGTGAGCATGACGTTGCTGTGGCCGTGGGAGTCCAGGCTGAGCAGATCCTGCAGGGTTTGGTGGTCGCTGAAGTGCGAGATGCAGGAGAAGGTGGTCTGCTTGTTCTCCTGGATGGTCTGCATGGGCGACTGGCGCAGGCTCGTGATGGACGGCGGGCTAAACAGAGGGTTCGGCCCGTAGCTGCCAGAGGGGCTACCCAGACTACTTCCTGAGCAGCTGAAGGTAAACACTGAGCTCCCCTGATCGTCGGCTCCGTTGTCTTCCTCTCCAGGAGGAGGCTGCTGGGATGCTGTCAGGCTGATATTGTCTAAAAGGTCGTCCATCAGGTTGTCAGAGAGCCCGTCGTTGAGGTTCATGGTACCCGCCAGGTCGGAGAGCCCCGTGGGCCCGGTGGACGGGGACATGCTGCTGGGGCTGGAGTACAGCATCGGGGAGAGAGGCGAGTCGTCGTCGGGCACCTCGTCCAGCTCCAGGTTAGCCAGGATCGGGGACAGACGACCGCTGAGCGTGCTGGCGTTGGAATTGGTCCGGGAGCGGAAGTCTGTCCAGGCGTCCAGCTCGTCACTGCTGCGGGAGGTGGGACTTCCTGTCCACTTGGAGAGGCTGGAGGAGCTCTCTGAGCTGCCTTCTTGAGCTGCCTGCAGCGAAGCTTTCTTCTTGGTGGCGCGTCCTCGGGCTCCTTTGATGTACTTGCTGTTGTCCATGGATACGGCTCGTCGTCGGGGAGCTTTGCCTCCTTTCCCACCTTCTGGGTTGACCATCCACCACGAGCTTTTCCCTGTTCCTTCATTCTGGACTTTCACAAAGCGACTATGGAGGGACAGATTGTGTCGGATGGAATTCTGCAACGAAAACAAATTAAAACAATTAAATGCATGTTTAATGCTTGTTCGTCCTGTAGAGCTAGTGAGAGATAATTGAAACCAGAGTCAAATTCATTATGTGCCTAAACATACTTGATCAATAAAGCTGATTCTGATATGTAATTATACATCGCTACAACACAAATCCAAGGAGGCAGCTGAATGATCAGTTTTTGAACAAGCCAACAGTTTAGCCACATTCTCTACATTTTATTTGGAGGTAAAACAGAGAGTGAGTGCATCTGAAAGAAACTGTATATGCTCACAACTACATGTGACAGCCAGGGTGTAATAAAGAGACATAACTGGCCTTTCTGTGGAGCTGTCAGTCTGTAGATGTATGTAGTTTGTGATCAGAAATGGTAAGAAATTATTTGGGGGTCTCAAGAAAAATTTGAGGGGTTGCCAGATATTTTTGAGACACAAAATCAAGTATTTATTTTTGGGGGATTTTTCTCTTTCTTTTGTTTTTTCATGTGAAATACTGCATATTTTCAACTCTTCCGGACTCTAAAAATCCTTCAAATGAAAGGAGAAGGAAAATTACTCTTTGGTTAAACTGCTCACAACCGTTGTGTAGAAGACACTACTTTATTTTGAGGGCTCACACTGGTAACCACTGCACCAGGAGTAGAAATAAATACTGTGAGCCTCCCACAACAGATAATTCAAGGTTTTTGATACTGAACTATCTCAACCAAGTACTGTGAACAAAGCTGCTTTTCTAAGAAACACTTCTTCTTTGCACCTCACACTGACCTATTTCTGGTTGCTCAGAAAGGTCTAGAGGATTTCCCCGGAGATGTTCCCAACCATGTACAAAATTAAACAGCTGGAGCCCGCTGACGCCCGGCTCGCACCGAGTCACAGCACAGTAACAGAGGAAGAAATCTCTGCAGCCCAAAGGCCAAGTTCACTGGGAGAGGGTCCAGCATAATTCTCTTAAGCTTGATTTAACTTGAATAAACCGAGGTTCTATTTAAATCCATCTCTCAGAAGATTAAACTAATCAAACACTAAAGAAGCTCAACGCACACAAACTGCAGCTACACGAGGCCGCCCATGACCTTTACCATATGGATCCTATAAAAGGCAGCTGTAAGGAAAGTTTCTCTCCAGCTTTGTGATGACAGAGATCACAAACGAGCGTCGGCCTCAGTTTTTCCTCTGAATGCAGTGAGTTAATGACCCGCTGACATCAAACTTCCAGCAAAGCTCTCGCTTCAAGCCAATTAAAGGATTAGGGCTAACTGGCAAACACTTTCATCAATTACAACAACAAAGCACATAAAACTTCAGCTACCTCTTTTCTTTCTTATTTCCACCCACCATAAGTTAGCTGGAAAGGTTGGTGGCTTTATGCTGATCGCTCAAAAGTGCTGACTTTAAAGATAAGGCTGGTGTGTTTCTCTATTTTTCTTCCGGTCAACAAATCCCATGAAAACAAAAAACTACAACAGTGCATTAATCCATTTCTCAATACTTTCCAACTTCCCTACACTGTGGCACTCAGACACAAGAACATTTGTTCCTACTGAAGATGTAAATGTTAAAAGAAATACTTCGATATTTTGGGAAATGCGCTTTGACGAGAGTTAAGGCTCTACACACCAAGTCCGTATTGTCGCACGTTTAAAAACTTTTATCCGTCATTAAAGTTTTCAAAACATGTTAAATTTTCTGTTTTTTTCGCATTTCTGAAAAAAGCAAAAAAGGGTTGTTTGACCACTCAGAGCCACCGTCCATGCAAACATCATCATCCAAAATGGCATTTGATAAACATTCACTTCATCTCCCGGCACAAAGCACTTCACTATAAAGAAATAAAAGAATACAGAGATGGGGAATTTAAAGATAGATTGTGGCAGGTGATTATCACAAAACAAAGGATGTAGGAAAGATTAGACTGTAGTGATGTGCTCTCGGCAGCTAAATGATAGCTTCTTCAATGTCATTCATTAATTAGCCCCGTTTTGGACTAGTGCTATCTTGTTGCACTCACATAGTTTATTCAGTTTTGTATAAATATATATAGAATATCTTCAGATTTCACCTTTAACTGATCTCACTTCATGTAAATCTACATTTCCTCATCAGCTGAAATGTGTCCACTTCCATTAGTTGCTGGGTTTATAACCAGAAGGCTGAGTTGATAATTAAAAGTAGATAAATCTCTGATTGTTTGATGAAGAGTGCCAAGAAGATGAAGAGAGCGCTCCAAATGTCACAACAGTGCAGGTGTTAATAAAACACAACGAGGGAGCAACGAGGGAGCAACGAAGAGTGCACCAGACTTTGTTTTCGTTTTCTTCGCCTGCACCTGTGACTGGATAAAATATGGATGTTTTTAGTGTTTAGTCTTTCCCCAAAGGCTGATCAATAAATGAGCCTCACGGAAGGATCTTTCTCGAGAGGTTTCGCTTTTTTAATTTGGCTGAAAATCTGCATAAATGTCCATAAAACAAGGATAAATTAACAATTTAGGAAAACCCAAACTGCTGCTGCAAGGATGCACTTTTTAACACCATTTGCATGCTGAGGACACACCTCTAAGCCCAAACAGACTGATTCCACTAACACCAATGCTATTGTGACTAAAGGCAGCTATAGAGGACAACACAAGGTCATGATTTCACTATTATTAATATATACTAATAGCGTGTGTAATTTGATGCACACACTATTACAAGTGTAACCTTATATTTTGACAGCACCTTGGGTCATTTTACACTAGCCTATGTGCTTGTCAGGCAGCCACACATTTACCAATTCCTTGCTGAATATTTTACACCCAAATATGCCTTATAATAAACCTAAAATCATCCTATATATGGTGGCATCTATAAATAACCTGTGATTGCACCCGCCTCCTCCATCTCTATATTATTGGTAGCTGTGTGTCTTAAAAGTCCACAGAATGGTCTTTGTTATGATGATTTCACCATCATTAATTTGTTTAACAATAGTTATACTTAAGAACATGTGCACTTTTAATACCATTTTGCCAATCGTCAAGTTTTGGATTTGGCATTAAAACAAAATTCCGGTTTATTTATTATTTCCAGCGAATGTGTCTATTGTGGCTCGTTCCAACTTTCCACTCTGTTGTAACAACGAATATTAGGGGAAGCTGTGTGAGCCTTATACGGCTTTCCAAATGAACCTGATTTTTACATGAGTCATTTCAAACAGTTGTCTCCAAGTTTGACCAAAATTAAACACAGAAAGTAGCCATCTGGAAGGGACATTACAGCTAACTGCATTTATGGGAAATACACATTTATGGGAAATACGCCAAGGTGAAATAAACCAGAATTATCCTTTAACAAGTATGAAGGGTTGCACTGAGTTTGTGCACCAAGAAATGCATTAAAACCACTTTCATATTAATAATCTAATAGTAATTTCAGCTTCTCTGTGAAGCAATTTGGCCAACATTTGTTGTTTTTAAATGTGCGCTATAAATACATTTATCTCCCCAGTCAGTCCCTCCTCAACAGATCCAAGCTTTTAACATTTTCTGATTTACTTTGTCGCCGAATTTCCCCTCAAGCTTTTACCTGTGTTAGTGTTTGCTCAGGTGCCCTTCAGAATAAAAGACCCATGCATGCTTTAGCCTCTTTATGGTCAGCCCAATACTTTAACTCTATAGTCCGCTGAACTGTATTTTGTCTTTTTGTTGACTCTCTAGAAACATCAGAGACAAATATGTTTTGTCAGAGAACATATATGGATTGAAACCATGAGAATATCTTATTTTTGGCTTTTTCTTTCCCAATAGAGATTCCTAAAACATACCCAAACTCAGGGTGTCTGCCAATTAAGAGCCAAAACAAATAGCTGATAAATTGGTTAGTTGTTCAACAGAATAATGGCAATTATCTTAGTAACTAGTTAATTGTTTTAGTCGTTTTCAAGAAAAAATGAAATCCTTAGTTATTAGTGCTGCCTCCTCTTAGTCGTTTAGTTGACTAATCAGTTGTTTTGGTCTTAATCGACTAAGATTTCTTTTTCGTCGATTAGTAATTCTTTATGCTTTTTTTCATGCTGAATGACTTATTTCTTATTTTCTGGTAAACACAAGATTTAAAGTGATGCTTTTGTGGGATTCTTTGTGGAGAAACTCAGATCTCTCGATTAAATCAACTAATCAATTAGTCAGCAAAAATTGTATCAAATTTGTTAATCGACTAAAAAAATTTTGGGTCGAGGACGGTCCTACCAGTTATAACTTTTCAAATGTGAATATTTACTGCTTTTTTTTTGGGGGGGGGGGGGGGGGGGGTATATTTGGGTTTTGGACTGCTGGTCACCTTTGACTTGGACTTTGGATTGACATTTTTCCGTATTTTCCAACATTTTATAGACTAAACAGTTCATTGGTTAATTGAAACAATAATGGTGTGATTAATTGATAATGTAGACATTTTATTTCTTATTTTATTGTTGGTCATTGGTGCTTTTATATATATATATATATATATATATATTTTTTTTTCACATACTTGTGTACATAAATTATGTCTATCCTTTACCTTTATTTATCCAGCTTTGTTGTCCTTGTCCCTAGCTGTTATTTATATTTCTGTGTAAGTATATTGAGAGAGAGATGTGCACATGTACTTGGCAAATAAATCTGATTCTGATAATGAAAATAGTCGATCCAGCAGACTGGAGTGATGCATCCCTACATTCAGCAGGATTTGAGTAGTGACAAGTTCTAACTTACAAAATGAAAAAGAGTATGTTTATGGAGGTTTTTCTTAACAACTGCCACACATGATATCTAATATCACATTTGTCAACTGGCCCTGAACAGCGTTACGTTTGTAAACGCTGAAATGTACAGACTTTATCTTTTAAAACTCAGACATCAGCAGCGCAGGGAGTTGACACAATCACAGCACCTGTCCTGTTCAGTCTAATGAAATCTAATACAACAGCCCTGCAATAAATAAATAAACCTTTGTGTATTTCGATGCGTGTTGAGCCTGTCAGAGAGGTTTTGATTCAACTCTGTGGTCATTTATGAGGCCGTAAATTGTAGTGTTGCTGTATTGGACTGTATTATATTACAGCAGGTGGACGAAATAGCAGTTACACTCTGCAATATGACACAGTACAGTACAATATAAAACACATCTACGACCTCAAAAATGCCCAAAGAATTCAATTCTCCTCTTCGATGCAACAAAAAAATGTTTGCACAAAAGGCAGTTATTCATTACAGAGGGGTTGAATTTGAATATGTTATGCTGCACAGGTGATGCTTTTATTGTGTCTACGTCCTGTTTACAGGTAGTTACGGTTTGCTGTGGTATAAGATAAACAGTAATCCTGGACTATACGTGTAAAACACAACATTCCTGTTGTATTCTGGATAGTAAACCAGTCCGTGTGACATGCAGCAGCTAAAGCTACCAGCCTGCTCCTTAAAAGAAAGATCTAGTGGTTGTTATTGTATCTTTAAAGCTCCAGAGACGCGTTACATTTTCTCAACGCTGCACACAGGTAGATACAGTAAGAGCCACACAGCGTTTTAAAAAGATAAATCACAAAGAGCAGCCGCCCCTCCCCCACGCAGTCATAGCAGCTCTGCAGCACCCTTTGAGCAAAAGCCTCGTTCTGAGCGGGGACTGGAGTAATGCCAGTTCAGCCAGAGCCAGATCCAAAGAGAAACACTGAGCTTCTCTCACACTGCTACACATTGACCTACATAATTTATAGTCAGCTGATTGATTCTTGTGCCCGGGCCACGTGAAAAAAGACAGTGTGGCACACAGCGGGGGTCGAGCCGCTGGCTGGTCATCTGTATATTTTGTTAGGATGCACAACAGAGAGAGAGATTTAACCTCGTGTTGGAGCTGCACACAAAGGTCGTCATTGAAGTGTCTGGTTTTACAACCCTCAACATGCTGAGGACATGTCTGCACACAGTCCCTCGCGCAGATGACCACCCTTTAGGGCTGATTGCTGAATGTCACAGCTACAAAGCATCTCCTAGGAAATGCTGATGTCAGCACTTCTTCTGAAACCCCAACATTAACCCTTTCCTTTACAAGCCTGGATGCATCCAAAACATGAATGAAAACTGACCGCCACTAATCTGAAGCATCAACTAACCAGCTGATTCAGTGCAGATTAATCAGTTATTAGCATCAACACACTGCTTATATTCCAATCTCTGATTCCCATCAACATGTCACATGGCCATGATGCGCTTTAAAGCACAATACTGTGATTCCTTCATGGAGAAACTCCCTGGAAATCAGCCTGCACCCCACATCCTACAGTTGTGCGGGATTACAAACCTATTTCCAGAGTTTTTCTACCCCCCAATCTAAATCCTGCAAAGCTCAAAGCTTTCATCAGACTTGATTCCATGACAGATGAATTGGTTTTCCAGGCCGAACTAATCCTTAAAATCAAACAGAAGCAGGCCCCGCTGGAGCTTGTAAGAAGCCCCTTGTGCTGCAGCGCGTCTGAAAGTGAAATCAACTTTGCATTGCCTGTTTTGAGTCTCGACTTTCACACCGTCACCACCTTGTTTTTACTGTACTAGTGTGTGCTCTGATTGTGTGGTTTGATGCACACACTATTACAACTAGGGCTGTGTATTTGCAAGAATCTGGCGATACGATACGTATCATGATACGGGTGTAACGATTCAATATATTGCGATACTGTAAGCAAGGTAGAATAGGCCAGGTTTTCCTCGACAAGATTTAGCGTAACTTTGGAGTGTTATTTAGCCTCCTTCGCGACGAGCTAGTATGACATGCTTGGTACCGATGGTGTTTTCTAGTTTCATATGATGCCAGTAACTTCACTCTAGCTTTAAAACTGAGCCCGTTACAACCTTGGAAAGATCGTCGAGACCGTAAGACCGTCGGATTTTTAAGAGGTTAATTAAATCGATACAGTATCGCACAACATAATGTCGCGATACTCATGTGCAGGGAATTAAATTAGCACCTACCACCTGCCAAATACAGGGTAAACGTTGGCTGAGGCAGGTACAAAATTCAGGTCACCTGCCACCATGGCTGATAGATTTCTTTATATTAAGAAACATCATTTTCAAAAATCAACTCCTAAGTTAATAACAGTAAGGTTACATGATATTTTGCATATTTCTACTGTCTGGTACTACTGACCCAGTGTTTACACTTCTAAAGTGTTGTAAATAGATTTCAAAAATGGCAGAAAAAATAGTTGACCGGTAGAAATGTTCAGTGAAAGGTGAGGAATAAACTTAATTTCAGACCCTGCACATGTGTATATTTTCTTACACCCCTAATTACAACTTTAGGGATGCATCAATACTGATACTGGATCCGATATCAGGCTGATACGGTCTCAAATAGCTGGATCGGATATGGGTGACAATGGGGCCGATCTATTAAATTCAATGTTGATATACTATATACATTATACAGCATATTGGAATTTTAATTCCAGTTTAAGTTTTGACCAATGTGTTGTTCCATTAAAAAGGTTTACACTTGTAATTCCTCTTAATTTTAAAGATTTTTTGCCAAGTTGTTGGAGTACGATTTATTATTCTAATAATAAGTAATATTCAGTAAAGTTGGAAAGAGATGATTTCAGGTCTGACTTTGCCTTACATATAAAAGAATGATCCCAGTGACTTTCACACCACCACTACCTTGTTTTTACTGTATTAGTGTGCTCTGACTTTGTTGGTGTAGAACTAATGGTGTGTAGTTCGATGCACACACTATTACAACTGTACTAGTCTGTTCATCAATAGGCCAATGCTGACTCAAACACAGTAGCTGGATCGTGTATCAGTGACAATGGGGCCGATCTATTAAATTCAATTCTATGTTTATATACTTTATAGATTAAATAATGGAATTTTAATTCCTGTTTAAGTTTTGACCAATTTGCTGCTCCATAAAAAAAGGTTTACACTTGTAATTCCTCTTAATTTTAAAGATTTTTTGCCAAGCTGTTGGAGTATGATTTATTATTCTAATAATAAATAACAATTCAGTAAATTTGGAAAGAGGTGTTTGAGTCAGGTCTGATTTTGCCTTATATATATAAAAGAATGATCCCAGTGACTTTCACACCACCACTACCTTGTTTTTACTGTATTAGTGTGCTCTGACTTTGTTGGTGTTGAACTAATGGTGTGTAGTTTGATGCACACACTATTACAACTGTGCTAGTGTGTGCATCAATAGGCCGATGCTGACTCAAATACAGTAGCTGGATCGGTGACAATGGGGCCGATCTATTAAATTCAAGTCTCTGTTTACATACTATATAGATTATATAATGGAGTTTTAATTCCTGTTTAAGTTTTTACCAATTTGTTGCTGCTTTAAAAGGTTTACACTTGAAATTTTGAAGATTTTTCAAGTTGTTTGTGTACGATTTATTTATTTTAATAACAAATAATCCAGTAAATTTGGAAAGAGATGTTTGAGTCAGGTCTGCTTTTGCCTTAAACATAAAAGAATGATCCCAGTGACTTTCCCACAGTGAGGCATACAGCTTATTATTGAAACACTGGTATTGGATCAGTACTCGGTCGATGCCCAAAAGCCCAGGTATCTCTATTGGGACTGAAAAAGCTAGATTGGTGCATCCCTAAACTGTACCCTTATATATTTTGACAGCAACTTGGGTCATTTTACACCATGTGTTTGTCAGGAAAAACACACATTTCTCAATTCCCTGTTGATTATTTACACCCAAATATGCCTTATAATAAACTTAAAATCATCCTATATATGGTAGTGTCTGCAATTTTAATTCATGTTTAAGTTTTGACCAGTTTGTTGCTGCTTTAAAAAGGTTTACACTTGTAATTCCTGTTAAATTTTTAAGATTCTTTTTACCAAGTTAGTGTACGATTTATTATTTTAATAATAAATAATTCAGTAAATTTGGAAAGAGGTGTTTGAGTCAGGTCTGATTTTGCTTTATGTATAAAAGAATGATCCCAGTGACTTCCACACAGTGAGGCATACAGCTTATTAATTAAACACTGGTATTGGATCAGTACTCGGTATTAGCTGAAACCCAAAGCCCCAGGTATCACTATTGGGACTGAAAAAGCTGGATTGGTGCATCCCTAAACTATGTCCTTATGTTTTTGACATGCAACTTGGGTCATTTTACACCATGTGTTTGTCAGGAAAAACCCACATTTCTCAATTCCCTGTTAATTATTAGATCTGCTCCCTCTACAGAGTCTTTCAAAGCACAACTCAAGACCCACCTCTTTTCTTTGGCTTTTGAATGTACTTGAATTGTGATTACTAATTGGCCTTTTTTATAATGCTCATTATAACAGTCTTCTACTCATGGATTTTATCTTGGTCTCTGTCTGTGGATGTGTGAAATTTTGCTGTCTGCACTGTTGACTTGTTTTTATTCTGCCTATGTCTGTAAAGCATTTTGGTCTGCTCATGTTTTAAATGTCCCAAATATGCCTTATAATAAACTTAAAATCATCCTATATATGGTGGTATCTGCAGACAACCTGTGTTTTGCACCCTCCTGCATCTCTACATTATTATCTGTGTGCCTTGTGTGTGTCTTTACATGACCACCACCACAGTAGTCTGGTCTTTGTTATGATGTTATGATGACAGCACCAGCAGCATGTCACCATGCTCACCTTCCAGCCAGCAGAGCTGTTGCTGTCGCCTTTGTCCTTGAAATATGGCACAGACCTCACCATCCAGTCGTAGATTTGGGACAAGGTCAGCCTGTTCTCTGGGGAGCTCTCGATGGCTTGTGTGATGAGGTCTGCATAGGAGTAGTTGCCCCAGGCGTTCCTGCGGGCGGACGACTTCCTCAGCTGCTGGGACGCAGAAGAACCACCCGTAGCCGCGGAGGGGGTCTGCGCCGAGGAAGGAGAGCCATCTCCGGCCTCCTCCTTGCAGGGGCCGCGCTGGACCTCCACAGGCTGGGAGGTGGAGCTGGAGGAACCACTGCTGCTTGGCACACGAGATTTAACAACACTGTTGGCTTCCTTCTGTGCATCGCTGTCATCCTCTTCTTCGGGGATTACGTCAGTGTCATTTGCGGGCGGTTTGTCCGCACCAGACTCCGGACGAGGCAGCGGCCAAGTGCAGGAGCGCGGCCGCTTCTGGGGCTCGAAATCCGGATCTATCTCCACGTTTAAGGGGGAGTCGTTGCGCGGTTCTTCAGCAGCCATGTTAAACACAATATCTCGGTTTCTGCTGCTGCTGCTGCACAAAGGCTTATAAAATCATTCCATTCCATCAATAAGTGTGTGCAGCTTTTCATATATATATATTTACTTATTACATGCATGCACTGGTATGCAAAATAGTCCAAATCCTGCAGCCCCCAAACACGTGTCCGTTTATCTGTCCTCCTCCTCCTCCTGCAACGCAAAGGCGTCTGTCTATCCGCAGAGGCTGACCAGCATTAACAAAACATTGCCTTTTCTCGTGCACAGCCCACACCCTGCTGGACAACATGCATTGCAATTTGGCAATTAAAGATTGTTGGTTTGGAGGAATCCAATTCCTGCACAAGCGTCCTGCGCTGAGATCCTGCGACGTGCATGCCAAAAAGAGAGAGAGAAATGAGAATTACTACTATACATCTACTGCCTCCACATCAGCTGCTGCCATCTTGACCATTTCCTTTCCCTTCCAAGTTCTTTATCATCCGTGCAGAGAGCTGCTGCCAGTCGGCTGTGCAGAGAGGAGCTGCTGCTGCTGTCCAGATAGCATCAAGGAGGAGATCTGCTCTCTCAAGGCCCCGCAGCTAACTGGAGAAATGTGTCGAGGCTCCGATCCTCCGCCCTCTCAACAAGAGCTCAACAAGAGCTTAAAAAAACCACACAATAATAATGTAATGATGCATTCAGGCTGTTCCTCTCTGGCATTTTGTAGTCCTCCGTGTGGAACAGCAGCAGCCTGCAAAAACACACTTCATTCAATCTACTGCAGCTGCAGAGTCCGAGAAGGAAAAAACCCTCACGATCCTGATCCTGATCCTGATCCTGATCCTGGTGCTGGTCCTGCCCCCCCTCCTCTGGACGGCTCTGGAATTAAAGTGACAGTATGGAGATGTCTGCAGGCCACTGACATCACCGTGTGTGTGTGTGCACATTAATACGACCAGAGGAGTCTCCAATACTCCTAAATAATAACATTTAAAAATACATACAAAAAAAGCAACAATTAAAAAGGAAAATGAAGTAAAACAAAACAAGAAACAATAAAATACAATAGGTGAAATAAATTTCTATTGGAATTGTAACTGAAAATAAAATTCTATTCACCTTTAATATATATATATATATATATATATATATATAAATAAATAAACATATAATATATATACTGTACATACATAATTTATATACAAATCTATAGTATATATTCATATACTGTAAACCTAAAACATATATATAAATGTTTATATAAAATATAAAAAAATATCTTTATATCTTAAAATATTTAATCACTCTCTCACTGTGTGCACATTAAAGTCTCTAATACTCCCAAATACTAACATTTAAAAAAACAACAAAAAAGCAACAATGAAAAAGGAAAATAAAGTAAAACTAAATAAACTAAAATAAGAAACAATAAAATATATTTTATATATATATATATATACACACATATACAGTATATATATATATACACACATATATATATGTATATATATACATATATATACACATATACACACGTGGACAAAATTGTTGGTACCCTTCCGTTAAAGAAAGAAAAACCCACAATGGTCACTGAAATAACTTGAAACTGACAAAAGTAATAATAAATAAAAATGTACTAAAAATTAACTAAAATCTTTGAATTTGATTGTTTTTCCCAAATAATATAAAGTTAAATTTACAATAATGATTTCATTTAGCATTTTGGCAATCAAATTGACTAGACCAAACAGAGTACAATGTACTGTAGCTGTTAACCTCACTGACACAGCAGACAATTGAAGGCAGTTAAATCCTCCAACATGTAACAGCTTTATAAATGTCTTAAGATTTAGTTTCTGCGCAAAATAACACAGATCCCTCCAAATTAAATACCACCAACTGTCTGTCTGTCCTAATAACACTTTTGTTTTTGTACAGGAGATTAACTTTGGCGATTTTTCTCACTTTCACTTCCCACACTGCTCCTTTGTTTTTGTACGACGGTGTGTGTTACTGAGTGTTTAAATAAAGAAATGATTCATATAAAAAGGGCAAACCAACTTGAGCCGTTGTTTGTTTCATTTATGAAGACGGATACAAAACAATATAGCACCCTGAAAGTAATATATAAACTAAAACACTTCCTGTGATACATGTTTTGTTTATAATCCACCAAATGAAAATACTGATAAATGGAGTCAAATGTTATTGTTCAGTGAAATGTTCTGAGATAAACATTTCACAAGCACCATCCGCATAAATCATCAGAAATAAACACGCAGCTTTAAATCTCTGAATCAATCTGCTGCCACTGTATTTATGTTTGCATTAGAACCATAAACAAACTCGTTCAGATGCATAAAGACAGAAGATTAATATGTCCCTTAAATCTTCATAAAAGTCAACGGGGAATCCATTTCCAAAAGCCGTCCAGCTTTTTCCCACACATTTATAAAAGTAAATACAGTTGGACCGCTATATGATACGGAGCTAAAAGCAATATGACACCCTACAGTTTATATTAAAAATGATCCGTAAAGTGCAATGTCACAATAAATGGTCTTAAGATTTTAATAAATATTCTCTGTACGACATTTCCCGCCGGGTTTGTGCTGGATAAGACGAGTAGTGTTCATTCCGGGCTGTTTTTGGCAGAGAGGAGTACAGTTTATGGAGTAAATGGATGCTGTGTAACATGGTCCACTTTTCTTAATGTTACACTTGTGATTTGGCGCTTCTGTCCCCTTCCAACCAGTACTCCTCTGTCTGCATCTCTGTGAGGCGAGACACCGTCCTCTGGAAGGCAAACATTTCCTCTTCTCCACTGAAAATGGACAGATTGCTGGCTTCATCCTGTTAAACAACAGCAGATTAAATTAAACATTACATAGTTTAGTCAAACTCAGGATGCAAAGTCCAAAATAAGGGCATCAATTAAACGGACAATTCAGAAAGAAAACTCACATGTTGCAGTTATTACACCAAGTCTTTATCCTTTATCTTTACATTTACACAGATCTTTTCCTTTCTTAGGTTTTGATGCACCCAAACATTTTATATGTTTTATCTGATGTTCAGTCAATTTTATATTCTGATCCTAAAGAAACGTTTTATGCCTTTAGAAAGAAAAAAGGAAACAAGGGAGAGAAAGACTCAGCAAATGTCTCTTGGTGGACTTGAATGGGGGACGTTGCAGTTCATGGTCTGCGTTAGAGCTGCAACGATTAAACAATTAATAGATTAGTTGTCAACAATTAAATTAATCGGCAACTATTTTGATAATCAACTAATCAGTTTGAGTAATTTAAAAAAAAAAAAAAAAGAGGCAAAATTCTCTGATTGCAGCTTCTTAAATGTGAATATTTTCTGGTTTCTTTACTCCTCTATGAGAGTAAACTGAATATATTTGAGTTGTGGACAAAACAAGACATTTGAGGACGTCATCTTGGGCTTTGGGAAATACCATTTTTCACAATTTTCTGACATTTTATAGACCAAACAACTAAGCGATTAATCAAGAAAATAATCAACAGATTAATCTACTATGAAAATAATTGTTAGCTGCAGCCCTAGTCTGAGTGTTAACCCCTCGGACAGGGACGTTGTCAGATTTCACAACGAGAAATAAATACAAATAAATAAATAAAAAATACTCAAACAAATTAATCGACTATCAAAATAGTTGACGATTAATTTAATTGTTGATAACTAATTAATTGATTAATTGTTGCAGATCTAGCAGCATATCCCAGAGATTTCGCTGAAATTTGGTGTAAAGGAAAATCTGTGAATCCATGGATTCATTAACATTGACAGACGGGGTATTTTGGAACATTTCTCATTTTTTAGGAGCTCACTTTAAATAACCTGGCCCACGTATCCCATGATTGTTCATCACTGTGTATCCTCTAATGCTGATCCAAATCTAGACGCAGTTTAAAAATGACTGATACTGATTTCTATTATAAAAGTAATACACTTAGAGGACGGCTTACTACTTGATTTAAAATAAGTTAAGACTCAGTTTAAGACTTAACTTAAGAAGTAGTGGTTAAGATGATTTTTCACTGACTAACTTTCAGCTGTGTTTTAATCTCCATTCACTGACAGCCGACAGCCTCGGCCAGCTTAATCATCTACTTTACGACTGAACGTCCACACCCAACATGAAAAACTGGTTCAACTGTGAAAACAGAGTCGGCGCTCTCACCCTTTTCAGCCCCAGATCGTCCATCAGAATGTGGCTCTCGTCGTGACCGTGATCACCGTTGTGTACAAAAATATCATCCAGTGGATGATCTGCAAGAATCACCACCCGCACCTGAAACAAGATCAAATGAATATAAAAGTCCCAAACAAATAGGTCAAGTTTGGTGTTTCAGTGAAGGTCAAGTGCGTATGTAAATAACGGCAGTGTACCTTGTGGTCGTAGAGGGCGTCCACGAGCGTTATGAGCCGCCTGGCTTGAGTTTTCTTGTTCAGCGTCAGCAGAGGAATGTGTCGAATAAAGACGGTGTCAAACAGCCTGGATATCTCCAGGTAGTCACTGGCTCCTAGAGGCTGAAACATTTACATTCAAACACTGAATGTCACAATAATATTGCTTGTATTTATTAAGATCCCCACAAAAATCACACCATAATCATTTTAATATGTTAATCGTTCAGCCCTAAAAAAAAAAAAAAAAAGCATGTTACCCTGGTTTAAGTTGTTGTGCAATTTCCATTTCCTGGTTTTTAATAAAACTACACTTTGTCTGAAAATGCTTCTTTGGATTGCTTCAGCTGCCACAGAGCCAAATTGTGAGTCAATCATTTAAAATCACTCAACACAACCAAGAACTGCTCAAACCTGTTTAACTTTGTTTTAAGTTCTGGTTGAGTTCCCAGCGTTTCAAAAGACACCAACTAGGCTGAGGCTGAAATACAGGTAAAGCTGTATAAAGTGAAACACCATAAAACTGGATTTTTCTATTTTATGTAACAGTGTAGCAGTAAAAATGAGCTGCTTTAATATTTCATTCATTATTATCATGATTTAGCTTCAGTATACAGCTAGTGATACTGTCATACTGCGTGGACTTTTGACTCTGAAGCTCACATTACAAGGACTTCTTAAGGCGACATCAGATTTTATAATGAATTTATAAGGGCATTACAGCTGGATTGTGTCAACAGTATGTAGAAATCCAGTTATAATGCAAACCCTACACAGTTTTCCCCATCAATCTGAAATTCCTGGGAAAACCAAAATGGTTTGTGCATTATGAGCGCTGCTTAAATATCCTCATGTTCACATGCAAGTTAGTTTTTAATAATAACATGCAGACAATTAAGTGTCATCGTTCACCAACAACAATGTGAGCAAAAACATGATTTGTGTTTAAAGAATGCAAAACCAAGCAAAAAAAGGGACAAACAACATATTTTTTATCCACTGACAGACGTCAAAAGAAGTCAAGACTGATCCACATACAGAGTTTTGCCACAATTATGTCATTGTTTCCATCACACAATATGCATTTCAAAAACATAAAAGGTCAGAGAGACTTACTCTGTCACACAGCTCCTCAAACGCGCAGTCTGCAATGGTCCCACATGCTTTGTTCAGACGGACTTTCCTGTTGTGAACATTCATAACTCTTGGTCGTGTTACTGTGGAGATAAACAGCATGTAAGTAAGTACACAGAGGGATATGAAAGACTGAATGATAACCACACTACATATCAGCTGCAGAATTAAGTCAAATGTCCACTTACTGTCATTTTGCTTGAACGCCAGCTCATCAAACATCTTGTCTAGTGTCGCTTCTACATCAGGCTCACTGGAGCTGCAGGAAATGTAACATTAAAAACACAAAACATGCAAACAACAGATCAAAATATAGCTGGCAATGACTGAATGTTTTGTGGATTTCTTACAGGAAGTAGAGTTTTCCAGCAGACGGTCTGTTCCTTCGGCGGTAATCTATCCCAGAATCCAGTCGGAGAGTTTGGCAATATTTCTGCATGTGAGAGACAAACAATTAACAACAGGTGCATTTAAAATAAAAAGAAGAAATCTAATATATGTCTCCTTTCTTACCTGCAGCACAGCAATAAACGGCACAAAGTTGACTCTCTGCAGCCCGTTTTTATACAAGTCTGAGGAGGAAAGAGTGGGTCATGAGTTGCTTTCACAATTTTTTTATCAGATTTCCCTATCAGCAGATGGATTTGTTTGTAGTTTTGCTTTTAAATTCATGCTAAAATCCCATGTCTGCTATTGTAAAATCCTGAAGTTGGTTCATTTGCTTTCACACCACAAAGGAGCCGCACCAGAGTCCCCTTGGATGAGGACCGAGGCACACCTTTTCAAGCGGTCTCGGTTTGGTTGTTTGTTCCGCACCAGGGATTGTTTGACAGCTTTCACACCAGCCCGAATGAACCGTACTAACTTGACAAACTGACCTGAGTTTGTTTTAACTGAACCCAACAGCTTAGGTGTGAAAGCAGTCTGAGATACCACAGAAAAGTGGTATTGACATACTGACTTTAAAAACCAAAATCCTGCTTTGACACCATGAGTTATTGGATGTAGATCAACGGCATGAAACGTTGAGATCAGTTGTGACAAAATCAAGCAGCGAGAACAGTTTCTGAAGGCATTCGGACAAAAAAAAAAATGTTCAGGATATGTTGTTACTCACCTACAGGGGGACGATTAGAAGTTGCCACAACGACGACACCGTGCAGGAACAGATTCTCAAAGAGCTGCTTGAGGATCATGGCATCAGCAATATCAGTCACCTGAATGTTACAAATAAATAAACTCTGGGTAAAGCATCAGAACAACACTGTTTAGGTTAAATGATACATGCACAAAAAAATACTACCATAAATGTCTCTCTACTGTGCTGTGCAGAAACATTGAAAAGAGAATTACCTGGAACTCATCAAAGCAGAGAAGACAAGCCTCCTCACTGATCTCCTCAGCAACTGGAGCAATGGGGTCGTAGGATTTGGCCATTTTCCCTGCTTTCCTCTTTGGCATGCTCTGTTTCAGCCGATGGATCCCTAAAGACCAAAATAAAGAGAGCAAGAATTAGTCTTGGCTCTGTAGGATTAAGTTTAAGTACAAATGAATACTACAGTACAAACTGCTGAGCTAAATATATCATATATTTTCAATACAATAACAATATAGAGTGAGAGCTGTTTGCTATATATTTTTATAGTTGCATCCAACTTTATAAGAGGATAATACTCAAGACTTTTACTGGACACATTAAAGTGCTTTATCAGCAGCATGCATATATATACTGTATATATATAACAACACGTAAGCAGTGCTTTAAGATGTACCAAAACTGAAATGTGGTGGCTGTAACAGGAAATATAAGCTCAGTTCAGCAACCACAGCGCTGCATTGTTCTACACCAGTATAGATATGAAAGCATTATACTGAACAGTAAAATGCAACACCAAAATGCAACGCCATACTGACACATTTAGATCCTCTCAGGATAAAATGCTGACAGTGCAGAAGACTGTATGGAGGCGTGCTTTTCTTCTTGGTAACTTAGTTTTTATGCGAAATACACGTAAAGCTGTTGGTAAAATACACCAGGCTGTTGATGCCTGCTGGAATTACAAAACATTTGGCTTAAAAGGAAGAGTTTGAAAAGCTGCTCAACGGTGACAAGAATGAAGAAATGCAACACGGTGTGGGATGATATTTTTCTCTCCTCATAAGAACAGAAGGCCATCACCAAATGCTTAGAAAGACAAAAACAAGACAAATGTTTATGTAAATCTGGTTAAAAGGTAGGGTTGGTAAAGTTTTTAGAAACATTTTTGTTTTATTAGTTGAAAGTTTCATTACATCCCAACCGCAATCAATAAGTCAAATGCTCTGACAAAAAAAGAAAACAATCCAGTATCTGTGGCTGTTACAGGACTATAACAAATCTGTTCAATCATTTCATTCAGCCTGAATGTAATGATTGGACGGGCTATCTGCCTGTCTACCTGCCTGCAAGCACTCTGTCCGTGCACTCATTGAACATCACCGGAGTTTTCCACAAGCTGCTAGGTTGACAGTTGTGAGTACTAACAATAGACATGTTCATTGTTTACATTCATAATGATAATTGTGGGGGAGTGGCTTTGGGGGGAGGCCTGAAGGGACAGACTGTCAGTGTTGCCGACTTTCATTGGTAAAGAGTTGGCCACACTGGGCTGGGTTTTCCGGTTTGATCATTTAAAAAAAGTGTACTCTTGCTAGTTTCTCAAGGATACCGACCCTGCCTTTAACTGACGATGTGGAGATAAAGGTATATCCTGGGGGGATTTAAAAAAAAAAAAAAAAAGCTTCTGCTAATGTAGTTTTTCTTCCCATTGCACCAAACAGCCTTTTGCAGCTGAGAGAACACCATCCACTTTCTGGATGCAGGACACTCCGTCCACTTTGAACTTATTCATTCATACATACATTTGTAGCTTGAAAGCTTGAAGAACTATTTGCCCCCTAGTGGCTGTTTGGAGCAAAGAAAGTCAAATACAATATAACTATGAACATTATTAACACCCTTAGTACAAACATGAAGAGAACTCACTTTTATGCACGTCCAACATGAAGCCGTGGAAATGAACCCTCTTTTTCTTTTCAGTCTCAACGTATGAATAAAACATGTCCATCACCATAGTTTTTCCTGTGCCTGAAACAATAAAGAGCATGTGAGTTAAGGATTTATTTTTTTAACACTCAATGTCAGAGAAATGTAATTTATATCTGGAACTCTGTGGCCCATCTCTCTTACCAACATCACCGTAGATGTAGTAACCTTTTGGAGCCTTCGGTTTAGTGAAAAACTGAAAGACAAAATATCAGCAGAGAGGTTCTGGTGTTACAAAATGATCTCCAATTAAACAAAACTCCACAACATAAAAGAATACAACACTTAATTTTCTTTAATTAATAAAGTAAATTAAATTGGAGGAGTCATATAGTTTATTCTCGTAATACTACGACTTTCTTTCTCCTAAAGTTATGACTTTATTCTCATAATATTATGACTTAATTCTCGAAATCTCAGATTTATTTATTTTCCTCAAAGTGGCCCTAATACTCCGTCGTACCGTCGTACCATAGACCTACAACAATGATAAATAAAAATGAAAATGTAAACAAAAAACAGTTATTCATTTACATTTTTAAAAATCCATAGGGAGCCACTGGAGAGGGGCTAAAGACCCGCAGGTTGCTGACCCCTGCTTTAACGGCCTGTTTACAGGCAGTAAAACAGATGTGTGTGTAGTGTGATAGTGTGCAAGTGCATATATAAACAAGGTATAATAGAAGTGGCAGCAGTAAACTAAGACTACATTTTGTTTATTTTTTATCTCATTAAAAGGACATAAATATAATATAAATATATATATATAAATATATATATAAAAATATAAATATAAAATATAAATATATATATATATAAAAATATAAATATATATATTAAAATTATATATATATATATATTAAAATTATATATATATATATATATATATTAAAATTATATATATATATATATATATATATAATATATATAATACATATATATATATAATAAATATATATATATAAATAAAAAATATATAAATAAATAAATAATAAAATTAAAAATATATATATATATAATAAAAGGATGTAAACATCAGTAACTTCTCTGTACCTTGGAGAAGAAGGATGTGGGTGTGTTGCTGTATCCTCTGATTGTTTTGTGGAGCTGATCCAGAGTCTGCATCACCGCTCTTTGGTGCTCATCCTCCCGCAGTGTCCCATCCTTTATCAGCCCGGTGTAGTGATCCAGAGGACTGCGGAACCCGGCGGGACTTACACCGCTCTCCTCGACCACAGCCTGCTGCTGCTGCTGCTGCTGCTGCTGCTGTTGGGCTCCCACTGAGTAACCTTCATTCACATTATAACAACAACACTGATTAGATAGCTGGCTCCTTTTGTTTACATTTGTGGCAGCTAGTTTGACAGCTGATAAAAGCAGTGAGAATAACAAGGTAAGTTTGTACAGAAGGTTAGATATTTACAGTAATACCAGGTTAACTTTAAGAGAGTAAATGTTAATTAAAAGCAGCTAGGTGGAGTTTCCAGTAGCTTCTTTACACCACCTGGATAAACTCCTTTAACTCCATCATTATCAACACAAACTCACCAAGAACTGGTCTCACCTCGTCTGCAGACCTCTGTCAAACATTTGAGCAGCTTTTTGGATGAATATTGTTGAGTTAAAAGACATTTAAAGCCCAGTAAAGCTGAGGGTGACATCTTCACTGACAGCGGTATGCTGCATGACGCCATCTTGGCTCCAAATTCCTTCAACGTAACTTTATTAACAAA
Source organism: Sebastes fasciatus (assembly GCF_043250625.1). NCBI lineage: Eukaryota > Metazoa > Chordata > Actinopteri > Perciformes > Sebastidae > Sebastes > Sebastes fasciatus. Next base: position 7,819,105 of record NC_133809.1, on the reverse strand, counting down.
CAACAAAACAAACAGAAGCGTGTACCGCTGTCAGCCAGCAGGGGGCGAGTTTCACTCAGTCCAGGAGCCTGCATTTTAATGATGATATTTATTATAATAATCATAATCATAATTTCACAAAAATACAGTAGTATGCTAGTATTTTGTGTTTATATATATTTATTTATATTTTATGATATTATTATAATGAAAGGTTGCAAATGTGCTGATAAATTCAGAGCAAGACTGTCAACAACAAAGCCATTCTCCCTTTGGGAACGTCTTTATTTATTTTTTATTTATTTATTTATTTATTTTTTAAATTTAGAACTATTTTATACCTTAATTATTTTCTTGATTTTCTTTATAAAGAAAAACAAGAACATAATTAAGTTATAAAATATAATATATATGTATATATTATATATAATATATACATATATATAAAAACAAGAAAATAATTCACTTATAAAATAGTTATAAAATATATGTATTTATCTTTTTCCCCTTTCTTTATATATATATATATATATATATATATATATATATACCTTTTTCCCCTTTCTTTTTATATATATATATATATATATATATATATATACCTTTTTCCCCTTTCTTTTTATATATATATATATATATACCTTTTTCCCCTTTCTTTTTATATATATATATATATATATATATATATATACCTTTTTCCCCTTTCAATTTTAATTTTCTTTCTTTTTTTTTTTTTTTAATCATCTTGTAGGGGTTCTTGTTCAGGTTGTTTTGTGAAGAATAAGTTGCTCTATGTTTTCTTTTATAACAAGTTTGTCAACTAAAACCAATAAAGATATTTTTCAAAAAACAAAAAAACAAAGTAATTCAAAGTACTTTACATAAGACCTAAAAGTCATTAACACAAAATATATATAAAAAAAACCCATAAGAGATAAAATTAAATGGATGCTAAACAAGTTAAACTTGAATAAAACAGATTAAATAGAAGAATACAAATTGCAGTGCAGGATATGAATGAACATATATATGTTTTTTTAAATAAAAAGCAGTGGCAACATTTGAGGCCTCATTTTAAAAGAATCAATCAGTGTCAGCTATATAGGCCAATCATTTTTTTCCTGAGGCTGTTTATTTATTTTACTGTATTTCTTTTACCGTAATCTTTTGTATTTTATCTCATAGACCTGAAACAAAAAGTCAATTAATCATTAGTTGATTTACAGAAAATCAATCTGCACAATTTTGAGTCAATTATCAAGCAAATTGAAAACTATTCTCTGGAACTACTTTATTAAATGTGAGGATTTGCTGCTTGTCTCAGTTTTATATGATTGTAAACTGAATATCTTTGGATTTTAGACTGTTTTGGAATTTTGGAATTTTTTTATGCTAAATGAAAAAATGATTGATACATTAATTAATGATGAAAATAATCATTAGTTGCAGTCTTATTTCCAAGCATGCATAATACACTACACTACAACTGATTTGGCATTATATAGATGTATGACTATACCCACTTGTGTAGTAGCATCTACTGAAAATGGAAGATGAATGTCCCACGGTGTTAATTTAGGCTAAATTTAGAACATATACACGTCCGAGTCATGAAATACCTAAAATGACCTATTGTTGTGTTTCATGTGGCAGAAACAGGGATTGCAGAGAAGCTGCAAATATTATGCAAATCACTGAAATGAAAATATTGCTGAGCCCTCCCACTCACTAACACAAGAATATTCAAGATCATATCAAAAAGGCGGTTATTAAAATATTCAGGGAATATATTCATTAATAGATAAGCAAAAATTATTATGTTTTTTATGATATATTATTTAGGGCTGCAGTTGATGATTATTGTTATCATTGATTAATCTGACTGTTATTTTAGTCTTTGAAATGTCAGAAAACAGTAAAAAACAATGCCCATAAAAATGCCCCAAATCCCAACGCTATGTATTTTAAATAGATATATTCAATTTACAATGATGGAAAACAAAGAAAAGCAGCACACTGCCATATTTTAGAGGTTGAAACAAGAGAATATATTTATCATAATCATTATCGATTAATCTGACAATTATTTTCTTGATTAATTGTTTAGTATATAAATATAAAAATATGGATAAATGCCTGTTATAATTTCCCACAGCTCAAGATTTATGTCTTCAAATGACTTGTTTAGTTCTTTCAACAGTCCAAAACCCAAATACATTCAGTTTATTATCATTATGACAAAGAAAATCCTTTAATCCTCACATTTGAGGTGCAAATATTTTGTTATTTATGCTTAAAAAGATGACTTAAACATTGCTGCTGATGCATGTTATGTCAATTAAAATAATGAATTGACTAATAGTTTCAGCTTTAATATTATTATCTGCTGTAATATCGGATACTGCAGTTTAAATAATATATCTAAGGGCTGCAACTAATGAAAGATGTTTTTCATTATTGATTAATCTGCAGAGTATTTTCTTGATTTATCATTTTGCCTGTAAAATAGCTCAAGGTTCATGTCCTCAAATGCCTCCAAAACCCAAATATGTATTTGTTTATTATCATGTATGACAAAGAAAAGCATCAATTCCTCACACTTGAGAAGCAAATATTTGACATTTATGCTTAAAAAATATGACTTAAATGATCATTTGATTATCAAAACAATTGCCAATTATTTTTCTTACATTGATTTATCGATTAACCGTCTAAGCTCTAAATAATATCATTCATTAATATAAATATTAAAGGCCACGGAATGATATTTTACAACTGAAAAACCCACCGCAGAAATAGAGGAAAAATAGCATTTGAATATTCTCATTAAAATTAAAAGAGCAGAAACTCTGTCCTCAGTCTAATTATACCTCCACAGCACTGAGCAGACAAAAAAACATGGCAGACAACCGACAGGGTGTTACAGGGGCTTACAGGCTTGTTGCCATGACAACAGAGGAGCCCTTCTCCCTCTCTCTCTCCATCTCTCTTTAATGCACACACACACACACACACACACACACGCGCACATGCACACTGTCACTCTCTGTCTGTCTGTCTCTGTTGTACACACACACACACACACACACATACTATATATACAGTATTACAGTGGAGACCGCCTTGCTTTGACATCCGTGCTCAGGAAATATATAGGAAACCCAGCACGGAGCGTAGGGACACTCCACATCTGTTCTGGATGGTGAGTTCCTGCTGACCGCTTTATTGTTTGTTTACATACTGTGTCCATTTTGCCAAATCTGCTTAAAATAAGAGACATTTCAGAGGTATGAAACACAATCGGTTCCTTCCTGCTGCATGGGAGATGTGCCACATGTTTGTTTCCTTGCTGCTTCTCCTTTTTTTTAAAAAGATTAGGGTGGAAGCTGTCATCGTAATGGTAATTCATAGCTGGGTAGCCATGGTGAAGTCAATTTCCCCCTCCCTCTGCCACTGCTGAATGCATTAGTCTAATGAGATGTCTGCAGCCTGTGTGCCGAGCAGCAGCAGCGGCAGCGGCAGAGGCAGCAGTAGTGTGTTAACCAAAAAGGGGACGAGGAAAAAGCCACATACAGCAAGAGCAAGATGGCTTTCCCTTCATTGTTAGGGATTTAGCTTTATAGTCACCTTTAGGCTCCTGGGATTTAAAACAAAAGGGCTTGGCTCTTGGGCTTTCACAATAGAAGACAGCAGGTAATAGACACCCCCCTCCTCCTTTATTAGTGTGTTATCAGTGCAGGATGGAGGTGCTGTTTCCTCCACAGCTCATGCATGGCTGCCTTTTGTGTTGTTTGCTTATTATGATGCTCTGCTAAATGCTGCTCCTCTCACCGCATTGCTCTGCTAAGTATCCTGCAGTCTCTTTAGTGTGTGGATGTTGCTGTTGTTCACCCTTGCCAAACCACTCTGCCTCCTCTAAAATGATGCTAATGCTGCTCTCTAATGTGTAGTTGCTGGGGAGGAGGATTAGTGTGCAAGCACAGTGCATGTTTCCTTGCTGTTTCTATAGCTTGAGCTCAATGGTTGCTTCCTTTGTCTCCAGCTCCAAATGAGTGTACCTGCAGCAACGGCACAGAAATCAGACAGTGAAATGCAATCAGCTGCAGTGGCTCCCTCCTTCATCCCCAGCCAGTCGGGGAAGATACCGGGCAGGAAGAGAGGGAGACCCCCGCTCCGCAATGTCGCCAAGATGGATTTTCCAAATCGTTACCCCGAGTCGCTCCCTCCACTCAAAGTGCCAAAGAAGAGGGGGAGAAAGCCCGGCTTCAAGGTCAGCCACATGAGGGGGTTAACCGGGGGATGAGCTGTGTGGATGCAGTGTGTTTAAAAATGCATGTGTACACAGAAAGACTCAGACACACCGGCTCCATGCCCTTCACATTTTGTGGGACCCCAGTGTAACAGAGAGAGACTTAACATCTGTGAGGCTTTGTTCTGCTGTAGTCAAATGTTATGGAGATATTTGCATGTCAAAAAGGGAAATATGTCTGTTTTTACATTTAAATACGGGTAAAAGCCATCATCTGTAGCATAAAAACAACAGCTTTATATAGATTTAGTAACCTGAATCCCCACCATCCCCCTCCATGCATGATTTAGTAAATAAATGATATGCCTGAAATAAACATAGCAATGCAACTTCTTCTTCTTCTTCTTCTGCAGCTCAAACCCAGGATGGTGATGACACCGTTGGCTATCTCTCCACCCAGCAGCACCCCTGAGCCCGATATGAGCTCTATTCCTCAGGATGCCGCCACCATCCCCCACTCTGCCACGCCCCAGGTGCTTACAGGTAGGACGTAAAACACTCTAAACCCTGTGTAAGAAGCATTGATGCCCTTTTTGACCCTACAATCCAGTCCTGATTTGCTTAAAAGACACTTATAAGTAAGATAATGTAGGTATCTCTTCTCAAAACTCCACCTGTGTTTCCCCCCTGCATCAGTCTGTATCTACATCAACAAGCAGGCCAACACGGGCCCCAACCTTGACAGGAAGAAGATCCAGCAGCTCCCCGATCACTTCGGACCCGACCGGCCCTCCGTGGTGCTTCAGCAGGCCGTCCAAGGCTGCATCGACAGCGCCTTCCAGCAGAAAACAGTTTTCACTCTCCTAACGCAAGGCTACGGGGGAGAAAAAATATCAGGTGTTGTACAAAGACCTCCATCAGGTGTTGCTTTCAATTTGTTCAGTATCTTTTTGTTTTCATCACTTTACCTGAGGTGGCATTGAGTAGAAACAATGCATTAGTAAAGGTTTAATGACCTAATTTGTGTGTGATGTTGTTTCAAGTGGTTCCCCTGTTTTGCCCCTCCAGCCACATTTGATGGGAAGCAGCATCTTCTCAGCCTCCCCGTGGTGAACAGCATCGACTATGTGCTCCGTTTTCTGAAGAAGCTCTGTCGCAGCTTGCACTGTGAAAACCTCTTCAGCGATCAGCCCATTACCCAGCACAGTGGTGGCTCCTACCCGTCAGATGGTACTTCTAAATCTGTCTAACAGAAGCTACGAAGCTGATACCAACAAATTCATTGAGCTAATTCTGACTCTTATCTCGTCTTCAGCTGAAACATCTATGGCCGAGGACTACCATTTAGACCAGTCCGACGGCAAACGCTACTCCTTGGACCCCGGCGATTCTGCTTTCAGCTCCATAAGCTCGTCCTACACGCCAAAGTCCTCCTACGGGTTTCGTTCGTCACAGCAGTTCTCCAACGGCGCGGCCTCCATGAGCATGTGCAGGCAGTCGTCAACCAGCCCAAACACGTTCCCAGAGAGCAACCGGACAGGTGAGGAGTCACGGAAAGTCAAAACAAAGTTTCCTTTGATGTTTATTTCTCTGAAAGTAAAGCTCCTTTCTTTCCTTTGTTCGTCCAGGAGGTTATAATGCACCTTCCGAGCCCCAGGAGTCCAAGCCTCCACCCAATAAGGACCCATCCACCTGGTCTGTAGACGATGTTGTCTGGTTCATCAGGGATGCCGACCCGCAGGCTCTCGGCCCCCATTCAGACGTCTTTAGGAAACATGTAAGTTCGCTTTCCATTTCCAGGCTGACATGTTTCACTGCTGATCATTTTGTCTGGTCGCCTCATTTCCTGCTGATCTGACACAAACATCTTCTTCCTGCTTCTCTCAGGAGATCGATGGAAACGCTTTGTTACTCCTAAAGAGCGACATGATCATGAAGTACCTCGGACTGAAGCTGGGGCCGGCCTTGAAGCTTTGCTACCACATCGACAAACTAAAGCAGACTAAGTTCTGAAAACCTTCTACGATATAATTTCCCCTCTTTGAATCCAACAATGCATTTGAGAACAGTCTCTATGTCTGTGAGCCAAAGGGAAGAGAGTAAGGTCCCCAGGCGTGAGATGCATCACTTCCTTTTCTGCCATAAAGGTATAAAAGCAAATGGGCTGCAACTTTTATGGTTAATTCAACTACTTTTTGCTCAGAAAGAGAGGGTAACTTCTGTGTAAAATATGCTAGGACTATACGTAGGCTTGGGTATCGGTTCTCTTTACCTTTAAAGGTATTGCCAAATAACCCAGTGCCAAGTAGTATCGAAACTTCTCCAGTCAAACGATACCTGCATTCGATCCTTTTTGTACCCAGATCTAGAAAAACATGGCTATTTGTATGAGTTTGCTCGCAGTCGATCACCGCAAGCGTTCTTCGATTTAATGCAACAATAATGTAAATCCAATATTAACTCTCTTTAAAATAAAAAATCGGGCTCTTCAGTTGCTAAATGCTCCGCCATGTTCACCAGCTATTCACTAACTGTGTCGTTCTGCTGTTTGGTGCTAAGCAGGAAGTGTACAGTGGGGTTTTTAGAGCTTTTTCTCCTAAAACAGCTGCAGCCAAAAATTATGCAATGAGAGCAATGGGAGTGAACCAAAACAATAAAATTACGGCCAGACAATAAAGCTCTGTAAAGCCGAGGCAAGCTGCACGCCTTTTTCCGATTATAAATTCTTACGCAGCAAATATTTAACACACATGACTGATCAGTTGTTTCCGCTGTTGGCGTCTTCTCGGATATTCCCATAAAGTGCGAATGCTTGTTTTCGTCTGTGGACAACATGAAACATGGCCAATACTAGCTGACACGGAAGAACAATTCAAACTTGCCCAATTGAACCAAATTCCTGAAGACCTCTTTCCATTTTTTTATCGTAGATGGTTAGATGGCCAAGCCGACTTGTTTTGTTTTCCGGTTCGCAACCTCTACTTCTTCTACTCTGTTTACTGGTGGATTACAGCCATGCGTAGCCTATAGCGCCAACTTCTGACCAAATTACACTTTAGCCAAGTTTATTTGCTCCACACCAGTTGATGGAAATGCTCCTAATTCGCTTCTCTTTTTTGCCACATTTCAAAAGTTTGCTTAAAGTTTGCTTGACAATTGAATGGAAACATGGCTACTGATAATACTATCATAAAACAATTTATAAAAAAACACTCTAGGAGCTTTAAAGTCTTGAGCAGAGAAACTCTGAATGTTCTAATCTGGTAAGACAAAGGCGGGAAATAGACCGCTAAAGGAAGTGACACATCCCATATGTGAAACCCTTCTCTCTTCCCATTGGCTTGCAGACCCGGGGTCCCCAGACAGTTGGACCCTCTCGGTACATTTTGCTGAAGATTTCCATGATGTCATGTAGTGATAATCACAAATTCACCCACATACTTATTGACTTTCTCTACTTTTGGCACAGATTTTGAACTAAAAAACTGTGAGATTGTGGAACGCATCCTTCATACACACGTGTTAACATAATGTAATCAGTAAAAGAAGGCCAAGTGTTTGTGTCACAAACCTTCACGAGCAGCACATCTGTCTGCTGCATGCAGATTTCATTATAAATATATATTCATAATCTGACAAGAAATGTATAAGAGAAAACACTTTATACCTTAAGAAACTCTCACTTTGTCAAATCTCACTTTAGGATCTCATGTTTACCAAGCTGAAAACATATCTATAACTGAAACGGTGCATTAATTACTACATTGCTTTTTCGATTGAGAGATATAGAAAATCATTTTGATACTATTTTTTCACATTACTGTGTAACGAAAAAGTAATGTTCCCATTGGATTTCTTTTTTTATTATAATTTTAATGTTAAAAAAACACTGTAACCTAATCAAAACATAGCCTACATAGAAAGACAGTAGCTCTCTTGTTAGTAATATATAAAGAAAAATGAGAGCATTGTGAACGTGATATATTTATGTTTCAATATGCAAGATTGTTACATGCCAATATCTCCATAGGCTCTTCATGTATACGCATACGTTTTTTTAAAAATTCATATGTTTCTATGTTTTTATTAAACATCAGTGTTGATACAGAAGCTGTCAAAACACTTAAATGTTACACTGAGAAAACGGCCATGTAAATGGGTATATAATATAGTATTGCTTTTGTATACCACCTTTGGTGTACAGTATGCATCCTTTTTTAATCAATTAACCTTTGTAAGTGAATGCTGCTGTAAAGATATTCCATGTAAGCCATGCCTAGTGAGATCAAGCTGAGGTGTTTTATTTTGAAAATCACTACGAATAAGAGTTTTAGAGGACGCTGAGTGGATCAGTGCTCTATGCTGGTGCTAAAGTTATCTATGTATTTAACTGTTTGCTTTTGTGTTTGTGAGATGTAAATGAAATCTTATGTGTATACTGTACTGTATGTGAGCATTAAATTAAGAAATCAAGTAATCAGAGATTTGCGTGTGAGGTTTTTATTTCCATCGTTTTAGTGTCTGTATTCTGCCTGATAGGATGCAGCTGTGATGGAGGTTATCTCTTGTTTTTATATCTAAATTTAAATGGATTCCAGATTTGGATGTGGGTCCACACGTCTGAGAATTATTTTGGCTGGGAGACTCATCTGTGTTTCAACACACATGATTTAACAAAGGTGACCTATATCTGTCCTCCAGGGGACCTTATCCCCATAAATCAGGAACAGATTCCCTTCTTCACTGTTTCACAACTGTTATCAGGCTATTAAATAGGCGTTATCAGTCGCTATAAGCACCATAGATGTGGGTCAATAGGGGCTTACTACGCCTACTATGTTGTAACAGTGAAGGTGAAACTTGAAAGCAACACGTTCTAACATGTTGTAAAACCGAATGAAACATCGTTTTGAACACAAAAAAAGGCGTCTTAAGGTTTAGGCAAGAAAACAGTTAGGTTTAGGCAATAAAACTACAACTTCTTTAGGTTTAGGCAAAAAATACCAGTTAGGTTGAGGCAGTAAAACTAGAACTTCTTTAGGTTTAGGCAAGAAAAACAGTTAGGTGCAGGCAATAAAACTAGAACCTCTTTAGCTGTAGGCAATAAAATTACAACTTCTTTAGGTGTAGGCCAAAAAAACAGTTAGGTTTAGGCAATAAAACTAGAACTTCTTTAGGTGTAGGCCAAAAAAACAGTTAGGTTTAGACAATAAAACTAGAACTTCTTTAGGTGTATGCAATAAAACTACAACTTCTTTATGTTTAGGCAAACAAAAACAGTTAGGTTTAGGGAATAAAACTTCAACTTCTTTAGTTTAGGCAACACAACTACAATGGCTTAGGAAATAAAACTACATCTTCTTTAGGTTTAGGCAGAAAACATTGTGTTTTGGGTTAAAATAACTTCAAACACAAAGACAGCTACACATTGTTGATTTCACACGGGATGCAAACGCTGGTCTCCAGGGTGAAAACAAAGCTGTGTTTTGTGTCCAATCCTTTATGGAGTTTCACACTGTCTATACTAGAGCGCCTGACTTCCTCTTCTGCTCCTGTAATATTTACTACGGTTGCTAGAGGTCGTTGTCATCTTCTTTTATACCTTTTTTTGGTGATCTACCATGTGAATAGATGATAAAACCCACTAGTGGGTGCAGTCGGCCCCTACTGAGCCACATCTATGGGACTTATAGCAACTGATAATTTAATAAATGTAATAGCCTGACAACAGTCTAATCGGCTGTCCAGTCATCCCGCATTAGAACATATAATTCTGGTTAATTCACAAATTTTCAGGGCATGTGCTTGTATCATCACCAGGATTGAGTCAAATGAATGGTATATGGTATGATTTTAGTCATGTCTGGATCAATGAGCTTGGGAGCTGCAGGGAAAAAATGAGCTGCTGTGATTGAGCATCCTATCTACACTATCAATCTACTTATCCTACAATATGACCTGACCCCAGGTCTGCTGTGTAACAATTAGTTTAGGAGTAACATAGCTGAAGCTGCCTTTACATCATAAGAAATTTGCTCTTTGCTCACCCTGAGGTCGGGCGCAGAGACTTGCAATGGCAAAGCGTAGTGCAGTATTATGACATCAAAAAGAGCACAAGGAATGCCATTCACTGTTTCTTGGCAACATAACAATTGCAGCTGTTACCATTGTTTGCGGTTTGAAAGGTCAGTGACAACCAAGGTCAGAGGAGAAAAAATTTGAGCGCAGCTTTCTGTGGCATTTTCGAGCGTTGCGTCGCACCAAGGATAGCGCTTCCGCCTAGTCGTGCGGCACGGCTCTCCCCATATAGGAAAACAATGGCACAACCAGCATAGAGCTATTTGACCACTGATCATGTGTGGGCGGCTTAAGTCCAACATCGACAGAAAAAAAATTAAGCTGTTAATGTAATAGTTTCACATTTAAGGAAATAAGCGTATTTACATTCTTTCGTATTTACAGTTGTCATGGACAACTCCCTGACCGGACAACGCCGTGGTCGCGACCTGTCAATCACAAGGTAGCCACGCCCTGAAGCATCCCCTGCTTTATGGTTTATTTGACTCTAAATGGGACCATAATTTACTAAATGAACATCATGCTGTATTGAAGAAGACTTGAAACTAGCGATTGAGACCATAAACTCATGTTTACAATGTTTACTGAGGTAATAAATCAAGTGAGAAGTAGGCTCATTTTCTCATAGACTTCTATGCAATCAGACTTCTTTTTGCAACCAGAGGAGTCGCCCCCTGCTGGCTTTTTAAGGCACTTCAGCACTTCTCAGTACTTCTAGTACCGTAATTAAATTCCATTCTTCTTCTTATAAGCCACGTTTATTGACAACACAACTAAAACATTTCACTTTCCTTAATGAATATAATTCCTGATTTCATCAGGGGTCAAATTTTTTTTATTTTATTTTTTAATTTCCTGATGAAATTTCCTGCTGATCATCCTCATCACGATGAGAGATCCGGTTTTTAACGTGACAGGATCCAGCTGAACCCGAAGGCGACGAGCATCAGAGTGAACAGTGAACTTCTGCTCAGAGGCTGTGATGATGCACACTGGGTGACGCCGCGCTCCTGTAAGTCGCATCACCATCACCAGACTGGCGTGGGATCGGTCCCTGCTGCGCCTCATCTGGAATAACGTCGGGAGAAAAAAATCATCCAGAAATTTTCATTAGCTGGGTGTGTTTTACATTTAAAGGAGGCGAACAGTGTCGAAAATAATCCCTCTTTTTTTGTTGCAAAAACGTTTTCAATCGGAAAAGGGGTTTTGCAGAAGAAGAGCCAGAGCAGATTTTATTCCGGTAGAGATTCACCAAATATAGGCTCTATAATCAGGTAAGGAGTGATCGCCTGCAGATGTGTCATGTGTTAGATGTTCCCATTCGGTCGGTGAATGAAAATTTGTGTTCATATTTTTTTCCGTGTGTTTTGAATGAATGAGCACAGAGAGAAAGAGAGAGAGAGAGAGGGATGCACCTGCGCATCCCTTAAAAACATAAAGCCACTGCGTCTTGCCTGGAAATAAGACAGCCAGGCAGAATTAAGATCATCAAGATTTGTGCAATTAATTGGCTTTTACGCGCCTTTTTGGTGGCACCGAGTGGAGAGCTGCTTTGTGTTTTATAAATAGGTCTGTATGACATTTTTGCATGTTTTTTTTTTGCACTAATGCGCATGTAAAGATGTCATTATAGGAGCAGGATCTGAAAACATTCACTGCGTCGTTTCCATCGGAATGCAGCTGCAGCAGCGTCTCTCCATCTCTCTCCTCCTCTCTCCATCTCTCTGCTCACAGGAGGCGGTTAGCTTTAATAGCATTAACTCGGATGTCATTGCACAAGGCGTGAAATAAAACAGCATCTCTGTTTTAGTGCAGAAAGTCATTCATATACCTGTGGCCTTGTGCGTTATGTGTCTCTAAAAAAAAACGCCGCAGTTGCATGATGATGATGGCGAGCTGTTTTTTTCTCTCAGCTCTGCGAAACTGCAAAAAAAAAATGTTTGTCCTCAAGGTCATTCACTGTAGAGCATCTCACACATTAAACCAAAGATCTGCTCCTGTAATAACCAACCGTGCTGGTCAGGATTGGTTACATGACATGCATGCTGGTGCACATTAAAAGGCTGTGGTTTTTTGCACTGATTTTTTGGCTGTTTGTTGTGGAAGGCCTGAGCCAATGCAGTGCTGTCTGTCTGCTGGAGGAGCTGTCCATCCAGCCTGCTGCTTCTGCTGCTGCAGAGATGTGTGAACCATATGTTGGTCTCAAGTGGTGGTGGTGGTTCCCACAATGGCCTGTGCTCTGTTATGCAAATATAATTCTGCTGTTTCATTTGTTAAATTATGTATCGAAGGATTGATGCATTCTTGGCCACTTTTTATGTCATTTGCCACATCATGAGTCAATAATTAATGAATCAGGCTGCTCTGGTGTGGTTTGCTCAAGTTGTCATGATTGCTACTTCACTATAGTGTGGATAATCCAGGCTGATTTGTGTGGTTTAAACACTATATTATATACAGACGACTCAATCATATAGTCACGCCTGATCCAGATTACAGCTGTGTGCTTCCCGTCCTCGCTCAGGTCTGTGGATTTGCTGCAGCAGTGCCCCCTCTTACAACTAGGCTTTGTTGTCATTGTTAGGTTATAGGACAGTGTTTGCAGTGGAAACTTGATCGCAACGATCGAACATTTAATGAACTGGATCTGCTCTGACAGAGATGATCCAGGTCAGTGCTAAACCCGGGCCACAGACCGGCACAGGCAGGCTGAGAGGGGGGGACGGAAATAGAACAAGAGCACCAGGGAAATATTTGCTGCCTACTCCAACCCCCCCTCCCAAAAAACACACACACATTTACTCTGTAATCGTGTTTGAAGTGAAAATATAAACGCTGGAGATGTGCATACTGCCATCGCTCAGGCATAAATAAATGCATTATTCACGTGTTCTTGCACCACAGGAATCATGGGAAAGCAGAACAGCAAGCTGACTCCCGAGGTGATGGAGGATCTGGTGAAGAACACGGAGTTTAATGAACACGAGCTGAAGCAGTGGTACAAAGGCTTCCTGAAAGACTGCCCCACTGGCAGGCTGAATCTGGACGAGTTCCAGCAGCTTTATGTCAAGGTTTGTGTGAACCGCCGCCTTTCTTCTTTTATCATCTCAACATGTAATCATGCCCTAGTAAGTCTTTTTAAAGCCCTGGTTGAATTATTGAACGCACACATCTCTCCCACATTTTGCAGTTCTTCCCTTACGGCGATGCATCAAAATTTGCACAGCACGCCTTCAGGACCTTTGATAAAAACGGAGACGGGACCATTGATTTCCGAGAGTTCATCTGCGCTCTGTCCATCACATCCCGCGGCAGCTTTGAGCAGAAACTCAACTGGGCCTTCAACATGTATGACCTGGATGGTGACGGCAAAATCACCAGAGTGGAGATGCTGGAGATAATCGAGGTAAGGGATTATCGAGTCATTAAGCTCCTCGCTCATCAGGGGACTGGCTTTTTTTTGGTTGTTATCAGTCCCCTGCACACCTGCAATGCCTTGAGTGCAGAGGCAGTTTCATAACGACAGATATGCAGTGGTATTGAATTACATTGTTCCATTTCTGGAAGCACAATCAGTATAGTAAATCTGATATGTCACAGTGATATAGGAGTATATTGACAATTCTTGTAGTGATAAATGTGGTGTGTGCATCTGCATCCGTGCTTCTCAACCTCTACTCCCTCTTAGATAAAGTATCCCTTCATTGGCACCATCCGTCATGTTGCAAATACGTTCTTATGACTGGATTAGATGTTATTTAACACTATTAATTATATAAAAGTGCTTACTGTTACAATATTTTTTTCAAACGATTGAATTATCAATGTTATATGTGCTAAATTTGAAAGTCAGAGCATAAATATGATTGAGGGATTGCCTCCACACAGTTCTCAACATGGCGATGGCTGAGCTGGTGGCTAGCTGCTAACGGTGTTAACAGCACGTACAGTTCAAACAACGATAACAGTGTCGACAGAGCTAACAGTGTTAACCTGAGGGGGAACTGGGTGCTATGCTTCCGCGACGATGTTGTGGGTCGGGAGCATAGACTGTATATAAGAAGTGGACGTAGTCACTGTGACATCTCTCATTGGTTTGTGGACGACAGTTTTGAAGCCTCGAGTTTGGCATTTTGGCCGTCGTCATCTTGTTTTTTTGGGGCCATGTCTAGAAGGTAACCCACAATTTGGGAAACTCTTGTGAGATGGTTAAGGTTATGCATTGACCATGAATAGTTAAGGTAAGGATGGGTCATCAGGCAGTCAGTCTCGCAAGAGTTTTTGCACGTTTTGCAAGTTTTCGCAGAGTTTGGCATTTTGGCCATCGACACCTTGGTTTTATGCAACCAGAAGTGACATGAGAGGGTGGAGCTGAGTACAACCGAACGCTGAATAAGACATTTTTAGGCAACCAAAATGTTACAATTAACTTTCATGAAATGAAAACACACTGTGAAAGAGTTAAAGTTGTAAGGTGAAAACGCGGAACGCTGTGGTAGCGACCTGTCAATCACAAGGTAGCCACGCCCTAAAGCATCCCCTGCTTTATGTTCTATTTGACTCTAAATGGGACCATAATTTACTAAATGAACATCATGCTCATGTATCATGTTTATAATGTTTACTGAGGTAATAAATCAAGTGAGAAGTAGGCTCATTTTCTCATAGACTTCTATACAATCAGACATTAATGCTCTGAATTTGGAATTTAGCACTTTTAAGTGGTTTGGTTAAGCCCACCATTCATACTGTTACCACTTTGAGTGGCAAAAGCTGGATGTTTCAACCATTTATCCTTTACATTTAGCTATTTCAGCTGTTTATTCGTTACCTTTAGCTCACTATTTCAACTTTTCTGCTTGCTAACTAGTTTTCATGCACTCTTAATAGCAACACACAGTGTTGATTTGTTACAACTGACTCAGGTTGGCAGCTAAATATACAGCATCACAACAATTTGTTATCCTATTTTTACATATGTGGAAAAAATTCAAATATATTTTCTAAATAAATCACACCTTCTATGTTTTAGTTTGTGTGGTTTCGTTGAGTTAAAGGTGCAGTGTGTTGGATTTGGCCGCATCTAGTGGTGAGGTTGTGGACTGCAACCAACTGAAACTGCATGTAGGAGAACTACGGTGGCCAACACGAAAACGCGAATGGTCCTATCTAGAGCCAGTGTTTGGTATGTCTGTTCTGGACTAATGTAGGAACATGGTTGACAGCTCCGTGAAGAGGACCTGCTCCCTATGTAGATATAAATCAAAGAACGTATATTGGCACGAAGTGAAAGTCAATTGTTTGTTCCATTGCAACATCAGCGCCCAGCAACAAAGCTACGCTACTGCCATTTTGGACTACCGGACACCAGTAAAACGTCCGCCTAAAAAGTGCCATACAAAAGTAAAACAAAATAATTTCTATTCTATTGTCATATTCTACCAAAATGGTTAATAAAATATTATAAATATAATAAGCGTTTTCACCAGGCAGGCCCTTAGATTGAACCCACAAGGAAAACGAGGAGAGGCCGGCCCAAGAACACCTGGCGCAGGGACCTTGACACGAACGTCAAACAGAGCGGGCTGACATGGAAACAACTGGAGAGGAAAGCTCAGGACAAAAGACTCTGGCGGACTGTGGTCAACGGCCTATGCTCCACAAAGTAGCCATAGGCTTTGAATAGAAAAATAAGCGTTTTCGGTCCAAAATGGCAGCAGTGGTTGTTGTCAAACAACACCGGAGTTTCGTCTCTTTGCTTCTAAACAGCTCATTCTAAGGTAACGAAACACAACAATTCTTATTTTCAGGTGATTATACACTAAAGAAAACATAGTTATGAATA
Organism: Sebastes fasciatus; assembly: GCF_043250625.1. Classification (NCBI taxonomy): domain Eukaryota; kingdom Metazoa; phylum Chordata; class Actinopteri; order Perciformes; family Sebastidae; genus Sebastes; species Sebastes fasciatus. Next base: position 7,802,954 of record NC_133809.1, on the reverse strand, counting down.
CTATATTCCATTTCTGCCAATAGATCCCCCTCAGCGCTACACACCGTTCCTTTAATTAGTTGAGCTTTCTCAACTGCAAAAGTACGCCCCATGATCCAAGTACCCCTGGTTGGGAATCGCTGATGAACAAATGCACACATCTAGGCTTCACCGGATTACATAAGAACCAATCCTCTGCTAATTTCTCACTGCGCCTCCCTCACCCACAGGCCATCTACAAAATGGTGGGCACTGTGATCATGATGAAGATGAACGAGGACGGTTTGACACCACAGCAGAGGGTGGACAAGATCTTCGGCAAAATGGATAAGAACAACGACGACCAGATCTCGTTGGAGGAGTTCAAGGAGGCGGCGAAGAGCGACCCGTCCATCGTGCTGCTGCTGCAGTGTGACATGCAGAAGTGAGCCCCACACTTGCTTGCTCCTCTCCCCGTCTGTAATCCACACACTCTGGACAGCAGCACATGTTTTAATGTCTCATTAGGTTCTCTGCCATTTCCACAGGAAAAAAAAAAACAATGCTTGGACTATTTTTCAATGGACTCGCTTCTTGTGGTTGTATGCATGAGAATGTCAAATGCTGAATAATTTTGAATATAGCTATAAGATATCATACATTTCTATTTCAAAACATGCCAATGTGATTTGTGCACAGTAACCCTATACATTCCCATTCAGCCTTAGCTTGTATATCAGTGGAGCACTGCATTAAATTATGTTCCTGCAGTATTTAGGATCCCCAGTGTTCACTGCTGCTACTACTGTACGCTTTACATAATAGTAACAAAACAATAACTCCTATGATAATTGTAACTGTCTCTACTATACAGACTTGTTGAGCTCTTGGAGACTAGAGAGGCTCCTGTCTGTTCCAGATGTTTTCACACGATGGAACCAAGAAGAGTAGGTTCTTTGCATGCATATATTACGTGTCAAAAAAAATATAATCTCTTACCTTTTGCATCTTTAGGTGGTTATAAAAGAGAAACCCTAATGGAATTCATTTAGTATTGTTGCATGGGATGTACAGTATGTGACTCATCAGACCGTTAGTTCACCTCCAGTAATGTGGGAGCATGCTTCCCATTTGGTACACGTGTATGTGTGACACTTGAGTTTTTTTTCAAAGATATTTGGATTGCAGTTGTGGGCTAATCTCCGAGGAGGAGTTTTCACATAAACATTATGTTTTGCTTCTGGGATGAGCAGAAAGATATTGGAGCAGCTTTCCTTTATTATTTTATCGTACTGCTGCCGCTTAATCTAGAGAGGAAAGGCCAAAATTACAGCTGTCATTAGGCGCAGTACTCATTACTCCCCACGATGATCCAAAATTGGCTACTTTTTCAGGCTGCTTATATGATTTAGACTTAAGTAACTCAGTACATATCAATATGTTTACAGAAAGGAAGAGCACTGCAAAATGAGTACAGTCTCGGCGTTTGACCTTACTGCTGGGAGCTTGCTCTCTGGGCCGGGGACCTTGCGAGAGGGGCTCCACTTCCAATGCAGCAAAAAAAAAAAAGGGAGGAAAAAAAGACCTCTTATATGTTTACTAGACACACTGCATTCCTACGTATAAAACTTTTTTGTAAAAGAGAAACTTTTTATTGAAAGGTCTCATCTTCTATTCCGTTTGCAACAATCATTAAAGATGCAGGACCATCAAGAGAGGCGCTTGATAAAGCTTTTGAAAGAGCGTTTCAGTGCTAGACGGCGACTGGATGGCGATGGATGTGGGTTAAAGTTATTGCGGAAAGTCTCTTTCAACAGTTTTGCTTCCCCATTTCTAGGCTATGCAAGCACGGACTGAGTGTCTGCTTGTAGTCCACTCACAGTGGTGGAGGTTGCAGAAGCTTTTCACTGTTCGGTCTATAACATAACTGAAACCAACCTGCACATTATTAAAGTCTACATTATTTATACATTTCAGTCTGGTCACTATGTCAGATTCTTTGTCTCGTAAATGTTTATATCAACTATGGAAAAATCATAATACAAGTGACTGTATTCTTTTATACATGTGACATGTGTTGCACCCAAAATTAATTCTGTAGTGATTAAAATGAATAAACCATCACCAAGGCTTTTTCAAAAGACACGGTGTAAAGGTGTAATTAATTTGGAAATGAAGACCACACTGCTGCAGACTTTAAAAGGGGACAGAGGTCCTGTTCAGATCTGGCATTAACATGCCTCCTGAGTAATCTGAACACAAGTGGATAGCTTTAAGTAAGTCTGTTCACACCTGGTATTAGAATGCGTCTCTCGTGTACACTTGGGATCGGATCTCACTTCCCCGCTCTATATGCAAATAAGCACGCAGTAAACACACGGCTAATACAGCAGACTTTGTGACGTAATATTACGTGAATGTCAGTAATAATATCCTACATAATCGCAAATCTGGGTACATTTTATTGACATCAAAATATAAGGTTATTGTACCGGTGGTCCCCGGGAATCTCCGTGCCACCAGCACCGCTGCCTTTGCCAGGCAACAGCGGGGTACAGAGCTTCAGAGAGCCGGGGATGAGAGAGAGCGAGTGGGTGTCAGCTCCGTGCAAAGCATCGGAACAAAAACACCAATAAATCTCCGACAGTATGATAATAATGCAATCTGCGTGCCTCGTCTGATAGTCTGTAGATATGTAGCCTATAAATAAGATATACTTTAATAAAATACAGTTGTACCGAAAGAATACAGAAGAGCACGGAGACCGTTTCCATGCAGCGAGGCAGACAAGCACAGACGTCTGCCTGTCTATCCTCAATGTGTCTTCAATACGTCTTGAGTGCGTTCACACCTGTACTTAAAGCTGTCCACTTTTGATCCGATCACTGAGGATGCATGTTAATACCAGGTCTGAACAGGGCCACACATATCGTGGAAAAACTCACTTTCTCAGTGCTTGTGCTCATACATTTGGGTATCTGGAGTGTCTACCAACCCACAAACTGTGACATAAGGTAACCCAGTCAGTTTTTTGTGGGCTGTCTAGATCAGAAAACACATGATTCAAACAGCCAATCAGATTTGGCTCCCCTTCCTGTGTCACATGCAGGCTCATTAGAATATATCGCCAACAGCTTGAGAGCTACCTTTGCAAAGATGCACCATATTCTTCTCTCAAGCCAATCAGAGCAGACTGGGCTTTTTCAGGAGGGTTTCTTAAAGAGATAGGCGCTAAAACGGAGTGTTTCAGACAGAAAGTGAATACAGGTATATTAAGACAGACAGTGTGAGAAAAATAATGTATTTTTTCAACATTAAAACATGTAAACATGTTATAGTAGAAACCCAAAATACAAGTATGAACCTGAAAAAGAGCATGATATGTGACCTTTAAGAATGTGTTGAATATATGTGTTGATGTGGATGAATGGATGGAACACATGAATGGATAGCCATGTATGTATGACAAGCATGACCAAAAAACTGTTTAGATTATCCAAAATTTATTGTAACAGTGAATATGATTCTTCAAAGCAGTTGACTGCTAGATGAATATTTTAACAAGGGTGAGAACTGGAGAGAAAGAGTGTACATGTTTATATCACAGAGCCCAAATATGATCAAACTTGTAAAAAGATTAACACTGACAGGTTGCGTAGAGTCCTGAGTCCCCCTCTCTTGTACCAGACTCCTGAGGTAAAACTAAACAAAAATATCAAACTGTAAAACATTTTCAGTGTAACATTTTTAAAAGATACTGTCCTTTTTTTAAAAAACACAAGTGCATTCATATTATCTACTTTCAAAATATAATATCATTACTTACATATAATAATTAACATATAATCATGTCAACTATTTGCTATATTACTACAACCCTAAAATTAACAGAGACAATAAGTCCAGTGATCCAAACACATCATCATGTAATCAGAATACTGGCGACAGTATTTTCAGAAAATTACGTTCCCATACAACTAAATTGAATTCTCAACTACGCTTGGAAGGACACATTTTTTGTTGTGGATTACGTTTGTCTTTTACGTATCACAAATACCTATGAAAGTCCACTGACTCCCGCAGACTTTTCCCCCAGGAGATCGATGTTTGTGTCTCGTGTGAAACGTAGTCATTTCTTGCGTTTTCGTTTTGTTTTTACGAAATTTAAAGCCAAACCGTAATGCGTTTTTTTTTTACTAAACCTAACCCAGTAGTTTTGTTGCCTAAACCTAGCTAAGTAGTTTTTACATTTTGGTTTTGTTTTGTTTCAATGTCGTAGTCACTTTAAGCCAAACCATGATGTTTTTTTTTACTAAACCTAACTAAGTAGTTTTGTTGCATTTTCGTTAATCACGTTTAATCTTACCTGCTGTTCACAAACAGCAAATTATATAACACTATAATCTTAAACATTGTACAGTGCACGACTTTTGACAAACAACACACAAACTTCTGTGTTGTTTTGAACATCTGCATTATTCACTACTGCTACATTATTTAGTTGAGAACTCATGATTAGTTGATTGACTCAGGAAAGATTTGTTTTTCCTTCTTAAGAGTGCTTAGGTGGGAATCAGACCAGTGGCTTCCCAGTTATAGTAAGCAGAGGCTACTTATGAGATAAATACAATCCTCCTCACTTCCACTTATAACTAAAATGTTATTGAGATCGTAGATATATATATACGTCGATGCCAAACTAGCCTTTGAATCATATGTCAACGTCGCCGCCATATTGGAGAGGTCAGGACTGGCCTGTAAACACATACAAGTGAACACACTCTTTTGAGCCTTTAGCAGGGATTATAGCCTAGTATCGAGATTTTAAGTAACTGGAGACAAAACTTTCATTTTCTACTCCTCGTAGATCATAAATCCTCATGAAATCAGTTGAGAAATGTAAACATTTTAGTGCTTTTTATCCAGAAAAACGGCAACTCCCCCGTTCACTTGTATGTGTTTACAGGTCGGCCCTGACTTCCCCAATATGGCGGCGACGCTGACGTATCAAAGCAACGGGCTGAAGCTGCCAATGCGGTATCTACGTATCTATGATTGTGATGCCCAAAATGTTTACAACGGATGATAAATATAAAAAATTGTAATATGAAGAATATGAGTCTTGCTAACGGCCCCTAGATGCAGTAATGCTTTTTACACCCAAAGACACCAACAAAATATAATCTGACAAACTAACATACCTCTGTGTCCTGGCAACATATACTGTAAAAACACAATTATTAGGTTTCACAACACATTCATGAATTCATCCCAGCCAACAAACAAATGTGAAAGGACAAAACTCCCAATCACATACAGCAATACTGTAATATACAGCGACTAGGCACATAAACATTCATCCTTGTTTCTGTCACTTTTTATGTTTCGGTCACTCAGAAGAGCTCAGTTCAAACATCTTCATCCGTCGTTTCACTACGAACTCTTTCCGGATCCTGAAGGTGGTGGATTTTGATGAGGCTGGTTTTGGGCAGATTGCTGAAAGACACAAACCACCAACATTTGATCAGTCATCAAACATTACTGACACACAGCGAAAAAGACGAACAACAGGATTTCATAAATCAGTTAAAAATACACAAGTTAAAGACGGAAAATTGAATTATAAACTGACTAAATTACTAATCAGTATATTACTTTTATTTTCCCCTTGTTTTTGTTTAAATTCTGAACAAATAATCGCAATTATTTATTACAATTTATTATCTAATTAACCACAATTCAAAAAATCTATAATTGATCTGATGGCACGCTTTAGCTGCCATGCAGGAAACAAAGATTTAAAAGTCAGTTATGTGAAATGTAAAAGTTCAGGTTATAGAAAGGACAGCATGTAAACAGAGAGAAACATTAAGAAGAGCGCCACCTGGTGGTGAGGGGAGTGACGAAGATGAACTGTCGAAGGCGCTGCCGCTCTGACAACTCCAGGAGGAGATCCAGAGAGATTCTGCGATTGTGCATATCCTAAAAAAGAGTTAATCAAAGTGAATGAAAGCCAAACTTACATTAATCTTTTAATACAAAATGAGTTTCTGATATTTCTGTGCGCTCACCATGTAGACGTCGAACTCATCGAGGCATCTGAAGGGCGATTCGGTGATCTCCCACAGGGAGAGCATGAAGCAAACGGTGGAGAAGGAGCGTTCGCCACCAGACAGCGACCTCATGTCACTCACACCATCATCCTCCCTGCCCGGAGGCTTCACCTACACGTGTGCCAGAACAGGTTTGTGTATTACTTGTATTGAGTGTTTTTTTCATAAATTAAAATAAACTAGAATTACCGCCCCACTGTTGTATGTGTCCGTCAACCAGTCAAGTTGCAGTTCACATCCATGTTTGTCCAAAATGTCACCACTTCATCATTTGATCCTATTAGACATTTGCAGGTTCAACCCCCCAGAACCCTAGCCCCGTAAACCGCAGCACTCTTCAGACATCACAATTTTTTAAGACAAAAATTAAGATTTTTCTTAAACAATTAGTCCCTGATATTGTTGTCTTAAAAGTGTTTAGTCAGTTTCACTACAATTTACACTTTTATGAACAAATAAGTGCGGCCGAGCAGATGGAACAGAGTCAGAAAGAGAGTTACAGGGGTGAAAAGTGTATTTTTTTCTTTGTTCATTTGTTACCTCAATGCAGAAAATGAGGACGGATGTCCACCGCCATATTTAGAGAGCGACCAGCCAGAACAACCAGAAGGTGGCACCCTGGGTGACCACCAATATGCCCTATGCCTTGAACTGGCACTGGACATTGATGTGAAATTGTCATAATTAGGATATCAATTATTGAGTTATGACCAAAAACGTGTTTTGTGAGGTCACGTGACCTTGACCTTTGACCTGTGACCACTAAAATCGTATCAGGTCATCCTTGAATCCAAGTGGATGTTGGTGACAAATTTAAAGAAGTTCGCTCAAGGCCTTCCTGAGATATCGTGTTCACAAGAATGGACCGTACAGACGGACAACCTGGAAACGCAATAAACAGGTATAGTGCAAGTTGCAGGTTCCTTTTTTTTTTGTTCAAGAAGTTTTTGGGCATTTATGAGTAGAGACAGGAAAGGACGGGAGAGAGAGGAGGGATGATCTGTGGACTTGAACCAGGGATGTTGCCATGGTTACCAGATAGGGGAGAGTGGGGTAAGATGAGCCAGTGGGTAAGTTGACCCACCCCCTGTATCTTGGCAACTGTGATTATGTTTTGTCATGTGACCATAAATTCAGGAAGTACCCATCATTTCTATCTTGCTGTGATGGAGTTAAGCACATGGGAGAAGTAGTAAGTACTTTTTTACACCAAAAACAGTTTTTTCCCAGTCAAAGTAAATTTTCTGCATGTCAGGAATAATGAATGTTAGGTCAAAGCAAATTTATCCAGGTCTAAAAAAATATATTATACATGTTGGTGATTTACTAAGATATAACACCATGTTAATCCCTTCGCTAAAGATTAGCCTGAATTGCTAAACTTGGCCATTTTTTCCAAAATGGTAGCTATGGGGCAAAGTGAGCCAAAGGCTATGGGGTAAGTTGAGCCACTGGCTCACTAATATTCTACTATTATTCCGAGCCACTGGCTCAACTTACCCCACCATAAATTAACCAAATTAATTCTCTGATGTATAAAATGGTATTACTGTTGAGTGTTACACAACTTGGTTTGATTTTTTTATGTGTTAACCTTTATAGAAGAGGGAGATAAAGGAAGTTAAAACAGTTGGTTATAGTGGAACAGCAGAGGCAAAGAGGGTCCTCACAGAGGAGGTAGAGAAGGAGCTTGCAGACCATATCAAGAAGCTGGCTGAACAGTTCCACGGCCTTACTCCAAAGAAATGCTGTGAACTGGCATTGGAATTGGCAGAAAGAAAAAACACTCCTGTCCCCAACAACTGTAAAGAGAAGGGTTTAGCAGGTAGGCCTAGGTCAAACCAAAGACCAAGACGAAAATCACAGCGTACAGCAGTTCTGAGGAGAGTGATGTTCCCATCCCATTTGATGACACTTCTGAGCATGAGAGTTCTAATGATGAGAGAAGTGAATCAGACATCTCAGATCTGTCAGTTGGTGACTTTGTCATAGTAAACTTTGTATCCAAAGGCAGGAGCTACCATTACATTGGCTTGGTTGAGAGCCTGGAGGGCAACGAAGTGAGTGCAAGATTTCTCAGAAGAATCCGGGGGAACACTTGACGTGAGAAGCCCACCTTTGTATTAAAGGAAAAGGATGAGGCATCTTTTCTGCTGAGTGATGTGCTGAAGAAGCTACCTCAACCTCAAAAGGCTGGAGGAACTGCAAGGAGGGAGCAACAGTTCATATTTCACTGCAACCTTGACGACTGGAATATAGTCGAATATTGAATGATATTTAGATTTTTCAATGGTCTTGAAACTCACAGGTGGTTTGTTCTCACAAGTTCATAACTGTGAAACTGTTTGTTAACACACTTATGCTGAGGTTTAAACTTAAAAACTCAGATGTTCAGTTTACCCCACGATGGCTCAACTTACCCACTGACTCGGATCAACTTACCCCTTACCGGGGGCAAGTTGAGCCACAGGAGCACTTTTTTTGGGAAGGTCATTTTTTTCAGACAGCTTTGTTATGGCTGCATGCTGATCATTTCATTTGATAGGAGAGATCCTGAATTTAAGGTTCACGTTTTCATTCTGCTTCTGTCTCATTTTTCCTAACCTCGAGGACAGCATAAGCAAAAATTGGCTCATCTTACCCCACTCTCCCCTACCCCATTTAAATTTAAAATTAAACGGTGTTTAGGCCGTCGTTACCTTCAAGTCTTTGGTGATAAACACCACCTTTTTCTTCAATATGATGTGATTTAATTAAATTAAATATCTCATTAATTCTATTTCCATTATTAAACAAAACATAACACAACAACCATCAAACAAACAAACAAACAAACAGGAACAACCTTTCTAAGAAGAAAAAAACATATAAAACAGACTTACCGAGATTGAGAGTGTCTCGTTGTTGTGATCAAAGATCATAGAGCCGCAGCAGCTCAGCTTTATCATAAAGTTATTGAAGTATAACTTGCATCTGACAGAGAGAGACCTTTAGGAAGAAGAAAAGGAAAGAATAAGACAGAAGCAGGACTTTCCACTGCCAATTAAAATCATGTATTTCTGGATTGTTTTTCAAACTTAGTAGACCGTTATTTACCTACGCATTATCTTGTATCTGTTCTGCCTGTCTGACATGATGTTTTCGAGTTGATCGATGAACTTCCGCAGATCTCTCACTTGGTTGGTTTTCTCTCTGTAGAGAGCGAGGGCCTCAGCGTACTCCCTAATGAGGGCAGAAAATGACATAGCCTAAATTTTTATGATTCCAGCCTTCACTTGTTGTGTGTAAAACGAGGCCAGAAGATGATTTAGTGATGGCCGACGGGCAGATCGGGATTGAAGTATAAAGTAGGAAATCTCTCACAGACAGAAAGAAGCTAGAAGACTCCTTGAACTCTTCTTCTAACTAAAATATAACTAAAAAGTCTTGCTAGACACAGTAAAGGATCTGCAGTAAGATAGCTGGTTAGCTTAGCTGGAAATATCACGTATGCTGTGGTCATGAGTGGAGAAATAATCAGGTAATATTCAGAACCTTTACTTAAGTAGAAGTAAAATTTCCACACTATAACAATACTGCATTGCAAGTAAAAGTCCTACAAGAAACTATAATTTTGTGTTGATTTTGGCGGTCCCTGTGGACAAAAGCGGTAGTGTTACCGAGCACCAGACTCCCTTTAGAAAACCTCTCATTTACAGTCTGCAGTCCTGGTTCTGGTTCTCTCGTGCCTCCCTTCCCTCCGACGGGCCCAGCAATACGGCATCGGCCTCCAGCAGCAAAAACAGCTAAAATAATTCTGTTCTCACTTTGACGTTAACACCAATGTTTATAGAAAGCCTGTGATGCCTCACCTGATCACCTGCTCGCAATCGCCGTGGTTGCTCTCGTACACCTTGATTTTCTTCTTCAGCCGAGTGATTTCGGTGTCGATGCTCTTGGTGCTGCCGACCACCTGCTGCCGCTCGGGACTGATCTCTGTGGCTTTGACCACATATTCCTGTCATGACATGTGAGGTCTGATGTCAGTCTGACAACTCTGAATCACTCTGGAGGCAGTGAATCATCTCTTTGGTTGAGTTTACTAGCTGATCTGTATAGCTTAGTACAGCTAAAGACTGGGAAGATACTGTAGCTAGAAAAGCCTCTAATAAATGCATGAAAAACAGCTAAATGTAATCTGTTGAACAAATTAGGTGCAGCTCTTGTTACCTGTAACTCTTCTTCTCTTAGGGCGAGGTCACTTTTCATAGCTTGGATGTTGTCTTCATGAGCCTTCAGTTTGTTTTCTAAAATCTTGAGGGTTCGTTCATGTTTTGCGCACTCAGCCTCCAACTTCAGCTGCTCCTCCTGTGGGTCAACAAACAAAAATGATCAATTTCACTATCACTACTTCTTGAGGACAGTTTGACAAACACTTGAATCCTTGAGAAGAATAATAGTATCAAATAAAGTCTTTACATTCAAACAATCCACAGCTCAAAAATATGTGAAATCAGAGGAGAGAAGTAACATCAAAACTACAGAAACAAGCCTGCCACAACTGCATCTTTTGATTTCTGAAACTATTTTTAGCCCCTAGACAAATCAATACAACAAAGCTCTAATGCACCTTTAACAGCTCTGTATCCTCAGAAAGCTGATCAATCCGTTCTCTAACAGAAGAGTACTTTGACTCGATGTCCTCAGCTGCTTTACGATGCTTGTCGAGCTCCGTCCTTGCCTCATGAACAGTCTGCGTTTCTGCCTCGATCTTCTGTCGGTTCTCTTGGGAAACTTCTTCCTGCAAGACGCATATTAAGACATTAGATTTACATAGTCTGTGGTGAGATTTGTGTCTGTTTTCAAAGAGGTAAAAATAAAAACTAAATGATCACCAAGGAGCTGATGTCGTCGATGTGCTCCTCGCCAGCATTCTCCAGCTCAGCTATTGTTGCCTTGACTTGATTCACAGAGACCTGCATTGAAAAACATCAAAGTAAACTGAAATTATTTCCAATTTAACTTACTTCTTTGATCTTTAAATCACACACAGCATCATTTCTCTCACAAAGACTGACTGACAAAACTGACCAGAGTCTTCTTCAGGGTCATGATGGTGCTGTTCAGCCCGCTCTCCATGCTCACGATGTCCTCGGTCACAGAGGTCACGTGGAGCTGAAACCTGGACAGCTGAGCCTGGTGATTCTCCAGGTCTGACTCCAACATACTATGACAGGAAGCATCGATTTTTTATCTCAAATCACAACTCCACACAGTCGTAAATATAGCACATTTGAGAAAACAACAGTCACAATGAATACACCTCTTTTGAAAACTCATAAACTCTACAAAGGGCAGCCAAGAAGAACATATTTCCATGTGATATAAGAGTAAAGCTACTGTATATAAAGAGAGTATTTCTCTCAGTATAAGCACCAAATGGCATTATTGCAGCCTTGGGAAAGGGAAATTTAGTAAGATAATGTCGATAATATCACACAGGGTTTCCTACTTTAAGGGAATAGTTTGTTATTTTTTGGAAATCTTTCTTGCAGAGAGTTTAGATGAGAAGATCAACACCAGTCTCCGATAGGGAGTGGTATCAAACTTCTCATCTAACTCACAGCAAGAAAGCAAATTAAATGTGTTTCCCTGAATGTCGAACTATTCCCTTAAAAAAAAACCTGTTTCAAATTTAAGGGAAAGCTCAATAGTTTAAAAAACAGCCTCGTTTTCTATCAGAATCCACCTTCAGATCTTTTGTCGTTAAATCTATTCAACTTGTAATATTCACCGAGTTCAAGGTGTTTTCAGATGAAGTGTTTTTTTTTTATGTATTTCATTTCCTGTCTCATCTGCTCCTTTTTCTGTAGTTAATGATGAAGAAGTATTCACAGCCTTTACTTAAAGTAGTCATCTCAAAGATTTTCATTTAAATAAATGTCCGTTGAGTCACTATCTATCGCCAAAGGAGGCAACACAATGGTGATTGAGTTTATGGCCCACTGATGAAAGAATTGCAATAGTTATATATTTGCAGAATTATGTACTGAGTGTCTGTGGAGTCAAATATGCACACAATTCTTAAAGGATTACCTCCTTTAGTAAAAGTAAAACCACACTGTGAAAATACTCCACTACAAGTAAAAAGTATAACGTTTTCTTGTACTTATTTCTTATACTTTGTGTTTCCTTGTAAATGGCACTCAGAGGGGAACACAAGGAAGCATTTCATTGTACAGGGAAACTTGTTTTAACTGTGCACATGACAGCATGATTCACTTCCAGCAGCTGTTTTAAACTTGTGTTTCAGGTTGTGTTTTTCCTTTCCTCAAACTATCATTAAATATGTATTTATGGAATTTTTCTCTTTTCTTTTTAATCATCATTTTTTCACAGCTTATGTTTTTTTGCATATAAACTGACATAAAAATAGCTCAGTTACCTTATTTCAGTCTCGAGATCCCCTCCGAGATATTTGGCCATGTTGAAGTCGGAGGTGTAATAACGGTTTGGGTACACCTGATCTCCTTCAGCAGTGAACGCTTCCCGGCAGTTTTTAGGAGGTCGGCCTTGCTGCATGACCCTCCTCGCTCTGTCTTTTTCCTTTAATAAAACACAAAACACAGGTCAGATACTTCATCAATCCTAAAACAACTCTACGTGGAACATTCAGCATCACACTGACTTTGATTATGAGGATTGATTCTATCCCTCTCATATCAATCAGGCAGTTGATGATTGACGGGCTCGGCGCTGTGATGATGTCCAGCACAGACGGATACTCTGGATGATGTGCTTTCCTACAAAACAGAGCGGAGAAGGAAAACAATATGAAGCTTTAAAATGTGTCTGAAGTGAACCGATCTGAAATACTGCTGCTGATGCTGCTGCTGACCGTCCATGAATGTTGTAAAGTTTCTCAGAGAAAGGGCTGACGATGATCTGCGGCCTGTTGCCTTTTGGATAATAGCGACACATGAGCTCCTGGAGGACCGTCTCGTCCTTGTAGTTGTCACAGCAGAAAGCCTTCATGAAGCTCCGCAGACAGCACTCCACGGCTACCGCCAGCAAGGGATCCTTCAGACTGATGCACGCCCCTGAGAGCAAACAGAGACTGTCAACCACAATATGCACAATTTAACTGAATTAGTTTCCTCCTTCCTTTGTTTTATTCTTCTCTTTTATTCTATATTGTTATTTTAATTCTTATATTTTATGTTTTATGCCTTCCTTTGTTTTATTGCTAGGTTTTATCTTGCAGTATTTGCAAGTTTTAACCTGTCTCTTTTATTTATTTTTCTTTTCTTTGTTGTAAAGCACTTTGAACTACTCACCCTTTATGAAAGGCGCTATATAAATAAAGTTTATTTATGCTATGCCAAGCTAAGAGCATTCTGATGGCTTCTGCTTAATACAGACAGATGCAAGAGTGATATTGATCTTTTCATCTAGCTCTCAGCAAGAAAGAAAATAAGCATATTTTCCAAAATGCCAAACTATTCCTTTACAGTAAATACTAACTAATCTCTTTTATAATGCAGAAAGGAAGTCAAGGCAACAAAACAGGAAAAAGAAAGTCACCTATTGGACCAACAGGTCTCTTGAGAAAGCGTCCTGTGGCGTACGCCTCAGCGATCGCGCCCAGCAGGTCGGGCACCTGATCTCCAAACCGCTTCAGTTTGTTTGATCGACTGGCGAGGACCTGATTCTTCTTCCTCAGTTTGGACTCGTACATAACCTGAATGTTTCTCTCCTCCAATCTAGTCAATATGAAACAGATCGGGACATTTCACTGGACTGCAGATAAACTGGGATCTCACTCAAATTCTGCAACAAAGCAAATATCATCTCTACCTCAGCTTGTCCCGTTCTTCCTTTCCTGTGAAAAGTGCCTGGTGTTTGTTCTTGATCTCCTGATTCAGCTGTGAGCACTTTTTCTCGAGCTCTGCAAGCTGCTCTTTCAGACTCAATATTTTCTTCTGATGTTTTGTGTATTCTGTCTCTCCATCATTGTTCAGGTTTACACTAAAATACAGTGAGAAAGAATATATAATTTCAACTGAATTCATGCATTTGTATGAAGGTGAAGATGCCATATTAACCTTTCTTCTCCCCTACCTTGTTCTTGCCTTGTTGATTTTCTCCTGAAGGAGGTTTTGCTCCGTCTCTGACTGTCTGAGTTTGTTCAGAGCCCGGAAAAAAACAAGCTATGGGGAAAGATTATGACACTTTAACCAATATAGATGATATATTAACGTACCATATTTCCCAATCAGTACCTCCTGTTCCTTGTGAGCTTTGCTGATGACCTTCACTTGTTCTTTCAACTTCAGATTGTCCTCCGATAGAGAACCTTGTTCCTGACTCACGCTGTCAACTCTGCATTTGATGCACTGAAGCTTCTTTTCTACTTGTATGACCTTAGACTGTGAAAGAAGAAAAATAGCGATGTATCTTTAAAGGCAACGTCTAAAAATCAATTATGTCCAAGTTGGAAGTTGTTTTTTTCAGTGGAGGCCATCTCCTGTAAACATGTATACGGTTTATATGGCGGTGACGGTTTGAAGAAGAGCTTTATAAACGGATTTGTATAAATTCAACAGAATGGAAACACTTATGACTCACCTGACAGAGCTGAAGGTTGTCCTGATGTTTGTGATTATTCGCTTCCTTTTCAACGTCCTCGTTTAACTGCTGCACAAACTGCTCCTTCTCTCTGACCTGAGAATGATAAAAAACAAAGACCACATGCATCTCACTGAAATTTAGGAGCCCAAAAAACATCAGGCAACATATCCTTTCATTTAGGTTCTTCTTTCTTTTCATACTTTCTACACACTCTTCAGAATTTATAATAAATGATATTAAAAAAAGTAGACGAAACTCATTTAAGTTATTAAGGTTTGTTTTACACAGTGATGAACTCTTACCAAACACCAAGCCATTGCTTTCTTCAGATTCTCCAAAACCACCTTCATCTCACTGAAGGACGGCATCTTTTCATACCTCACTTTCTTCTGCAGAAACTCTTGCTTCAGGTCCTTGAGAGACTGAGTACAAAAAAATGTATGAGATCTTGTATGATCAGATTTTCTTTGGGCAAAATGAATATACTGTACAAATTATTCATACACAAACTTATCAGCAGGCAAAAAAATTGATCTATATAACAATAACTTCAAGCAACACTACTTTTCTCATCTCGCCAAGCTAAACAACTTTGTAACCATTGTTTGTCTCATTGAAACATGCACAAAAGTGGAGCAAAAACAACAGCAGGCACGCAACTTTAAGACAGATGAGTTAGATGTGTTGGTAACATCTGTAGAGAAATCCAAAGATTCTTTTTGGGAAATTTACAACAACGCTAACTCATTAGATAAAGGAAAGAGAGTGGGCTAAGATAGCAGACACAGTGCCCGCTTTATCCGGCATTTGATGCTATCAAAAAGAAAATAAGTACACTGACAAGTGATACGAAGGGGAAGGCAGCTCTTATATCCAAAGAGAAGAAGGAAAGAGGTGGAAAAATGAAAGTTAGGACAGCTTAACGGTTATCCTAAAGTTAAGAGAGTTTATTTAAGATTTTGGGAAGTTATGATGCTTGTGTAATAAACTTTTCCTATCTTAAAGGTCCCATATTATGCTCAGTTTCAGGTTCATACTTGTATTTTGTGTTTCTACTAGAACATGTTTACATGCTGTAAAGTTAAAAAAAACCTTTATTTTCCTCATACTGTCAGCCTGAATATACCTGTATTTACCCTCTGTCTGAAACGCTCCGTTTTAGCACATTTCGACGGAATTGCGATGGAATTGCAACAGAATTGTGTTGCTAGGCAACAGCTTGGGTCCATGTGTACTTCCTGTCAGTAGATATTATTCACATACACTGCAACCAGGAATAAACTGTGACACATTTAGATTGTTTACGTTTTAAACTTTGTAATGGTCTAAATATTGTATATTTGTGACATCACAAATGGACAAATATCCTGACAGCTTGTTTCGAATGCAGAGTTTCTGAATACGGGCTGTGTGTATTTCCCTGTGGATAGAGCGTTTCGATACTTTCACAGTATTTATATAGGACTTAAGCCTGCTTTATAATTAAAAAAACATGAAAATCTCAGTTTTTATAATATGGGACCTTTAAGTATGGATAGGAACATTGACTTAGGAACTGCTCATCTGTAGTGGCTGTTTTTCCTAAATCAGTTCCTAACCCTAATTACCATGGTAACTAAACAGCTAAGATAGGATCTGCAAATTAAGAGGTTTCTGTGATACGGCCCCTGATGTGATAAATGATAAATACGGTACCTCCTCTTGTCTCTCAACCTGCTGTCGTGTAATTGTTTTAGTGTGCTTGATGTGGATGTAATCCCTCTTCATCTGTTCCAGCAGAGTTGCTTTCATGAAGAACTACAAAAGCAGAAAAGCGGCCAAAAATATTAATTTAAACATGTGGAAATACACATATTACATGATCATGTTAGCTTCTCTCAATACAGATGTAATCTTAAGATTAGAAGCTCATAAATAACATGGCGGTGCTGTACCTTATACTTGTCCGATTCACTTTTTGAATGCAGGAACTGTTTACTCATTTCTTGGTTGAGAATGGACACCGGGTTATCCAACTGGAACACACAAAACAAATATTATGTTGCAGTTAAAACATTTAAAAAAGGTCTGAAAATCAAATTAGTGCCTTCACTGGAAGTTAAAAAGTAGCAGAACAAAAAAAAAAAAACTTCTTCCAAAATCAGAAACCGGTTTTTCATCCCAAGGAGGAATTTTGTTGCATAACAGTCACAACAAAACAGAGTGAGAGAAAAGAAAAACAAGCACTGCAAAAGTCAAGAATCATAAATATGAAATAAGAATTTACAATAAAAAATATGTAAAATACATCTTTTTTAAAATAAGAAGAGCTGTAGAGTTCAGTGTTAGTACCTGGATGTTAAAGTGGTCCAGAATGGCGGTCAGCTCCTCCTTCTTGTTTGAGATAAGTTGTCCTAAAATACAAAATAGAAGACAATTAATATGTTTCAAACCTCTGATGTAGAAGACAATACAAGTTGCATAACACTCATTGGCACAACATTACTACCTTAGAGCAGCAACGATCAGTCGTATAACTATTTTGATTATCATTTAATCGTTTCGTCAATTAAAATGCTGCAAATGTTTTCTGGTTCCAGCTTCTCAAATGTCAGGATTTAATGCGCTTCTTAGTCATTTTATATCACTAAACTGAATCTGAATCTGCAGCACTTGAAAAAGTTCAGCTTATTTGCTGAAGTTGATGTACTTGTTGTATCCTCATGGTTGAATGCACTTATTGTAAGTCGCTTTGGATAAAAACGTCAGCTAAATGAATGTAACGTAATGAATCTCTTTTAGACTGTTCGTCCAGCCCTGTCGAACGAACAGGCGTATGAATGACACGATAATTCGCAAGGTATTTATCGTGCAATAAGAACGCCATTCTCACTTTTGGCGTGTCATTTATACGCCATGTAGTTTGTACTGACTGCAATGTAAACACATCTGCTTAAATATGCTACACTCAGAGCTAGTGACGTAGAATAAAAAGTGAGAAAGACTGTTTATGGCTGGCGGAAGGGGAGGTGGACGGGAACTATTACTTTAGTTTTTATATTGCCTCATTGTATATTGACAATCTAATTGCCTGTAGGTGTGAATGTGAGTGTGAATGGTCGTCTGTCTCTATGTGTCAGCCCTGTGATAGTCTTGCGACCTATCAAGGGTGTACCCCGCCTTCGCCCAATCAGCTGGGATCGGCTCCAGCCCCCTGCGACCCTGAATAGGATCAGTGGTTACGGATTATGAATGTATGAATGAATGAATGAATGAATCTCAGCTGAAGGTCAACTCACTTGAGCTTTCAACTGTCTTTATCAGCATATGGAGTTTGCTCATTTTGTCATGAGACTGTAGATGTTAAAATGTTGGTGATTCTGAGCACTTTTGACTTCTTGTCCATTTTGGCTGTTTTCTGTACTTTTGTTACGTTGTTTCTGTACATATTTTCCTTAGTTTACGTACTTATTTTAAGCCCAACCGTGATGTTTTTCCTAAACCTCACTAAGTGGTTTTGTTGCCCCTTGCTGGTAGGTTACTGCACCTTCATACACGTGTGTAATATTCACGCCTCGGCGAAGCAAAATGTGACACTGACACGCTATCCTCCTATCCTATCCTGGACAAGCAGGTCTATTACATGCTTTGGGCATGATGGCGTGATACTGAGTTGGCTTGTTGCATAAAACATGTTATTTGAATAAATCATCTTGAACTGTGGGAAATTGTAACAGGTACTTTTCACTGTTTTCTGACATTTTATAGACAAAACTAGCAATAGATTAATCAAGAAAATAACCCGCATATGAATTGATGGGGAAAATAATCCTTATAAATGAAAAAAGGAAGACAATAGAAGTGTGAGGCATGATCACATCTGATTGGTGGTTGGTTGGTTACAAGCTTCTTAAGCTTTGTTCACACTACGAGCGACAAAAGCAACAAAACGGCCAGCGTGGACAGCTAAATCGTCGCTGAGTCACCGTTGAAGCGCTGCTCAAGCGCTCATTGACATATTTATGTCATTAAATAGCACTGGGAACTGGCTAATGGCATTTGTCATTGAAAAAGACTTGTAACCTGTTGCTGTGTCGCTCGTAGAGTGATCACAGCATCAAGATGAAAACTTCTCCTAACTGCCATGCTGACAAGTGCAGTTCAACTTCCTGTTACTTACAAAATAACTCAGTGATATTTATAACTTGTGAAAAAAACATCAGTCCCAGTGTGAATATAAATATGCCTCACATTTACATGCACATTTGGACAGATGGTACAAAACAGTGAATCAGTGCCACGCATATAAATAGCACACATGCGACTTTATAGAGGAAAATTCCTGACGGAGATTAAAGAATGTATACAGCTCGAAGGGATGGAGGTCTGATTGAAGTGCTTTGTCTTCACTCCCAAGTGTGTCTGGTTTATCTGACATTTAGAGAAGGTGTGAGACGTGGACGTCATCTGTAACTCAGGAGAAGTCACCTGATTTGCTCTTCAGCCTGCAGGTCCGACTTCCATCACTAGAGATGCGGTGCTCGATGGAGATGCAGTCGCCGTAGACGTCCTTTTTAAAAGCATCTGGTCCTCTGTTTCTCAGCTTTACTGTTATATCTGCAGTACTAGAGAGCAGATTGTACCGTGGTGGTATTGTAGGAGCAAAGTACAGCATTTCCAACAGCATGATAAGGATACTCTGGTATGTACTCTGACTTACTTCTCACTGGTCTTCACAAAATCCTTCAGAGACACTCCTCTGTTAGTGACAGTGGCCTTTCCACCGAGGCCTACCATCAACGCAGTCAGGATTGCACTTTTTCCACCTGAGAATTCAATTGGACACAAAAAGATGGGATTAAATCATTGCATGGAAAGCAAACCACAGACGGCACTCGCTCACAGGCAGAATTAAGGATTTAATGCAACTAAATGCAATGAATATACAATCACCTGTCCACAGAAATCATGTGGCAAGGTCGTCAAGAATAAACTAATTAAGTTAAATGATTTATTTCCCTAAATGATAAGATGCTTTAGTTGACTTTTCAGTGTTATTTTCCCACATTTATGCAGAAACATCTTTAAATATCTATTAAAAAACAAAGCATATCTGTGGATATTACTGCAACGCTGCAGATATGTCCCCATAGAAAGACCATAAAAACAACAAATTGACTAAAAACATTTTATTCACACACTGACTATTCTATTGATCTACTAAGAGGGGACAACCCTGATTAGGTGGGATTAGAACTGAAACGATTAGAGACTCAGGAAGCTTTGCAGTCTTTAAAACCAGCCTCAAGATTTGGCAAAAAGTCAGGACAAAAGTGTCACCACCAATGATTCAGTATTTATTGTATTTATCATACTGATTCTATTTATCACCTCACATTGATGGACTTTTATGTGTTGTGTTGTTTTATGTAGGGCTGCAGCAATTATTTTCATAGTTGAATAATCCGTCCATTATTTTCTCGATTAATCGATCAGTTGTTTGGTCTATAACATTTTTGAAAATGGTGAAAAAATGTCGATCAGTGTTTCCCAAAGCCCAAGATGACGTGTCTTGTTTTGTCCACAGCTCAAAGATATTCAGTTTACTGTCATAGAAGGAGTAAAGAAACCAGAACATATTCAAATTTAAGAAGCTGGTATCAGAGGTAAGAGACCATGACCCTTGTTTGAATACACGACAGATACAGCTACAGTCCTGTTTGTCTAACCAACTAAAATGGATTATCTTTATCCTTGGTTGAAAGGGAGTACACACTGTGGATGTGTCACGCTGACCGGGTTTGGGATGTGTTAAACACACACACGCCAAAGACCACAGCAGATCACATGACGTTTAGAAATCGGGTTCTTACTCCCGTTGTTGCCGACGATGAAGTTCACATTGGGCCCAAACTGGAACGGACCGAGCAAATGGTGACACATGAAATTCTTCAGAGTGATGCTCTCAATGAGGCCGATATCTCCCTGTAAGTACAGGCAGAAAACAGTAAAGGACAGTTAATGAGCTGGTGAGAAGTGAAAACAAAGGACTTGTGCTTCATGGGGGGGGGACTCACGGTGGCAGAGGGAGTGAAGCTGCTGGAGGATGATGATCTCCGATGGTTCGTATCAGCTGTCACTCTACGGCTCTTGACAGCTGTCACTTCACCGTTTACTTTGCCCTTCCTCTTACTCATCTTGAAACATGTCACTAGAAATAGAAATAACAGGAAGCCACTAATATAAGATCTTTACGATAAGACACACTCCGACTCCTTAGGCCACATCGTCAGTTTAAAGCTAGCTTTCACTTTGAAAATATAGTATGTATTTGTTTTGTAGGGCTGTGCAGACATTTGAGTTGTGTGGTGTTGTAACTTCTAAGCAGCGGTGGAAAGTAGGGATGCAACTAGCAATTATTATCATCGATTAATCTGTTGATTATTTTCTCGATTATTGAGATTTGGTCTATAAAATGACAGAAAAGTGTCGATCAGTGTTTCCCAAAGCCCAAGATGACGTCCTCAAATGTCTTGTTTTGTCCACAACTCAAAGATATTCAGTTTACTGTCATAGAGGAGTAAAGAAACCAGAATATATTCACATTTAAGAAGCTGGAATCAGAGAAATTTTGACTTTTTTTCTTTAAAAAATTAACTGATTAATCGATTATCAAAATAGTTGGCGATTAATTTAATAGTTGACAACTAATCGATTAATTGATCAATCGTTGCAGCTCTAATGGAAAGTAACTAAGTACAGGTACTTGTAGTTTACTTGAGTATTTCCATTTTATGCTACTTTACATTTTACTCCACTACATTTTAGAGAAAATGTTGCACTACTTTTTAATGCATTACATTTATTTGACAGCTATAGTTACTTTACAGACTCAGATTAATAATACAAAATATTAAAGGGACTATATGTACGTTTTTACACGTATAAATGTTTTTTAATTGTTTTTTTGTGGCCAATGTGTGAACAGGTTGTAGCCTAACTTAAAAAATGAGACCTTCCACAACTTTCTGGGTTTCCTCTATCAGCCTGTATACTGCTTTTAATGTGAAGAACCCGGGCCCATTATTGCGGGAGAATCCAATCCGGATGCTTGCAAGTGCTTTTACTCTCTTCAGCTCTGCTACAGGGATAACAGTTTGCAACTAACCGCTAATGCCAACAAACAACCAGCCCCCACCACAACTCAGACTCCAACACAAACTCCAAGGAAGCAAAAAACAACAACAAAGTTACATGTAGTGAAGCTCGTCTTGCAAAACAGGAATGTGACCGACGTCGGGGGCAAAACTCGGATCAACATCAGCCGGGCCTTCAATTCATGAAGGGACATACGGTTAGTTTTGGGTTTCAAAACTAACCCTGATCTGTCAAAATTACTATTGGAAAGATAAGCTAACATTACTGCCAAGCATGTGAAATACAGTATATAGTGATATTGCGGTTTTAGCTGTCAATCACGTTCTGTCGCCTCACTGTTTTGAACGATGCTCGCGTCTACGTAGTGAGAGCACAAGCGTGAGCAACAGGACGTTGACTGTCGTTGACTTAACGGCCACAAGAGTCACTGCTAACAAGCAATTTCTGATTCTTACATAGAGCCCCTTTAATAAACTAATAAATTGTGGTATACTGTTAGAGATTAATCTACCCTAGCAGTATATAAAGTGGCTGAAATTAGCTCCAACTTTACTAGCTGCAACATTAGTATGACTTCATATATATTATTCTGAAATTAGCCATTTTTCAAAATGAGGACTTTTACTTATTATAATAGTAATAGATTATTTTTACTCTGTGGTATGGCTACTTTTAAATAAGTAAAAAACGGATATCCTTCGTCCACCACTGGTTTTAAGTTTGTGATGTCTTATGTGTTAAACTGAGGAAAATTACAACAAAAACTCTGAGGTTTCCATGCCTGGCAGTGGACATCCTGAGGATACAGACTGCAAATACCCACAAGATTGTCCTACTTATTTTTGACAAATTTTGTCAGTCATAAATCATGTCCATCACTCAATACTCTAAACAAGTTATTCAAGCTCCTCCTTTTGTAAGTGAAACTTTTGAAACTATTTTTAGAAGTGTGAAAATGTGACGTCAGACTGACCACAGGGTGATATTTGAACATGTACTGAACAACTTATAAACAACGCAATTACAAAAACTGTTTTTAAAGAATGAGCATGTTACAAAAAAAAGATGTGAGCCTTTTTTGTCTTCAAGGCAGGAAGCAACAGCCTGAAAGCAGCAGTCTCAGCAGCAGCAGCTGCAGAAGCAGAAACAGCTCTGCAGATAAGCTTTTAATGCAATTTTGTGTTTCCAAATGTTTTCTAACTGATTCATTCTGATATTAAAATGTGTTAGGTCTTAATTAACCTATTTCAAAAGGTTTTGTATATGCATATAGATTAGATAGAGCTCTAAATCATTATTCTCAGTCAGTTAAGTTATGAGATATCTATTCAAATTCATCTAGACTCAGCAGCACTCAAGAAACACTTGTTTTTACAAGACTAAAATACAGCCACAAGACAGCAACAGGTGAATTTAAAAACACTTCAAAACTGCAGTTAAACTTTAGCTTCTTCTTTTTTTTTTGGATCACAAACATACAAAATATGACAAGCATGTTATAAACGTCGCCTACCATTGTGTATCAGTGTGCAGCCTGCAAAAACAACCTGAGGAGACACAGTACAGCAGGTTTTTAAAAGACTTCCTGGTCGAAACTGGAGTGCAGTTGTGACAGTTTGTGGGTGTCGCTTCACTTCCAAACACTGAACAGACAGCTGTTGTGTGATTGGCTCTCTGGAGCTCTACCTGTGTTTACCTCCAGAACTACAAATCTCACGTTTTGGGTTAACAGGCATGCACATATACATATGCTTGGAGGATGCATGTGTGTGCCCATGTAAATATTACTATATATATTTTATTTATTTTTTATTTTTTTGTTTGCTTTGTTGTTGTTGTTGTTGTTTTTTAACTCTACTCTTTCTTTTTGTCATTATTGTTATTTATTTTTTTGGTTTTGTTTTGGTTTTGAATGTTGAGGTTGTTTTCTCTATAGTGTACTTGAGGGGTTTGTCTGTAAGCTCATCTACTTAAAAGTTGGTTTATAGACTGTTGTAATTACAAACAGTGGATTGCATATATGAAAACAGTATTAAAAAAAAAAATCTCACGTTTTTTAAAAGAAAAATGTAGACTTTAATTATGCCGAATTTTGAGTTTTGCCGATGCAAACACATTTAAACTATTACAAACGATCTGCTTGATATCGTGCATGTCTTTTGCATGCATGCATTTTTATATCGTGCATGTCTTTTGCATGCATGCATTTTGATATCGTGCATGTCTTTTGCATGCATGCATTTTGATATCGTGCATAACTTTTGCATGCATGCATTTTGATATCGTGCATGTCGTTTGCATGCATGCATTTTGATTTCGTGCAAGTCTTTTGCATGCATGCATTTTGTTGAGGCATTATTAATCAGCCATGTGAATGTGAAGCCTTTAAAAACACACGCGAGTGCCCGCCCACAAGTCCTCTTCACACTGAATCCATCATTCAGGATGAGTCGCTGCAGCAGCAAAACACGGTGAGAGAAATCTGCTTGATGTAACAAGTTGGTAAAAGTAACTGGAAATTAATCAGAGCCGAATGATTAAGAAGAAGATGTAGGACTGTAAAACACCTTGAAAAGCGACGTGAATCATGTGTGTGGAGGGTGAGATGTTATGTTTCATTCAATACCAGAGTTTTTAAACGAGGTTCTGCATCTGCAACTGCACTGAATGATTAGAGCCAATATTGAATCACAGGCATGTGCTGTCTTATTTTTTTAGGATTATTTAAGTGAATTGAGGTGTAAAATAAGTGTTAATTTCTTAAGTTTACAACGGATTTTAATTGATTGTTTAATTTTCACAACAGAGTTTGATTGTGAAAAAAGCTCCTAATGCAAAGAGTCAAACTGGGTGAAATCTTGCATTTAAACATTTTAACTTGTATTAACAAACTACATCACTGGCTTGGCCATACAAATGACAACACACAAACACCAATATTGCACACACATTACACACATAGAAATGCTAGTGTTCTCACAGTGCCAACAATATTAAAGTGTGCAAGCATTTTGCAGATCCATGATATTTCAGCTCCTCGAACAAAATAATACCAATGCTAATCTCTACACTACTTTCTCATGTGTGTCAAACAAGTTTCATCAGCAACTTAAAGGGACTGTTTGTAAGAATCAGAAATGCTTGTTAACAGCGACACCTGTGGACGTTAAGTCAACAAAAGTCAGCGTCTGGCTCGTGCTTGTGCTCGCTCTAAATAGACATGAACGAGCATCGCTCAACACAGTGAGGCGACACACGTCAGCTAAAACCACAATATCACTCTATATTTCACCTGCTTGGCAGTAATGTTAGCCGACCAGACGAAGGTCTCTCCATGAATCACTGCTGATCATAGTGTTGGCTTTTCCTGCTTCAGCCTCCCGACCGCGGCCGGAGGGAACAAGGGAGACACCAGAGTTTTGGTCGGAGACGATAACATTTCTCGCTGCGTAGCCCCGTCACTTCACAAGACACAGGAAACCTCTGTTGGTCTGGAGGAGCTGCAGCATTTATTTCTGCACAAACGTCCACTGTACATTCACTAGATATTCTCAGAGCTACTAACTCTCCTGCAGTGTGTAGTGTGCGCGCATGCACGTGAGAGTTGAGGGAAATGGCGAGGATGAGCGCCGTGTGTGAGTTAAAGCAAGCAGACAAAGCTACGGTCTCCCCCGCGTCCTCCGACCGCGGCCAACACTGTTTAGCAAGACGGGCTTCACTAGATATAACTTTGAGGTTTTGGTGCTTTGTGTAGTTTGTGTTGGAGTCTGAGTCTGAACAGCGTAGATTTATACGTGTAAGAAGTTACAAACAGTCCCTTTTAAACAACTAGAGAGCAAATAAAGCTTACCTTCACATCTGATATCTGAGCACTAACGTTAGCTAGCTAGCAGCCTCTTGGTTGGTAGTGCCTGGCTTGAAGGCGCGCCGTCATCCTTGCTTACACTCCCGGGTATATCTTACCAAATATCTTTTTGTTTTTTGAGTACTTTCTCTTTCAATAGTTTCCTCTTTTTCAGATAATTTCACCCCTATATATCCGATCCAGTATCGGTGCATCCCTAATTAAGACAATTTATTATTGAAAAAATATTATAATTTATTATAATTTAATTTTAATTTATTATAATTTAATTTTGATTTATTATAATTTAATTTTTTTATATATAATTATAATTTATTATACAATAATAATAATAATTTTGTCTAGTGTTTTGTACCCCTGGCTGTTTTGTTTTGTTACTGTTTTAATTGCATACTGTCTGTTTGAAGTTCTAGTGCAAACCAACGCTCAGTTGCCAGTTTATTAGGTACATCTAGCTAAAACTGACAGTTCTCACATGTGTTTGTAGGTGTTTTTCATGAGGAGATATGTCACTTCCATCTACTATCTTTTGTTGGATTTGGACATTAGTACATCTTTAGTGACATTATCAAATATTATGTAGCAGCCATGTTGACATGAAGCAGTTATATGACCATTCAAGCAGACTAAGTGCACAGATAGTAACTGAACTGTCCTCGAAATTCTTAAAATTAAGTGCTTTGTAATAATGGTTAAAAATGCCTGTTTTTCTTCAACATTGATGCATTTAATTTGTTTCTCTTTTGCAGGTGTATTTGACCTCTGAACTTCACAATGTGTTCAATTCCCGGCCTTCCAACGCCAGGATCAGAAATACCTGTTCTCATCACAAGGGTAAACAGAAACCCCGGTAGTGGTCTTGTGGAATTATGGATCAACATGGATGATGGAAGGAAGCATATCTATGAGCAGATGAGAGAGGAAATTCAGATTCCTAAAAGGAAGTTTTGTGGATCAGAAGGAAAACCAGGCGATCTCTGTCTGGTTTGTATCAGTGACACCTGGCACAGAGCTCGGATTGTATCGAGTCAAAGTGAAACTTGCAATGTTTTTCTAATTGATCAGGGACAGCCCCATATCGCCACAAGTGAAGCTTTAGCATGGGGCCAGAGTGACAGTTTTCTCCTTCCTCCTGAAACTGAATCGTGCATACTCGCAAATGTCCTCTCCCTTGAGGATGAAAGTGCTACCAAGTTTTTGGTGTCTCTGCCTGGCAAAAAGATTAAGGGACTGGTTCAACACGTGCTGATGCCAGACAGGACCATTCTCCTTGACATACCATCTGTTTCCAAGCACATGTGTGAGACTGGAGTGGCAAAAGAGATGCCAGTAGATGAGTTTAAAAGCCTTGTGCAGAAATGTCTTGAGGCCGAACGCATAACGCAGGAACAGAATCTGAATGGTAGTTGCCAACTGGAGAAGCATGACCAATTATTTTACCCAGAACTGTTAATTAATTCTTTTGAAACTGTTCATGTGACAGAGGTAACTAATCCGTATAACATTTTTTGCCAAGTCCACATTTTTTCCAAGGCAGTTAAGATATTATCAGAACAGATCCAGCAGCACTATGAAGGGAGCTCAGATTTAGGAGACACACAACCTTTGACCTGCGGGTATCCATGTGCTGCTAGAGGGATGGACGGCAGATGGCATCGCTCGTTACTAAAGCAAACCATGACTAGCGATGGTGCTGTAGAAGTCTTTCATGTGGATGAAGGAAAAAGTGATTTTGTCCCGATTGGAGACATCAGACCTCTGCATGGAAAATTTCTGAGAATGCCAGTTGTCACGTATCCCTGTTCTCTTGAAGATGTAAAAGATAACGGCACAGGGTGGACAACAGACCAGACTGATTACTTGAAATCCCTGCTCCTGAACCAGACAATGGTGGCGAAGTTTAACGACTACGATATACCTCAAGATGTCTATCATGTCATTCTCTATGCAGATAATGGTTCATGCATAAACAATTATTTTACAGAGAAAGAAGGACCTCTTTCACCCTCCAAGACTGAACGAGATTCAAATGTCCAGAATGAACTCCTTCTCTCCTCATTTGTCAGTTCAACCGGAGGCGAACATTGCATTGACTTACAGAACAAAGTCATTGTAAATAGTGATGGTTCGCTAGAGGACACTTTGTCGTGCACCGAGAACCTAGCAGTCAATGGCAGGACAGATGATGTACCCACTTCTGGAGCTGATGATACTCCTATCAAAGAGAGTTCAGAACATCCAGACACTCCAGTACAGATCAATGGGCATCTTTCAACAAATTTCCTCTTTGAGGTGCAAAATGCTTGTGATGATGATATGTTTACAGTAGGAAGTACTGTCAATGTAAAAGTCTCTTTCATTGAAAGTCTAGAGAGGTTCTGGTGTCAAACAACGGAAAATGGTGACTCTCTTAGACTCCTGATGGAAGACCTGCAAAACCACTATGCATCTGCCCACCCTCAGCCACTTGTTGAGTCCATCTGTGTCGCCCGTAATCCAGACAATGACATGTGGTATAGAGCAAGGATCGTGGCAAGTCACCACTCCCCTGTTGTAGATGTGAGATTTATAGACTATGGTCAAACTGGAACGGTCCCTCTGCGAGATGTGCGCCCCATTGATCCAGCTTTCTTACGGCTAAATGCCCAGGCTTTTCAGTGTTGCTTTGACAATCAGAAGAATTCCACCGATGCTGCAGAGTTTCAAAAGTTTGTGGATTTGGGTGCTTCGTCAAACATTGAGTTGAAATGCACTATAGAGGATATAACATCTGATGAAGAAGGTCTGCTGCTTAATGTGGTTGATATTGAAACACCATCCAACAGTACATGCAAGATTCTGATTCAGGAATGTGCACAGGCTGCTGAAGATCTTGTTGAAATTCCTCCACAGGTCCCATCAGATGCATACAATTACTCCACACACAATATTGATGTGGATGGAAAAGAAAAAGTGTGGGTAACCTACGCAGAGAATGTCAATCAATTCTACTGCCAACTGGACAGGAATGTCCATTTCTTTGACAAAGTCATGGAAAATGTTAAACAACTAACTGGCCAGCCACAGTGCACAGATCACCCACTTGGACGTGATAGCATTTGCTTTGCTCGGTACACAGATAGTCAGTGGTACAGAGGTCAAGTAGAAGAAATGTCTCCAAAACTTAAAGTGCACTTTGTGGACTTTGGTCATACCGTTGAAGTGAATGAATCTGATATTTGCCCTTTTCCTACTGAAGCAAGTACAGCCAGGTCTGTTCCTGTGCAGGCTGTTCCACTTGGATTGTTTGAAGTCCCTGCAGAAGTGCCAGAGGGAGTGAACAAGTGGTTTGCAGATAGTGCTATTGGCCAAAGTTTCACCATTTCAGTGGTAGCAAAAGGGGAAAAAGGGAAGCTAATTGTTGAACTATTTGATGGACCTCTGAATGTAAATGCGAAAGTCAGAGAGGCGGTATCAAAGATGACCCAACAAAGGGTGACTGTCTCTGCACCAGAGGTTGAAATGACTTTGGATGAAGAAAGAAAACCAACTTTGGACGTCATTATTATGGACAAAGAAATAGAAGGAGGCCACATTGACTCAGAAATTACACACCTTTCGCCTCCTTCTAGCCCTGAGGGAAATGTGAACGTCTGCATGTACAAGTGGCCAAACATTTCTCAAAACAAGACGGAACAGGTATATGCATCCTGCATTGTTGGACCATATTTCTTCTGGTGTCAGTACGCCAATGCAGAGGAACTCAGCAAAGTGTCGAGGCTTGCTCAGGAAGCAGGACAGACTGAACAGGACATGATGTTCCCAGAGACTCTTGGTCCTGGCAGTCCATGCCTTGCTCTGTTTTCCAGTGACAACCAGTGGTATCGGGCTCAAGTAATTAGCAGAGATGACAATGCATTCAATGTCATGTTTATCGACTATGGAAATGAGTCTGAAGTTGACATCAAGAATGTGAGATCACTGCCTCAGAGTCTGCTGGAGAAGGCACCTCTGGCCTTTTTGTGCTCTTTGAATGGATTTGATAAGTCCAGGGGCTCCTGGGATGATGAAGTTCATGATGACTTCTACAATCTTCTCATTGATAAACCGCTCAGAGTGACTGTGTTCAACATGGAAGACCATTCAGAGATTGTGGTTCCTCAATATACGGTAGAAATTGAGTGTGAGGGAGCGGTTGTAAATGCAGCAATGCAGAAATACTGGAAACAAGTTGCCAAAGAACGTGTTTCCATAGAATACCCTGAAACAGAAACTTTCCTCCAAGATGGTCAAACTGAGTCCAACATGACACACCTCACTGTTTCCAAAGGAAATGCGAATACTTGCATGTACAAGAAGCCAAACCTCTCCGAAAACAAAAAGGAGGACGTATATGCTTCTTCTATTGCGCAACCCCATTTCTTCTGGTGTCAGTACGCCAACACAGAGGAGCTCAGCAAAGTTACGAGGCTTGCTCAGGAAGCAGGTCTGAATGAACAGGACATGACGTTCCCAGAGACTCTTGGTCCTGGCAGTCCATGCCTTGCTCTTTTTTCCAGTGACAACCAGTGGTATCGAGCTCAAATAATTAGCAGAGTTGACGATGCATTGAATGTCTTGTTTATTGACTATGGAAATGAGTCTGATGTTGACATCAAGAATGTGAGATCACTGCCTCCGAGTTTGCTGGAGAAGGCTCCTCTGGCTTTTTTGTGCTCTTTGAATGGATTTGATGAATCCAGGGGCTCCTGGGATGATGAAGTTTACGATGCCTTCTACAATCTCTTGGTCGATAAACCACTCACAGTGACTGTGTTCAATATGGAAGACCATTCAGAGATTGTGGTTCCTCAGTATGCAGTGGAAATTGAGTGTGAGGGAGCAGTTGTAAATGCAGAAATGCAGAAATACTGGAAACCAATTGCCAAAGAGCGTGTTTCGATAGAACACCCTGAAACAGAAACTTTCCTCCAAGATAGTCAAACTGAGTCCAGCATGACACACCTTAGTATTTCCAAAGGAAATGTGAATACCTGCAAGTACAAGAAGCCAAACCTCTCTGAAAACAAAAAGGAGGAGGTATACGCTTCTTCTATTGTGGAACCCCATTTCTTCTGGTGTCAGTACGCCAACACAGAGGAGATAAGCAAAGTGTCGAGGCTTGCTCAGGAAGCAGGACAGACCCAACAAGACACGATGTTCCCAGAGACTCTTGGTGCTGGCAGTCCATGCCTTGCTCTGTTTTCCAGTGACAACCAGTGGTATCGAGCTCAAGTAATTAGCAGAGTTGACGATGCATTGAATGTCTTGTTTATAGACTATGGAAACGAGTCTGACGTTGACATCAAGAATGTGAGATCACTGCCTCAGAGTCTGCTGGAGAAGGCTCCTCTGGCCTTTTTGTGCTCTTTGAATGGATTTGATAAGTCCAGGGGCTCCTGGATTGATGAAGTTTATGATGATTTCTTCAATCTTCTGGTTAATAAACCACTCGGAGTGACAGTGTTCAACATGGAAGACCATACAGAGGCTGGAGTTCCTCAATACGCAGTGGAGGTTGAACATGAGGGAGCGGTTGTGAATACACTAATGGAGAAATACTGGAAAGGAGTGGACAGTGGATCAGGTTAGTGGACTATACTTGCTGTCACTTTTTGAAACCTTATAAAGGTCTTGTTGCTAATTTACATTTATTAGGTTTCTAATGAATGTCATATTCCCTTGTTTAATGTCATTTGATCTTTCATCTTTAGTGAACCAGGACGATGAGGAGAATTGAGGATTAAAGTCGTCAAGAAGCCGTCGAATGAATGGTAGGACTCTTTTTTTCTAATCCATGTCCTCTACAAGAAATATTTAAAGGGTGGGTCCTTTAGGTTTTTATATTATTCTGTAGCTTCCCAGTGGTGTTCCTTATGTATTCAAATTTGAACATTCAAATTTTGCATCAAAATGCTATTTTCCACAAGCCCTTAAACAGACAGGAGTACCGGCAGGGAAGCTAAGCAATGTACTGCTGTGTGGGCGCCACATTAGTGTGGATCTGAATGTCACACAATAACACAAACTAACTAACCAATCAATGCAGCGGTAGATCAGCAACTCACGTGTTCTGTGAGGTAAAATTACTGTTTTTGTGAATGGAGTCTGGTTTGGTGGCTTTGAAGACAGCCGTTATATCGCTCTTTTCAAAGCCACCAGACTCCATTCACAAAAATAATTTTAATAATAATATGTGATCTAATCTTTGTGTTTGTTTGTTTGTTTCAGCTCTGGACCCAGATGAAACACAGTCATGACGGAGCAGCCTTGACTTTAACTAAAAATACATGTTTGTCTTGTTAGAAATTTTATTTTACAAACTAAGTGAAAGGAAGTTTGCCATGTGGTTAATTTGTGCCAATAAACATATAGATCTTGCATGGATGAATAAGGGGGGTGAATTTTTAAAATGGATTATTTGAACAGGCTGTTTTACAGGCTGTGTTAGCTATACAAATCTATCAAAAGGCCAGTCTTCTTGCTCTTCGGCCTTAAATATGTTGAGTTTTACAGTCACACAGTTTAATTATGTTGAAAGTGATCAAATTTGCATATCCATTATGATACTGGGGCTTAAATCTTCAGTTTTGGTGTTTTCATCAAGAAATCCATGCATTAACAAGTATCCCAAAACAAACAAACTTTCAGACCCCTCCCCAGCTCAGCCCACATTAAACAGGGTTCTATAGAGACAAGACACTACAAAGAGAGGTGTTTAAAGTTGGACATTAAATACATTTTTATAACATTTCCACCATTGATATAGACTACCAAATCTCTTGCCAATTCTAATACTGACTAGATATTCTCAGAGCTACTAACTCTTCTGCCGTGTGTAGTGTGCACTCATGCACGTGGAGCGAAATAGCGAGAACGAGCGCGGTGTGTGAGTGAAGGCAGGCAGGCAGAGGAGCAGAGTACAGCAGAGACTCCGGTCCTGGAGACCAAAGCTACGGTCTCCCCCGCGTCCTCCGACCGCAGCCAACACTGTTTAGCAAGACGGGCTTCACTAGATATAAGTTTGAGGTTTTGGTGCTTCCGTGTAGTTTGTGTTGGAGTCTTGTCTGAACAGCGTAGCCACACGCGAGCGCACATGGGACACCGACCTGCAATGATTTATACGTGTAAGAAGTTACAAACAGTTCCTTTAATGCTCTGAATATTGTGTAGAGAATCTTTAACTCTTATATTGACATCGTTTTCAACTCGCCTATATAATCTGCATAGAATTCCTGACATTTAGTTATGGATTTTGGTTTTATGGATTCTGGGGGCGCCACTGCATAAATGCACATAAAGTTCTCTCACTTCAGTGTACTTAAGAGACACACCCTGGTTTCATCCTCCATCTACAGTAGGTGGCAGCATTTACCATTTACAGGCTCAGGTTAACTCTGTGTTGATAAACTGTTGCTAGGCAACCACAGCAACGAAATGACAGAGTTGCACCAGGCAGCAGCATCAGGGGATTACGACCAAGTTGAGGAGATTCTGAGGAGAAATGAATGCAATCCCAATCAGAGAGACATGGACTGGAGCCAAAAGACACCTCTACACTGGGCAGCAGCTCAAGGTAGATCAGTGGATCAGTGGAAATGTACCGGGTCCTTTCTCCTGATACTCCTACAGGTCAAATATCATTAGTTTTACACCTGTCACCATTCAAATACCTTCTGCTAGTCTCATATTTTACCCTCTTTTCCTCCTTTTGGGACTTTATCTTACATTTACTTAAAGGCTAAGTCGCCAGATTTAAAGGCCATGCAGTTTTTACTTTTTTACTAAGCAAATTAAATATCCACATATACATGTTGGGACTGAAAGATATGCTTATATATATATATATATATATATAGTATGATAATAATATAGTTGTTTTTTTATGTTTAAACTAAACTGTTTGCTACAATACAGCATCAGAAAACAATAACTTAGATATAATAGCCATTAGGTAGCCTGTTAATTAAAATACCTGTCAATTAAATTTACTTAACTTGTCATGTTAATGCTGTTATTTTGATTTACCTTAGTTTATTGTTTATTTTGTTATTGTCTATTTGCTTTTATTCACCTTATATTAGTCAACCCTCACCTATTTTCTTTCTTCTGTCTGGCCTTGTTTAGGGATTGTATTGTTGGTCTTTCTATGACGTGGCTTAGTGTTGTTGAAAATTTGAAATACAATAAACTTAAAGTCATAATTATTAACAATGTAATATATAATATGATTATAAAAATATTATTTTCCTTATTCAATAGATAATGTTTCAATTAATTGTTCAATTTATAAAAATTTATAAAAATCAGTCCAAAATGTCTTCATCAGATGTTTTGTTTTGTCTATAACTAGCAGGTTAAACCCCAAAGATATTTAATTTGCAATAACATCAAACAAAGAAAAGCATGAAATTTGTCACATTGGAGAAACTGGAACGGGGAATGTTTGGTGTTTTTGCTTGAGAAATGACTTATTACATCGACAATTAATCAAATATCACATTTGCGTAGTTCTTCTACACGCTTGGCACACGGGAGAAGTTTCAGTCGGTTGCAATCTGCAACCTCACCGCTATATGCCTCTAAATCCTCCACACTGCACCTTTGTTGTGTAGTGCCCTTTTTGTTGCATTAATGAATTTATTGTTTTTTCTGTTGCTTCTATTCCTTCCATCTTATTATCATAGTAAGAATTTGCCTTTACCACAGTAGATAAGTTGTTTTTAAACAACTAGATAAAAAAAAAATCATCAATTCTTAAAGGTACTGTTTGTAACTTCTTACATGTATAAATCAACCCAAGTCGGTGTCCCAAGCGCGCTCACGCATATGCGCAGAGGTTTCCCGTAACTTGTGAAGTGACGGGGTTCTCCAGCGAGAAACGTTATCGTCTCCGACCAAAACTCCGGTGTCTCCCCTGTTTCCTCCGGCCGCGGTCGGGAGGCTGAGGCAGGAAAAGCCAACACTAGGTTCAGCAGTGATTCATGGAGAGACCTCCGTCTGGTCAGCTAGCATTACTGCCAAGCAGGTGAGATATAGAGTGATATTGTGGTGTTAGCTGACGTGTGTCGCCTCACTGTTATGACCGATGCTCGTTCATGTCTATGTAGAGCGAGCGCGAGCCCGAGCAACAGGACGCTGACTTTCGTTGACTTAACGGTCACAGATGTCGCTGTTAACCAGCAATTTCTGATTCTTACAAACAGTCCCTTTAAATGCACGTGTCAGATCACACTGATGCGTTTTCCACAGGACATACAGAAACGGTCAGGATCCTCATTGAGCATGGAGCCAGGCCGTGTCTGAGGACGGAGCATGGATGGACTCCTGCCCACAGCGCTGCAGAGTCTGGCCGGCTGGCTGTGCTGCGGCTGCTGCACTCCCTCCATGCCCCTATAGACAAGGAGGACTGCTGTGGAGACAAACCAGCACGGATAGCCGAAATATATGGACACCATGACTGCGTCCGATTCCTTAAAAAGTATAAAATTAAGTTTCCAATTCTTATTTCATTCTCTGAATCATACCTCCCTAATTTTCACACTTGTGTCATACTTTAAGTAATTACACCTGATGACGATGCCCTGTTTTTGTGTGTTGCAGAGCAGAAATTGAGGGCCAAGCGTACCGCAAGATGGCAGCCCTAAAAGGGATTTCAGTGGATGACACAGACGAGGAGTGGGCAGAGCAAGGCAAGGAAAATGAAGAAAATGCGAAATCTAAGAGCAACATTCAGACGTAGGCTTAACTCGCCTTTACGCAACAAAGAGTGTGCAAGAGTGACATCCTCATAACCTTTAAATTGACAGTGTTTCTGTGGTATTTCAGTGCTTCAGTACAAATGAAAAACAAATACAGTATTGCTCAAACCACATATGACATTAATATGTAGTTTAATTTAATGCAACAAACAAAGAATACATGTTGGGAATATTTACTGTCAGAAACACAGATATCTACTAAAACATTACAACAGTGTACAGTGGACTTTAACTTGTATCACAGGTAATAAATCATCTGTGGTTTTATGTGTAAAATGTAGTTTGTTTTGATGTGAAAGGGCACATATTTTACATGATTTTCACATCTTACTAGTTGACTCCAACTTGACGGTGCTGTCAGTAGTCGATGCTGGAGCCTGGAGAGCAGAGGAGAAGGATGTGTTAAAAAAAAACAGTAGTCATTCTGGTATTTTAGACGAGTAAACTGAGTCGTAGCACACTTACGATTTTCTTTAGACGATTCCCCAGTGCATCACGGGTCTGAAAATCGGATTAAAACATCATTAATGGTGCTATACTACCTTGTTTGTGGTTTGTAGCATTTCTACGTAAGCCCTGACAGGCAAGTGACATTTTTTTTTTTTCTGGTGATCCATTTTCTAAGTCTGATCTAAATTATTCTCTCTCCTGTGTTCATGACTTAAGAACAGGTGGAAAACATTTTTTTGTAAGGATAATATTTCTAGATTTTTGTCTGTGAAAATGGTAAAAAAAATCTTCCACCTGTTTTCCCTAAGAGGCAAAAAAAGTAACTTAGAAAAATCAGCCTAAAACACAGAAGAGAAAATAATTTCAATCAGACTCAGAAAAAGAAAATTCTCGCTTGCCTTTCAGGGCTTCCGTACATTTCTAATTACACATTTAACTTATTTAAAAAGTAAAACAAATAGGCTGTGTTGTAGTTTGGATACACTCCTTGATTTGGTGTAGAGCCCCAAATGCTAAAATTTCTTCCCAGATATTTGTTGATGTTTAAAAATTCACCACGATAACAAATGTTAACCTTTTTGCACCCTATAACAAAATCATGGAGTGTATGTATATTTAAAGGAATAGTTTGACATTTGGGGAAATAGCCTCATCTATGTCTACCGTGGCTGCATTGAATTCTGGTCTATTGAAGGTACTGAAGTTTGGTTGATATAATTGCAGCCGGAACTTTATTTCCCATGTTTTTGCGTCTAAGTGACTAATAGGGGCAACAAATCCTGAAATCGGTCCAGCATTGAGGGAGAGCGCTGTAGACGGCAGCTGCTCACATTTTGTAATGTAATCCTATTGGGGCAAGCTGGCACAGTCATTTACGTCCACTAGAAGTGTTTGTTTTTGCCACTGACAGGCTCTCATTGTTATTATAAGTGTCTGACATCATAAAAAGAGTCTCGCTGAAGAAGAAGTCTCGTTGTGAAATCTGGCGAGGTGACGTGTTGCTGGAAGACAACGGTGGAATAGTGGAATACATCCATGGTGGAAACACGAGTGCCAGCCGGGCAGAGTTTGTTGTGTAGATTAGTGTTATCTAAAAGATTTTTAATGGCATGGCTGAATATTTAGATGATTACCACAATGTGGATGAGGTCTTTTAATTAGATTTATTTGAGCATACGGATATTCAGATTTCACAACGAGACTTCTCCGTGAGCGGGACTTGGACACCATAACAAACAGACCGTATCAAGCTCATTTCGCAGCTGCAGCGTTATTGTTCAATAACGAACCGATTTCAGAAATTGTTGTCCCGATTAGTCACTTAGACAAAAAACAATGGTGAAATAGCATCCAGTTTGAAAAGTACAAAAATGAACCCCCTTTAAATATTCAAAATATTTTCTGCTGGCTTACCACCAAAGTAACACAGTATACAACATAGTTGATCCAGAAATGCAACAAACATTATGATTTAGGTTGGTGATTTCTCTGAAAGAATTAAAACTATCTTACTTGTTTGTCCCCCAGGCAGGTGGTTAACAAAATGAACAAACCCTGCAAATGAAATGACAAAAGGTTACTGAGCAAGAAACACTTTTACTGGTCCAGATGCTTACTTGAAGATCATATTGACCACACCTGGAATGCGTTCAGCAGGGTGAAGACATAGTTGACTACGATGGCTATGGGTCCAGATGTGAGGTCAATAAGCATCACCGCAAACCCAAAAGCCCAAGTCACACCGAAGATTGGAGTCAGAAGAATAACTGTCCTCACGACAGTTACGGCAGCCTGTTTTTCCTTTTCCATAGATTTTTCTGTCTTCATATCCAAAAGCTTAATGATTACCATCAGCATGGCGAACGCGTTGAAGAAGATGATTATACCGACTGGTATGATGAATGTGTAGATGGACCCCTTCATGAGTCCAGTATAAAGCAGCCAGCAGGTGTCACGGGAGAAGTACACGCCTTCAGCACCGCCCTTATAGCTAAGGAACGTGCTAACAACAACCAGCAATGGAAACACATAGCCCAGGACTAATGAGAGCTTCAGGTAGGTTTTCTTGCTCACATTGTGGAACACAAACATTGCTTGATGAAGAAGCATGCTGCTCAGAGAAAACATCCAAAAGAACATGGACAGGTAGCAGAAATGCTTCAACACCACAAGGATCCTACACCACATTTCTGATATATGCCTTGGGCTAGAAGATGCTAAAAAACAGCAATCTGCAACCAGCAAACATAGAGAAATGTTTACGTGGGCAGTATGGCGTAAATATGAAGTATTTGTCTTCACTACAGTACTCCAGATGGCCATTTCTATCACAAGGTTGATAATGAGGGACAGGACTGATACAGACAGTCCGACGTAGGTCACCTCTTCGAGCCCGGTGATGTCCACTGGATACCTTGACATCAGAATGGCAAATGTGGACAAATGGCTGCAAGTGCAACGTCCCTCATTAGAAACACCCATCCATTTGCATCCTTCTTGGGACCAACCCCTGGTGTTGTTGTCCCAATAGACACACTGTATGCGAACGTTGCGAGGCCTCGGCCTCAGCAACGCAAAGC
Source organism: Sebastes fasciatus (assembly GCF_043250625.1). NCBI lineage: Eukaryota > Metazoa > Chordata > Actinopteri > Perciformes > Sebastidae > Sebastes > Sebastes fasciatus. The sequence goes on along the minus strand of NC_133809.1, from coordinate 7,764,463 downwards.
TGATTTCAACCTCAACTGAACCCAGTTGTTTATTTTCAGTAGTTGTTGACACAATGATGCTGTTGGGCACGTACTCGTCATCTTTGCGGGGTAAATACATCTCCAGCTCTTTAAACCCAGCTGTTTTTACAGTGCCGGTTTGGTTTGCGGTAGAAAGAACGACGGTGGCATCGAACACCTTGTTAACACATGACCTCTGCATGCAACTGGATGCGGCTACCTCTATATTTCTCTTTTTAGGGGCACGTGTTACGTTTGTCACTTGAATCAAGTTCTCAACAGCATCCAGATATCGCTCAGCCAATGAAATATTGCCTTCGTCAGCCGTTGTCCATGATTCGTTAAGAGAACTTTCCAGCAAATTGCTGGATGACTCCAGAAAATCCTGAAAACAAAGAAGGTTGTTTTAATTGCAGTACAACAAAAAAAAATCCTTTCTCCTGGTTGTATTAATTATGAAAAAGAATAAGTACGGTTACATGGATACATGGTAAATATGTGTATTTGACTGTATTTATACTAAATATTGCCACAAAATGATTGGTTGATTTAATGACACCCGTGGTTGGCGGTAACAGCAAGTGAGGTTTAAAGGCACGGACACACCAAGCCGACATCAAAGAGCTAGCGCCAATGAAGACCGACTGTTGCGTCGCCTCACGTCATCTTTGTCTTGGCCGACAAGTTGCACTCGAACACACCGCAAAGACTACAGCCGACAGCCAGTTAGCACGTACGTTCTGCGCCTGCGTGAGAGGAAATAACTCTCCACACCAGAAGGTGTCGGTAGTCTGTATTCGTCATTCAAAAAGGGAAACCGGAAGACTGAGGACGGCGGATATACAAGCCGTTGTATGATATATGATATGATATATACTGTATATAATATATATATATACCAAATCTTTATTCACATATCTTGAGGTGAGAGGCCTTTCAATATCGTCATGCCAGTTTTTCCTCGCCAAAATTTTGTGCAAGTTTGGACCGTTATTTAACCTCCTTTGCGACAAGCCAGTATGACATCGCAAAAACGCAAATTGCTTAATGCGTTAATGAAATTAGAGGCATTAAAATGAATTTGTGCATAATTATCGCATTAACTTTGACAGCCCTAATTCCAACGATAATTAATACCTAAAACATGGTTTGAGTTAATGAAAATGTTAAAGGGACTATTTGTAACTTTCAGAAATGCTTCTTAACAGCGACACCTGTGGCCGTGAAATCAACGAAAGTCAGCGTCGGGCTCGTGCTTGTGCTCGCTCTAAATGGACATGAACGAGCATCGCTCAAAACAGTGAGGCGACACACGTCAGCTAAAAGCACAATATCACTCTATATTTCAGCTGCTTGGCAGTAATGTTAGCTGACCAGACGAAGGTCTCTCCATGAATCAATGCTGATACTGTGTTTGCTTCTCCTGCCTCAGCGCAGGCTTCAGCAGCGGGGCTCCCCAGCGAGAAACTCGTCTCCCTCCGCCCGCAGCCGGAGAGAGCAGGAAGACACCGGCAACCGGTCGGTAACGAGACGGCAACGTTTCTCTCTGCGGAGCCCCGTTACTTCCCAAGACACGGAAAACCTCTGTTGGTCTGGAGGAGCTGCAGCAGTTATTTCTGCACAAACGTCCACTGTACATTCACTAGTTATTTCTCAGAGCTAAACTAACTCTTCTGCAGTGTGGAGTGAGCGCGCGTTCATGTCTAGAGGTGGAAGAGTACGCGAGAACGCGCGCGCTGTCTGAGTGAAGGCGAGCAGACAGAAGAGACGAGACAGCGGCAGCACGCGAGCGCGCATATGCGAGCGCGCATGTGTACCGACCCGCTACATTTATACGCTTAGAAAGTTACAAACAGTCCCTTTATGGGTTACAACATTAAATAAAATATTAAGTAATTCCCTTTTTGCCTCCATATCAGAAACCTAATAATAATAATAATAATAATATTCAATAAAGACAATCAAAGATTCTGTAATACTTACATTCGTTGTTGGGTCGTCATTTATGCTGTTTAGCTTTTGACTCAAACTGAGGAGTACTTGAACAGATGCGTTCATGTTGGAGAAAGTGTTGATAGTCTGTGAGCTATTAGTGACATTCTCAAGGAGGGAAAATACACCTTTAGCATTTTCATTTAGTGAGCCAAGTCCGATGTCAACAATCTGTAACAACAGTGATGAATTATGGGTGATGAATATTTGGGTCAAAATGTAAACATCAACTACCACCACAGGATTTCATCTCCAAAAAGCTGAGGCCAACTATTTAATGCATACAAACTAGATAATGCTTTCTGTAAAACTTTCATTTTGTAACATGTATTTCTGCCCGCAGATTATAGCTTTGGATATCAGGTTATTTTTATTTGCTGCTTTAGATTCTGCTAATATGTTTGGTATGAATTTTTTTTTTATGAACTTTTCTATAAAATGATGGAGATCTCGCTTTATGTTTTTCAGTTATTAAAGTTAGGCTTACGTTTGCTCTTTGCAGCGCACGGTTCACTTCCTGGTTCACACACGCTGAAACCTCTGGTTCCCATGTCGCCTCTGTTGGGCTGAAATGATGCATCCGTTAGTCAATTAACTTAAAATGAATGAATATGATAATCAGTTAATCATATAAGTATTTTTTAAGCAAAAATCCATAAAATGTATTGGTTTCAGGTCCTCAAATTGAATATTTGTTCAATTTCTTTTAGACTTCTGTGGTAGTGAACTGAATATCTTTGGATATGGACTGAGCAAACAATTGTGATGGGCATTTTTTAGACCTAACAATTAATGGATTAATCAGAAAAATAATCAGCAGATGATTTGCTAATAAAAATAATAATTAGTCACAGTCTTACCCAGGATTGCACTTCCTTCGTCTTTTTCCAACACCGTTCGTGCATTTTAACACTGCAGTGAATCCAGCTTTGGTCTCTTTCCAAACACCTTCAGCTGCACAGGACTGCTCATTTTCTGTTTTGAAGAAGAAAAATGAAGGCTTGATTCATCATTTGTTACATGTGTTAACCAGAACAACTAATATTTTTACAAAGTCAACTTCAGGAGAACAAGAAGTTAATCTGAAATTATGTTGGAGCACGGTCGGAAGCTCTGCAAAAAGCTGGAAATTGAAACCTTGATTTGGGATAATTTTATCACAGATTACTTTTTGGTTGAACTGCTCATAACTCAGACATTTGCAACTAGTGACATTTGGGTGCCAGTAGACATGGCTTTGCTTTGAAGGGTCATGAAACAGGGATCCTTATCAAATACTAACGCTTGGTCAGTGGCCCTACGCTCCAGCCCGTTCTCATTCTCTGGGCGTCAAATACTAAACCGTCCCACCCACCCATCCTGCGCTGACTTTCTCGCTCTTCATACTACATCAGTTGCTCTGACCGTCTAATAATGACGTGGATGAGTTTACATTGGAGTTAGTTGAAAGCCCGGTGCATCTCATACAGACACTAAAAATGGGGGTCTGCAACCTGTGGCTCTGGAGGCACATGCGGCTCTTTAGCTCCTCTCCAGTGGCTCCTTGTGGATTTTTAAAAATGGAAATGAATAACTGTTTTTTGTTTACATTTTCATTTTTATTTATCATTGTTGTAGGTCTATGGTATGACGGTACGACGGTATGGCGGTACGGCGGTACGACGGTACGACGGTACGACGGTACGACGGTACGATGGTACAACGTAGTATTAGGGCCACAATGAGGAAAAAAAATAAATCTCAGATTACGAGAATAAAGTCATAATATTATAAAGTAGTAATTTTACGTGTTATTTAATTTTTTTCTCATAAAGTTATGACTTTATTCTCGTTATATTACGACTTTGTTTCTCATAAAGTTATGATTTTATTCTTGTTATATTACGACTTTGTTTCTCATAAAGTTATGACCTTATTCTCATTATATTACGGCTTTTTTTCCTGTATAGTTATGACTTTATATTTGTTATATTACGAATTTTTTTCTCATATAGTTCTGACTTTATTCTCGAAATCTCATTTTTTTTTCACCCCCTCAATGTGTCCCCTTTTTTTTTTTGTTGCCTAAAATGGCTCTTTTGATAGTAGAGGTTGCCGACCCAGGCGCTAAAAGGTGCCTCAGTGTTTCGGTATCAGAGAGGGGGCCACTGACCAAGCGCCGGTATTTGACGGGTTGGGAGTGAGAACGGGTTGGCCCTACATAATAAGGTGCTGTAATTTACATAGCTATCAAAGTCGAAGCATTGTTGTGGGACTTTTCGCTAAAAGTATTGTATGTGCTATGCTCACTATATTTTTCATTACATTGTGGGCTTATTTGAGGGCAATATATAGTGCATAACATTCACAATTTGGACACTCAATTAAAATGACAAAAATGTAATATATTGCCAGCAAATATGGATGTGATGTCGGACAAAGTCGTTGTTTTAACTAACACTGAAACATACCATAGATGATATTGACAGACGTTGACGCAGTTCTCTCTTCATTGCACCTGTTCTTAAAAGTGCATGTTAGTAGCGGTGTAACCATGGAATCATTACAGCTAACAAGTGCATTAGCTGCATAAACATCTTCAGGATCATCAAAAAGACCTGCAGGGATCACATACGCATGTCAGTTTGCACAAGGATTCAGTGAAATGAATGGACAAAGAAGATGGACACAAGAAAATGTACGTACCCGCGAAGATGTTTTTGTGATTCCATGTCACATTATACTTTTCATTGCTGCTGTCTATCTCACATTTGACTCTTACTTTCGGTGTATCTGAGCTTTTTCTGCAGCGTGGAAATTCTGGTTCCGTGGTGATGTCAATGTTTGGCAGGACGGATACGTTCAATACAGCACTGGCTTTGTGAGATATGGTGTTTAACTCGAACTTTTGAAGATAAGCACATGTGTACTCTCCTAAGAAAACAAACAGGATAAGACAAACAAGCACAGCTTTTTAAGTTGATATGGTAGTGGTTAGCAAATTATTTTACATATCCATCAGATACTGAGCAACATTAGCATCAGTGTTTCTGTCCACCTGATGAATGTAAATCCCCAAATCTCCTTTTTAGCTCTGTTTTGGTCTCCACCAACTCCTATAACATTTAAGCCAGCAATTCAGCGTATAGCGTCAGCTCTTCAGCATCCAGCATTCACACCGCCAATAGATCCGCTTAAATGTTACAGACTAGTGCTTTAAGTGAAGTACAAGCAGTGTTGGGGAGTAACTAGTTACATGTAACAGAGTAATTCAATTACAAAATAAATGTAATTGTAATCAGTTACATTTACTGAGAAAAAAAATATGTAATTAGATTGGTGAATACAAAGGGGTTACGTCCGAATATTCTTTCAGTAAAAAGCTTATTTAAATGTATGTAATACAACATTCATGCCGGCGCTCTGTTACAATCTTAATTATTAAATAATGTTTATAATAAAGTCATTTCCACACACTTTTTTTTTTTAATTTTGAGGTAAACATTGGGGTAATTTGGCAGTAATTCCAAAGAAATTTCAAAGAGGCTACTTGTGAATTATCACCTAATTACCATGAAATTTGCGGACCTGTAAAATGAAGTGTTACCAGAGATTTTAATAGACGTTTTCAGCATTGAGTACTGTTGTGAGGTTTACACTGCCTGGTTTAAGACAATGTTTTTGGGACCTTTTCAGCTTTATTGAAGTAATTAAAATATTTACATTACTTATAACAGTTTTAACAGAGTAAATCTGTAATCTATTACATTTCTAAAGTAACCTTCCCAACACTGAGTACCTCAAAATCATACTCAGTACTTTAGTAGTAATGCAGTGGCTGAAACAAACATACCTGCCCAGAGTTCTGATACGTTTTTAAGTGTGACTTTGGTCTCCAATGTTGCTGATGTCACCTCTGACTCTGTGCCATTAAATATCTCATATTTGGTGTCGTCTTTTTTCAGCCGCCACACTGGTTGTGTTCCCAGGTCCTGCCGTAATATGCATCTGATGATGGGCTGGTCGTAGTGACACACGGGGCTTTTAGGCGGCATTTTAATACGGACAACACCTGCGGAAAATAAGAGTCGAATCAGTATAGAAGCCAAGGACAATCTACATCCAGAAGGTATGATGTGTGTCTGTCGGTGAGTATGGGCACCGAAAGTAAGGGGGCCAATGTGTCATACGCCCTCCCATTTTACGGCCCTATCCCACTTTCTTTTTAAGGTTGTGAATCACTGTATCCCCGCAAATGCCCCTATATTGCAACACAGTGAAAAAAAAAATATCATCAATTCCCGTCCACCCCGTGTATGTCCAGACTGGAAGGTGTCAGAATTCAATTCAAACTTTTTTGCAGACTCAAGGTCCAGATAAGAAAAAAGAAAAAACAACAAGAATACATTACATATAATACATAAAAATACAGGAAGCACTATAAAAAGTCATGATTAAAAGATATTAAAAAATATTAATATTAATATAAATATATACATACATCAATGCCTTACATATAAAGAACCATACCAGTGCCTCCACAGCTGTGATTGGTACCGTGTAGTGCTGAATCTTATGTTAGACAACCGCAAGATGATGTCATTCTCAGAGTGATTTAGCCGGTATATATATTTGTACATGAGATTTCTTAAGACTGTTTGAAAAGTATTTATGCCTGCAAACATTTCACTTGCACTGGAACATCCTGGTCTTTTTAGTAATATTCTCATTGCATCATTATATGCAACCTGAAGTCTCTGTAAGCTTGCTTTCTTATAGTTTGACCACAAATGGGCTGTATACAGTGGTGTACACTAATCTCTGAACAGAGACATCTTCACTTTATCGGAACACATACTAAACTTCCGTGAGAGAATGTTTGCTTGTGCGTACATCTTGTGGCATTGCCTATAAATATCATCATCATCTGTCATGTCTTTAGTAATGAAATGTCCAAGATATTTTACCTTATTACAGACACAAAGATTGTTATCAGACAATTTGAAGTCTGGAAATTTTCGACATTTGTCCTCCTTCGTTCTACAGGTCAAGACTACACTTTTACTGGCATTAGTGTTTTTTACTCTACACATGCGCTCTCATTTTAATCTGTGCAGCAGCTGTCTCAGCACGGCTCCATCTCAGCTGTGTCTCACGTAACCGCAACCATTTTGCAACCAATTGTTGTCTGCATTTCCACCGCAGTCTAAAGACCTATGAAGATTAGGCAAATCAGTCCACTGAGGTATGAAAAAGCAACATGACATGCGACGAGGGCTGCTGGTGGTCACAGAGGTAAACAACCCACTCTGCAGTCTGCAGTTCAGTGTGTCCGCCCGTTTCATCTAAAAAACACGTTGAAAAACATGAAGTTTTATGTCGCTGCGATGACATTTACTGCTGTATAGTATTTACTGATGTTCCTTGGATATAATGAATGAAATACGGAGGAAGAAAAGTAAACTAAGAGCGTCTGTCTCCGCAGTAAATTACCTGTTGAGTGTTTGAGGGTCATTTATTTGTGCTTTAGAACGTAACCGCTTTGAAACAATCAGAAAATAACATTTCTTTCTGTCATTCACAGCGCCGTCACACTGCGCTCTCAATGTTTACTGAGGTAATAAATCAAGCGAGAAGTCTCATAGACTTCTATACAATCAGACTTCTTTTTGCAACCAGAGGAGTCGCCCCCTGCTGGCTGTTAGAGAGAATGCAAGTTTAAGGCACTGGCTTCACCTCTCAGACTCGGAGGTTGCCCACTGGTTTTAAATGAATCCTAACAGATGCATCCCGCCCTCCGTTAGACATAATTACCTGAGCTCTCCAGGTCAAGTGATCCCGACAGAGTGCTGCTCAGGCCTTTCGTTCTTTCAAACAAGTCTTGGTGTCTGATGTTGTCAGCAATGGTTATTTCAAAATATGCGATGACGCTTCCAAGCCTTCAGTGAAAACAAAGTACAGATTTCACTCACATATTGAAAACAGAAATATAACAGAAATAATTTTATTTGGTAAACAAAGCAAGTACCTGTATTTGGTTATTGTTAAGATGTCAAATCCTGTCAAAGTGCTGTACACCTTTTTCATCTGCAAGGGAACAACTCATTTACACATCAGTATGCTATTAGCAAACGACAATACCTAAATTAATTTGTCCTGATCTGATAAAGGTAATTAATTACGTAATGTGCTGTTTATTAATAAATATTAGTCATTACCTCCTGTAACAAATTGTTATTACAGTCCTTAAATTCCTGAGTGTTTTTTTTTTCCAGACAATTGAGATGCTCCGGTCCTTTCATAATAATGACTCCACTGATAGTAACTGTGAAAAAAAAAGATGCATGCTTTATACACACAAATACACACACACATATGCACAAACACAGTAAGAATTAACCAAATACCTGTTTTGTTTGAAACACACATGTGAGCCGAGTTGCTGGCGAAGACGCATGTCCCGTTGCCACAACATTTCTGACTAGATTTCTGACAAACTTTATCGCTCCAGATGAAGCCGGACTGGCAGCGACACTCTGTGCCGTCCGGGATGCTCTGACACTCTGATTAGGAAAAAAAGCACAATAGTTTAACCTGGGGATTCATTCTTTTTATTCTAATTAAATGTAGAATATTCAGTATTTAAAATATTAGAAAAATGTTTACTTGTTGTCTTTTGAAGGTTGTCAACTTTCAGGGTGGTGTTACTCACAAAAGGCGTCAGTTTCTTAGTGATGTTTGCGATTACACTTTCCTCTATTGTCAGTTTGACATAATACATTTGTGTTGAATTGCCTGAAACATGCAAACAGACTGACATCAACCTAAATACAAAATGTTTCAAAATATCACATACACCTTATCTGTTATCTGGAAAACCGTTATGGGTTGACAAGAAGTATTCATACAATTACATTACAAAATACATTTCTCTTGTGTTGTTCTTTCTCATAACTAAGAGAAGTGTAAATAATAGGCTACGACCTAATTATTCCTACATACATGAAGGGGTCCCTGGTATATTCTCTATCTTGTAAGGGGTCCTTGGCTGAAAAAAGATTGAGAAACTCTGCGCTGGAGTCCTCTAATGTGTCTTCTTTAAAGTGAGACAAAATAAACAGGACATTTTATCTTAGATTTTTTTGATAAATAATGTGGATATCTTCCTATAGTATGTATACTGGACTGAATATGTGTACCTATTTAAGGTGAGCTTATATGTAACCCATGTTTATTTTTATTTTTATATGCTTGTGTTATTCACGTTGGTTATATTCAGTGACCTGTATATTATTATATAGTTTGTTTTGATTTATCTTTATACATGCATTCATGTTGAAATGTTGAAAAGTATTGTAACCCCTTGTGAAGGAAACTGTCAACCTAGGTCAAAATATTTTGATGTAAAAGGGGATAAAAAAAAATTAAGTTTAAATTTAAAAAAAAGAAAAAAAACTAATTTTGAAACTCAAAATAAAAATAATTTTACCTTGTTCAGTAGCCTGTAAAAGTCAAAAGAAAATCATTAAATTTAATGCAATTTAATATTGCAATTTAGAATTTCAAGATCTAATGTGTAATCTTATGATACTGACGTACCTGACAGATGTTCAGTCCCAGGATATAAAGAACTATAAAGGTCCACATCCTACAAATAATCAATAACAGAAGAAGTCATTTGTATTGGCCCTTGGTAAACAGAAGTCTGGTGATTGACTGATGATATAATACGCCGACTGTTTCACACTACAACTCCGACATCTTCCTCTTTTTTTTTTTTACATGAAGACCAAGAAATGAAAAAGTAGTTTTTAATCCCTATCACCTGTTTTGTCTCATGATATGTGTAGCTTTGTGTGTCTGGAAGCAGTTAAAACAGTTAAAGCTACACACTTTACATATATTCATGTCAGATGGAGGGAGAAGATCAAACTGTGGCTTTTATAGTTACCAGTTTATCTCACACATTTTCTTACAGGCTTACAGGACAGTGGCAAAACTCTCTAAAGTCACCGTTGTTGGGTATATTATTAAAGATTATTTTTCAAAAAGAAAAAACATTGAAGGTATATGGAGACTGGTTATCTAAGTTTATAAATAAAAAATAAAACATTAAATTAGAGGCAAATTTTGTGTATGTTGTTCAAAATCACAAATTTGCTTTAAAGGGCTTTAAAATCTGGAAAGCATACGACACCCTCCAACCTTAAAACCTCGATCTGGATAAAGAAAAACTTCTGAAAATTAAGTGTCACCATGTTTTTCTATTGATTTTGACTGTGAGCAGGTTTACACAAATTTGTGCACCTTGAAAAAAAAATTGTAGATACTGTATTTTTCCATTTCCAAATTAACAAAAAACGTTCAGTTAAACAACTAAATTGTTCTGTTATGTTTTAAATAATTGTTTTCCCTTTTTCATCAACAACATAACTTTGCAATCCACAGTGTGAAATACCAAATACAGAAGTGTGCACATTGTCCATTTTTATACCCCCCTCAGAAAAACAAAAACAAATTTTCCAAAGAAAATAAAGAATAAAATTAAAACATAAATAAATAAAATAATAAAAAAAGTAAAATGAAGAGCAGAATTACCCCATAAACCACACTATTGGCATAATAATAATAATAATAATAATAATAATACATATATACTGTTGTGAATTTCTTGATTGCATTGAATTCAATTCACAAAAAGGAATACGGCATTCAGAGAAATTTAGAGTACATCACCAAAACTTACAAAAACACAGCATTGTACTGTATGTTTCATTGCAACAGCTAGTATGACACATAACACGTGTTTTGTAGAAAAATATGAAATGCATATTATGAATGAAAGATATTCAATATAGAAAGATCAGCTAACCTGTTTTCGTTGGTTTGTATCAGTGAACCATCACAGCAGCGTCTCACGATGTTAGAAGAACCCGTCGGTGTCCACAAATGACAGCAGCACACTGATGGAGCTGCTTACAAGGAAGTTTCCAGCTGACTACAGTACATCATCATCACACTTGTCAGTGTTTATTGCAGGTACATATGCAAAATAAAAGAGGCCGTTATGTGCATCTAATTTGACTTTCAAAACATCTCTGGTGCCACCATGACGTTGACATTTTTGGTTTTGAGTGGAAATGTCAGTGTAATTATTGGAGGTATTGCCATGACATTTGGTACAAACATTCACAGTTCCCAGAGGATGAATCATAATAACTTTGGTGATCCCCAGACTTTTCTTTTAGCGCCACCTGCGGCTCTTTAGCCGCTCTCCAGTGGCTCACTGTGGATTTTTAAAAATGGAAATGAATAACTGTTTTTTGTTTACATTTTCATTTTTCTTTATCATTGTTGTAGGTCTATGGTACAACGGTACGACAGAGTATTAGGGCTACATTGAGGAAAAAAATTAATCTGAGATTTCGAGAATAAAGTCATAATATCATGAGAATAAAGTCAGAAGTTTACGAAAAAAAAATCGTAATGAGAATAAAGTCAGAAGTTTATGAGAATAAAGTCATAGGTTTATGTGAAAAAAAGTCGTAATATTATGAGAATAAAGTCATAATAGTCATTTTTACGTGATATTTAATTTTTTCTCGTAAAGTTATGACTTTATTCTCGTAATGTTCCGACTTTGTTCTCGTAATATTATGACTTTATTCTGGAAATCTCTGATTTTTTCCCTCATTGTGGCCCTAATACTCTGTAGTACATTTGCACTTTGGCCCTCACTGCACTAGACTTATATACTATATACTTAAACTATAAACTGTGTTACCTTCATCACAATGCTCAAATGTTTTGCGGCTTTCTTTGCCTAAAATGGCTCTTTTGATAGTAAAGGTTGCTGACCCCTGCCATAGGCACTGTGAGCATGTTAGCCTAGTCATTGTGAGCATGTTAGCACGCAGACATTAGTATTGAGCTCAAAGCACCACTCTGCCAAAGTACAGCCTCACAGAGCTGCTAGCATGGCTGTAAACTCTTGTTTTTATTATTATAATGTCCAGTGACACTTGCAGCCAATATTTTTCTTCATATACTCAAAATATGAAACACAGTAGTTTTCAAGGCTCTGCAGAAATAAAGATGAATGTTTGGGTCCTGCATGTTTGCTGCATGCTGCAAATTGGGTTTATCGAGGCCAGGGGTCAGCAACCTTTACTGTCAAAAGAGACATTTTAGCCAAAAAATCTGTCTGGAGCAGCAAAACATTTGAGCATTGTGATGAAGGTAACACAGTTTATAGTCTAAGTATATAATATATAAGTGTAATGCAGTGAGGGCCCAAATGCAAATTTACTACGGAGTATTAGGGCCACATTGAAGGAAAAAACATCTGAGATTACCAGAATAAAGTCATAATATTACGGGAAAAGAAGTCGTAATATTACGAGGATAAAGTCATAAGAATACGAAGAAAAAGTCATAAGTTTACGAGAAAAAAGTCATAATATTACGAGAATAAAGTCATACTTTTATGAGAAAAAAGAAAATAACATGTAAAATTACTACTTTATAATGCTATGACTTTATGCTCATAATATTATGACTTTATTCTCGAAATCTCCAATTTATTTTTTCCTCAATGTGGCCCTAATACTCTGTTGTACCGTCGTACCATAGACCTACAACAATGATAAATAAAAATTAAAATGTAAAGAAAAAACAGTTATTCATTTCCATTTTTAAAAATCCACAGGGAGCCACTGGAGAGGAGCTAAAGAGCCTCATGTGGCTCCGGAGCCGCAGGTTGGTGACCCCTGATCTAGACCTAACTACAGTTTAAAGGTACATTTAAATTCTCAAAATGTAATGCAATATTGTAACCCTACACACCTTCACACGTCATCACAGCCACATATTTCCTGGAGGAAATACTTTTATTTAAAAATATTTAAATGAGGGGATTACCCATCAGTTTTTGTTTTTAATGAGGTGTCTTTAAGGCTTTCCATTTAATTTGTATTAAAAGTATTTGTTACATGCTACAACTAATAGTGTCTTTTATTGATTGATTGGAGTTTCTATTTTAGTAATACATAGTTCTGATATTTATCTGAATGTTAAAGCGTGTGCATTGATGCTTTGTATAGGTGCAGTGGGGGCAGCTGACATTTCACAGAAACTTATGGCACATGCAAAACCACATGCAGCAGAGGCAAAAAAACAAACAAATACATTATATGGCATGTAATTAATGCCTTTTATTTAGCCTTCTATTTGGTTAGCTAGAATTATTTACATCCCTCGTGTTTAGGACATTGATGTAAGCAGAGTATAGAGAAGCTTTGTATAGCAGGACTCCTTGTTCTGAACACATTTGAATATTTTGTGTACACAAATGATCCTCACAGCAAAGACCTTCTTTGTTTCTAATACAGGGTGAAAACAAATGTTCACTCAAATTTTATTTATGAGGAACAGCTCTATTTATTCAATATGTGGCAGGTAGAAGTCCAAAATTATACACACTGTATTAGATGAAGCCTCAGCAAATGTTATTAATGAGATGCTCAGATATTTCTGACAAAAACTCACATTTGTTTTATAAAATAAAAATAGAAAACTTTACTTTTTGACCCAATCAAATCACACTGGGAGTACAGTATTATCAAAATGTGTTACTCATTGTATGTAACATTGTACTCACATATGTGATTTAATATAAATCTTATATTACATATGCACAACCCGGGTCTGACCATATTAAATATCATATATTTAATATTAAATATGTACCAGATGTAACAGTTATCTGTCTGAGTTTCCTTACTGATCACGGTTTTAGAAAAACTGTCTGTACAACATGTAATCTTTTTTTTTTTTTTTTTTTTAAATCAGCATATGTCTTATGTCAGGTTATGTTATTGTGCTTCAAATAAATGTATATTAATTTATGTGACTCTGTATTAACTACTGGACCCTGCCATTTTGGCCATGTCCCTCCAAGAGAATTCCTTGTTATTCAAATTTAAATAAACATTATGCCAGTAGGTAATAGTAGACGCACACATGCAAAACATTAAAAACTAAAAAAAAAAAAAATGTAATGCAGTCCAACACAACAGCTCAGCCATAAATTCTACCTTTTAAATAGATAATACTGTTCAGTTTTGATTGACACAATCAGAGAGGTATTCATTTAGCTATATGTTTATTATTGAGGTTGTAGTTTGCAGTGTTGTTGAACTTGCCTGCTTTATATTGAAAAGTGTTTCTAATGTTTGCCCACCTCATGAACAAACATCAGTGGGGAAGAATATTAAAAACACATTTTAATGTAATGCAGACCTGTACAACAACATCACTAACTATGACCTCAGTAATAAACGTATAGTTGAAAGTGACACCTCTCTGGACAGTTTCCTCAAAAACTGAACATTGTAATCTTCCAAATCGCCTAGGTGTACCTAATAAAGTGGCCAGGGAATGTATATTTATTAAGCATTTATCTTGAGACTTTGTTAGACACAATAACAAACGTGTAAAACCAGAGGAGTGTCCCTTTAAGTTGGGACATTTACCAAAAATCAATTTCTATTATTGAAATAATTTTTCAGTTGCAGAAAATCAAAACAAGAGGACAAAACAATGCAAAGAGATATCTACAAAATCTTTAATCCTTTTTAGAACAAGGTTGTTTTTCAGTGTTTCAGCTCTTATACAGACAACATTCACTCATACATTCATAACAAGTGAGGCACCATCATCTCACACAGGACCATTCATACAGCTGCAGTTGTGCTAAACAATAGTCAAGTATAGAATCAATAACGGTATAAAACGTTTTTAGTTCACAGGACTTCAAATAATTCTCATAAAACGTAAAGTTTAGTGCAGTTTTTTTTTTAAACATGTACATATGCAAGGAACCTTCTGAACGTGAATCAATGATCAATCACCTGAAGTTGACAAATACTGCATATAAATCAGACTGTAAAACAGCTGCACTCAAGGACTGGAGATCGTCTAGCTTTGACCTCGTTGCAGCGTTTGACAGTGCAAATTCAAATTACTTCCTCCATCGCAAAGCAAAGGCAACAAGATAAGAACTAACAAATACATGTTTATCTGTTTTAGTCAAAGTGCTTTGTGTTAAACACTTTCCAGCCAGCCATGAAACTGTGATATCACACGGTTGTTTCGTGCTCCACAAAAGGTGTTTGCGCCTCAGGAAGAAATGTGTCCGTCTCTTCCTGTGACGCTCCGTCCTCTTGTGCGACTGCAAGTCCATTGATTTCTTTGTGTTGTGGAGACCTTTGTTGTGCTGAGACCTATACGATTAATTAAAAAGATCATTAAAAAGGTTAATATAGAAGTACAGATTAATTCGCTGATATCAACAATTACTGATAACTAGAATTTTAAACACTACAACGAGCTGTGAAGAAACATAAACAAACATAAAGTACCGCTGAGGCTGATGGGAATGTCATCAAAGTATTTGTGCAAATACAATTTTGACCTGATGATGGAAATTAAGGCAAAGTCAGGGATCACCAAACATAAAGCTCGGGTCAGTAATGTTGAGACACTAGCAACTAGATTTTATAAACCATGCAACCGAACAACCCAGCCCAATGAAAGTAGCAGCACTATCTCCAAAAGACGCTAAATCTAGAGAGAAAGTCGGCAACACTGACAGCCCGTCTCTTCAGGTCTTCCTCCAAAGCCACTTCCCCAAAATTATCATTACAGATGTAAACATAATCATAATGAACGTAAACAACAAACATGGCTATTGTTAGTACTCACAGCTGTCAAGCTGGCAGCTTGTGGAAGACTCCGGTGATGCGCAATGAGCGCACGGGCAGAGTGTGCGCAGGTAGGTCCATTAATGTCTTTACAATTTCTATATTTTATATTTCAGTCTGGACAAAAGTGGTGGACCGACCGACCAATGCAAGCATGGCTAAAACAGTTAAAGGGGACATATCAACGCCAGCCATCCTCTGCACGCCGCCATCACCAAACAGAGGAGCTCGTTTAGCGGCAGGCTGCTGCTCCCCAAGTGCTCCACAGACAGACTCAGGAAATCCTTTGTCCCCCGAGCCATCAAACTGTACAACACCTCTCTAGGGAGGGGGGGGGGGCAAAGGAGGACGGTCTGCAGGACAGATAATAATGCACTATACTCACTTTTAACAGTCTCTTCTGCACTATATTAATTTTTTAATAGTCGTGTATCACAGCTGTTACTCTGCACTATATTCAGTTTTTAAAAAAAATTTCTTCATCTTGTATTTTTATATCTGGTATATTTTTTTGTTCTTAGTACTTTGCACTACTAACTTTTTTACTGCCTTTTTACTAACATGTTTTGCACTTTTGCACTATGGAGCTGTGATGCTGGAAACTTGAATTTCCCTCGGGATTAATAAAGTTACTATTTATATATCTATCTATCTATCATGAAAAACTCTCTTTCTCACTGCTCATACATTTGGGTATCTGGAGTTTTTACCAACCCACAAACTGTGAAATAAGACATCCCAGTCAGTTTTTTATAAGTAGTTTGTAAGTACCTTGAGAACTGGTCGAAAACAACCTTTGCAAAGGTGCACCATATTTTTCTCCTAAACCAATCAGAGCAGACTGGGCTTTTTCAGGAGGAGGTCTTAAAGAGACAGGCGCTAAAACGGAGCGTTTCAGACAGAGAGTGAATACAGGTATATTCAGACCGACAGTATGAGAAAATAATGTGTATTTTGAACATTGAAGAATGTAAACATGTTCTAGTAGAAACCCAAAATACATGTATGAACCTGAAAATGAGCATAATATGTCATCTCATCTTTAAGATCCTCCTCTCAGCTCAAAACTGAGCTCATTATCAGGCTTTAAATTATAGTGTGTTGCCAGTTAAAGTCTTACTATACATTTTATTTGTGCTGTTTTGTTGCAATAGTTAGTTTAATTTCATGGTAGGAATAATGTTATCTGAGAGGGCTTCATCTGCAGACTCTCTGTCATTTTATAAGCCTTCACGAGCTCTCAGATCTTCTACTGCTAGGTTTTTAAATACAAATAATCATACGCTCAAGAAAATAGGCAGCACAGTTTTTTATAACTAGAACAACTTTTTATTAATCCTCTCATTTTTATTATTCTCAATGGCCTCTGTTTTTAATTTACTTTCCCTAATGTATTTCAGCAGCTACTATCCTCTCTCTATCTGCCCTTGTCTGAATGTGTTGTATTTTTCTTTTTCTTTTGTAAAGCACTTTGAGCTGCACGTCTTGTATGAAAAGTGCTCTATAAATAAAGTTATTATCATTATTACTATTATCATTTTACTGACCGTTTGTCCCAGAGGAGTCACGCAGCAGAGCTTCTTTTTGAGGTGTTCAGGTAGAAAACAAAGCAGTTTCCCTAGCAAGGGATAGATTGTGCCTGGTGTCACATCTTCTTCTTTCATAGGGCCTAAAAAGAAAAAAAAAAGAAGATATATTTAAACATTTTAAAGTTAAGACTAAAATTGCTAAATGATAGAGAAATCATGTGAGAAGTCGCCCACCTGTGAGGAAGCTGATGATCAGGCCTATGAGAACGACTGTGCAGCAGTTGAATGCGCTGTACCACATGTAGGACAGTGAATAAAATCTCTTCAGTCCAGTCGGTCGGCTGAAGAACACAGAGAGATGATTAACTTGTGAAATGACCACAGTTAAAACAAAAACACATGCTGTTTGTGTACCTCAGGGTGATGTTGCTGAGTGCAGTGTGAATGGCAGTAGTCGTGTTGTCTGACAGCAGGACGGCGCTGCACTTGGGCGGCAGCGGTCTCGTGCCGGAGCTACGAGTGACGATGCTCCCGATGCCGACCCAGAAAGCCAAACTTAGACCGGTTCCCAGACCTGCCAGCGCTCCCTGGTAACAACAGGACAACTTAACACAGATACAGGTAGGAGGATGATTGATTTTAACCATCTAACAAAATGAAGTTGCAGAGGTTTATATTGTCACAATGACCGCCTTAATCACAACATCCTGCTATGAGGGTCAGCAGCTGTTACATTCTGCCACTCTTTCAGTAGACAAAGAGCAGCACGATGTCAGATAAAACACAGCTAGACTGATTTTAGGATATTTAAGGAATAAAAGGACATTTTATTAAGGGAATGATTCTTATTGGATTACTTTTTCTAATGAAACTACAATTACCACCAACCAGAAAAGTTGCAGTTTACATCCATGTCTGTCCGAAATGTCATCACTTCATCATTTTATCCTATTAGACATTTGTGAAATTGTCATAATTAACATATGAATTCATGAGTTATGGCCAAAACCGTGCGTTGTTCACGTTTCAATACTTTACAAGTTTACGAGAATGGGACGGGCGGACGGTCAAATCAAAAACATAATGCCTCTTGCCACTTCTATCACCGGTCAGTTAAGTTTCCATCCAGATTTCGTGCAAATTTTAACTAAAATTCCAGAAAATCTGCAAAAGAAAATGCAAATTCACGCACATTTCCACTACTGTTAACAGATGGTGGTGCTAATTCTCCAGTACAGCGCCATTAAATCACTGTAGAGGGTGCAAAGCCATGGCAGAGTACAGAGTCATTGTTGTATTACCGGTTTCAATAACCAATTTTGAAAGGTATATATAAGGGATATTAATAATTAACCGGTTGAGAATTATTTTCAAATTTAGCATCCCTAGTATATACTGTATATTGTAAAACTGGGGGCTATTTGGAACGCTAGTGGCAATGTAAAAAAACAACTACTGCTGAATCTGAGCTAAGTATGTAAATTATGAGCGAAATGATTAATATGAGCTACAGACTCATGAGGAGCAAGAGACGCCTTTTCTACATCTGAATCCATGTGTGAACGAGGGACAAAAAAAGAACAATATTTGTGTTCAAAAATACTTTTTTTCTTCTTAATTCCACTTCTTTATTTTAGCTTTCTTCTTGTGAAATACTGAACATTTTAAACTGCTCGAGTCTCTGACAAAAAAACAAAACAGTTAAGAAGGAAACATCTCGTTAGTTGAACTCGCACTAATAACAAGCCAAAAGTTGGAAACCACTGCAGTAAAGTGAATTGGCCAAAACGCATTTTGAAATGTTTTACAGTTTGTTTTCAAAAGAGATGTTAGAGACTAGTTTGTTTTATGTAATTGAAGCATTAGGGTGTTTTAATTCATGATAATTTTGACCAAAATAAGCAGCTACACTGTGTATTGTCTCATGACTGACTACACGACAGATCTCACTGATGAGGTTCAACTTACAGCAGAGTTGGCCCACGGGAAGAACATCCCGAGACAAAACACACCAAGAATAGGACCACCGACCATCCCGAAGATCTTCAAAGCCACCTGGAGTTCAATCACCGTAACAGTTAGAGCATATTTAGTGAGAAATGTTTGTTATTATTTGATCATACCACCTGTGAGCGTACCTGTAGAACTGAATCATCCATGAGGTGAGCGAGATAGGCCATGGCCAGACACAGCAGCCCGTAGGACATAGCTTATAGAGGAGACACAAGGTGAAACTTTAGATTAAATGCGTCATTATGATGTAGCTCTGTATCGTGCACTGATGAGCGTCAGAGAGCGAACCTAAAGCTTTGGACAGCAGGGTTGCTCTGGCCTCCGTCATGGCGGGGAAATGTGGTTTGATGAGGTCTTCCATTGTCACAGTGGCCAAAGAGTTAAAAGCAGAAGAGATGGTGCTGCACAGGAAGAGCAAAACATATACTATACATTACTGCCATCTTTATAATACAATGAAATGTACTGTTAATTATTCATCTTCTGAACTCATTCTAAATCCAAATACTAAATCATCACAGCACTTGAGTTAATGTCAAAGACGAGAAAATAAATGATGCATTATATTTTAATGTAACTGTATTAATAAGGTTTTTTACACCCGTAGTAACAGAGGGGAACAGGAAGATTTGAATACAAACCTTCTCATAAGCTTCAAATATGGATGCATTGCACATTTTCTTTTTCAGGATAACCAGGACTGAAACATTTGATGTGAATAACTGCATTCAAGATTAATAATGGATTATAAACTCAGTTGTAAACAACAGACCTGCAATAAATCATACCTTCATAAAGGTTATAATGTTCAGTTTTTAATCAAATCTTTTTCAGAGAGGTGTTGATTCAACAGTGTGATCATTTTGGAGGATGTCGTCTGGCAGCTGTTGTATTAGACTGCATTGGTTTTAGCACGGTGTACACACAAGTAGAATGTATTAGAAATCGGAATTTGTAATGAACAGTAATTAGTCAAATCTGGGAGGTTTTTGGCACAGAACAGCCTCATAACTATATATTTTTCAGTTATGTTAATTTATAATTGCAACAACAAACATTTAGTCAAGGTAGGGCTGGACAATATGGCCTAAAAATAAAATTTTACCTTTTTTTTAACTTTTAACTTTCACCAAACTTCACTTTTTCAAAAATAAAAAAAAACACTTTCGTACACAAGGTTAAACATATGTTATTGTGCATGTTACAACGGCAAATTTTACAGCGGAAGATGTTTGCTCGAGGTTGCTGAGGAGATAATGCTCCTCGCTTTTATTAGCGCATGCTGCCGTGTTGATATTTTATCCGTGTCTGAAGAGAACTTGCGCGTTTACTATGAACTACGGGAGCTCAGGGAAGCGGCGGCAGTTCCGTACCGTAATTACACATGTTAAAGTGAAAATAGATTTTCATTTTTAAACATTGTTTTAAACCATGAATTCTAATTAAGTGATACAATCTATTTATCGCCAAGCTCTAAGTCAATGCAACTGACTCACTGACCTCTAGGACTTCATCCAGGTCACCTGAATAGTTGCTGGTGTTATTGAACTCTATACAGCCTCTTACCCAGTTATGCTGAAAGGGATAAACTTTGATGCGCACATGTTGTTTGTATGACCATAACAACACCTAAGAAGTGTGAGAGCTGATTTTACTCCGAAGGGTCAGAACTATTGATCGCTATCTGTTCATGTGCAAGCCTCACTTGTGGATGCCAGCGTTCTGCTGGGACTGACAGGGTTAATGTCAGGTTTAATTAAAAAACAAAATATAGACAGAAAATATAGAAAGTCCTGTACCAACCTGAGAGCTGCACTGAACAAACATGCAACAAACAGTCCAGGTAGTCCAGGAAGACCTTGCAGCATATCCATCACAAAGTATATCACCATCTGTGGAAAACACGTTGTAAAAGAAAAAACCTTAAACAGTTTGTTTTGCTAAACTTTATGCAGAAACGAAATGCAAATCTGACAACGTACAGTCTCGACAGCACATTTACATAATGATCCTAATGTGTTAGAAGGACTGTGTTAGAAGGACTCATGCTGCAGTAGTGATGCTGTTGAATCTATGAGCCCTGGAGGGTTTTTACATAACTCTGCATGAACTTAACTTTCATCCTTCGCACTAATCTCTGGAGATCAAGGAAGCAGAAAAAGCAGGAAAAGAAAAATCATATCCCGGTTTCCCAAAACATGAAGCAGACGATATCGGTCGATGACACACTGAAACTCACCGCATCCCTTGAAGAAGTGCCCAGCTTCTCAGAGTGATCCTCTCCACAGTAACGTGCGAACATGACCAGTCCCATCACACAGCTGAGAGCCAGAGACAACTGCAGGGAGGGAAAAACCATGTAGCAAGACCTGCAGAGACGGAGGAAGGAGCGCAGTAAAAGTGGTCATTTCTGACATCATCTTTGTGACTTTTCTTCTTTTTTTTTGGCTAAACACTCATTACCGTGTTGGTTTGCATTGAACTTCCCAGAGATCGCTTGTCAATTAACATAATATAAAGGACTACTTTTCATTCTAATTTCCTATTCTATTCTGAGAGCTAGCACAAGTATTAAAAGACTATTTTCTTTCACATATGAATGTATTTTCAGTCAAAGTTCAATGTAAAAAAACAAGTTAGCATAAAAGTGAAAACAAAACTGTGAAAATCTACGGTGTGTGTACCTGACCGCCTCTTTCTCAGTGCGGGCGCTGAGATATCTTTGGACCTGAGCCTGGTTCACTCCGTACAGCGACAGCATGAGGAAGACGCCGCCAACCGCCAGAGTCCAGAAGGTGTGTCTCTCTGTAGGATCTGGGTTTAGGCTGAACACCGGAGAGAAAATACAGACAATAATGTAATACTTTAGAACAAACATACACTGAAACAGATTTACCAATGTATAATAAATAACATGCGTGTACAGGAATTTATCTTCACATTTATGCAAAGAAACAAGTGGACTGTAGAGAAATTAGCTGCTGTTGTATCTGGACTGTTTGCAATAAAAACCTGCAGCCACTTGGTTGTTGATGTACTATTACTGTATGTCCTTAAACTCAAAAGATCTGTTTTACAAGTTGAGCATAACTCAAATGAATGAATTGCTTACATGCATTTCTCAATACTACATTAAAATTCAGTTCAATTCAGTCAAATTTGAATTTTAATACTTTCTGTCCTAGAGGTTTCCATACGTAACCTAACAGACTATAATCTACATGAAACCAAAAGAAAAACAGCTTTTCTGTGAAATCAGTCAAGTATTGATATTGGCTGATTTCCACTTAAAGAATCAAATAAACCACGATGAATTTGTGCACAGATTTCTTCGTCCATTCCCGATGCTGCATAACTGCAAACTACAGTATGGACTCACTCGAGAGCAGAGATGCGGTTTCCTTCCTGGACTTTCCTCCAGACTTCAGACACTCCTCCGGTCCGCTGAACTCCCACCACGATGACAGCCAGCTGCCCCGCAAACATAACAACCGTCTGGAAGACGTCTGTCCAGATGACGGCCTTCAAACCACCCTGTCAGGAGCAGACGAGACACATGGGAAATAAATTAATTCTTTATTCAAATACCCGATATCTGTCTCGGTAATCCTTCATATTAATCCATGATATCTCTAAAATATAGACTCTTCTACAAGTGATTCATGAGCCTTTTTGGTAAGATTTCCACTTTTCTCAGATGAAATATACAACATCTTTTTGGAGAGAGAGATAAAGTCACTCCTGGGCTGCCAAGAGAGACATGACACCTCACAAGCTAGGCCTGTTACGATAACAAAACACCAAAAAGGAAGAGTTGGAAACATTCAAATGTTGGAAAGTCCCGTTACGCTGCATGAAAATGACCTTGAACAACTCACTATTGTTGTGTACAATGTGCACACTAGTCCAGTGGCCAGCACCGCGCCCCATAATTCAAATCCAGTAACTGAAAGAAAACAGGAAAACATTGAACCACAGGTGTCGTCTATTCAAAATGAGAGAGTCAGAGTGAAAAACATGAACTTTTCTTACCTGCATTTAGTGCAAAGGCAGGAGTATAAATACAAACACCCATATAGATAACCTGTAGCAGAGTAAAGGACAAATTTACATTTACATTGCATTTACACTTGTGTTCAATGTGGCCACAATGCATCCCTGTCAAACACTGTCTGATTGCAATCCGATCACCCAAAACACATTTTAATGCCAGGTGAAAATGGGGTAATTTTTACACTTTGGTTTTTGTACTTATTAAACAAACAAACAAGACAAAGTAAAGAACTTTAGGAGGTGCTGGTAAGTGGATTTTGTTACCTTTGGACAGAGGCAGGCTGGCTGTTTCCCCCGTTTACAGTCTTTAATTAATAATTGCTTTACGCTGAGTGGGTATTGGTTAGATGTGAGTGATCCACACTAAATATAGTTCCTTTGTCAATGTCAAACTTCTGTGTTTGACTGCAATCTGGCCGCCAACTTAAGCTTTTAGCACCGTGGCAATCCCTGGCCTTGTGTTACCTTCCATAAAAATGATCCCAGTTAGTTCCATGCAGTGAGATAATTTGGGAAAAAGAGAGCACTGGTATCAGATCGGTGCTCAGTATCTGCAGATACCCTGAGTCGAGGTATTGGACTTGTTATTGGGAGAGAAAAAGGTGTGAATGTTGCATCCCTACTTTATTATGTGAAGTCTTGAACTTACTGTCTGAAAGATGAAGGCCAAAGTTCCACAGACACGCACTGCTTTGCTGAAGCGCATCTCAAGATACTGTGAAACAAAACAACATGAGAAGTGTAGGTCATCAAGAACACGCTCCATAAATATGAACTCATAAAGTACTCCAATAAACCTGCTCTGTTATACCTGATAAGCGCTGGAGAGCCGCAGTCTGTACAACACAGGAATGAAAACATGAGCAGGAATGAGGAGGCCCAGGATGTAGGCACAGCCGATGAACCAGTACTGAGTACCGTGAGTGTAGATTTCTGCAGGTACGCCTATGATCGCCACGGCAGACTGGAATGAGGCGATGAGCGACAGCGAGACAGGAAGACAGCTCATGCTCCGGTCCGCCATCAGGAACTCCTGTGTGGTGCGCTGACGGCCACCTGATAGAGCGTGGTACAGCCCGATGCCTATAGAGGCGGCGAGCAACACCGCAAATATGACATAGTCTACAGCCGTGAAGTGCTTCTCGTTGGACGGGTCCATGTTGATTGTCTTTAAGTCTCAGTTCTCCTGCAGACGCACATTCAGACGGATGGGAAACGTCTCTGTCCACACCCATCAGTCAGCAAAGCCCAGGAGCCTTGAAGAAAGGAAATTGAAAACACTGATTTGATATCTGTGTGTGTGAGAGAGTAAGCTGTGCTGGCATGTTGTATAACTCTAACTTTTTATTTTTTTTATCATAAATCAGGTTTGCCCGTCAGGCAAAGAACTAAACCTCCACACCCCACGTACTTTCCTCATGCCCTGGATTCCCATGAGCTGTTTTTACACATTTCTTTTCCTAAAATAAACAGGTGAAATCACCGCCGCCTCTGCAGTCACATAAACTGAACTGTTTGCAGCAGAAGAGCGTCGTTATACGAGACAAGCTCCAGTCTGTACACAAAGCGAGGTCACACAACCTCTGTGTCAACTTTCCCCCACTTGTGCTGATACAAAAATACTGACTACCAGTTTGGAGATGGGAGGTTCAGAGGGGGAGGTACTCTGCTACTCTGCCATCTACTGCCTTTGTGTATAACTGCACCACAAAGACAGACAACAACCAATCTCTGAGGGTATTCAAGGTCAAAAGCCACAAATGGGAGTACAATTTCAAAAGTTTCCACTATTACTGCCATGGAAAGATTTATTTGAAATTGTTTTTACTCACATTATGCAGTTATTGTTCTTTGTCTTTGTGCCCATATAGAAATGTTTTCTTCGATCACATTATAAATCCAAGAGGACACAAATAATTAGAGCTGAAATAGAATAGTTGAATTGACAAAAATGTACAACTATTTTGTTAATCACATTACTTGAGTTTTGGTTTCCAGCTTCTTAAATGTGAGGATTTGCTGCTTTTTCTTCGTCTTATGTGAGAATGAACTGAATATGTTTGGCTTTTGGACTTTTAGTTGAACTAAACAAGCTTTTTAAAGACGTCACTTCCGACTCAAGGAAATTTGATCAGAAGTTTTAACTATTTTAAATAGATATTTTTAATATGATTCATCGAGAAAATAATCAGCAGACTAAACGATAATGAAAGTATTCCTTAGTTTCAGTTTATTATCACATCCCTGCAAGCTGGGGCTGCAACTAACGATTAGTTTCACCGTCAGTTAATTTCTTATCATTCTCAGTACATCAACTGTGGTCTTTTAAATGTCAGAAAATAGTGAGAAATGCACTTTCCAATTTCCCAGAGCCAAATTTGCCGTCCTCAAATCTCTTTTGTATGAATAAACAGCCACAAAACCCCAAGATACTCAGTTTATTATAGTGATATAAAAACAGATAAAACCAGCAAATCCTCTCATTTGAGAGGCTGGAACCAGCTACTTAAATAACAACAACACCACAAATGATAATTAAAAATAGTTGCCGATTAGTTTTCTGTCAAAAACAATAACTGATTAATTGAGTTGTCAGTTCAGCTCAAACCAAAACAAACAAGAGGAGGCAGCACGAAGTACAATAAGGTCTCTATAAAGTAAGGATTAATGCAGGTAATATGAATTAAAGTGACTTTTATTTAATACATTGCTGCTGTAACTTTAGCTATATTAGTTGTGCATAACTAATAGTGCTGATTCAATTGGCTGGAAAATAGAGCTACTGCACTCAGTGACACTCAAATATCTGACAACAGCTGCTTAACTGGACTGAATATGAGTTACTGACAATAACCTGATATTCATTCATTCATTCATTCTCACTGTGCAATATCATTTTCCACTTGTGCAGTTTTGTTAATAGTTTGTTTATTGTCAATACTGTATATACTGCTCCTATTTTTATACTCCCTTCTATTTAAATGGTTCATATTTTGTTTAGCTTTTTTTTACTGTGTTAGCTGATGCATCTTGTTTGTTTTTTGCACTATCCCCTTTGCTGCTGTACACTGCAAATGTCCCCACTGTGGGACTAATAAAGGAATATCTTATCTTATCTTATCTTAATATTCATAAACAGGAAGAAAAAAAAAAGTTTAGTTGGTTAAAATAATATCACGTCTGAAAATGTAGTGCAGTGAGAAAGGTATGAAGACATGAAGTAACATGAGACAGACTCACCTTTACACAGCAGCACTGTTGTAATCCTGTTGAAGCTCACTGCTGCACCCATGCTGTTCTCACTGACACATTCAAGAGCACTACGTTAGTTAAAAACAACTTCTTTACGGCTAAAAAAACACATGTTCATTATCTAAACGATTAACTCACGTTGTTTAAATATATTCTTTAGTGCTCATAAAGTGTTACATTAACCTACCAGCTGGCTAATCTCTCAGTCCATGCTCCATGTGATCACCCACACAGTGTTTTGAATTCTCTTCCGGAGTTGAAGCTGGGGGCGGGGCTACGGGTGATGACGTAGAAGGCGCCAAAATCAAAACATCCGCAGTTTGGAGTGCATGTTTACATCTGAGCAGCTTCAGGACGTTATTAAACACAGATTAAAGACGGATTATGGAGGCAGCGGCTGCGAAAGGTAACTCAGACTGGTGCAAAGTTAGTTTACCGGTACAGATAGCTAGCTATCTGATAAACTAAGCTTGAGCTAACTGAGCATCACAACAAACTACTCCTAGCTCGCTATATGTATGAGATAGCTATAGCTATCTCATACAATACATCTGTCTGTGCAATATATCCTTGATGCAATACACACCTCAGTGCGACTACCTCTGTTTACATTTTAATGTTTATTTATCATTGTTGTAGGTCTCTGGTACGACGGTACGGAGTATTAGGGCCACATTGAGGAAAATAAAATAAATGTGAGATTTCGGGAATAAAGACAAAAGTTCATGAGAATAAAGTCAATATTATAAAGTAGTAATTTTATGAGTTATTTTCTTTTTTTTCTCTTAAATTTATGACTTTATTCTCGTAATATTATAACTTTTTCTGTTATAAATTTATGACTTTATTCTCGTAATAGAACGACTTTACTCTCGTAATATTACAATGTTTTTTCTCATAAAGATATTACTTTATTTTCATAATATTACAACTTTTTTGTTGGAAAATTATGACTTTATTCTCGTAATATTACAATGTTTTTTCTCATGAAGTTATTATTTTATTCTCTTAATATTATGACTTTTTTGTTATAAAGTTATGACTTTATTCTCTTAATATTATGACTTTTTTTGTTATAAAGTTATTACTTTATTCTCTTAATATTATGACTTTTTTTGTTATAAAGTTATTACTTTATTCTCTTAATATTAAGACTTTTTTGTTGGAAAATTATGACTTTATTCTCGTAATATTACAATGTTTTTTCTCATAAAGTTATTACTTTATTCTCTTAATATTATGACTTTTTTGTTATAAAGTTATGACTTTATTCTCTTAATATTATGACTTTTTTTGTTATAAAGTTATTACTTTATTCTCTTAATATTAAGACTTTTTTGTTGGAAAATTATGACTTTATTCTCGTAATATTACAATGTTTTTTCTCATAAAGTTATTACTTTATTCTCTTAATATTATGACTTTTTTGTTAAAAAGGTATGACTTTATTCTCTTAATATTATGACTTTTTTGTTGGAAAGTTATGACTTTATTCTGTAAATCTCAGATGTTTTTCCCCTCAATGTGGCCCTAATACTCCGTAGTACATTGTCTCTTTGGCCCTCACTGCATTAGACTTATATACTATATACTTAAACTATAAACTGTGTTACCTTCATCACAATGCTCAAATGTTTTGCTGCCTCAGAAAGATTTTTTTTTTTTGATAGTAAAGGTTGCTGACCCCTGGACTACTGTAACACTTGTGTTTATATTTATTTACTACATCTACTTTACCTGTTTTATTTGCTTTATAACTGTGTGTTTGACCTGTTATATGTTTTATCTGCCTCGTTTAGTCTTGTCAAGTATTTGTTTTAAAGCACTGACCAGAAGTGGCAACTGTGAATCTCGTTGTATTTAATACGATGACAATAAAGCTTTCTATTCTATTCTATCTGATATCAACCACTTTTCTTTTCTGTCGTTTGAGAGTTAAATCCAATCAGAGTATTTCTTCCTCTGCAGGTGTTTTGAGTCATCTGAGTCTGCTGGAAGTTCAGGCAAGAAGCCGTAAAGCTCAACCTCAGCAGCCGAGTCGAGTGAAGGAGCTGAAGGCTAAAGCTGAAGCACTGATGACCCAGAGAGACCAACTGAAGGCAGAGATAGAGACACACAAGGTGACATGTTTGATGCTGAGTTTACACAGTTTACATAGAATAAAATATATAAAATAACACTTATTAACAGCCAGTTAAAACTCTACAACAGCCCTACCTTCATCTTCACCAGTGGTGGATACTTTTACTCAAGTACTGTTACTTGATGACAAATTTGAGGTACTTGTACAGAGTATTTCCATTTTATGCAAATTTATATTTATACTCTAATACATCTGAGAGGGAAATATTGTATTTTTCACCACACTACTACTACTATTTGTCTGACAGTTTTTGTTTGTACATGCAACCAAAAGTACTGTGTATGTTACATTACTCTTAGAATCAGTATTATGTCCTTATTTTTTGGGGGGAAAATAAATAAATATTGGTAGGGCTGACCCAAATGCTTCGAAGCCCCGACCGTTGCCGTGGTATTCAACCTCAAAATCACTATTAGAATGCTTTGTTTATTTATTTATTTAAATTGTATATATAAGTATGTAATAATAATGTATAAATCCCCAAATGCCCCATGGAATAAGAAATAATCCCACAATATTATTCATTATTCATATTCAGCACTAATAATTATTAGTTATTCTCAGACAGATATCGCTGTTTGTTGTGCGTAGAGGTGCGTGTACAGTAGCCTATACCACGATAGAAACGATACAAAATATATATATACGACAGACATTTTTATATTGTTTAGACAATATATATCGTCATATTGCCCAGCCTTAGTATGTATTTTAAGTAGTATTTTAAGTGTGGTATTAGTATCTGAATACTTCTTCCACCACTGACTTTATTCATAATGCTGCTGCACTTCTTTTGTTTTGTTGTCATCTGATTTGTTGGTGCTGGTTACACCGTCCTGCTACAGAGTCTCCAGAAACTGAGGGCATCTATGGACAAACAGTGTACACATGAAGAAGAAAAGGAGGAGGAGGAGGAAATGGATGAAGACTCTGAGAACTCACAACTACTGCGACTGATGGCTAGACACACACAACTGAAAGACCTCCTGCATGCTCATCACATCATTGGTACTCTTCTCATGTCATTCACCCAGTTATTATATATTTGTCAGTGAGATGTTTTCAATACATCTTAATCCTCCCTCTTGATGCCACTCAGGTGGGTACGACATCATAAAGACCCGTCAAGGTAAAGGAGTGTGCGTGTCTGTGGCAACGGCCTACGATGGCGTCTACTTAGAGACCTACAACCTGGAGATGGACCTGAAGCCCACGCTGAGGATCAGCCGTCATAACGTTCCCCCGTTCATTCCTTTAAACAGCCTGGCTGAGCAGAGCAACATGCAGACAAACATAAGGACTCTTCTGGATCCCCTCAGCCAACATCTCAACGCCTTCGCCGGTCGCAAGCAGCAGTTGAAGCTTGTTAAGGTGCCACACTTTGCTTTTTTGTGTGTGTGTTAAATAACATCTCATAAAATGTCTCAGAGAGTCAGTCAAGTGACTGCTGTGACCTCACCCTCGAATATAAAACAAGTAGACCGAGGCGTGTTTCTGCACAGGCCTAGAGAGTCGACAACATTTTGTTAAACAAGTTTGTTACAATAATAAAAGGGGCCTAACCCATTATGGATTTTGGTGATAACATTATACATACTTAAGTATTAAAGACACACCAGATATTAATATTAAAGATTCAAAAACTTTATTGTCTATCACATGATAGAAAATTGTCTACAGGTTAGGGGCTCACAAACAACGTAAAAAAAACGTACACCCATGAAAGACTTGCATAAAATTACATTAACAGAGAAACAACTCCGTAAATAAATAAGAGTAGGTGTGCAAAGCTTATAATCAGCTGATATATTTCCCTACATGTGCACATAATGTAACATCATATCTTTTGGCAGAGATTATCGACTAATAGTTTAAGTAGTTTTTAAGCAAAAATACCAAAACGTCACTGGTTAAATTTTTCCAAATGAAGAACCAGTGACGTTTTCTTAGTCATCTGTGACAGTAAACTTAATAACTTTGGGTTTTATTTCTTTTATTAGATATGTCAACTTGGGCTCTGATTGTGATGGGCATTTTGTACCATTGTCTGACGTTTTATGAACCAAAAGATTAATCAACAGATCAATCTATAATGAAAATAATCGCTAGTTGCAGCCCTGCAGTACACCAAAATTGTTGTTTTGTTAAACAGCTAAATTAAAATTAAATTAATGAAATAACCTGAAATATTATTGTTAACAACTATAAATAAAAACAAATTTATTAAACTTGAATTAAGAAAATAAAGGGTCAAATATTCATAAAAAAAGCAGCCTATAAAACATTTAGATGCTAGTTTGTTTTTGTAATTCTAACAACATACTGTGCTGATATTAATATATCTATGATAAGCCAACACCAATATACCAATCCAATCAGACCCGCTCAGATAAAACAGTAATTCTTGCACATTTATGCAAAAATTCACAGATGAAAAGAAGAGCGAGAAATTAAAATGTTCTATTTAAGGCGTAGTTAATCTGTCATAGGAAGAGGAGCTATAATGATGATGGTTTTGTCATCTGTTCTGTCAGAATAACACACTTTCTTTGTCATCCTGCTTGTTTACAGGAGCTCCATAAGTCTGTGGAAGTGATGGAGAGTAATGTGTTGTGTTCCTTACTGGTGCTGATGTTCACGTTGCCGGGAGAGAAGACGGCTGTTCTCTGCTCGCTCGACTACTCTGACCACACCAGATGTCTCCCAACACGAGTCCACATTGAATGTGACGGTAGGAAGTTTTATACTACAGAAGTTTCCCAACTCAAACAGATAGTTATTGATCTGGACCAATATAATCCATAATACAAGGGATCTCTGTTAATTGTAGAAACAATGAGTATTTCATGTTCTAATATGATTTTGTTTGTCTTTTGCAGACAAGGAGCTTCCCGAGTCTCCAGAGTGGAAGAAGAACCGCAGCCTCCTCATGGAGACTCCTGTGCACAAAGCTTTGATAACCATGAGGGAGATGGGGAATATTGTGTAATATGTTCAGAAATATAATGAAACTTTTCTATATTAGATGTACATTCTCATTGTTTATAATAAAGCACTGCTAGTTGAACCTTTTTTTCCTTGCTGTTGCAAATGTTGAGTTGAGTCTAAACTTTGTGGAGTTCCTCTACGGAGGTTTCACATGTATCTCCGCATTGCTTTTGTCCTTGAGTTTTTCTATAAACGCTGCCACGCTATTGTGTAACGTCTCCCTCTGAAACTGTTTCAGCCGCTCCATTTCCTCTCGGGCTTCCCGCTGTTGCCTGGCCAGCTCCTTTTCTGATATTGCGTCAATAGTTGCGATGTTTTTCATCTGCATGAGAGACATGCTGCTCTGGATGTTTCCTCTGCGTCTCACTGTGCCGATGGGTTTGACTGACGGTGGTGGTGCTGATATGGACCGACTCTGCTCCACCATTTCACCTCCTTTGTTGTGATATGGGGATTTGCTGGAGTACGATCTCCTGCCACCAGATGTTTGAATACCTCTCGACTGCGTCTCTGCATTTGTGTGTTCTCCAATTTCTTTCATGGCGATGTTGACTGTCGCTTTGGGCTCGACCACTTTCACCATCACGACTCGTCTCTGTTCGTTTATCAGCGAGTCTCTTCTCTGCTGAAGCATCTTGCGAGTGTGCCTGTACTGTCTGTCCAACATGTTGAGTTTATGCTGCAGATCTCTCTCCTCCTTTTGGTTCAACACTCTCAGATCTCTCTGCAGCACACCAGGTCTTCTTAAGCTTTCATCCATTATTTACAAGAGAGGGCTAGAGGGAGAAATATGTATTTTTAAATCGTTCAATTCAGTCACATCTTCTGTTTAAATTAAAGCCAAGGTGTGTTTTCTTACCTGATTTCTGTCCCCTAGAGCGCTGTGTTCTACAGGTGTGTTTGCTGCTATGGCTGTGTCAGCGTTTGTAACATAATAGCCTATTATATTTGAAGTAAAGTGGATGGGATTGTTGGTCATTGTGTACTGTCACGTTCCTTTAAAGAGATTCAATTTCAAGATCCCTCAAGAGTTCAGTCACAAGTCCTCTTGCAGGTTACACAATAACAATGACTTCTTTCGTGCAAGGAACATGCAGCTGTATTACTTTGTGAACAATGCTACGACTTTCTCACGTGATCTTTCACTGTTCAGGGTCTAAGTTATATTTTAGATTATATTTTTAATAATACATTTTTAGGATTTTAGCAATACTGAGGTCACGAAATGTTAACTTAAACACAAAATCTGCACACGTGTCTATGTGTTAGTATGCATTAATGTTAATACATATTTGTATTTATCACCTTGCTTTACCACTTTACTATGTCACTGCTATATTGATCTTTTTTTGCGCTGCTCTGTTTTAATAGTTATTTTATTTCAATATTTTTTTTAAATTTTCAACATAATAAAATGAAACAATACAAAAGCCTATAATTGAGACAAGACATACTGAAAACCACAAAACAAAAAACAGACACATTCACAAAAAAACACAAAGAAATAAACTAAAAAATATAAAATATTAATAGTTATTTTGTTTTTTACTTTTGTTTCTTTTATATTGCTTTTATTTGACTTGCAAAGCACTTTGTAACTTTTGTTTTGAAAAGTGTGATATGAATTTATTATTATTATTATACTATTTGCTTACATTGAACTGAACCAAAGGATTAATGGAACAATAATTGGTAATCTGAAATGTTAATTAGTTGCAGCTCTGTTCTCCACACTGCCAGGATTTGATGGAGGATGAATCCCTTCATTTGATTTGTATTTAACAGTCACATTTAATCATATTATTGGCCCTAAGCATTATTAAAATCATCTTTTCTTGGTCAGTAGTATCCCTTTAATAATGTGCCTGGTCATATAGAGCCAGCCCCTCTGCTGGTTTGATCCCTCCCGCGCCAAGCTGGAGTCCAGTCTGGACGATGGCTCAACTAAACTTCTCCAAAACTCACAGAGTCATCTCAGAGTTGATGAACTGTTAACATCTCTGTCTGGTAAGTTCATGATTTGAATGATTTAACATTAATTTAAAGGTAGCAGATCAATTCACTGTCAAATCAGCTGCTATCCTAAATGATAAACTACATTTACTTCTTCTAAATCTTTAATAAGACCTAATCAATCTGTTGCATCAATTTAGAAACTTTATACTTTAGTCTTAACCATGGATTTATGAAAAGAACAGCTGGAATGTTGTGACTCTACTACGCATGCGCGTTGCGTAACGGGTCACTACCGTATTACGTAATCGTGGAAGTTCACGGACCCTCCGTTATATCAGTACTGAACAACTGTACTATTAAAACTGCTTCCTTTTCTCTGTTCTTCTTCCCTTTTTCTGCTTCTCCTAAATAGTTTTGTTATTATTCACACCCATGTTCACTACACCATACTACACAGTCATGCTCCCTGGGCTAGGGTATATGTTTTTGCTCAACACTGATATGG
This sequence comes from Sebastes fasciatus, assembly GCF_043250625.1. Lineage (NCBI taxonomy): Eukaryota > Metazoa > Chordata > Actinopteri > Perciformes > Sebastidae > Sebastes > Sebastes fasciatus. The sequence goes on along the minus strand of NC_133809.1, from coordinate 7,730,290 downwards.
AAAGCCAAACGGCCCATAATTCATCATGCTTTAAATGCATTTTTTTGTATGGTTTTAAAGATATGCATTGGAAATTATTAACAACGACAAAAAGTACATAATTAAAAACAACATTAATTGAATATACTAATAATAATAATAATGTAATAAAATAATAATGATATAATACATGAATTAAATAAAAATAATAAATGATTACACACTTTAAATGTTATGAAATATAAGTAATATAATATTATTTTTTATATTTTTCTGACTGTATTTAGCTTATGCAGATAAGTTTAGTTCTATGTGCTCACGCAGTTTAATACTGAAGCGTAATGCATTCATTTAAGAATAAATATAATAAATTATAATATAGTAAATAAATATAAATAAAAAATATTTGCCCTGTTTTTCTGAATTATCAAGATATGATCTCAGAATTCAGAGAAAAGTTTTCATGGGAAAAAAAAATCGGCTCTGTTTTTCTGAATTAATGAGATCAGTTGCACTCCATGGGGATTTTCAGAAATTGCTTAATTTTCACCGAAACGCCTAATTGTCCCTTGAGTCACCACATAGCCAGCCTGATGCATGATCTTATATCCGTGAAGCATGCCATATCGGTTCAACTGATTCTGGAGAAATGGTGAATGGACTTGCATTTATATAGCTCCTTTCTAATCTTCCGACCACTCAAAGCGTTTACACTACATGTCAGCATTCACACACATATTCATACACTGATGGCAGAGGCAAGGTGCCAACCTGCCCATCAGGATCTAATCTAAATACTCATTCAAACACCGATGGCACAGCCTTCGGTAGCAATTTGGGGTTCAGTATCTTGCCCAAGGACACTTCAATATGTGGACTGGAGGAGCCGGTGATCAAACCACGACCTTCCGTTTGGTGGACGGTTGACGACCTGCTCTACCTCCTGAGCCAACAACACAATATCCAGCAGATCACAATGGGCTTTATGTCTGATCAACTGCAAAGTCCTGAGGTGCCTGTTCAAAGTCTACAAACTAAGATTATAATCTTGTTGAGTGAGAAAAACAAGAGCAAATTTTTTTTTCCCGTGAAAACTTGTCTCATTTCTCAATTCTGAGATGATAATCTCTCTCTCTTGGCCCTCTAACCGCTAACCGTGATGACATAAGCAAGACTCTGGTGCTCACAGCACAAAAGTTTCACTTAAAACAACAACAGCTGCTTACAAGACTTTGTAGTCACGACTAGAATAGATTCATTTAATCTTAGCTCTTGTTGTTGTGAAAACAAAGAAAAAGGCACTGAAGCATGTTTGTATTTATACATTATGTGGTATATAAACATGTAGAGGCGCTGAAATGATCATATTTATAGTAGAAATGAATCACAGAGAATAAAATCCACAGTGGGACATTAATATAACTTATAAACAGATTAATTATGGGCCATTTGTCAATCCATCCCTCCATTTCCCAGCGATCATTTAGTATATTATTATAAATGAAGATATAATTTAGTTCCTGTAAGAACTGGTGCTCTTGATCTGTTCAAATGTGGTTGCTGTTGCTGCTATTTATTTATTTATTTTTCAATTAAATCACAGTTGCCACTGCTGAGATTATAAATGCATCACATCCGGCACACTGGAAGAATTCTACTTGGAAACACCAACCAGACAGTGAGTGTTAAAAACAGCTGAAATAAAATTGTTTGTATAAAGAATTTAAACATATTTTTTCTATGTCTTTTCCTTTTACGGGCCTGGCACAAGTGTTGCTCTAGCTTTGCCAAGATGATGCGTGCAGTGTGTGTTGATGTACCAGGAGGACCAGAGAATTTGCTGCTGCGGACCGTCCCTCGACCTCAGCCTAAAGGTGGAGAAGTCCTGATTAAAGTCCATGCAACTGCCCTCAACAGGGCGGACTTACTGCAGGTATAATACGATTCCTACAAAGCATAAGTGCACTATAATCTCGTTGCTATGCATATCTATTGGCCTGCTAAATGTGTATTTAATGTGATTTGTGTGATTCTGAAACAATCACAGGTTATAGTGCAATAATGTTTTTTCTGTTTCCCACAGAGGCGAGGGCTGTACCCGCCTCCCCCAGGTGAGAGTGACATCATCGGCTTGGAGGTGGCTGGTACCGTGGACACTCTGGGCGCGGGAGTTAAAGGAGGCTGGAGGCCAGATGACCGGGTCATGGCCTTGCTCTCAGGAGGAGGATATGCAGAATATGTTTCTGTGCCCGAGGAGCTTCTCATGCCCGTTCCCTCTAATCTCACTCTGTGGCAGGCGGCAGCGATCCCAGAGGCCTGGCTCACAGCGTTTCAGCTGCTGGTTTCCATCGGTACAGCGACCGTGTTTGTTATGCCATCTCATTTTATTCCTTGTAGTCTAAATGTCTTTCTTTTTCATTATTTTATATATAAAGAACTTAGTATTTTTTAAAATAATATCTCTTAAAATAAAGAAATTATAGTAATACTATTATTAGGGCTGCCCGCTCTTCGTTGATTAGTCGACTAAGCGGGTCGTTCTGGTCTTAGTCCACTAAGATTTCTTTCTCGATTAGTCGTTTTTATGCTTTTTTCATGCTGAATGACTTATTTCCAAGAAACCTATTAGCACATATCTGGCAAACACAAGATTTAAAGTGGTGCTTTTGTGTGATTCTTTGTGGAGAAACTCTTAAAAACTTAAATCAACTAAACGATTAGTCAACAAAATTGTACGAGTGTTAGTTGACTAAGAATTTCTTTGGTCGAGGACAGCCCTTACTATTATATCTTCTTATTAAACCCCCATACATAAATTTAAGGGGTTTAACACTATATTATAATAATTTAAATAACTTAAGTTGTAAGTTGGCATTCCTACTACTACTCATGTGGTGCTCTAAACAAGTTGAAGCTGGTGCAAAAATTAACAGAAATTACAAGTTTATCCAAACAAATAAATGTGAAGATGGTTATTTTCTATAAGTTTCCACTTAATTGTATACAACCTAATCCTGTCTGTTCACTCTCTGTATAATTAACAAGGGGGGTAAATATTAAATTCTTGTTGCCATCTGTCCTCTCTGCCTCCAGCTCAGGTGAAGGAGGGTGAGGTTGTGCTCGCTCACGCTGGAGCCAGCGGAGTCGGAACAGCTGCTGTTCAGCTGGTTCGTCTGTTTGGTGCCGTGCCCGTCGTTACTGCAGGGAGCCACGAAAAACTGAAGATGGCCGAGAGTCTGGGAGCAGCAGCTGGGTTTAACTACAAAGAGGAGGGCTTCGCACAGGGAGTTCATGACTTTACAGGAGGTGACTTGTGTAGATGTATAGATGGTTCACTGTGCTGCAGGGATTACGGCTAGTCATTTGATAATCAGTCATTAATTCTGTAATGTTTTTGCATTTTTCTTATTGCAGAGATCTCAATAAGAAAAATGTACTTGCCCCAAACTGCATCTGATTATCATAAAGGGTGCATGTCTGTAAAGGGGAGACTCGTGGGTACCCAGAGAACCCATTTTCATTCACATGTCTTGAGGTCAGAGGTCAAGGGACCCCTTTGAAAATGGCCATGCCAGTTTTTCCTCGCCAAAATGTAGCATACGTTTAGAGCATTATTTATCCTCCTTCGTGACAAGCTGCATGGTTGGTACCAATGGATTCCTTAGGCCCTAGGTTTAAATAATTCGTATAACATATGGCTATATCACTGAAAATATAAAAGAGGTCAGAGGTTAGGGTCAAATCCAGAACTGCAGATTAAATATCTGAGTCCTGCACAATTCAGTTGTATCACTAACTACTGTAATCTCACAGGCAAGGGAGCCAACGTCATCCTCGACTGCATCGGCGGGTCTAACTGGGAGCAAAATGTGAGCTGTTTAGCCACCGATGGCAGATGGGTGCTGTACGGCACCATGGGAGGCCGGGGGGTGGAGGGAGATCTGCTGGGAAAACTGCTCTCCAAGCGAGGCCACCTGCTCTGCAGCCTCCTCCGCTCTCGCAGCCTTCAGGTGAGAATTCACACAGAAACGACACACACAAGCCGTGTGTCTTCATCTCCGCTTGTGAACGTGCTGACTCATGTCAACAGTGCTGACACACGTCTCGTATTTACATGTCTGTAACTGAGGCTGATTCCTGCTTTGCATTTTCCGTTCACAGTACAAAGCAGACTTGGTGAAGGCTTTCTCACACCGAGTGTTGCCGTGTTTCTCAGACCAGGCTGCCTCCGTGAGGCCGGTAATCGACAGGACATTCAACCTGGAGGACATCGCAGACGCTCACAGGCTCATGGAGGCCAACAAGAACACGGGGAAGATCGTCGTTAACGTGATTCCACAGAATCAGGAAACTCAGTGACGAACAGATGCAGTAATATTAACAGAAATGTAACTGCTCTGAAGTACATTTGATTTATGTCAGTGAATCTTACAACACAGTGATATTAGAAAAATATTTGTCTAACACAAATGTTGATCATGATTTTAAATATGCCTTATCCACCGATATCCAATCCAAAGATTCAAGGAAGGGTTAATCAGCAGCAACTGAACTTTGGTTTAGGTTCTTGAAGACGTTTCACTTCTCATCCGAAAAGCTTCTTCAGTTCTGACTGAATGGTACTCATGCTCGTAAATTCGTGACTCTGTTAGATAGCTCAGGGCTTCTGCCCTTTTCTATCAATAGGAGATCGTTGGAGGGAGGAGAGAGGAGATGGAGGAGGAGCCCAGTTGGTTTTGAGGCGTCATGGCCCGGCCAGATGAGTTTTCTTTTTTTTTTTTCCTTTTCCTTTCTTCCTTTTCCTCATAACAAAAAATAAAATGAAGTATGGATAAAACAAAATGGAGGGAAAAATAAATTAAAGAAAGAAAAAAATAAATAGATAAATAAAGAAAAATAAACAAACAAAGAAAGAAAACTTTAAAAAAACTTGACTGAAAACTGACTGAATGGTAGGGAAACCCATGAATTTAAACTCTGTGTGGTCGTTAGCAGGAATATAGAAACCACTCAGTAGAATGGTGCTCCGAGGTGTGACGACCGTAATTAAGGGTCGTTGGAGTCAACTGATACCTAATGTGAATGGCTGTCGGGTGAGGTCAAGTGTGAATGGTTGTTTAATCTCCTGGGCAGGGATGCCAGGACAGCATCGTAGGTGGACGACAGGTGATGCCTTAGGCCTCCTCCTCTGTTGAGTGATGGCTTCTCTACTTTAGCACAGATGGCTTCTTTCACTCCTCTTTCAAACCATCTTTCCTCCCTGTCCAAAATATGCACATTATGGTCATCAAAGAGTGTCCTTCAGGTGTAGATAGACTGCTGAGTCTAAACCTGAGGAGTTGGCCCGTCTGTGTTGAGCCATCCGTCTGTTTAGTGGTTGTTTGGTTTCACCAATGTACAAATCTGTGCATTCCTCACTGCATTGGACTGCATACACAAGGTTGCTTTGCTTGTGTTTGGGTGTGTGGTCTTTAGGGTGGACCAGTTTCTGTCTGAGGGTGTTGCTGGGCTTGAAAGACACAGGAATGCTTTGTTGAAAATCCTCCTGAGTTTCTTAGACACTCCAGACACGTAGGGGATGACAATGTTGTTGCGTCTGTCCTCCTTTTCTTCATCACCCGTGGTACTGGTGTTCTTTCTAAATTTTGTGGCTGTTTTCACAAAGGTCCAGTTAGGATATCCACAAGTTTTAAGTGCACTTTTCAGGTGTTTTCGCTCCTTTTCTTGAGCATGTGCACTTGTTGGTAACCTAAACCAAAGTCAAGTTGCTGCTGATTTAACCCTTCCTTGGATATCATGACCTGGATGTCTGAGAACCTTCACAAACAATCCAAAAATTATTATTTTTGTTACATTTTTTTTTACATTTCTTCTGTAGTGTCACAGTTAACCACTACTAAATGTTTATTATCAGTATTGTGTTCATGCTGGAGGTTAAAGAGACCAACACTGCTGCACAAATAAATAAATAAATAAATGAAAGCCTCAGTTGTCAAATAAATGTGTAGGTTTTTTGTTGTCATTTCTGTGCGTATTTATCTATTTTCAAATCATTTATTTATTATAATGGCATATATTAACATTCAGTGGTGCATACACAAAAAAACGGGAAAACTAAATAATTAAATAAATAATAAAATAAATAAATATAAGAATATATAATTTGTCTACACATTTTTCTGAGCAATATCGTCTGTAAAATATACACCTCAAGTGCAACTACCTTTGTTTACATTTATTTATTTATTACATCTATACCCTACCTATTTTACAAGTGCAATTACCCCTGTTTACATTACATCTATTTTTATATTTTATACTTCTAGTGTAACACTTCTGTTTATATTTATTAATTAAATCTACTTTACCTGTTTTATTTTGCTTTATAACTTTGTGTGCTTTACCTGTTATATGTTTTATCTGCGTTTAGTCTTGTCAAGTATTTGTTTTAAAGCACTGACCAGAAGTTGTAACTGTGAATCTTGTTGTATTTAATACAATGACAATAAAGCTTTCTATTCTATTGTATCATAATAAAATAAAATAAATATATATAATAATATATGATAAAAATATAATACATAATAAAAATATAATATACAATCAAAATAAATTATTTATTAATAAAACTAAATCCTGAATATTTGAACCGCAGCCGCGCAGCCGCAGCAAAGTGACGTCACCAGACTCCTTTCCGGCTTCCGGTCTGGAGCTTCCTGCTTCGCTTCGCCGCTGCAGTCTTTCTCCGGTGGGTCATGAGGAGAAACGTTTTAACGGAGGAAACCCGGTACCAGCTTCACTTCATGGACCAAACTTTCACACGATCAACGGACACACCTTGGACTCTATGATTCGACCACAAACATCGATATTGATTCATCCAGGAGGTCAGGTTTGACGCGTTACTTCCACCTTCAAGCTAAAGTTTAGCTCAGTCTGTTAGCAGTTAGTCATGACTTCACCCAGCAGCAGCATTTAGAGTAAACACAGCGAGTTATCCGAGTTTAGCCTGTAATTAAGTCCTTATGTAACGAGCTAATAGTTATATAATCAGTATTATGGGCTGTCTGGACTCCCAGCATGCTTTACTTCATGTTTATTGTGGTTTATTTACTTCCTCACAGAGCTAATGAGCTATTAAAGGTAGTCTAATTGTCTGTTTGAAATGTTTTTGTTTTTCCATCAGTGAGTAAAGTGACTTCATTGTAGGCTTTTTATTATAATTTTTTTAATTTTATTATTATTTATTATTATTTTTTTACATTTCATTATTATTATTATTTTATTATTGCTATTAAAGGTAGTTTTGTTGTCTGTTTTAGTGTTTTTGTTTTTTCATCTGAGTAAAGTGACTTAATTGTAGGCTTTTTTATTGTAATTTTTAAAATATTATTATTATTATTATTTGAAATTGTATTAGTATTATTATTATTATTTTATTATTGCTATTAAAAGGTAGTTTAGTTGTCTATCTGAAGTGTTTTTGTTTTTCCATCAGTGAGTAAAGTGACTTCATTGTAGGCTTTTTTATAGTAATTTTTTATAGTAATTTTTGAAAATGTTGTTATTATTATTTATTGTTATTTTTTAAATTTTATTATTATTATTATTTATTGTTATTTTTTTAATTTTATTATTATTTTTATTTTTTGCTATAAAGGTAGTTTAGTTGTCTGTTTGAAGTGTTTTTGTTTTTTTCATCAGTGAGTAAAGTGACTTCATTGTAGGCTTTTTTTATTATAATTTTTAAAATTGTATTATTATTATTTAAATTTTTATTATTATTATTTTATTATTGCTATTAAAAGGTAGTTTAGTTGTCTATCTGAAGTGTTTGTTTTTCCATATGTGAGTAAAGTGACTTAATTGTAGGCTTTTTTATAGTATTTTTTTTAAATGTTATTATTTATTTTTTAAATTATTATTATTATTTTTTGCTATAAAGGTAGTTTAGTTGTCTGTTTGAAGTGTTTTTGTTTTTTCATCAGTGAGTAAAGTGACTTCATTGTAGGCTTTTTATTGTTATTTTTTTCTTTTTTCTTTACTGAATTTTAATCATTTTTTTCTAAAGAAGCAAAACAACAAACAGGACTGGTCCATAAAAGATCATATAATCCCATCTGTTTTATATCATGTTTATAGCTTATACTGTTTATTGTATATTGGTTCAATTTAAATTGTTTTATTCTTATTTCATTCTAACGTTTTTATCTATTCTTTTGTTATTATACTGCTTATTTGCACCAACAAAACCAAAGCAAATGTCTAGTGTATACCTCTTACACCTGGCAATAAACACGATTCTGATTCTGATAAGAAATAAAAAGATAAGACTCAGCACTTAACATAATAAGAGACACACTATGGTGAAATTAAATGATAAATATTGTATACAAAACAGACAGTGTCTGAAATTAAGCTTGTTCCTCTCCTGCCACTGTGGCAGGTCACTGAACATTTCTACCGGCCACTCAGTTTTGTTTTTTTCTGCCACTTCTGAAATCTACAGTAGGTAGAACACTTTAAATACTGAGTCAGTGGTACCAGACCATATAATGCATTATGGAATTTATCATGTAACCTTAATCCCTAACTATATTAAATTTAGCAATTGCTTTTTAAAAATAATATTTCTTAATATAAGGAGAACCTGTCTGCCGGTGACCTGAAATTTGTACCTGCCACTGCCAACATTTACCCTGTATTTGGCAGGTGGCAGATGCTTATTTCATTCCCTGTAACAGGATCTGATTCATGCCCAGTGTCAGACTGAAGTAACAAACAAATGTGTATTTATAGGAAGTATGTTGTTTACACAGATGATACAGCAATTAGAGATAAAACACAAGCATGGGTGTTTTGATCAAAACAGGTTTTTAAAAAGCTCCCTAATGTTTCACTTTTAGTTCCATGTTGCTCTTACAAAAACCTAGAAATCTCCCTTAATGTTCCACAGTTATTACCCACTTCAATCCAGATTATATTTAACTCCCAGGGTTTCCAACTGTTTCTTCAATTTCTGCATAATATGTGTCTTTCCATCGTTATAGTGCCGTAATATTTTTAGAGTCACAACCTCGGAGATCAAAGACTTCCACATGAAAGTAGAAGGATGGTCGTCATGACCCGCGTCATCATGATTGCGTTCCTTGCCAGTATTATAAGCGATTAAATCACTTCCTCGTATTATTATGAAAGTCGGAGTTTTACAAGCAGACATAAAAGTGAATTTGCTGATACCTGTTGACCTTTGCTGTACTGGTGTTTGTGCATAGTCATCACCCTGCAGAATAGCTGAATTGTTGTTGCATTCCTACAAGCAATGCAGCCTACATGAGTTACAATTGGGACAATTTGATGAAATTCCTGTTTTATACTTACTATAAATATACAGTGATTTTATGTAGGATATTATATTGTAACTCTTTATATCATATTTGTGTTTTTTATGTCACAGCTGCCAAATCCTGAAACATGGAGGACCCAAACAGACCTCAGCGTAAGATGTCAACAGCAGGAGACAGCCTGTACAAAACCCTGGGCCTGGAGAAAGGAGCACCTCCAGAAGATATAAAGAAGGCATACAGGTGTGTTCATGGACTTTCAAATGTCTGTTTCTTATCAACTTTATTTGCAATATTCAACTGACAATATGTTTATTTCCAGGAAACTGGCGTTGAGGCATCACCCCGATAAGAACCCAGACAACCCAGAAGCCGCTGACAAATTCAAGGAGATCAACAATGCCAACTCCATCCTCAGTGACGAGAACAAACGGAAGATCTACGACGAGTATGGCTCCATGGGACTCTACGTGGCCGAGCAGTTCGGGGACGAGAGCGTCAAATACTACTTCCTCATGTCAAAGTGCTGGTTCAAGGTGAGAGGCAGTGTGGTTTCAGAAGCCTTCATGTGGAAAAAGTGAAAATGTAGCGGATGTCTGAATGAAAGTGTCTGACACTCATTCTCTTTTCCTTTGTGGTCAGGGCCTTGTGGCGTGCTGCAGTCTCTTCACCTGCTGCTGCTGTTTCTGCTGCTGCTGTTTCTGCTGTGGGAAGTGCAAATCGTCAGAAGACCCAGAGAACTTTGCCTATGTGGACCCTGATGTCCTCGAGGAAGAGATGAGAGAACAGGACGCAGGTGAGGGACTTTGTTCTTTTGGATTCACTTCATCTCAAAAGGGATTATCTTCCAGCCGCTGATGTAAAAAAAACAGTGCAACGTGTAGTTGCTGTCTGTTGCACCAAATTGCATGTAAGAGTAAGTTAAACTGAAACTAAGAGCTTTATTTTCACTTAAAGTATTTCACTTAGTATTTCCTAGAGAAATCGAGGATAGGCAAAATGAAAATCTCATGATACATAATCAAGTAATAATCTGACTTGATCATACATTAAAAATATTTGGTTTATAGTGAATACTTGCTTTGTTGAAATATTCATTCAAATGTAACAAACAAAATTATCAGTTTGCATTTTATTAATACATTTTGATCTGTTGCTTAAATTAAATGAAATGTCTCTTGTGATAAGTAATGGAAATAGTTACTGGAAAGAGGATCATGTGCATGTATTGCATCTTGTGGTCATGTTCATTTCTGAGGACGTGCATAACCGACGCTCCAAGCGGACGCAGGATATGCGAGGCAGCCATCATGCGCACGCAAACGCGTAGTTAAAAGCAAGTATATCTCCGGCTACGTCTCCATGGTGCAACCAAACATCGACACAGCTTTAATTAGTGTCAAACTAACTAGTTTCAACGTATCGTTTAGTGTGGACTTCTTTGAGAGAATTTACGTATAGCTGGTGCAACGGACAGTTGTCGGGAAGAAGCGCGGGTTTGCTCAGTGTTGCATTTTGTTTCACAGCAGGAGACCCTGTCATAGTTATTCAGCCCAGCGCTGCTGACACTTCAGATACGGTCAACACGTCTCCAGGTAAAGTTCACCTGTCCTCAGCTGCTCTGTGCTGCTTCACTAATCTGGCAGAGACATGAAGCAGCGTTTCATCTGTTTTGGCAGCTTCTAACACCTCTAGGTGTGGTCGTAGGTGGTGTGTTTGCCAGGTCACATACTAACATTTCCTCCCACAAGTGCTGCAGAATGCGGTTATTAAGCTGTTATTTTGATGTCATCTGTTGCTTATTAATAATGACATTGCTTGCATACATGTATCACTGTTAATGTTATCGATGTGGAGCACAGTGGGTAAACCCGGTGGGCTAAAATGCAAAATATCAAGAGCAGTGGTTCTCAATCTGTGGGTTAAGATCATTTCAGAGGAGCCACACAATCATTTATTTACACGTGTTATCATCCCTACCTTTCAGATTTTCTCAAATATAGAAGTAATTGTGAGTCTTTGAGTAATTATAAATTGTCAATTATAAAAATTTAATCAAAAACGTGTTTTCAGGTTCATTAGCCAAAAAGTTTGAGAACCACTGATCTCGAGTGACTGCACTTTATGGAAGCTACTAAAAACAATTGTATTGCTTTAAAGGCTTCTTGTGCTGCTTATTCTTGTTTTGTTTTAACATTTGCCCCATTTGCCTGCTCCTCAATGCTGTATAATCTATTAACTAATGTAAAGTATTATGTACTATGTACTGGTCCTAGTATGACCCAGTTCTTTACACCGTATTTTGTAGGAAAGGTTTGTTAATTATTATAAATCCTACACTCGATGCCAGTGCTGGAAGACGTGTTGAAATCATTTACTAAGTTAAAGTAGAAATATAATAATTAGGGCTGTCAAAGTTAACTCACAAATTTATTTTAACGCATAAACTTGCATTTTGAGGTTGTAGCAGGTTCAGTTTTAAAGCTAACCTAAAAAACTCCATAGGTACCAACCATGTCATACTAGCTTGACGAGAAGGAGGATAAATAAGGCTCCAAACTTACGCTAAATTTTGGCGAGGAAAAACTGGCATGGCCATTTTCAAAGGGGTCCCTTGACCTCTGACCTCAGCATATGTGAATGTAAATGGGTTCTCTGGGTACCCACGAGTCTCCCCTTTACAGACATGCCCACTTTATGATAATCACATACAGTTTGGGGCAAGTCATAGTCAAGTCAGCACACTGACACACTGACAGCTGTTGTTGCCTGTTGGGCTGCAGTTTGCCATGTTATGATTTTAGCATTTTTTTATGTTAAATGCAGTACCTGTGAGGGTTTCTGGACAATAGTTGTCATTGTTTTGTGTTGTTAATTGATTTCCAATAATAAATATATACATACATTTGCATAAAGCGAGTATATTTGTCCACTTCGATGTTGATAAGAGTATTAAATACTTGACAAATCTCCCTTTAAGGTACATTTTGAGCAGATGTGTCATGAAGAAAAACTTGCGATTCATTCACGATTAATCACAATTAACTGTGGACAATCATGTGATTAATCGCGATTAAATATTTGAATCGATTGACAGCCCTAATAATAATCAATACCTGTAACACTCAAGTAAAAGTTTACTTGAAAAGAAGTATTAGGAGCAAGATGTTCTTACACTATAAAAAGTAAAAGTACTCATTAGACGGCAAAATGTCAGTGTAATATTACTTATTATTGGATTAGTATTACTGCATCAACATGTAAGCAGCCTTTTAATGTGGTCTATGTTTTCTCATTTTTATGTTTTCTGTTTTGCTGCTTTTGTTGAAAAAAAAATATATATAAAAGTATAGAAACTTAAAAATTAACCCTGTTTTTCACACCTCCAGGTGAAAATGTACCGATCGTGATTGAACCTCGTGCGACCAACGGCACCTCGTGAACCAGCCGAGCGGAGTCCTGATGAAACCACGTCGTCATCAGCGGCTGCATTGATCTTTTTGAAAGCCGATGAGTATAAATTATGGCTTTGAATGTGTCTGAAAATGTATTAATCTCAGAGGCGCTTTTGTTTAAATGAAGCAGCGATTCAATTGTGCCATATTTTTCTTTTTTTTTAAATGTGCCAGTGGGTTTGTCTTTGATCCAATCTCCTATTTATTTTTTATTTTTAAAATATTGGGTAGTATCTGGACTGCAGTGACAAAATTACAAAGCCATGCAGATCAAAGCTCTGAAATAATTTGTTTTTTCATGTGCACTTTAATATCTCAAGTTCATGTTTAAAATCGTGACGGTGCCACGACGGTCTGAGAACATTTTGGTCCCAAGGGTCAGAAATGTTTTTTTAAAGCAACGCAACAGGCCGGTTCCCGGTATTTAGAAGCCAACCACTCGGAGAGTTACGAGGTGTTCAGTCATACTGCACATAGATACATATTGTAGAAAGTAAATAAAGGGCTTCCTGAGATGATGTACAGCGTATTGTGACTAAACCAAACAGTGTATGTATAATGTTTGGACGTCAACTTGTGTCTACTGTTGTGTGTTTGTCTGACAGCCTGTAAATAGCTCAGTGAGCATCAACAAAGTGAAGCAGAGAGGCAATACAGGAATAATTCAACATTTTGGGAGACACACTTATTTACTTCTGAAAGTTAGGAGATTTTGACTTTTGACTCTCAAGACTGTTGTATGATTGCAGAGTTGGCCGTCTTTAAAACATCTGTAAATTGACTATATAGAACCATATTCATAAAGTTGGGTTTGAACAGAAGACTCGGTGATGTAAGGAGTCCATATTTGTTTGATTTTCAGGAAATTCCATGTTGTTAAGCGCTAAATTGGATATAAATCTTGAACAGCATTTACAAGTGTGAATCTGGTCATTATGAATAACTGACCTGAAACAAACGTGGCTTTAACTATGGAGCTGGACCTTGGGGGTTATTAGCCTAGCTTAGCATAAAGACTGGAAGCAGAGGGAAAAGCTAGCCTTGTTCAAAAATCTACCTCTAATGCTAACTTTCTGTCATTACTGTTAAGTTTCTCCCTGCGAAGAAGTACATGGTGGATGGATACATTGACTATGTTTACATGCACATTAATATTCTACTCTTATTCAGAATATGACAATATTGTGAATTTGATACAGGTCGTGTAAAAGGCATACTCCGTTTAGATATTCTGAATTAGGCCTTATTCCGAATGGAGTATTTTCTGATTATGACGTGTGAGATATGCCGAAATTATTCAGGTTTTAGGAGCATTCTTTGGACAGCTCATTCGCTCATTCGCGTCTCAATTGGGGGGTTTTACGTCAGTTTGTGACACGCGGTCTCTCGCCTGTTTACGGCCAGCTCTGTGCGTTTTACACAAACTAACTAGCCGACAGTTTGCAGAGATGCAAGCCCAAAAGAAAAGCCCACATTTCTGGTCGGAAGGAGAAACACACCTACTTCTAAACATTATGAAAGACGCTAATATCGCAACGCCGACCTTCTCAAGAAGGTGGTTGAAGGAACGAAAGAGGGAGGCTGTGTTCGCACGGTTACGTTAATCAGAGTAGTCACGGCTGCTTGTAAATGGGAATATTAGTGGAATATTCATTTTCATTAGCCATGGAAACAGCTTAGTAGGAATACTGTCTTTTATGGAATAAGAACAAAAAACTGAATATTTTGTGTATATAAATGTAGTCACTGTTATTTGTTAAGAAATAGTTCTTGCACATAACTCCCCTTTAAACCACAGCTAGATTAAATCTCTCTATTTAACTTGTAGTTTGTCGTTAGTTTAGAGGTTTTTAGAAGCAGGTTTTGTCCCTTTGGACAGTCAGGCTAGCTGTTCCTCCTTGTTTCCAGTCTTTATGCTAAGATAAGTGTCTCCTGGATCCAGCTCCATACTGAGATAACACACAGTCATGAGAGCGGTATTAATCTTCTCATCTAACGCCAAATTCACACCAGGCAGCAGCAAAGTGCGCCTCTCCGCAATAAATGCATTTTTCTGCAGCCGGGAGGCGTGTTTACAAAATTCTTTGTAACTGTTACTGATTGGCTGCGGGTCCTCTCTGGCCGCACTTCGCCGCTAAAAGTTTAACTTTTAGTTTGGCCGCGCTTAGCCGCAGAATCAAACGACTGCAGCTCGCTGAGCTCCGGAGCGACCGCCGCAGCTTTCCATAGACATTGCATGGCAGCTCGCCGCAGGCCGCACTTCACCGTTGCTCTGGTGTGCATTTGGTGCAACGCTCAAAGAAAAAGAATAAGTGTATTTCCCAATATGTTGAACCAGTTCTTTAAGACATACTCATAGTACTGTTCGTTTTGCTGTACCTGCACATAAGGTGACCTCAATTAAAAACAGGGGGGTGTAATACTTCTCAAGGTACTGATAAAGCTCCCACTAACTGTCTGATATTTTCCGAAAAACTCTTCCTACACTTGACGCCGAAACCAACTTCACTCGACGACCTTCTGATTTCATTTATTGCCAAAATGTTCTAGATGAATAATCTCAGCTGTGTCGAGGCCTTCTTCTAAAGACAATGATCTCTCTGTGGGGGATGTGAGGGGATTAATTGCCTGTATGTGCCGTGAAATTCTGCTCAATACAGGAATCCTGTTTTTATGTAAATTCAGATGTATATTTTTGATTGGAAGTTTTATGACTAATTGAGTGTATATTAAGAAAACGCCTTAAATTATGTCATCTTTCTTCATGTTTATATTATATATATGTTTTTACCTGCTGGGTGTAGGAATGTTGGGTAGAATATGTGCATCGTTTTTAGCATTTGATCTGTTTTTCTCGGCTGACTTTCGCAGTCCGACTATGTGTTTATATAAAGTTTAAACAATCCCAGAAATGTGTGTAAAAGTCAGTTTTGTATACTTGACAAAAAAACTCCACAAAAGTGCCTGAATACATATTAGTGGGATTTTTTTTTTTTAGCTTTGAATTGTTTTGATCAAACGCTAAAAAGGAAATTAAACATTTTTGTTGTATCATCTAAACATTCCCAGTTTTTTTTCAATTCTTTCAACTTTCCAAAATGTTTGTTTCTGTAAATTAAATGTTTTTTCTGATCGAATAAACTTTGGTGATGCTGGAAATGTTATAACGTTGTCTTGTGTTCTGTTGATGACCAGCACCTCTGAGCTCCGTCAGCTGCCATTGGCTCCTGTTGTGCTCCACCTCTGTGAGATAACACGTGTTGCAGCAGGTGGCAAGTTGTCAAGCTTCACTTTAACGTTAGCTAAAGGGAGTCTGAGGATATGGAGTTAACAACGGATTCAGAGAAACAACATCTGATTGAGACTCATCTGGAGCCTCTTAGATGGTATGTTTTTATCCTCTCATATAAGCGCAATGTCAGCACAGATTCAATTTATTGAATCTCTCAAACTATCTTAACCTCTTAAGCCCGACGTTCCCGTTACCGGGTCGAAATGGGTCGTACCTGTGGTGTATAGTTGCAAAAAAAGTTGCGATGGAAGGATTTATAGAAGATATGCATGCCATAGCGTTTTGAAAACCTGAAGTCTTTCAGAATCTGTAAACCAACTGTATATTGTCCAAACTGTCTTGTAACGAAGTATTTTAACAATAAAGTTGTCCAGAAATAAACTTTGTAAATATAAGAACAAGTTGTGATCAAAAGATCTGCGATAACTTTCCAACGCATCTAAAAAGCACCACCTTCAGGGCTATGGGCTTAAGTTGTTGTGTCCTCTCTCAGGACGAGTTCTCCAGACGACAGATGTTCAGACTCTGCATCAGAGTCCAGTGAGGACGCCTCTAGCGTGGACGGCCTCTGGCGGCCCGACTGGCTCTGCCAGGAGATGGACCCGATGTCGCCGGCTGAAAGTGACGCGAGACGTTCAGCCAGAAGGAAGCTTTTTATGGCCTGCGCCGTCAGCCTCGTCTTCATGACCGGAGAGGTGATCGGTAAGATGGAAATAAAGGAATAGTCACATCTGATTCCAACCTGCAACTAATGTGTCAGATACTTTATGACTGAATGTATTCTGAACTACACTTTATTTTTTGGAAATTGTAAATGTGACCTCTGACCTCAAGATATGTGAATTAAAATGGGTTCTATGGGTTCCCACGAGTCTCCCCTTTACAGGCATGCCCACTTTATGATAATCACATGCAGTTTGGGGCAAAAATACATGAATGCAGTATAAATGTGTTATTTTCACCTATTCTAAAATGGTGTATTTAAATATTTCTGCATACTGGGGTCCATAAACAGTCTTGGAATTACATAAATTAGGTATCACTGTAAAACTGAGTCTTGTGGATCCAATGAGCCCAACTGTATTCATGTGTGATATTAGTCCCCATAGAAACTTGACCTCACTGTATAAAATGACCTGTGGTGACCTCCAGGATAATCACAACCTCATGAAACTTTACAGCCACAAACTAGAGACCTAGAGCATTCAGAGGATGGATGGCTTTACTAGATATATTGACAATAAGGGGTTTCTGAGCAGTTTTCCAGAACAGAAGTGCTCGCCATCTAATCGCAGAAAAATGCAATTCTTGCAGAAATGTTAAAACTTTTTGATACCAGATCACAGAATGGCTTTTTCTATGGTGTTCCTCAAGATCTTGGTGTCTTCATGGGGTATTTTGGAGGGATTATCGATCATTTTTATTAATTCTCGAGTGGTAAATTTAGCACCAAGTCTGTGTAATAAATGGTATCAACCCAAAAATTGATGTAATTTATGAGACATAATAGAGCATGGGGATGACCATCATATACTTCTATCAAAATGTTCTAAACCCTTATACACTTTTTATTATTTATTTTAATTAATTAATTCTTGATTATTTCTGATTTATGACTAGAACAACTTGACACACAGTGCTGAGCTGCATCTCAAATTAACCTCCAGGTTCCCAGCTTTCAGATGATGTACACCACTTCTATGTGACATCTACTGTTGACCTGCTATCTCACCCTAAAGATCCCCTGTACCACCCTAAAAAAGGCGAAAAAAGGGTCTATTGTGGGTCTCAGAGGGTTAATGAAGTTGATAACATACCTCAGGAAGCCGTCGAGTGCAGTAAGCTGGATCTGGTCTGTTGACTCCATCATGGGGTGAATTTTTTGCTGATCATCGTCCTCCAGAAAGACAAACAATGCATAGAAATCCAGCTTCTCTTCTGCCTCCTTGCAAAGCTGATGTCTGTTCGAAGTTTTTGACTTGTATAGTGGTTTGACGTGACCAAAAACAAGAAACCTGCTTATATAAATTAATAACTAGCATGCAAACAACCAAATAGGGCTCAATAGGATGCTACACATGATGCAACAACAACACACCTGTTCTGTGATTACTGACTCACCTGTTAGTGCTCCATACTCCACCTGCTGTCCAAAAGAGGAATTACCACAAGTGGACACTTCATATACAAACACATAATGAACAAAATGACTCCTACAATCAGCTTATTCTATCTAGAGATATCTGTATCTGTACCACTTTATAATCATAATAACTTATTTATATAGCACCTTTCAAATCAAGGTTACAAGGTGCTTTACAATAAAAGCATGATAAAAGTAATTAACATCCAGGACTTAAGATTTAAACAAGATAAAATCATATAAATAGTTACAACAATGCAAAAGCCATAATATAAAAGTGAGTCTTAAAAGGGCTCTATGTAAGAATCAGAAATGCTTGTTAACAGGGACACCTGTGGCTGTTGTGTGATGTGGTCGCTTCTCTTAGTACGTGTTTTAAAAGCCTGGCAGCAGCGTTTTCTGTCACCTGCAGTCTTAGGATGTTCCGCCTGCTGATACCAGAATAAAGTGCATTGCAATAATCATATATGTCGGCCGATAAGTAATAAGAAATG
Organism: Sebastes fasciatus; assembly: GCF_043250625.1. Taxonomy (NCBI): domain Eukaryota; kingdom Metazoa; phylum Chordata; class Actinopteri; order Perciformes; family Sebastidae; genus Sebastes; species Sebastes fasciatus. The sequence goes on along the minus strand of NC_133809.1, from coordinate 7,711,583 downwards.
TCAGTACAGACATGCTAAAGTAGGTTTTTGGTAATCTAGAAACAGTCATGATGACAGTTTGTCCACCAGAGAGCACTGACAAGTTTATTTTTGCATTATAAAATGTCATGTTTACTATTTCTCTTAAAAAACTAAAACACATCTAAGAGATGTCCTAACCTGGAACACAACCGTCTCCTTTCAGTTCACACAAACTTTCTTCTTCTTCTGTGCAGGTGGATACGCTGCTCACAGTCTGGCCATCATGACGGACGCAGCTCATCTTCTGACTGACTTTGGCAGCATCGTGATCAGCATCTTCTCTCTGTCGATCTCCTCCAGGCCTCAGACACACACCATGACCTTCGGGTGGCATCGAGCAGGTCCGGATCCAAATAACTGTGTTGGAATCATCCCTTTTTAAAGGAATAGTTTGATATTTTGGTGAATTCACCTCTTTCAGAGAGTGAGATGAGGAGATTGATATCAATCTTATATCTGTACATCAAGTATAAACGAGACTGTAGCAACAATAAAGGTCCCTGACGTCATGTCGTCTGAATATTTCTGGGAGTTTGGGGGCTTTAGACCCAACCCAGGGGAGTTTATATTCTACACTTACAGGGTATTTTATGTGCTGATTCAAGCGTTTTTAGATTCAGTAATTTAAATTGGACTAGGACAACAAAAATGTAGTAGTAGTTGGTATTTCCTCAGTGTGGAGAAGGAGTTGAAACAGCATTTAAACCTATTTTTTTACAGTAAATATCTTGTCTTGTCTGACTCAGTTGTTGTGTTGTGTTGTGTTAAACAGAGATTCTTGGCATGTTGCTGTCTGTCGTGTCTATCTGGGCCGTGACAGCGGTGCTGGTGATATCAGCCGTTCAGAGGATCACTGATGGAGACTACGACATTGACAGTCAGATCATGCTCATCACCTCAGGATGTGCTGTGGGGGTCAACGTCCTGTGAGTATGAGCAGCTCACCATCACCATCATGTCCGGTCAGCAGTGATCAGACGCTCTTCTAAAAGTAGTTTTGACTTTGTTTTACTTAGGATGGTCTTGATCCTCCATCAGTCTGGAGCCTCACACGGCCACAGTCACACGTTTACCACCAGCCAACTGCAGAGGGACAAACACCATCACGGTCACGGCCACGGCAACGCCAGCGTGAAGGCGGCGTTCATCCACGTGGTGGGAGATCTGGTGCAGAGTGTTGGAGTCCTGCTGGCTGCCACCATCATCCACTTCTGGGTCAGTGTCGCCCAAAACACTTTGCAAACATGCTCATAATGACAATGTCAACATACTGATGCTACTGATGCAGACAGTTCATTGTTTCTAATCAGATTTGTGTGTTATTACTCAGCCTGAATATAAAGTAGCAGATCCGATTTGCACGTTCCTGTTCTCGGTTCTGGTTCTTGGAACAACACTTCCAGTCACAAAGGATGTTTTCAGAATCCTGATGGAGGGTAAACACGCTTTCCTCTACCTGTGGTGACATTATCATTTTAATGATTATAGTTTTTGTGCTACTGAGTGTGGTCTTTGTTTTCTGCAGGAACTCCTCAGGACGTTAACGTCAGCGCTGTGAGAGACGTGCTGCTGTCAGTGAGAGGAGTTGTGGCTGTTCACAGTCTGCACACGTGGAGCCTCAACATGACTCACTCTTTACTTTCTGTCCACGTGGTCACAGGTAAAATCAATACTATAATCTCTACCACACACAGTCTGGGTGTCGGGGACGTGGTGCACAGCAGCAAACTTAATTACTCAAGTAGATGCTCCTGAAGTGTAATACCTTTTGTAGACTATTATCACACAACACATATCAGCTAATATACAGACAAATTATTTTCTGCCAAAAGAGAAAAGAATTTGATGAATCTGATAACTCAATTGAAGATTTTTTTATAAATTCTATGGTAATTGTCTAATGTGGCTAATTTGTTCTGTTCTTAGCTTAGGTTAAAAATACAAATCTTGTTATAAATATGGGCCTTCCTCCGGGTGTTTTGACACACAATTTGATGAAGGCATATTTTTTTTCTCTTTAAAATGTAGATTTTTAGAACTATATGACTTTAAAAAAAAAAAAAAAAACTTTTTTATGACATACTATATAGTATGACTTTTTTTATGACAAACTATGACTAAAAAAAAAAAAAAAAAAACTTTCTTAAAAAACTATATGACTTTAAAAAAAATATGACTAAAAAAAAAAAAAAAAACTTTCTTATGACATACGTATGACTTTTTTTTTTTTTACTTTTTTGTGACATACTATGACATTTTTTTACTTTTTTTATGACAAACTGACTTTAAAAAAAACAAAAAAACTTTTTTATGACATACTATATAGTATGACTTTAAAAAAAAAAAAACTTTCTTATGACATACCTATGACTTTTTTTTTTTTTTACTTTTTTGTGACATACTGTGAATTTTTTTTATTTCTTTTATGACAATGACTAAAAAGAAAAAAAAAAAACTTTCTTAAAAAACTATGACTTTAAAAAAAATATGACTTTAAAAAAAAAAAAAAAACTTTCTTATGACATACCTGACTTTTTTTTTTTTAACTTTTTTGTGACATACTATGACATTTTTTTACTTTTTTTATGACAAACTATGACTAAAAAAAAAAAAAAAAAAACTTTCTTAAAAAACTGACTAAAAAAAATATGACTAAAAAAAAAAAAACTTTCTTATGACATACCTATGACTTTTTTTTTTTTACTTTTTTGTGACATACTATAACATTTTTTTGATTTTTTTATGACAATGACTAAAAAAAAAACTTTTTTATGACATACCTATGACTTTTTTTTTTTTACTTTTTTGTGACATACTATGACTTTAAAAAAAACAAAAAAAACTTTTTTATGACAAACTATATGACTTTAAAAAATTAAAAACTTTTTTATGACATACTATATAGTATGACTTTTTTTTATGAAAAACTATGATTTAAAAAAAATTAAAAACTTTCTTATGACATACTATATAGTATGACTTTAAAAAAAAAAAAAAAACTTTCTTAAAAAACTGACTTTAAAAAAAAATATGACTTTAAAAAAAAAAAAAAAAAAACTTTCTTATGACATACCTATGACTTTTTTTTTTTTTTTTTTTTACTTTTTTGTGACATACTATGACATTTTTTGATGACAAACAATATGACTTTAAAAAAAAACTAAAAAAAAACATTTTGATTTATGACATACTATATTACTTTGAAAAAATATCAAAAAAGATTTTTTTATGACATACTATACTATGACTTTTTTTTTTTTTTTTTTTAACTTTTTTATGACAAACTATACCATGACATTTTTTAAAATGTTTTATGAAATACTATACTATGACTTTTTTATGACTATAACAATTTTTAATGACTTTTATGATGTACTATACTATTACTTTTTTATATGGCATACTATACTATGACATAGTATAGTATGCCATAAAACATTTCATAATATAGTACATCATGAAAAAAATGATAACAATCTGTGTTGAGTAAATATCAGAACAGGCCAAGGTTTTAGTGTAAAGTTATGATACATGTTCAAGATTATTGTAAACCAGAACTTTAAGAAAATGATGCCTGTACTTGTGTCCTCAGGAGGAGAAGCTGATGCACAGATCGTCCTCATGAAGGCAACAAAGCTCCTGCGCTCTGAGTTTAGTTTCTCCAGCGTCACAATCCAAGTGGAGCGTTAACAGGACGACTGCTGACGGCACCGGGACTGTAACACGACTGTGGAGACTGATGCCTTAAGTGCTGGTTCATGACCTGAGAAATGTACTAATCTTTGACTGATTTATTTTTGCAACATGAGTATATTTATTTCAAATGACAGTCCTGATCAGATACATCATACAGACACATAATTATTAGGTTGTACACAACAAATTCATTCAAACAATATGTAGAAATTATCTTTCCACATTACCTTGAAAAGCAATGTTCGTGTTAGTCTGGATGGAGGTGTGGTCAAAATGAGCGACGGAATATGAAGCGTGCAGATATGAAAATGTTCTTAATAGGCAACAATATTCAGATTTTTTCATGTATTATATGAACTCGTATCACTTAACCTGATGAGTAAAAACACAAAACTACTGGACATTAGATTAGGTTCTGGCCCAGGTTGCACTTCAGGTAAGAATGTGTGAGTTTAATTGTTCAACATAACACAAAGAAGACTAAAAAAGTTCTGGTTTTAACTTGCCTTTTGGAAAACCATTCGTAAAGCTAGTTAGTCGACTCGGGGCTTCCGTCTCTCCAGTAGTTGTCGTAGGCATCCTGGAACATGTTCTTGCAGGCTATTTTGGCTTTGAGTTTGGAGCAGATGAGGAAGGAGCCGCCCATCTTGCGGTGGAGGGAGTACGTCTCCTCGGGAGGTGGCGTGAGCCGCTCCCTCAGCATAACGGGGATGAGGCTGTGGATACGCTCGGTGGTGCTCTGAGATCCAAAGTCAAAGGGCTCCTTAGAGGAGAAGGCCTCCCCGAGGATCATCACTGCATCCACATGGGCGTTCTCCATTGCCTTATTACAGGAAACAGCAGATAGTCAACAGGCTTTAAAGCAAAAGATCTACATTTCTGGCAGAGAGTTAAATTGATATCACTCTCATGTCTGTCAGTTAAACATGGATCGCCAGAAGTCAGTTAGCTTAGAACAAAGACTTTAAACAGGGCCAAGCTGTTAGCCTGGCTCTGTCCAAACTTAACTAAATCTGCCTGCCAGCACCGCTAAAGCTCACTGATTGAATTGTTATACGTCGTTTGTTTGATTGTAATTGTAGTCAGCATGATAGATGATTAATTCACCTCTCCATTTAACATTTCTATTGTATTTCTTTATGGTTTGTAATTCAAGGTGACACCAGAAGAGGAACTACAACAAAGTTCTCACTGTTGTTGCAATTCCTCCTAGTCACCAGTAGAGGACGATAATGGTCATAAGAGACAATGCCACTTGTCTAATGTTACGAAATGTCATAGAAAAAGCCAAAAAATTACCATGACATTTGTGCCAAAATTCCCTGAAAGTGCTCCTGAGATATCACATTCACAAAAATGAGACATACGGACGGAAAACCCAAGAACATTAAAAAAGTCATAGTATAGTATGTCAAAAAAAGTCAAAAAGTCGTAGTATAGCATGTAAAAGAAAAGTCATAATATAGTCATAGTATGTTGCAAAAACTCAAAAAAGTTATTGTATAGTATGCCAAAAAAAGGCATAAATACATCATAGTATTGAATGTCATAAAAAAATGTCAGTATACAGTTCAGGTTTTTCATTCAAACAGATGACAGCAGGTTAATTCCTCCTCTTTGTCCGAACGTGTGCCATTAAAAGCATGTTGCTACCTGTCCCTGATTTCAGGTTTACCACACCTACACTGTCTAAATGTAACTTATTACATTTAAATCCAATTTATGCTACTTTATACTTCTACTCCACTACATTTATTTAACTGCTATAGTTACTTTGATTTTACATACAAAACATATGATCAACATATTAAATATGATGTGTTGTTATGGATTAAAGGCCCCACATATCCTCTCAGGTGTTTACAGTTACAGCATGGTGCTGATCAGTCCCACTCAGGCTGGAATTTACACCAGGTCATCATGTACTTAAAAGAATGATAAAGTTGAAAATCGCCCAGCAACAAAACCAACAGGAGAGCCCCTGAAGTCCCAGGAAAAAAAATATATCTTGTTGCACACGATAATAACTCCTGTGTACAAATTATTATCTTGTGTGCATAAGATTAAAAAAAACTAGCATCTTTGGGGACCTTGAAGGCTCCATAATTTAACACTATTGAAAGGGGTCATTTTGCAGTATTTTTACTTGGCAATACTTATGACACTTCTACTCAAGTAGAATTTCCAATGCAGGGTTTTGAAACAGTATTTTCACATTGTTGTATTGTTACTTTTACTAAGTAAAAGATCAGAGTACTTCTTCCACCTCTGGGTTTAGAGAGGTGACGTTTCTGCTGAAGGTTTCTGTGTTTTTTTTACCGGAAATTAACTAACTATCACACTGATTAAACACTGTTGTGGTTTATAGTGAAGATGTTTGTGTTTATTACCTTTGACTCGTATCCTGTGAGGAACCTCATGTCTCTGGATTTCTGAAGGACACCTTCTCTGTTGTTATTTGCAGCTGCATTAATAATCTGATGAGAGAAATGAAAGTGAAAAACTGATTTAAAAAAATAAATAAATGAGTCCTGATACAATGAAATGTTTGCCTGCATAACAATAAAGCATGTTATGAGTCTCTATTAAGGATTTGAGTCATTTCAAACCATTGATGTGCAAAACAGTATTATCGCATTATTATCGTGTTAACTTTGACAGCCCAAGTTGTTATTACAAGAAATAACAATTTGGTATGTCGTAACAATGAGAAAATGTGTCATAATAACAAAAGAACTCTACAGATACATTTCTACAGCTTCTCACCTCAATGTAGGCGTCAGTGAAACTCTTATCAAATCCCCGCGTAGCTCCAAAATCCAACAGTGCAACCTGAAGACACGAAACAGACTTTATAGTGAAGAAGAGGAAATATCAAATGTACTAAAAGTGTGCGTATTAAATTACAGGGTTGAGACAAACTGACCTTGTGAGCTTGTGGATCAAAGAAGAAGTTAGACCAGTTTGGATCAGTCTGCATGTATCTGAACTCAAAGAGCTCTCTCAGGCATAAGCTCAAAATCTGCTCACAAATCTAGCAGAAGCAAAGAAAATAGTGCTCCATTTATATAGTACTGTATTATTATTATTATTATGAACTGTGCTGACATGACTGTGGGGTTTTAAAAGCTGGGACGTGTCTGTGTTCGGCACATCACCTTGAACTCTTCCAAAGCTGTCGCCGTCTTGGCAGTGTGCAGGTGTTAACTGTACTGTAAGCTGTGCGGAGGTCACGGCGGTCGTACCTCATTCCTGAGCTCTTGTGAGAGGTCGGTGGCCTGGTCCAGAGGGAAACCGGGCACCAGCGCTGTGGTGAGGACGTGCGGGCTGCTCAGCTCGTCAATCACATCAGGCACATAGAAATACGGGTGATCCTTCAGCAGCTCTCTGACACACAAACAGCAAGTTAAAAGACACCTGAACCCGACCCCCAAAACTGTGATAACAATGTCACCAGCGAAGGACTATCCTGGTGCTCAGGAGAACAGAGCCATTATCAACCTGACAGCTGAAGTATAAACTTTACTCCTAAAAGAACATATGCTTATTCGCTTTCTTTCTTTTGAGAATTAGATAAGATTGATATGACTTTAGGATAAATATTAATTATTATTATTATTTTATGTGATGTACTGTTTGTTTTTTTACACAGATTAGGGCTGTCAAAGTTAACGCGATAGTAACGCATTAACGCAAATTCGTTTTAACGCCACTAATTTCTTTAACGCATTAAAGCTGAAGTAGGCGAGATTGGAGCAAATATGATATTTATTTTTATAAAACGGTTGCTATATCGTGACAGTAGTGAAACAGGTAACCTGAAAAAAAATCATGTCCCTCAGGTCTTCCGATGCTCCTAACGGCATCTGCAAGATTTCACAGACCGGAGGAAAACAAAGCCGAGCTGGAGTCTGCCGTCCAGTTGACATCTCTGAGCAGCTGTCAATCACTTGCAAACTCCAACCAAACGGTCAAACTAGGCAGCGCTGATCAAATATGAATCTATATTATGTTACGTTAATACCCATTTCTCGCCTCAAATGTTATTCGGACAGCTCTATTACATGACTTCCCATGTTGTAAACATAAGCTCACAAGCTTCATTTGAAGGCACCAATAAATCATAATGATTGCCAATACATTGTGAAATAAATCCCAAAGTCTGTGTGTGTAGAAAGAACAAGTGTGAACAACATACTGGAATTTTTTGGCACATTTGGCCTCTCTTATGTAATCACACTCCAGCGCCAGCTCACGGCTCATGACCTCAATGAGGTGCTCAGGAAACAGACCTGTAAATGTTAAGAAAGTTGAAAATCGTGACATTCAAGCTGCTTGTGTGGTGAAGTATATTGACAATAGCGAAGGTTTCCAACATCAGACAATAGCAGCCGTTATCATAGAAATGATTAAAAGCTCTCCAACAATGTTACCTTCAGGCAGCGCGTTGCTTAAACTCAGAACAGTCATGATATTATTCACGTCACTGTCGATACTCTTGGCGACTCCGGGGTACTGAAAGAACAGATTTCATTGTGTGATTTACTGTATTTTGTAATACTTCTGTGTTTTATCTCTGTGCAAACGCTCCGCTCACCTGAATCTTCATGGCGACCTCTCTGCCGTCCTTCAGTCTCGCTAAATGCACCTGACCGATAGACGCCGCTGCAAACGGCTTCTCCTCAAAGTACTCCAGCTTGTCTCTCCAGTTTGGGCCGAAGTCACTGCTGATGGCTTTCTGCAGAGCGAAGAGAAACCGTCTCATCTATGAACCGGAGTGTAACGAGTTTGTGTTGTTTACTACTACTACTTCATACTGTACCATCATCTGTTTAGGAGGCATGAAGTCTGCACTCTGTCGAACACGCTCAAAGATTTTAGCCAACTCGGGGTTAATAAAGGCGTCATCTGAGGGGAGAAAAAAATAAATAACTGTTTTGATTTCATTGTTTAAAACCTATTTTTATATGACATTTTTATGACATACTATACTATGACTTTTTCATGACATTTTTTTATGACATAGCCTACTATACTATGCAACATACTATGCTGTGACATTTATGATATGTTTTACGACATAATATACTATGACATTTGTTATGACATATATTGTATACGGACCTTTTTAATGACATACTATACCATGACATGTTTATGGCATACTACATTGTTTCTGATTATATATACTATCCTATGACATTTTTATGACATTTTTTATGACATACTATACTATGCAATTTTTACAACATACTATGCTGTGACATTCATGACATGTTTTATGACATAATATACTATGACATTTTTAAGACTATACTATACTATATTATGAAATGTTTATGGCATACTACATTGTTTATAACAAACAATACTTTGACATTTTTATGACATACTTTTTATATTTTTGATGACATAATATACTGTGACATTTTTTCATGGTATACTAAAGTATATCTTTTTATTACATACTGACCTACTAAACTATGACATTTTCCTAGCATTTTTAGGACATACTATACTATGACATTTTCATATTTGATGACATACCATACTATGATATTTTAATGACATTTTTTATTGCCATAAATATGTCATGGTATAGTTTGTAATAAAAAAAGTCATAGTATATTATGCCATAAAAAAAAAGTAATAGTATAGGTGATAAAAAATGACATAGTATATTATGTCATAAAAATGTCATAAAAAAAAAAGTAATAGTATAGGTGATAAAAAATGACATAGTATATTATGTCATAAAAATGTCATAGTAAAGTATCTGTCCAAAATATCATCACTTTATCATTTTGTCCTATTAAACACCAAAACTGTCCTAATTAGCATATGAATTCTTGAGTTATGGCTAAAAATGTGTTTTGTGAGGTCACAGTGACCTTTGACCATCAAAATCTAAATCAGTTCATCCTTGGACGGATGCTTGTGCCAAATTTGATGAAATTCCCTCCAGGCATTCTTGACCCAACCCAAAAACATAAAGCCTCCGGCCACGGCTGTCTTCGACACGGAGGCATTAAAACTCAGGACATCACATGCAGTAACTACAGTGAAACATGACACAAGTGGTAGAATTATTAAATGACTAAAGTCAACCACAAACCAGAGCCCTCTGCTGCAGCGCACCCCAACTGTGGAACGCTCTGCCTGAAGAGCTCAGGAATGCACCCACCCAGTCTCCTTAGTATTAAGACACTTCTTAAACACATCTTTTTAAACATGTTCTTAACTACACCTGCTCTAATGCTTAATGTTTCTGTCTGTATCCCTGTCTCTACCTGCAATGTTGTGGCTTTTATGCCCAGTGTTTTTGTTTTTGCATGTCTCTGTCTGGCACTATGGGTCGAGAAAAGCACTTTACAACTAAAATGTATTATTAATATTAAAAATGAATGCATAAAAGAATAATAAAATAACAAATAAATAAAACAAGATTTGCCATGGGGATGCTCTTAGTACCACAAACCAACTATAATGTAAACCACTGTCTACATACTGTCTACATACATAACTGAAACCCAACATTCACATTGATAAAAATACCCGATAATAATAAACCTGTAATTTTTTCCACCACTAGTGACTAGATTGTAATGATAATACATGAGAGCTGCAAACTGTGGCTGTGGATATCTAAGAGCACAACAACACTGTAGTGTAAACACACTGTTCAAAGTGTCAGTTGAGCCTCGGCCGCCTACAATAACTCGACTGGAATGGCACTTATTGTGTTCAGCTAACCCGACGCTTATTTTAGGTGATGACATTTCCCTCTTGGTCTTGCTGGGAAGCTGGAGCACCAGTTTACGCTCTGTGTTTGGCCTCTGCTGAAAGCTGAACCTTTATGTACACACTGATAGATTTACTGTCCATAACATACCGTAGCAGTGTGTGTGTGTGTATCAGTTTGTACTGAGTCACTGATGATCTATTTCTGTATATGTGTCACTTTAGATAACATCTCACCTTGAATACTGAGCATCTGTCCAAGTTTCAGAGCTGCACCTCGGACTTTGCAGAGTGTCCGCACGATTCTTTGAGCGTTGGCTTCGGAGAGGAACGCACTCGAGTTCAGGACAGATTTTTTATCACCTAAAAAAAAAAACATGCATACACATTAATCAATATTTCGGAGGTTGTAGCGGGCTCAGTTTTGAGAGTGAAGATACTGGTAACATATTAAACTAAAAAACCTAGGAATCCATTGGTACCAATCATGTCATACTAGATTGTTGCAAAGGAGGCTAAATAACGCTCCAATCCTGCGCTAAATTTTGGCGAGGAAAAACTGGCATGGCCATTTTCAAAGGGGTCCCTTGACCCCTGACCTCAAGATATGTGAATGAAAATGGGTTCTATGGGTTCCCACGAGTCTCTCCTTTACAGACATGCCCACTTTATGATAATCACATGCAGTTTAAATCTCCCTCTTATCACCTTGCTGTTGAGGTTTTAAACTCTTCTTGGCCACTTCAGCGATCGCTCCGATGCCGAGTCCAACCGCCAGACCTGCAAAAAGAAATAAATATAAAATATGTTTCACAAACTTTTTCTTTGAATTGACAGGAACTGTTTGGAAGACGATGATATCAATCTGTTAGCAATTATTTTTTATGAAGGCCCACAGTGTTGCCTTTACCAATGCCCTACTCTGCATCTGATAACAGCAGCAACATAATGGACGTGATAACAGCAATCAGTAACCAGAGTCTGATTTCTCAGGGCAACACTCAGTCTTTGAGAGTTCAGCGAAGGCCAAGAAACAACTGATACTACTATTACTGAGTGTGCTGCCCTTGGATGACAACATGTTTTATATTAGCCGGATTCTCAGACAGGACTCTGGCCACAGTCTGACTTCAGCTCCTGAAAATTGGTGGCCGAGGTCATCAATGCAAACCCTCTCAACTAAATCCAAAATTAAACTTTGACATTCACTTCACTGTAAAAGGAAGAAATAAAACTAAACAACAACTCTACTTGTAAAACTAGTGAACAGAGAATAAAAATAGACATTAGTAACACTTCATACCAATCACATAAGTGTTGCTAGTCTTACATGAGCCCCTTGCTGCTCTGGAGGAAGTGCCAAAGCTGCCAGTGTCATTTGCACAACTTGCTTGCACAACTCGTGTCAAAATTAGTTGGAAGTTAGCTAAGAAAATACGAGAGTCCATTTAAGATACTAAAATTATCTTGAGTTAATAAATGCTACAATTTCAGTCATTTAAAAACCAAGTGAGCTCAACATTAAGTTAGTTCAGAAACTAACTTTAGTGCTGGGTCACACACAAACAGGCTCCAACTAATGATTTTTATTGTTTATCAATCTGCTGCCTATTTTCTCAATGAATCATTTAGTCTATAAAATGTCAGAAAAACCGAAATAATAACATTTGAGAAGGTGAAACCAATTCATTTTTGGCATTTTTGCTTAAAAAAATTAATGAAATTGTTGACTAATCGCTTCAGCTCTAACATATAGAATACCGAAACTGAACATTTAAAGCTAGGGTCGATAGTGTCCTTCAAAAGTTGAAGTTTTTGCAGATCTCAGATCAGATTTCACAATCTGCGGGTTACCTTCTAGACGAGACCATGCACCAACAACGACAGAGAAGAGGAAGTAAACATGGATGTAAACAATGCTGTTTTCTAAGAGTTTCAAAACAATTTGCTTTGCAAATGTTTTACAAGGAAGAAAATTATTTCAACATGTTTTTTAAACCTCAAAGATACACGTAGTGTGTTTTTGGTGAGAAACACTGAATGTAAACATAAAGTTTGTTTGATGACTCCACGGGGCACCTTTAAAATTTAATAACAAAATAAATAAATATAAGCACAAATAAAAATGGTCAGTGAAAAATGTATAAAAATGTAGCAAATTAAAAATCCTCCACGTTGATATCCATGCCGGTAAAGCAACATGTCGGGTGTTTTGTTTATTTCTTGAGCATGTGTTCTGCTTCACATACAAGATCACACTTTCCCAGCACCTGGCAGCGGCCCAGACAGAGCCCCGTCACTGGAGCAACTCTACCTGAAACCTTTATGGTAACAACAACTACGTTAATGTCACTTTTCTTTTGTAACATGACCAGTAAACCAGTAAACACACCTACCTCCAAAATTCACCAGCCTTCCTATCCGTGTGACGGGCACCTTCCTCTCTCTGGCTCTGTCGCTGAGCTGAAATACAAGAAAAGAACTAAACTCAAAGGACAAAAGAAGAATAAAATTGTCCTGTGCAATGTTGAAATATGAAGTATTGATCTATATTATTCAAACACTGATTTATAAAAGGTGTTAGAGCGGATACCACTTGTTTATGCTGCTTGACGTCTGTTTTCTTGGCGTTTCCTGCTTTATCGACGTCCTCTTGTGTCAGACGTCCCACTGTGGAGTTGTCCTGGTTAAATAACCTGGTATGTCCAGAGAACAGTTGGCGGGACCAGTCTCTGTGGTACTTCAGACGTTTAGTGTTGGTTCTTCCACCGCAGGTCGCCTGTCCGCCGTTTACACTTCCAATGAAACAGGTACTGAAACAAGCTCCCATCGTGGAATATCTGTGAAGCTGTGCTGCTGCTGTGGCTCTGTGGACGCAGACCTCCTGCTGCTTGTTGAACGTCTCCTGGAAGACAAAACATGATTCACATGAGTAGGTGTTAAAGGATATAGTAGGAAGGAATAGAGAGCTGCATTTTAGCACTTCTGGTTCCCTCGTCTGGAAGTCAATGGGTTTTAGTGAGATGCCTGAAATAAGGTCTGTGGTTAACACAAGCTGAAGAGATTTTAATGTTTTGTTCTACGACATAAAATACATAATTAAATACCTCACTCGTAAATTTTGAAGCCCTTATGTTGCAAACAAGTGGCTAAATGAGACTACTAAACGCCATCACGCTGACTCGCCCGCCTTTACAGCCTTGTTGTTTATACTCACCCTCATGCGACCGAGGTGTAGTTCGTTTATAGCCTAACGTTAGCTTTTTACTTCTGGCGATTGATTTCACACTTCAAATTTTATTTCACTCTTTTGTGAAATATGAGTTTTACATCTGCAGGCCTTTATTAATTATTCAAATGAAACAAATCAGAAATGATTCAAGGGGAAAAACACTAGTTGGTGGACCTATGGAAGCTGTGACGAGGGGTCACAAGTTGACATTTTAAGCGGTCAAAGCCAAAAAATGTGGAGAACCACTGGTTCAAATGTTGTTTTGGGAGCTTTACTTCCAATTAAAGTGCAAAATTATGTAGGAAACTCTGCACAATTGCCATTTCTCAACTGTGTCTTCTATTCGGGCATCATCTGCCTCTCAGCCCTTCTCACTATGTTGGTGTTGCTGATGAGGTCATGGGGTGCAGAGACTGACTCAGGAGGAATCTGGGTTGCATGTTTGTGAAACTGCCAAACAAATCACGGCTGACATGCTCACCCTCGCTGATCCGGCAGCATGATGGTAGAAGTTTCCCAGCCTCTGGTTCCCGGTGCCGTGCAGGCCTCCTGGTGTGGCTCTGCTGGCCGCCTGCTTCATCCAGGTCAGACCCCTCCAGACCACTGTGTCACCTGTCATGGTTGTTAAAGACCTGCAGAGGACATGAAGAACGGGGTCTCTTAGAGGGAAGTTAAGGAGCTCATCAGTTTATGTCTCCATGCTTGTAGAATAAAGAATTTCATTTTCATTTTTGTCTCCATGCTTGTAGAATACAGAAAAATAAAGAAAGAAATAAAGAAAAAGAATGATCATACCAACAAGTGGACAGTAAAAACAAGTAGTATTTACATACAATGAAAAGCATAAGAAAAATAAATTGTCAACACTTGATGCCTTGATTTACATGTTCGAAAAGGAGTGAAAATAAGTTTAAATGTATTTAATCCCATCCCTTCTCCATAAGTCAATTATTAATAATTAACCAGCTTCCTTATTGAGCCATACATTAATTAAATTTTCCTAAATTTGTCTAACTATAATTATTATTATTTATAATTATTCTAACTATAATTATTACCTTTATTCTGTGTCATACAGAAATATAAATGAATTACTGATATAATTATATAAGAATGACTCCATATGAACAGGATGCTTGACAAAACTGATCAAATACTGATTAAAGTGCAATATTAACTTGGCTGGCTGTGTGATAAGAGAGAGGAAAGACAAAAAACATGCACACTGAAAAGTTTTAAAACAAATGTAATATATTAAACAATAAGTTAAATTCAATCCAATTCAAACTTCATTGCAGACTCAAGGTCCAGATAAGAAAAAAGAAAAAAAACAACAACAATACATTACATATAATACATTACAATACAGGAAGCAATATAAAAAGTCATGATTAAAAGATATTAAAAATATAAATATTAATATAAATATATACATACATCAATGCCTTACATATAAAGAACTATACCAGTGCCTCCACAGCTGTGATTGGTACCGTGTTGTACTAAATCTTATGTTGTACATGAGATTTCTTAATACAGTTTGCCTGCAGACACAAACATTTCACTTGCACTGGAACATCCTGGTCTTTTTAGTAATATTCTCATTGCAATTAATCTCACAATGAATAAAAGTGACAAAAAGTTAATTTAACTTTAACTCACCAACTTTAGGCTACAACAGAAGTCCTGTCATCATCGTGCAGCTGCAGCAGGAGACTCAGTTCACCTTGATTTGACTAGTTGACACACTTTCACATCAACACCTCAAACGCAGAGGCAGAAAGGCGCGCGACACGCTGAAGGACACGCTCATGTTCCTCGAGGCGAAGTTTGACAAACAATGAGAGCCAATGAGAGTAAAGTCCAGCCGCGAGCTGCAGGTATCAACAAACCGCCGCACTGGATGGACGAACTGTCAGTCGCTGCTCAGGGAGGGTGTGACTGACTGCTGAGGGCGGTCCCTGAACTACACACATGCTGCGTTCACGGGATACCACAAAAATCAGGATTATTTTCAATGAGCACATATCAGTTCTCTTTAGCTGAAATTAGAATATACAAATGTTTGAAGCGCAATGACCCAAGTAAGAGTCAAAGTAACAATAATAATTATATATATACAAATATATATATATATTTAAAAATAATATAAAGAAATAAGACTTCTGTTCAGAAATGCATGTAACAAAACTATACATATAAATGCATACTGTATATAAATATACAATATATAATAAACATTATATATAAATACATATATACATATAAAATATAGATAATATATAAAACATACATAAATAAATAAAAGATTAAAAATAAAAATAACTTTGATTTATTTATAAATGTAAAGTCATATGGAGACCAACAACTATAAATGCAGACTGAACTGCTTAATTGTTGTTTCCAATTACTTTGTATTTATTTCATTAAATTGTTTAAACATGTACATGTGAAACCTAATAAAGTTTAAAAAAAAAAAAAAGTTTAACTTCTTATTATAATTATGTTAAATTGTTTAAAAATGAAACTATCTATATTGTTTGAATTTATATTTGTAACATGTAATTAAGATAATCTGGGAAATTGGAACAAAATTATCTTACACATTTTATTGTGGAAATGTGGTAGCATTAAAGAATTGAGAAAGATAAACACTTGTTATAATTAAGTAAACCATTACATTAAGCACATGACTTACTGCTTCTAGGTCACAGTGCTTTTTGGGAGCTGAAACAGTACAGACAGTAAGACAGTACTTGCCAGCAGTTGATACTTGGGGCTGTGTCAATGTGTTTGATGGTGGGAATTGTCAAGACGCGCATTTTTCCACCCAGTATTTAACTAATGTCAGATTGGAAACTACCATAAAATCAGTATATGACATTAAACCTTTCTATTAAAACAAATATCAAATGTGTGTTAGAAGCAGTGAAACACAGTAGGGTGAAACTCAGAGCTCAGGCAGCAATACCCCATACAGCTGTGAACCACCACTGATTCAGGACCATTAAAGTCTGGTTATAGCAGCCGATGTTGAATGAGTGATGAATCACCTTTTAATTATAGAGAAAGAGCAGCAACATTGAAATAAATAGCACAAGTGACCAGAGAAATTAATAACTTAATGATATCACTGCTCTGTTTAGATCTATTGATGGGAAATACAACAAAATAACAGAGTGGCATGTCGTGATTATTCTCTTTACAATGACATGAATGTTTAGCGGCCATGATGTTATTGTTGTTGCATGACAAGGTGTTTATGAAATGTTGGATGTTTCAGATGTATCACGCACATGAAAAATATCAAACTTGTGTGTTAAATTGTCATCTCATCTCCCTTTATTTAAGAATAAATGAGATAAATAAATGGCTTTCAGCACTCAAGTACAGTTATAAAATCCACATTAAGGTGTTTTAGCTTAAGACTCTGATTTACACCTTGTCTGACGATATGTTTTTTATTAATTTACACTTCAGGGCATCTTCAAATCAGACTTCCACATTAAAGTACTTCGGCATTTAATATAATTCAAGATATTCTAGACTGATGAAATAAACCTTGTCAGGGTCTGATGGCAGACTTTATCTTTGGGAAGAGTCGGAGAGCGTTCTGTGTCGTCACCTCCATCACCTCCTGCAGCGACACTCCTTTAATCTTACTGATGTACTCGGCAGAGATGCAGATGTTTTTGGGCTCATTTCTCACCTACATTAAAGGACGCAGAACAAGAAGGATACAACATGAGTGGGTGAATAAAGGTTAAGGTACAAACAAAGCAGATTTCATTTGTATGTGTCACAAATATTTATGTAAAAGATAAGCTATATATTGCAAATATCCTCCTAAAAACATAAAAACATGCAAAGCAAAAAATACTTTACCTGCTTTTCTGGACCGAGAGCAGGTGAATCTGTTTCTAGACAGATGTTCTCTAACGGCAACTGTTTCACGAGTTTCTGCTTCTTGGTGGAAAATACACAAAGAAACCATCATTAATCATTAACATTTGGTGTGATAAAGTCAACCAAGTAAACATGTCAGTGCTCTCTAAAGAGACCGTGTCCGTAGTTTAGTTGTGTAAAATGTAAATGCTCACATATAAAAAGGATACAAATATTCAATTTACAACCATGTCTATAAAATACATGTTTTCTTGTCTATTTACACACATAAATGACAAGTAATAATATGTATGTATAAGAGTTTATGTGTTAGTGTAACTGAGGGGAACACTTTTAACAGGTTGGGTTATGATACAGTGTAAATTAAACATGATCAGGTGCTCTGTTGTACCTGTTCACTGCGTATGATGGATGGTGGGATAGAAAAGAAATATCCAGCCTTCACTCCCTCCATAGCAACAGACGGTTTCCCATCAAAAGCATGAAGCAGGGCTTTTTCGACACCTAGTGAAATTTCAGAGGAATTGCAGTTTACTTCTCAAATGCTCTGCTACTATAAGTTAACAGAAGAGAATCTAAACTTTGCGGTTTACCTTGCTCCTTCAGGAGGTGGATGGTGGGTCTTCCTGCAGACCGTGAATGAACATTTCTAGAAATAAAACACATAAAAATATCATGGAAGTGTGTTGGTTAAGGGACGGATTGTCTTTCATATATTTGCACATACTGATTCTTTTGGATTCTTTTAAAGAAGAAGGGAACACCACCAGCAGCTGTTTAATAATAATAATAATAATAATACATCAGATTTATATAGCGTTTTCCAAAGCTCTCAAAGACGCTTTACATGCTGTAGATAAAAAAAACAAAAAACATGCAGTAAATGCTTTAATGCAGACAGAAAAAGTCTGAAGAGGTGGGTTTTGAGAGTTTTTGAATGATGACAGTGTGGGTGCATTACGTTTTTCATCATAAACTGATAAAGACGTAATGTCAAAATGTCGTAATTATACTCAATAAATGTTTTTTGTGGGAGCATCTAATAAGATAAGATAAGATAAGATAGATCTTCATTAATCCCGAAGGAAATTCTTGTGCCAGAGATTGCTCAAAATTACAACAAGTCAAGTGTATAAAATAAAAAGTACTATTTCTAGCACAGATGCCTGATAGAATAACAATAAAGTAAGATACAATCAGATATAATCAGTGTGTGCGCCTTTTTCTTTATATTGTTTTTGCGTTTTCCCCTATGCACCTGATATAATGTTGGGATGTAAATACACTACCTTGTGAAGCTTAAATTCTAATTTTACCAGTTGAGATAATAATAATCTACTGTACAATACTACAGTGTGACTCACAGAGGGAGATCCAGCTCCTTGGCTATCTGTGCCTGACGAATGAGGACCTGCCTTTGGCTCTCTTTGTCAGTCTCACCGCTGACATATCTGGGTGTAAAATCCAAACCAACCTAAAATAACAGATGGGAAAAAAAAGTTTTAGCATGAATGCAACAGAATGCTAACAAAGTCATCTCCAAAGTCACATCAGAGTGACTGTATTATTACCTCCCCAATGGCCACAAGGTGGTCTTTGTATTTCTCTATTATGGGTAGAGCAGCATCTAGATCCTAAAGAAAAGACATAAAAAAACATCATTTATTCCTTTGCTATATTAGTGAGGTCAATAAAGTGCACACGTATATGAAGAATATGGAGCCATAATATCTGGATTGTAGCAGAAAACTCAGAGAACGTTCTCAAAACCAACACTATCTGCCTGGCTCGATACTACTACAGGTGAGTTAAAAAATATGATGTTTTTTTGTAATAAACTCGAGCCTACCTGGAGAGAAACCCCTCTCTGTTGCTCTGGGGAAACTTCTTGAACAGGGTGGACTCCTAGGCAGGGAAATATAAAACCTGGAAACCTAGGGAAAGGTGAAAAAGTCAGTACAAAGAGACAAGAGAAACTCAAATCATGTCACTCTAATCATAATAAAGTCATAATAGTTACCTCTGTGACAGCTCAATAATCTTGTCAAATTCCCCAGCATGCTCAGCCACGGCTAACAATGCTAACAATCCAGCCTTGGAAAGAATAAAGCAAAACATAAACACACACAATAAGTACTCTAAATAAGATAAGATAAGATAAGATGAACCTTTATTAATTCTCGCAGGGAAATTCAGGTGTCAAAGCCGCAACATCAGCAAACATCAGCAAACAGAGTGAAACACAGGAGAGGTCAAGGTATACAAAAATAATAAAAACAATAATAGAGATATAAAAGATACAGAGTGAATGGGTGAACATAGTGTGTTCAGTCCGTCAATAAATAAATGTAGTATGTACAATAAATACATGTAATATGTACATATGTGCAGTCTATAAAGTGGTATATAGTGTAAAGTGCGCCAGTGGTTAGAGTCCAACGTGGTTGCAGATATAATGCGTGTTTAAAGTTCTTAAAGTCCTAATACTTGTCATATGGGAGTCAGCCTTGGTTGTGGAGCCTGATGGCTACCAGCATGAAGTGAAATGCTTCTTAGTGGACAAGACTCACCTTTTTTGAATTCTCCACCACCTCATCTATGTCCTGACAACAAAAAGAGGAAAAGTTAGCAAATAATAATAATAAGATATTTCAGATATAATATATAATTGTGTCCTTTTAAGTGGGAGCATACCTTGTCAAAATCCCCAGAAGAGATATGACAGTGACAGTCAACGTAGCCATGCATGTGGAGCTAGTAGCGTTCAAAACCAAAACAATGCCCTCTTCCGCAAAGCGAGACGGACCACGCATGCGAAGACTAGTAGGAGCGCATGGTGTAGAACGCAGCGTTGCCCCGAGGGACGGCGTTCCATTCCATCCGATTGGCTGAACCTCACCGGCGCTCCAACAGGCGGTGAACAGATCAAACATCCCGAGTGGTTTAAAAGAGGTGTAGCTTTATTTGAGTTCCTCTTCTTGTTCCTGTATTATGTCACTCTTCTTTATCATGTGATAGTCACGCTCCTCGTCCCTCCGCATCATTGTGTCACACTGGGTGATTTTTGACCTGAAATGGGAGGTTTTTTAATGGTTTCTTTCCTGCTATCGATGCTGTTTATCGGCACCTGCAGAGGTAAATACGAGCCGACCTGGGACTCCATCGACTCCAGACCTCTGCCAGACTGGTACGATCAGGCCAAGTTTGGCATCTTCATACACTGGGGGGTCTTCTCTGTGCCGAGCTTCGGCAGCGAGTGGTTCTGGTGAGTTTTTGTTTTCTTTGCAATTAACATTTTAATAACCTGGCTTCAACTTTAGGGTGGTTTAGGGACCGTTTTTGAACATGATAAGGTCTGTTACTGCAGGGTTGGAGGTTAGCACCAGCCATCAGACAAATGCTGGTAAAATATGCAACTGGCTGCTAGATTTGCTTCACTCACCAGCCAAAAACAAACAAACAATGGCAGTCTATTGAGTGGCTGGTCGATTTTGGAATCCACCTGCCACAAAAAAAGTTAATTTTCTTACCTCTGTGAAGTCATCCCAACTGGAAAATCCAGCTTGAGCTGGTAGCTGGTAATCAGCTTGACCAGTTTAAGATAAGAGTCCTACAACAAACTATGAACAATTTAAATAGAAGGAAAATATAAACAAGGGGAAATATTAAAAATAGGAACAATATATACAGTGTTGACAATAAAGAGACTATCAACAAAATATCACAAGTTTGAGCTGTGTACTGTTATCGATGTTTAATTAATAGTTTACATGCAAAGATGAACTCAGTCAGTACTTTATTTGCAAAGTTATGTGTCCTCTCAAAGCAGTGCTATGAGGTTGGATGTTACATTGACTGTGATAAATGCAAATGCAGATCCCATTGTTCTGATTGCATAAAGTTAACTATTTTTACTCAGATTTTATGCATATGATGATGTGTTCTTTATACTATCACAATTTGCCTAAAATTATTTTTTAAAAATCGCAATATATCGCGTTGCTTACAGTATCGCAATATATTGAATCGTAACCCCTGTATATGTATTGTATCGCCAGATACTTGCAAAAACGCCCAAGTTTACTTCCTGTTAGCTGCTGCATCAACAAACAATGCATCAGGAAATACAAGTTTGACAAGGTCTATATGTAAGAACAGCATCTACTGAAATTCACCAGTTTGATTTACAGTTGTTTACAAAGGAAGTGCTATGCATAGCTTCTCAGATATCTTTAAAAATGTACTTTAAAAAAAAATAATAATAATTTATTTTGGGCCTACTTTGTACCTGCAGTAGGCCTATAAACTTGCTAAAACTGGACCTGCAACAATACTAGAGAGAATGACTTAGAAATGTATGAGGGTGTACGTTTGTAGGTATACATACCTACAAGCATACTGTAGGTATACATACACCGATGTATGTACATCAACTTCAAGGACAAAATGTTCACTTGCTGTCTAATATATCCCACCCACTGCCAGGTGCCATTGTAACGAGATAGTCAATGTTATTCACTTCATCTGTCAGTGGTCAAAATGTAGTTAATGTTATGTCTGTTTTGTGTTTGTTTCCTGTTCCAGGTGGTACTGGCAGCATCAAAAACTAAAGCCGTATGTTGACTTCATGCAGAGAAATTATCCTCCAGAATTCAAGTATCAAGACTTTGCATCGCAGTTCACTGCTGAGTTCTTTGATGCCAAAGAGTGGACGGACATCTTTGCCTCGTCGGGGGCAAAGTACATCGTCCTGACCACAAAACACCATGAAGGTACAGGACACCATCGACACCCCACCTCTCTGTATTTATTTTCTTCTTTTAAGTTACTTTATTGTCACAAAGTGCTAAAACAAGGACATTATATCAGTGCCATGCTGCATTATTTCAGCTGTGCAGGAGATGTATTGATTTATCTATATATGTTTCAGGTTTCACACTATGGGGCTCAAAAAACTCGTGGAACTGGAACGCAGTGGACGTCGGACCAAAAAGAGATTTGGTAGATGAAATGGCGAGTGCCCTCCGTGCCAACAGTGACCTGCGTTTGGGGCTGTATCACTCTCTCTTTGAGTGGTTTAATCCGCTCTTTGAACTGGACGCTGCCAATGCCTTCACTACAAACTACTTTCCAACCACTAAAACTCTGCCTGAGCTTTATGAGCTCATTACCAAGTACAAACCAGAGGTGCTGTGGTCTGATGGGGACGGAAACGCACCTGACAAGTACTGGAACAGCACAGGTTTCTTAGCCTGGCTCTATAATGACAGGTAGTTATTACTTTATACAGTATGTGTGTTTTCTATTAGATTTATCATTTACGCAGCCAGCATGATATTAACCTGTGTTTCTTCACAGTCCTGTACGGGACACGGTGGTGACGAATGACCGCTGGGGCAAGGACTGCATCGGCAAGCACGGAGGATATTACACCTGTGCTGATCGCTACCAGCCAGGACACCTGCTCAACCACAAGTGGGAAAACTGCATGACCATCGACACAAAGTCCTGGGGTTACAGACGCAACGCTCCTCTCAGAGATTACCTCAACATCGAGCAGCTTGTAGCGGTGAGACTTCAATATCTCATTTACCTGTAAACTGTTTTATTACGTAACCTATGATTTAAAGAAATAAAATCAGCAAATATTTACATTTACATTTATATAAGCTGTAACCTGTGAATTTTCTGCGTTTTTGGATAAAATGGCTTCAATTATTCATTAACGATGAAAATAGTTTTTAGTCCTATTTGCTCTGGAGCAACAGCGCCCTCTAGCTGTGAAGAAATCGTAGTGCAGGAAAGTCTTTTCTATAAAGTCCAACCTGGTGTTTCAGACGTTGGTGGAGACTGTGTCCTGTGGGGGAAACCTGCTGATGAACGTCGGCCCGACACACGATGGAAGAATCGCTCCCCTCTTTGAGGAGCGTCTGAGGCAGATGGGTCAGTGGCTGAAGGTCAACGGGGAGTCCATCTACAACACAACAGCATGGCGGGTTCAGAAGGACGCCGTCACTCCCAACATCTGGTAGGTCCCTTATAAATTTAGGTGTATTTGTATATAATCTGTGTGGTCAGCAGCAACCAACCAAGCTTTTTTTAAGGAAATTTATATTATAGATATTTTTTTTCCTTTTTGTTCTTAATATTTAGACATAAAAAATCCCAAAAACTCAGAATGTGAAAGGAGGATTTTTTTGTGTCAGCTCATTATTGTGTATTTCTTCAGTTTATTTTGCCAAAAGTTCATTGCATTGCTTAACTAAGTGAGTGAGTAAATAGTATGTGATTTTACTGATGATGATGATACAGTATGTGATTTTACTGATGATGATAAAGGTATTTATTGTGTTGGATGGTTTGTCCTCCTCCAAGCCAAACAAACTAAGGTGTAATTAAATCAGATATTGTTCATGATATGTTTTAACCTCATACAGAAGCCTGTATTACTGATAATACTTACATGTGTATGTTGACAGGTACACTTTCAGACCACAGGAAAAGAGCATCTTTGCCACTTTACTGCAGTGGCCCAATAATGGATCTGTGATTCTGAATGAACCTGTCGTCACACAAGGAAAGACTCAGGTAAGACTAGAGCTTCAGTCAACCTATTAGCTTATTGAAAATACATACAAGTGTCAGCATATTTGATTTGACTGCTAAGTAACAAGAAACAGGAGCACAGAAATGTCAAAGGTATGTTTGAGATCAAAATGATGTCACTGGTCCATACCATTCCCCGGTCTAAAATATGTTGTTTTAATGTTTTTTTTCTACAATCATCTGGCGACCCTGGTAAATTATCTTGCGACCCTCTCGGAGGGCCCGACTCCCAGGTTGAGAACCACTGATCTAGAAACCTTCATTACATACTTTGTCCACCAAGGAGTAAAGCAACCAGAAAATATTCACAATTAAGAAGCTGGAATTTAGACTTCTTTTTTTTCTTCTAAGAAAATGACTTAAATCGATCATCAAAATAGTTGGCGATTAATTTAATAGTTCACAACTAATTGATTATTGATTAATAGCTCTAAAGAAATGTAGAGCTGCTTTTACAGACTGTAGTGTAGCTGTGGTCGGAGAAGAACCTCCATCATATTAGCAGAGACAGAAATGACTGGCCAGTATTTAATTAAAGGCTCAATATATATCGGTCTAACTGGTGGAATGTCCAATAACCGCACTGCATCCTGGGAAATGAGGCTGACTCATTCACAGAGCAGCTCCCTCTCTTTCTGTCAACATGTCAACGTTTGTGCCTGTGTTTCTTTTGTTCTAAAAAATCAAAATAGGTGGTGCTTCTGGGTCACGGGTCTGTGCAGTGGGAGCCGGTAAAGCCCGGCGGGCTGAGGGTCCTCCTGCCTCAGTTGTCCTTCAGCCAGATGCCCTGCCAGTGGGCCTGGACACTGAAGCTGACAGGTGCTGCTTAAAGGGAAACCAGATCAACTGAAGAGGAACTGACAGAGCTGCAGGCCGAGAGAAGGACCCAGCGTTTTATTTTAGATGTTTAAATCACTGAATCACTGAATCACTGTCTGCAGGGCTGTCCCGAATAAAAAAATGTTTTGGCTTCAAAGCTTCGGTGATAAATATTCAAAAGTATTTGAAGCTTTGCGGAGCACCGCAGTGGCAGACTGACATGTTTTCTGTCTATCTGTCTCCATCTCCCCCGTTTCAGTGCCTGGGACAGCACCGCTACCGCACTACTGTACACGCACGCACCTCTACACACAACAAACGGCGATATCCGTCGGAGTTTTAACAAATAATAATTAATAATGTTGGGGGATTATTCCTTATTTCATGGGCTATTCTGAGATTTCTAAATTATTATTACATGCTTATATATACATAAAATAAATACTAAACATTCTAATAGTGATTTGGAAGTCGAATACCATGGTAACAGTCGAAGCTTTGAAGCATTCGGGTCAGCCCTAACTGTCTGTGAGTTGCACATATAAAAATGGTCTTTTTGAAGTACTTTTCATAAATACATGATCATTGTTTTTGATCCGGGTAACTTTTATGATTTAAGTCTTATGTTCTAGCTCCAGTGGTGGAATGTACTGAGATACTTTACTTAAGTATTTAAATTTGATGTACTGTATTTTTCATATACCTTAATTTCTCCTCCACTATATTTTGGGAGCCAATATTGTACTTTTTACTCCACTATATTTATTTGATATCTTTAGTTACTTTGCAGATTCAGATTATGAATACAAAGTATAAATCAACTAATACATTGATTTATTATTATTATTATTATAGGTTAAACTACCCAGAAGTTTATAAAGTAGTGGAAATTAGCCCCATTTGTACCAGCTGCAACATTAAAGTGATGAACAAATTAATTCATCGCCAATTATAATGTAAAAATATAAAAAGTAAGTTAAATGTATTTATTTAGCGCTTTTCACAGACAAGATCATTATGCAAACATACAAGAACTAACTCATATAAAGATGTGGTGACCATTACAATGTACATTATTATTATTATTTTTATGAAATGGGTTATTCTACATAATGAGTACTTTTGGTACTTTAAGTATATGTTGATTCTAATACTTGTGTTTTTACTTAAAGGGAATTTTACTTGTAACAGAGTATTTTTACATTTTATTTTTACTTAAGTAAAATATCTGTGTACTTCTTCAACCACTGTCTTGCTAGAGTTTCTTAACTTTGGGATATAAAAGTAATTTTTAGTTTGACATATTGATGTATGCATTATTCAACATGTGACCTCTGACATAAAAAATGTGTTTGTACTTATGATTTTTTATCACAATTTTGTGATTATTTTTCAAGCCTACTTTGATTTTCATGTAAGAAAGCTAAATGCAGCTGCTGATAGTTTGATGGAGAAGTATGTATGGGCATGTAGGCTGTATACGCGTGAGTAAGCAACTGAATATTGATGTAGATGTGTTAAATCTGGACTTGTGGAACAGTTTACACGGCCACGTACTTCAGAAAGTGAGGTTGGAGGATCCACAGTTCTCCAGAAAACTGAGTTGACTCACAAGTACTGTGGCATCCGCATGCCTCTTTTCGTGCATATGCATATACACTGTACATGTATATTGAAACAGGAAAAGAGTTAGGTATAACTATCTGTAAAGTTTGGTATACACTAATGTCTTTTCCAAATAAAAAGAAAATTAAAAAAAAGAATATCCTTAACCCTCCTGTTGTCTTCCCGTCGACCATGCAACTTTTGTCTGGTTTGACTGTTTCTAAAGCATACATTATAAATTATCACCCAATTCTGTATGACACCTTTTTGGCCAACTTCATTCCAACTCATTACCACAAGTTTTACACTTTTTTTTAGAATTCATGCTCAATAAACCTAATTTATATGAAATTAAACCTAATTTTTTTAGGAAAAAATGCAGAAATTATGAATTATTTGGACTATACTCAAAATTGGAGGAATAATTTTGATGGATTATCACAGACCGGTATATGTCAAAGTTTAGTTAGAATATTACAAATATTATAATATAAAAAAAAAAGTTTGATGACAGTGTGACACAATGCACCACCGGGTCAAAATTGACCTGGGAACACCACAGGTGCTATAATTTTGAATAAAGTACCCATAATGCAACGAAAGTAGTGGTCATTATTTTTGACCATAGACAACAGGAGGGTTAAACTAAATCATATAATTTTTGATTGTACTGTGTAATCTTCTGCTCTCCTGGATTACCTCAATTCTCACTGCGTCCTGTTGGCGCCCCCTGCTGCTCACATCTGTAACAACACCTCGGCCTTGTATGACATTTTAAGCGAGCTGACGGCGCAAAACGTCTCTCTCTACACCCTGCTGTGCACAGACGACCCAGGAAAACCAGGTTCCCTGTCATGCATCAGAACAATGTGAGTGAACTGAAGTGATCTGCATGTTGCACAGTGACCGGTAAGCCTCTTGTTTCCAGCTGCTCATACTGTGTGTGTTTTTAAAGGTGTAATTACTCGCATCCTCCGCCGCCGATCACAATAGAAAAGAAGTGCATTTGTCACCTAAGATGGTGAGTCCGGTGCAGGGCAGGTTTCTCTGTGTTGTGTCTGCTCTCTGCTGCACGCCTTTAAGGTGGGAGGTCCCTGTTCTGCAAATGTTCCATGACGTGCAGATGGGGGGTTCGTAAGGGGTTCTCACGTCCGTGCATTTCCCCCTTCAGCAGCAGGCTTTCCCCAGCCTGGGACCTGCACATCACAGCTGATCCCCTACACAACAACAACAACAACAACAACAGAGAGATGTGAGGATGCAAATCATGAGAGGACACATGTAGTTGATTGAAGGCTGCATACAGAAGGGCTGACACATTTAAGTGAAAAATGTTGTCCATGTTCATGAAAATGAGCTTAAAGCTAAAATATCACTGACATATAACATATGAAGCTTTGACATATGAAGGAATACTAACATGAAGATTTGATCACATCATGACATAGATTTATATTAAATTCCCTTTTTTTTTTTTTTAAGGAAATTGTAATTAAATTAACAAACGAAAACTAACAAAATTTATATTCTTTTCTTAATAATGTAGGGCTGCAGCTAATGATTATTTGTATTAAAGATTAATTTGTTGAGTATTTTCTTGATTAATTGATTAATCACAGAGTATAACATATATGATAACTTCTGTTATGATTTGACGCTATAAAAATAAAAATAAATTAATCGTTTGCACCAATAAATGTCAAAAATATTAACTTCCAAAAGTTGAAGTTGACATTTTTAAATTGTTTGTTTTGTGTGATCAAGACTCCCAAAAATCTCAAATATCTTTAGTTTATTATCATAATCGATAAATTTGCATTTTATTTTCTTGAATAAAGGATTCGTTGTTTGGATTAATCATCTATAAAATTAGTTTTGTCAGGCCATTGGTCCAAATTTCCAAAGTTTACTGTTAAAAGAACAGCAAATAATCATATTTGAGAAGCTGGAACGAGTGGATTTTTGCTTAAAAAATGACTTAAATCATTAATCAATCGATCGATTATCAAACAGTAATATCATAATAATAATAATGATAAGTTTATTTAGTAAAGCACCTTTCATAAAACATGATTCACAAAGTGTTTTACATGCATACAAATGAATTAAAAACAATAAAACAGTACAAACAATCAATAAAACAGCTGTTAGAAACACAAGTTTACAACAAGAGACAGCACAAGGTGACGTAAAGTTACTAATAGTTACTAAGCGACTAATCCGTTTAGCTCTAGTATATTCTAGTATAGTATAATAAATATTGTAGGAGTTAAACAGTGCATTGAACGTCAATTTCACATTTTATTTTGCAAACCTTTGTCATATTGTTATATCCATATGACCTTGATGAAGACATTTTATATTAACCTCTTAAGCCCTTATAGGGTGCTGGAAGGTGTGGTTCAACTAGACAGATATACCCAAAATGAACCAAGAATAGCTCCACAACTACCAGGTCTGTATGCATGATCTTGGTCTCTATGGATAGGTAAGACCTCAGAGACTTCATCCCCAGTGTCAGTAACGCTGTGACTGCTACTATGCCTGAGTAAATTGTGATGAATCAAAGGAAAAAATTAAATTTTTATCCTCGACTAAAATATTTTCCACATTAGACAGTGGATAACACCATTATAGTAATGATGCCACTGAATTCATTCAGCAACTCCTTGACTACAACTGTGCCAAAGCAGATATAAATAACACAAAGCACAGAGATTCTACAGAGGTTTTAGTAAAGATAGGACCAGGCAGCCTCTCCATTTGGCCTCTTGAAAGGGAATCTGGCTATGAAATACTACTGATATCCACTACAGGAGGTCATGTGCACACAGTGGAGCCTTGGCCATGACATTTACCCCGTGCATCACCACAGTCTACCATTGTGCACAGTATAAAATCAATAAAAAAACAACTGAATTGTATAATTTTTACTCCAAATGGAGTAGTTTTATTATAATAATAAAATATAATCATGTTAGACTTAGATAATAACACGTAAGATCAATAACAATGTAAATAAGATAACAAAAAATAATCCGACAGGATCCGGGAAAAAACAGTTACGAAGCGACTAACCCTTTCAGCTCTAGTATATTCTAGTATAGTATAATACATATTGTAGGAGTTAAACAGTGCATTGAACATCAATTTCACATTTAATTTTGCACATTTTTGTCATATTGTGATAAATGCATATGACTTAAATAAAGGCATTTTATATTAAAGACCCAGCGAATATTTGCCTTTTTATTTATATATGATTCCAAGCTAATTTACACAGTTAGTAGCTCTATTTTAATGCCTATCAGCACAAGTATAACCTGTGTGATCACATATTGACGTGCTGTGTGGCTGAAGCTCATTTCTGCAGTAATGGTGCTGCAATCTGTGGTGGTAATTATATGTAGACAGGAGCCGGGAAAAAAATAGTTACTGAGCGACTAATCCTTTCAGCTCTAGTATATTCTAGTATAGTATGATATAAATATTGTAGGAGTTAAACAGTGCATTGAACATCAATTTCACATTTAATTTTTTTCAAATTTTTGTCATATTGTGTGTGATATATGCATATGACTTAAATAAAGGCATTTTATATTAAAGACCAAGCAAATATTTTTCTTTTATTTCTATATGATTTAATGCCAATTTACACAGTTAGTAGCTCTATTTGAATGCCTATCAGCACCAGAAGTATAACCTGTGTGATCACATATTGACGTGCTGTGTGGCTGAAGCTCATTTCTGCAGTCTTGGTGCTGTAATCTGTGGTGGTAATTATATATGTAGACAGGAACCGGGGAGGGAAAAAAAAAACTGGCTACAGACGTTGGCATGGTTGCCATGGAAACACACAATCATGTCAAGATTATTTTCAGGTACTGCTGTGATAATGGCATAAAGTACGCCTGGTTTGAGAGAGCTGACGGATAAATGAAACGATGGTACGTTTTTTTTGTTTTTCTGAATGAATTAACGATGCACCAAGTGAGAAGTTGCAGGATTTATGTTTTTATATATCGTATTTACTGGTGTTTGTATGAGCTGTTTGTTCAACCTGCAGTGTTCAGTGTCCCCTGTAAGTGATATCTCAGTCAGCCACATGACAGCCACTACAGCCAGCGGGGAGGAAAACCTCATTCCTTCCATTCATAAACACCTCCTCCCCCCTCTGTGTGTGTGTTGTCCCCTCTGTCTCCCCCCTCCTCCCATCTGTTTTACCACTAATATCATTAGAGGCCTGCTAGTAGTCGGGTGCCTCTGTGGCATTCAATCACATGCAAATTTGTGGCAGATTTGAGCCGCGGTGTCGCTTTAGATGGTGGAAATGCCAGCAGTGTGGAACATCCTGGGGGACAGACCATTATATTTATAGAGATGGGCGACTTGACCTTCACTGCACATTGAGTATCAGCCATTTTAGTGCCGCTCCTCTAGATACTGAATACAGCATAATGGATCTCAGCTGCACTGCAGTTAGTTAGCTTCAACTTCATCTTGGGCTTGTTAGAGGCTAATAATAGCTCTCTGCAATTCCATACTGTGGACGGACTCCGTCAATACACAGTCTCTCTGCATTCACTGCTTTTTGGGCACACAGGGAGTTGCAGTTTTTCTAAAAGGACGTGCACTGTGAAATTACAGTTTTTTGCTCTGCAGGATGCCATTTTGAACTCAGAGGTGAAGTTCAACTATAAGTTTAAAGGCTTTTGTTCTGCTGTGTAAGCTTTAAGTTCAGAGAAAGACCTCTGTTAAATATGCCTTAGCTGTAGCCCAAAGCCAAGGACTCCTATTCATAGAGGCACCCAGTTGTTCTCACCCAGTGGCACAGAGTGAAACTGAGGAGGATGGTCACAGCGGGTGAAGTATTTATAGTTGTGTAAATTATATTGTGTTGAAAGGCCAAAAGTTTCACACAAATGACTGAGGTGGAGGGATCATAAATCTATTAAAATCAGGGGAAAGACTCGGCCTGTCGTATTCAGAGCAGCTTATAAACACATTATGATAGAAATAGATTTTGGCAGGTGTCCAAGCATCACTTCAAATTCAGTGGTTTGTCATGTGTTGTCCAGGTGGTGCTCAGGTGGTGCTCAGGCAGACTGTTAGTAGTTTAGTAGTTTAATCTAAGATCACATGTTTTGTATTTAAAATCTTTATCTGCAAAGTAACTGCACAAGTCAAATACATGTGGTGGAGTAAAAAAAAAAGTACAATATTTCTCTCTGAAATGTCGTAGAGATGAAGTACAACATAATACAAAATGTAAATTCTCAAGCAAATTACAAGTACCTCAAAATTGCACTAAATAACAGTATTTAAAGGTACAGTGTGTAAACATCTGGCGACATCTAGTGGTGAGGTTGCAGAGCCAGTGTGTAGAGTGTGTGTCGGTGGGAAGTGAGTGGTGAAGCAAGAGAGAGAGAGCGATGTTGTGAGCAAACAAGTGATCTATTGAAGCAGCAGACAGAGTTAAGGTATGTGTCCACAGCCTCCATCCTTTCCACGCTTTCCATTAATTGTCTATGTAAGCTGCCGTGCAATGCATTTTGGTAGCATGGCGGTACGATTCGAGAGACGGACCGTCACGTCGCCCGCTCCTCATTTGCATAAAGTTGAGGTCTAGGCTACTTTATGCAAAACATGGGCGTCCGACGCGACTCGCCACCTCTGGAAACTCCCGAGAAACTTTTAAACTGATCGTTGTCGATCCAAAATAAAGACAGATTCAGCAACTGCATGGCTTATTTATCGCATAAAATGTTTTCAGAAACAAATTTCGGTGAACTATTTTCGTGAAATAAGAGAAGAAAGTTTCCAAACGAGCCTCCACGTTGTTTCTGGTTTGAAAGCTGGTAGCAGCAGCCCATGAGGGAGTGTGATCGTCCAATCAGGTGCCTTCTGCATAGTGGCAGCCCATCAAAGCGTCCAATGCTGGGAAGCGAGGCGATCCCTCGCGATAAAAACCACCCCTGTGGACATGTACCAGCTTGCACCAGCACATGCACCAGCTTTGAGAATATCAAGTGGATGTACCGTGTAAGTTGCAGTTTGTGCAGAAATAAAAGCTGCACCTCCTCAAGACCAACAGAGGTTTCCTGTGTCTTGTTTCCCGACGGCTGAGTGGAGTGACGGGGATTAACTCAGCAGCGAGTAACGTTATAGACTCAGGCCAAGTCAGGAAACGTTAACACAGTGGTTTGTCCTTTCTGGGCTACTGTAGAAACATGACGGCCTGCTCCTATGTAGATATAAACGGCTCGTTGTAAGGTAACGAAAACACGATTCTTAGATTCAGGTTATTATACACTAAAGAAAAAACATACTTATTAATATATTTCATTTCTGCCAATAAACCCCCCTAAATGTTACACACTGTTCCTTTAAGTGAATGTACATACAGTAGCAGTGGTGGAAGAAGTACTCAGATCATTTACTGAAGTAAAAGTACTCATTAAAATACCCACATATTGTTCTATAACTGCATTACTGAGCTAGTTTGTGGACTTTAATGACTCTTTCCTACTTGTACAACTGTTAAGCTACATTTCAGCATTTACCACCACTGTGACCGGTGTTCAGGAAAAAGTAACATAGTCTTGGTTTAACTTATAAGCAGCAATTTAAAAGTGTAGACAGTCAAAGTGGAGCTACTTTATACAGTTTACTGTTGGGTAGTTCAATCTAAAAGGAACAGCGTGTAACATTTCGGGGGATCCGTCAGCAGAAATGGAATATAATATTCATAACTATGTTTTCATTAGCGTTGAATCATTGTTGTGTTTTCCTTAGCTTTGAATGAGCCCTTTATATTTACACAGGGAGCAGGTCCTCTTCACAGAGTCTGCCATGTTGCTTCACCAAGTTTCTACAGTAGCCCAGAACGGACAAAACAAACACTGGCTCTAGAGAGAGCCTTTCACGTTTTTACGTTACCTGAAGGCCACCGTAGTTCTCCGAAACGCTTGTGAAACTGCAGTAAAGTGAGCAGCAGAGTGCAGTTACCGCAGTCTTAGAAAGGGAGGAGTGAGCGGTGGGTACACAGTTGGTTGCAATCTGCAACCACACCACTAGATGTCGCCAAATCCTACACACCGTACCTTTAAACAATGCATCATATTTTGTGAACTAATTATACAGTTTGTACTGCCTGTAAAATACCTTAAAAGTAACTGCAACTTTAGCTGTCAAATAAATGAAGTGGAGTAACAACTACAATATTTCTCTATGAAATGTAGCGTAGAGTACAAATACAAAGTACCACAAAATGAAAAGATTTAAACAATACTTTGTAAATTGTACTGAAGCACAGTATTCGAGTAAATGTACTTAGTTGTTGTCATTTTTTCTTTGAGTGCTGTCCACAGAAATGTGTGAAATAACTTGTTGATCAGGAAGCATCAGAGGCTTTGTACTGTAGGAAAAAGAAATCAGATAAGTACATGTAAGGCAGTATGATAGAAAACAAAATAAACAACTTAACAATTTAACTTAAATGCGAAAAGCTGCCATGTATAGTAAAATAAATTAGAGGTAAAATTGAGACCACACAAACGTCTTTCATCTCATTCCTATCGTAATGATGTAATTAATCTAAATTTTAAATATAATATGCATTTACTTGAGGAGAGTTTTCAGTTGTAAATGCAAATATTACTAAACAATACAGAAAAATAACAATACAATGGCTTTGGGCTTATAAAAATAGTATCTTAGCAGCATTTAATGTTTGTTAAAGTCATGTAACGAGGAAGTATTTACTGAGTTAATGTAGAGGCTGTAATGGCACCATGTCACACTGAACTCATACATCTGATTCACAGGATGAGGTTTGCAGCTGCACATAATCTGCAGTATTGTCCTAGTTTTTTCGCCGTGTTAATGACACCCTCATCACGACTCTCTCCATTCACAAAGCGAATCCTGTCGTGATGGGAGAGAACTGGCTCTGAACAGGCTGTGGGTGTCTCAGGAATCGGAGAACATGTCTAATTTTTGCAGCATCCTCGCAGCCAGCCACATGCTGTCTTTTCATTGAGTTCCTCTCTATATACAAACTGAATAGCATCACGCTGTAAGAAATGTACATTCAGGGCGGCTGCACCATGTGATTAGTGTCTTTCAAAGCACTTTTTACATTTCTCCTCTGCTCTGCTTATATTCACATAGTGTCCAAGTGATGCATATAGATCATAATGTGTGTACCTGAATGAATTCATCCAGATCACACAATATCAGGCTCAAATAAATCTGGGGATGAATGGATTGTAAGAAAGGTGATGTTTCGCTCTTTGCATCATGATATCTGACTCCCCACTTTGTGTGTAGTGTGAGGCAGCTGCCGCTGTGCTTTGAAACACAGTGAGAGAGAGGAAAAGCGTCCTTAAACGTGGGCTGTTGTGTAATCCCTCCCAGGGCCCCTTTGCTATTTTTGTGCCTGGGTCCGCACGTCACGGTTGGGTATTTTCTCTGGTGACTAGCTCGCATCAATAGATCTTCTAATGTACACCCAGTCAGCCAGCAGCTTCATGACTGATGGGACTTTACCTTGCTAATTTATTTCATTATTGTTGCGCCGACATGAGGAGAATGGAGAAACGGACTATGCAGCATGAGGAATGTCACATGTGACTGTCGATATGGGACAGGGGACTATTCAAATGTCAGTTTGTATGAGGATTATATTTGATATCTGAATGTCAGCTGCTGTATGAGCCCAGGATTTTTTTCCCATGAGACCGTGTGCTTTATGTCATTCTGATCACAGTGAGAGCTGTTGATTGATTCTGCATGCTATGTTGCTGTTAGAGGGTTTTACCATGCAGCGTCTCTGAAGCCGGTTATCTCCTTATGATATTTATGGATTTGTTGTCAGCGTGAGGCTTCATGCCTGTTCCCTTTAATGGCCAACTTAGCCTCTAATGATGTAATGCAGCGGCATAACGGAGCTCTCCGTAGCCAGCGTTTGTTTGCTCATTGTGCTCTCTCGTGTGTGGAAAGCGGTAAGGGATGTGCCCCACGAATGTCTGCTGTTCAAATAAATCCCTCCGTAAAGTCATTTCTCCATCCATGCAGACATACTGTACCACAGTCAGCCCACAGTCGTCCTGAAACACACCTACTGCCACCCACCTGCCTCCTGTTGTTGCACGTCATTGCTGCTGTGTCATATATTTTCGTATAGGTTAGTGCTTGTTGCCGGGAGCGAGAGAAATTTGCAGAGAAAAGGCTGCTGGTACAGTCTTTATACAAAGTCTGAATCTGTTGAGAGACTTGTCAATGAGAGTCTGAATATGTCGGCTCCGTTGCCTCTCTATCGCGCTTAGTTTAAAGGTATGCATTGTTTCTGAGGGTCTTATCTCGCTGTCACTCTGCACCCATATTCCCCTTCCCTCCACTCGGAGCTCACCGAGGATGGAAAACTAAGCAATGAGGTCAGACCGACCTTGAAGGGGAGCTCCCTACCAGGCCTCTGAATTTTTGTTACCCCCAGGCACCCCACTTAGTTTACCTCCCTGTTGAAACATGGATCGCTCCAATCTGAGGCAGCCCTCACCATCCTTCATTATCTTTTCTCTCTATCCTGCTCTAGAAGAAGCCCTCAAATCTGTCCGACAGCAGAGCTACTGAACCATAAAGAGACGAAGGGGCTATTTGCAAAAACACAAAGGGGAGATTATTACAGATTACAGCTGCTTCCAAGCATCTCTTGGCATCTCTCGAGTCACCTTGGATTCGTATCCTCTGGTTAATGCCTGAGGAGTGTGTGGTGCGCTAACAAAGAAAGAGAGGGAGCGAGAGGAAAGAGAGTGAGAGTCGGAGGATGTCCTAATTAAGGGGAACTCAGAGGGTTTGAACCAGATAATCTTACATAACCTCGTTAGGGAGGACACAGCATTTGATACTGAGAAGATGGAAATGACGTGCCCTCAGAGACCCATCCACGTGGTATGAAACCAAAGTGTAGCGGCAAGAGCGATTCACTTTAACCGCGGGAATGATGAGCTTTCTTGCTGGGAGTCCGGCGTGTTTATGTGCAGGACGGTATGTGGTCCCATGCAGCGGATGACACTAGTTAGACGGGTTAAAGGGTTTTAATCCCACGAGAGACGAGGAGCCTGGAGGTGTTTGGATGTGATCCCGGCACTAGATTAAAGAATTAGGCAGAATATATTGGTATTTTATGTAGAAATGGCATCAAAAGAGGTGCAGGTGCACTCATCACACTTCATTGACCATGATACAGTAACAGTGTCACCTGTGTGTGTTGGCATGCATTGACACACACTTTTTTCTGACATTCCCTCATCTTCTGCAGAGTTTTAAGTATTTCATTTGGGTAGATCTTTTTCACTTTTTTTGGCATTTTTAATTTGGGCTGTCCTTGACCAAAGAATTTCTTAGTTACACTCATACAATTTTTGGTGCTTTCAACTGAAACTCGTGAGCTCGTCTTTACAACATAGGAAGTCGTGTACACAATATATACTTGATGCTCAAGTGGTTAAGTCGCGAGAACACGATTTAGCAAGCTAGCAAGTGGGTAACATAATGCAGTAAATGCAAAGGCATAATGACAGAGGAGAAAGATGAGGCCGTTGGGAATATCAACATTTTCCTCAGACATATTATAAAATTAAAAAGAAAAATATACGACTAAAATTACAATATATTAATTTATTATGCACGCCATTTCTGACAAAGTCAACAAACACGTCACAACTCGCTTTGAGAAACGTTCCACTGACGAGGTTGTGAATACCACAAAAGGGGGGCGGGTTTTAGATTATTTTTGGGGCTTTTTGCCTTTATTTGATGGTGACAGTGATAGATATGAAAGGGGGAGAGAGAGAGGGGTTCACCTACAACAAAAGGGTCACGGGTCGGATTCGAACCCTGGGCCACTGCGGTATGGACTCAGCCTTGGTACATGGGGCGCTGGCTCTACCAAGTGAGCTACCAGGGCGCACCTAACACAACCTCATTTGAAGTCACCACTAGTCAGCTCATTGAGTAGCAGTTTTAATCAACAAAACAGAGTTTCTCCACAAAGAATCACACAAATGCACCATTTTAAATCTTGCGTTTACCAGAGATGTGCTCATTAATTTCTTGGAAATAAGTCATTCAGCATGAAAAAAGCATAAAAAAACCCACTGTAAAGAAAAAAGAAATCTTTGTCAACTAAGACCAAACAACCGATTAGTCGACTAATCGACTAAGAGGGGGCAGCCCTATTTGTAATAGCCTACAATGTTGACAAAAACAAAAGAAATTAAAATTGAAAAGTTAAATCTGGGATATAGGATGAAGAAAGTACCTGGGTGAGATATTGTGGATATTTCACAGCTAATCTTACAAACACCTAACATATATTAATAAAAGTGTGTTTTCACATTAAGGAAAAGGAGTTGATTTTGAGATTGTTGAAAGGAGATGCTGCTGTGATGAAGATTCACATACACAACCATTAATGGCACACATACTACAGTAAAAGCATGTGCCTTAATAAATACCTACACCCACGTTCACAGGGGCGTCTGCCAGGGTTGACATGAGGCTTTTTACAGGCTGTTAAAGAGAAAATAATGTTTTTCCATTCCTGCTGTGAAGGAGCTCATTATGAATTTTATACTCCAATTTTATTGGAAGCACTTTTGTGAAACAGCCTCGCTCTCACTCTCAAGGAGGGGGTTTGAACTCTAACAGAGTTATCTAACTTGACAGCCCTCTTGTGCATCTTTATGTGGTTTTAGTTTAGGTGTTTGTTTGTCATACATCCATATTTGTCTAATTGTAATTTCTGTCTGATTTCTTTCAGGTGACCCTTCCCTGCAATCAGTTCACACGTATGCTAATATCACTACAGTTACATAACAGATAGTGTCCTTGAAAATCGATCCCAAAGAAAGTGACATTGGATTCATGGAGTCACTTGAAACTACTGCAGGGGTGAAAAGCTCCACTGAGGGTCAGGACAGAAATGTTGTTGCACAGAAAAAATGCCCCTCAGTTGAAGTGGAAGGCAAGGGGTGGCACCAACAACTACAAGAAGGCCAGAGAGGAGACACATGTGGTTTCAAAGAAATGTCTGACTCAGGGAAATCACTGCAATTAGAAGACTCCCAAAGTCAGTCCACAAGCCATCAAGACTATGAGGTGTTTCCCGTTGGCAGACAGAAATCTGTAGGCCACTTAGTTTCTGCACAGTCCCCTGGCCCTGCATCGCACAGGAAGTCCACCAGTTCACCTGACGTCCAGTGTTCCCATTCAGGGATGGATCAGCTGTCAGAGGCGGTGTGTAAGGTGGAGCAGAAACCACAGAAGCCCGGGAAGTATGTTTGCGATTACTGTGGAAGGGCATGTGCCAAACCCAGCGTGCTTAAGAAACATATTCGCTCACACACCGGGGAACGGCCCTATCCGTGTGTCCCCTGCGGATTCTCCTTCAAAACCAAGAGTAATTTATACAAACACAGAAAGTCCCACGCTCACTCGGTCAAAGCTGGAACAGTGCCACTCTCAGAACTTGGTTCTTACAATGCCAACACGGACCAGGGGTCTTTTGAAGGGGAAGGAGAGTTATTCTCTGATGCTGAGCAAAGCACGGACACGGATGAGGACACTCTTAACGACCCACTGCTGCTGCTGGACTCTCCAGTGGAGGGATCAGATAACACTGCTGTAAAAGTACTAAATCTCATTGCTCAGAAAAAGGGAGCCACGTCGATGGAAGCTCAGGATGGTTCATCCCAGCCCCAAGAAATCAATGCACCTCCCGCTTCTGCCGAGGCTAGCCGTGCAATTCAATCTTGCACGATCAAACAGAGACTCGCACTTCGGCTGTCGGAAAAAAGAAGCAGCGACTCAGAACACAATCTGTCCCTCCCGAGTCAGTCCAGCAAGGGCAGCACGGACTCCGGCTACTTCTCGCGCTCTGAGAGTACCGAGCATCAAACCGGTCCTCCGAACACCAACGCAAAGTCCTATCAAGAAATTATGTTCGGGAAGTGTTACAGGCCGAGCCCTAAACAGACGGCAGCTTTTGTGGCAGACTCAAGTGAACATACGGGGAGACACTCGGAGAAAGGTGTGTCCCGTGTTTTCACCCAAGAAAAAGACACTGTTGAGTCAATCAAAATAAACACAAAGTCATTCTCAAGGGAAGAAGTAAAAGAACCGGAGTTAGACGACGGCTCTGATTTGGGGACTCTGATGAGAAGCAACTCAATGCCGACGTCCTCAGCAGTGTGTCTGACTATGCCTCAAGCCCTCAGAGGCAGCCACTCTTTTGACGAGAGAACAAGCACCGGGGGCATGAGGAGACTCAGGCGGCAAGCTGCTTTCGAACTCTCCGCACATGATGGCCACGCAGACGCAGACGGCCACGGAAAGATGAGCGAGAGTGGCATTTCACCCTCAGGATTGGAAATGGAAAATTACCCATCTCTGGCATCTAATATGAGCCATCAGAGACACGCTATGGAGCTGGCAACACGGAAGCGTCGGAAAGAGAAGAGGGAAGAGGAAGATTTGCCAGGTCAATACGAGGGCCATCTTGAACAGTGTGAAGAAATGTTTGACTCAAGTAAAGACTATGATTTAAAACAAGCTGCTGTGGGCATTATGGCATTATCAAAAGGACATTCAAGTATGCAGATGGACAGGTGTGACATGGACATATCAGTGAGCCCTGAAATGTCAGGTCGGAAAACTTTAGGGAATGTAATTTCTGTTATCCAGCACACAAACTCCATAACCAGGCCTCACTCTGAGCAGTCAGAATCATACAAGTATCATGGGCAGAGAACAGATAGTATTTCTTCATTTCAAGCTATGGAGGCAAGTGAATCATATGAGTTGGAAAGGAGTGATAGTAGGCTAAGGCAATCATTTCAAATGGGCCCCAAACTTGTGCGGCAGCCCAACATACAAGTCCCAGAAATCAGGGTCACAGTAGAGCCTGACAGTCCAGAAAAAGCTCCGGAGGTGCAGGTGAAGGAGCCAGAGAAGCACGTGGAGGAGTTTCAGTGGCCTCAAAGGAGTGAAACTTTAGCACAATTC
The DNA here is from genome assembly GCF_043250625.1 of Sebastes fasciatus. Classification (NCBI taxonomy): domain Eukaryota; kingdom Metazoa; phylum Chordata; class Actinopteri; order Perciformes; family Sebastidae; genus Sebastes; species Sebastes fasciatus. The sequence goes on along the minus strand of NC_133809.1, from coordinate 7,670,890 downwards.
CCTCCAGAAAAGCTCCCTCCAAAGAAGAAAAGGCTACGCTTAGCTGATATCGAGCACTCCTCCGGTGAATCTAGTTTCGAGTCGGCCTGCACCAGTCTCTCCCGCAGCCCGAGCCAAGACAGCAACTTATCTTATAGCTCCACCTTCTCCTTTGACAGGGAGGAGAGTTTGAAGTCGGTCTCTCCAGCCAGGCAGGATGAATTTGGCAAACCGCTTGAGCTCTTAGCAGTGCCAGGGAGTGGGCACTCCCTCTCTGTGCTCAACCAGCGTCAACAACATGAAATGAGACGCTCCTCCTCAGAGCAGGCGCCGTGTAACTTGCGCAAGGAGTTCCCAGAGGTACGCAGCATATCATTTGACTATGGCAGCCTTTCTCCAACATCCAAAGTTAGACACGTGGACATCGGTGCCGGCCACTCGGCTGTGAGGGAGAGAAGGAGGGGAAACTTGGTGAGGCAGGAGTCATTGAATATGGACGCTGAGGTAACACAAGTCCCATCACAAGTGTTCCCGCAGTACCGCAGCAGCACCTCCCCTCCATTCACAGCAGTTGCTGCTCTGCCGCAGACTTTGCCAATATTCTCCACCGGGAATACATTTCCCCAGCTGTCCCATCCGAGCCTTTTAGTTCCCGTAAGAATACAGACTCATGTGCCATCCTACGGCAGTATCACATACACTTCAGTATCACAGATTTTTGACAATCAGTATGACAGTGTTAGCTCCACTACGTCCACCTCTCAGATTCAGATTTCACGTTTGTCTGGAAATCTTGATGCTCATAATGTATCAGCTTATACCAGACCACCGTCGATGCACACCCTCAATGTTGAAGCCCTTGATTTGTCATCAGCTAAGCTCAAGACAGGCATCCCCCTCTCTCTGACCTCCAGAACTATCTCAACCACTAACGCCTCCAGTGGTGGCACTAACAAACGAATGCTATCCCCTGCCAGCAGCCTGGACCAATTCATGGAGGTCAAGCAGCAAAAACGTGTGAAAGAGGAACGAATGTTTGGGCAGATAGTAGAGGAGCTGAGTGCTGTGGAGTTGGGGAAATGTAATTTGAGCGAAGAGAAGGGGCACAGGTCGGAGATGCAGGGTGCATCCACACCTCACGCTCAGGATGACTCACATATGAGTACATTTATCACACTTCAACAAAAAGTGACAGAGGTCACGGACCATGGCGTTGACTCAGCTATGGAAAGTAGCTCCCTGGAAAGCGGCTCACCTCCCTACTCCGTGATATCAGGCGGCGAAGTGAAAGAAGTTGCCATGGAGAAACGGGTGCAGATGGATATGGCGGCACAGCTGGTTACCAGTCAAGACATCCTGATCTCAGACACCGAGCATTCACGAGTGTTATCTCAGTTTCCAAGTCTTCGCACGACGACGGGAGTGAGCTGGTGTTATCTCAACTACACCAAGCCGAGCTGCTCTCACGGCAACGCCCCTTTCTCCTCCGTTTACGCCACCTGGTGTGTGAGTTCCCACAACCCGAACCCTCTTGAGCTAAGTACAAGCGCTGCTCTGGCTCTGCTGCGATCCAAACAGAGGGGAGACAAGGTCATATACACCGTGGCAGCCATGTGTCAGCCTGGCACAGGGAAACTGGTGTCATCCCTCATCCTCTGGAGGCAGACCATGGAACAGGTGAGGAAAATGACCCCACTGTTTCTAAAGCATATGACTGTCTAAAGCATCCAAAAACTATTTGTTCTTGACTAGTATCACTATAACATTAAGTAAAGACTTATAGTCTGGGCAGTTTTCTACTTTGGTAGCCCGTCATGTCAGCAAGTGGTAAGTGTTTGAAATGTAGAAAGTTTAAAAGGAGCTTATTACCCAGAATTTGGCAAACTGCACACTTCAAATCTTTTGGCAGAAGGTTCAGCCACTATTGGCAAGTTTGTGGAAATCATTTGCCTGCTGCTAGTTATGATGTTATAAGCTTTGATTCATCACTTACTCTGCATTTACCATTTGCAAAAAACATATCTTGGCAGTGAAAATACCAGAAACCAAAATTATATTCAAGTATCGTGCGTCTTGGCAAAGGGAAGTTTTTCTCTGTTGCACTAGATTTAGGCGGATAAGACTGATATATAATGACGCATTCAGAAAATAAAAACATGAAAATCAACTACATTGGAGTTATCTGTGCTATTTCTCCCCAGCACTAGTAGCAGCAGCATAATTCATGTTTGCAAAACATGCTGTGTAATGCCATGTGTGACATACAATATTGGAAGCATCGCGTTACGCTGTCGATACGGCGTCCACTTAAAATGGATGTTAACAAAATGTTTGTTCATCTGATTCAGCTGCAGAGGAAACCGGAGCCCAAAGAGGTGGACATCACCTACGGGAAGAAGGTGAAAGACGTCAGCTGCAGAGTGAAAACTGCCAAGGAGGAGTGGAAAGAGAGGGAGGCTTCCACAACCCAAACACTGCCAACACGCATTAAGATCTTCGAGGGAGGGTCAGTCAAGATATTAGTTATCATAACACTTGTCAGTTCTGCTGACAGCAAATACAGCAGCTATATTAGGATGCTAGTGCATACGCTATCTGTCCGTCTGTGCTGTCTTTACCTATTCAGGACTGTTTTATGTATTTTGTTCATTAGAATATGGTTTCTGTCTTTCAGGTACAAGTCCAATGAAGACTATGTGTACGTCCGAGGTCGGGGCCGGGGGAAATACATTTGTGAGGAGTGTGGCATTCGCTGTAAGAAGCCGAGCATGCTGAAAAAACATATCAGGACCCACACAGACGTGAGACCGTACATCTGCAGAGTCTGCAACTTTGCTTTTAAAACTAAAGGTGAGCATTCTTTAATGTTTGTTTATCTGATTATAGACTAGACTTATAGACTAGAATAAAACTAAAATTACCGCCTTGTGGTTGTACGACTCCGCCAACCAGTCAAGTTGCAGTTTACATCAATGTCTGTCCAAAATGTCATCACTTCATCATTTTATCCTATTAGACATTTCAGTGAAATTGTCAATAATTAGCATATGAATTCTGGGGTTATAGCCAAAAGGTGTGAAGTTACAGTGACCTTTGACCACCAAAATCGAATCAGCTAATCAGCTGAGTCCATTTGGACATTTGTGCCAAATTTGAAGAAATTCCATCCAGGCGTTCCTTAGATATCCCGTTCACAAGAATGGACCGGAAGGACGTACAGATGTACGTACAGACGGACAACCCGAAAACATAATGGCTATGACTGTCGCTGACGCGGAGGCATAAAAATACAGTTTTTATAGATGATACAAAAGACTCACTATTTACAATTTTTGTTTAAAACAAATGGAAGTCTATCAGTGTTTATTGAGATTAAAAAAATGTGAATATCGCTAAAAGAAATACAAAAATATGTGTGCATATCAGATTTTGATAAAAAAAAGAAAAAAACATTTGCAGCAGCAGTAAACCCTCTGTAGTCTCTGCTGCTATTTAAAGCCACTATTGTATGGTGCAAAATCAGCAGTTGTCTTCTCATTTATCCCTTCTCTTTTTTTATTTCTAGGTGAATTTTCTGAGCTGGACTCTCTTAAAACTGATCAGTGTCCTCTTGTAGTAAGAAAAACAACTTTAGGCTCAGGGATATAAAATAAAATCTGGGTTAAAATCGACTCCTTCAAGAATAAATGCAGCAATTTTTCAGTGAGAAATGGTAACTTGCTTATGAATAGGGCTGCCCCCTCTTAATTGATTAGTCACCTTATCGGTCATTTTGGTCTTATTCGATTGAGATTTCTTTAGCCTATTAGTCATTTTTTTATGCTTTTTTTCATGCTGAATTACTTATTTCTAAGAAACTTATGAGCAAATCTCTGGTAAACACAAGATTTAAAGTGTTGCATTTGTGTAATTCTTTGACTAAGAATTTCTTTGGTTGAGGACTACCTATTTATTATTATCTTTTACAGGAAATCTGACTAAACATATGAAGTCAAAGGCACACATGAAGAAATGTCTTGAACTGGGAGTGTCTGTGACGATGGATGACACGGAGATACAGGAACATGGTAAGATACCGACATATATAATATTCATGCACATGCATGAACTGTAGCAGAATAAATCTAACTAAAGTGATGTGTCTGTCTCTTAAAGTGGACGACGGCCAACAAGAGTCCAAGACAGAGGTGGTGGTCACATCCAAACACCAGTTCTCAGACGCGGAGGACTCTGACGGCATGGACGAAGACATTGACGAAATCGACGAAGACGATGAGGAGGACGATGAATACGAGGGTGACTCCACTCCGAAGTTGCGTTCAAGAAGCACGAGTCCTCAGCCATGTGGAGTTACTTCTCTGTCAGTTACAGCCACCGCCACCATCCACGGCTATTCCCTCACCTCTCTGCCCAGCGCCGATGTCCACCAACAGTCCTCTGGCAGGCGGACGGGCTCGGACCATCGACCCGTCTTTGTATCAGACCAGAGAGAGAAGTCCATGGATGAAGACTCTCTGACTATGCTGTCTCCAGACCAGGCCAGCTTCCTATTTGACCCCTACTCTTCCTGTCTGCTCTCTCCTGGTTGGGAGTCTCCCATCAGGGAGCCCTCCCCTTCACGTCTGCGTTACCCGTCCCCGAGGCGAGAACTCTCTCCGCGAGGTCGCTCCACTCCCAGATGGGACACCTCCCCGCTGAGGCCTAGCTCGCCCGGCTTCACATCCATTCAGCACCTCTCTCCGGTCTCAATTGAACGACCCATGTCTCCTGGAACAGAACTGGCCCGAGAATCCTCCGTCAGAGGCCGGCAGAGAGTCGTGCTGAGGGCGGTTTCACCACGAAGAGGCTCGCACCAACACAAAGGCAGCTGTGATAAAACCAGACACCAGGCAAAGATGGAGATGGAGATGGCTCAACAAGGAACCTTTGAAATGGAGATGGTATGTATCATGAAGTATCCAACTACACCTCTGCCATAAAGGGTTTTAGATTTGGAGGATATTTGGTTGAAAGTTTGGCCATGGGCAAAGGAACCAGTGATAATGTTTTGGTACAGATTTTGAATTTTTAAAAGATTTCTGAACACTTGAAGATAGGTCTTATGAACTGCCACACTTACCTGACTTAAAAAATGACATCCTATAATTGTCTATCACTAGGTTTATTTTGATGCACATGTGGATCCAGATTAAAACATTTTTATTTATTAAAAAAGTCTGGTGATATTCTTATTGTCAACAAATCCTATAAAAAGATCAAAACCAAGAATGAATTAATCATAGCATGTATATATCTTGTTCTTCTGTGCTTTAGAGCTCCATTGTTGTCCAAAAACGATTAATTAACACATCAATGAGCTAACTGTTGCACTGGGTGACATGTTCCTTCATTATCATGAACAGATACAGTGTAGTTCTATTTCAGAAGTTAATTTTGGTGAATTGTTTAGACGTAATAACAGAAAGTTACTGTTTCTTGTTTGAAACGGCGAGCAGAAAACCAGGGACCAATCAGGTGCATTTCATGATAGAGTAAGTCACCGCTTGAACGGCCAGTTGAGTAGGGCAGCGTGTCCCCTAGTGCCTTCGCCGGACCTGGTGTACATGTACCGCTGGATTTAACATTATAGACATGACCACTGAATATCTGTGGAACAATTTAGCCACAAATTCACAGTATATATTCACGACCTGTTCTTTAAGAGTTACGTCTTCAGTAGGAAGGATTGATCTTGGAGCTGAGTGCCACAGACAGGGAAGGGAAGTTGTGAAGTAAGAAACTGACTAGTGCATTGTTGGTTTTGGTCTTTTTATTGGATTTGTTGACAATAACAGAAATATAAAACACCACAAGCCTCATAATTTAATGGATTGTGCAGCGGTGGTGAGCGTATGTGTTCTCCAAGTGCTGTCTGAAGTTTACTTAATGCTATGTTTCTCACATTTCTGCTAACTGTAATATATTTTCACATGAGAAATGATCCTCCTGGCAACGCTGAAACTGCCCCTAACGCTGCCAATGTGTCGTTTCAGGATCAAAGGAGTAGCTTGGCTTCCAGTCTGCCTGGTGCTGCCAGTTCTCATCACCAGAACATCCTCAGCCACCTCCCTCTTCACTCCCAGCAGCAGGCCCACAGTTTGCTCCCCGTCGTTCCTGTCGGAGGGCTCCAGATGTTACACTCCCCGCCTTCCTCCAGCACTGATGTCACCCCCTCCTCGGCGCCGAGCCCCCAGAGCAGCGAGGGCCAGCGTTGCAGCAGCAGGGAGGGATCTGTCCACGGGCCCGAGTCTGGAGGAGAGGACGTCAGAGGCCAGAACCAGCTGTCCTCCCATGAGGCCGCTCAGGAGAAAAGCGACGACCTCGGCGTCACGGACAGCAGACAGGAGGAGAGCGTCCAGACCTGCTTGAAAGCCATCGCCTCGTTGAAGATTACCACAGAGGACCCTCACTGAAACCTTTTTTCTGTCTCCTTGATTTGACCCAGGAACAGACGCCCCCTCCTGCTTCACCTTGCCGTCCTCGGCCCTTTAGGCACATAACCTCATCTTTATCCAATTAGAGGCAATATAATAACACTTCCTCGGGTCGTGCACATACTCCAGACAGCAAAGTGAAGAAGAAACCCACCCTGTCTGGTGTGCTCTTCTCTTCAAAGACTCTTTGAAATGATTGGACGAGCAGCAGGATGCCACGCAAGGTGGAGAATCATTATTGGGTGCAGGTGCAATATGGAAAGATATTATGCTAATATGCCTTTGTTTGACATAGTAGTTTGCGTACAATTGCACATAAATTATATTTATGGATTCTGTACAAATGTCCTTAACATATACTCCTTCTTAGATGCATACAAACAGTGTATTTTACTGTATGTGTACTTTGAAAAATAGACTGTTGTTTAATGTAATCATATCAAGGTGTGATGCAGTAGTGCAGTAAATAAAGACTATTTATAAGGGGAAAAGTACGTGTGTTATGAAACAGTCTGACCAAATTTTAAGTAGACGCTTCTTGTGCAGTTTGATGCTTCTAATCAAGCGGCAAGGGTCTGTGCCTTTATTTTGCTTTTTCATCATTTCGTTATGAGAAGGTTGTTGCGGAATAAGGAAAAATCGTCGAGGTGTGTCGGCGCTGTCAAGAGAGTTTGCGCAAAGAAAAGCTTTTTCTTTCTTGTTCCGTCAGTTCTGCTGACAGACGGATGCAGCTTGACTTATGTGAAACAATCTTAAAAAAAAATGTTTCTTATGTTGCATTTTTCTAAATGTTGTGGTTTTTATCTTGGTAAAAATGCATGGGATTTGCTATTGCACAAAAATAGAGGAAGTTAATATGTAATAATGAATACTGTAAGATGTATTTATATATTAGAACGTGAGCACTTATTGATACTGGTAAATATTTGACTACTATTTATATGGTATATCTGTACTTATGCAGCAGTGATGCAGTTATGCAGTGAGCCACGCTGGCATTGCTTTTGATCTCATGTTTTTTCTCTCTCTCGCTCTCTCTTATACAGATGACCATAAGCATTTTATGAGTTTTGACAATGCACTTTCATCCTTTCATCTTTGATGTTTAGCTGACGTGGTCAGTGAAAATAAGGGAGTAAAACATGTTATGTTCTCTTGTGGTTTTTTGAAACATTCCAGTCGTTTTTTCACGTTTCTCATTTTGTGAAACATGTTGCACACAAATCCAAGGGGCTATGATGATCAGTCGATAGTATGTTTTCTTGCATTTCAAGTGTAACTGGATAAATCAATATCACTTTACTGTAAGTAATACTAAAGTAATGATGTTAACAGCGTGAGTTGGTTGACTATTACTGTGCTTCAGCTCAAAATGTAAGTAATCATTCACCAAATGCATTACTTCTTCTCTGTACATATACGTGTATTTTTATGATTTAAACTATTTTTGCAGTGTTGAATTCTGAAAACTTTTTATGTGGATTGTTTATATCTCTTTAAGAGGTAAAAAATCTGCAGTTGGCGGTTTAATGAGGGCGAAAATAGCACAGTGTTGATTGCTAACACCGTGTGTCTCATCTTTTAAAAAAAAAAAAGAAAGAAAGTGTATTCACATCTTCAAGTGGTTCTGTTACAAGTTTGAGATTTCAAAATCAGAAAACACTTTGTTCACTCATGTTTACATAAAAGAATTTAAAAAGGTGCACTGCTTTAATTTTTGTGTTTCCCTTTTCTGAAGATGTATGTAGCTTTGATTTCATGTGATTTTATTTGTCGTGATTTAACGGTGCAGAATGCTCATAAAATGTGAAGGGAAAGTGAAGCCTTTCTATTTGCTTTGGCATACAGTATGTATTCAGATTGTGTTTGTGTTTTGTTTTTATTGTGTATTCATATTTACTGAACTGCTTTGTGCCTCTCATGTCTATGAAATTCCCTGTAAAACACACAGAGGACAAATCATTTTACCTCTCAGCTAAGATCTTTTGAGGGAAAAAAAAAGCCTCAGTAGCCAATCCGTTGTTTAGCTATTTGCATCAAAAACTGGTTAGTCAGGACGGAGTGCCTCTTTTATGCTATGGGGACTTTATTGTTTTGGTGCTCTACTTTTTCAGATTAAATTCAAAATTGTTTTAAAAGAATATACTTCTAACCCAAGGATGTGTGTTGCAGCTTATTTCTTTTTTTTATTATTCAAAATGGATCCCATACCTTTCCTGTTTAAACTAGAGCACACAAAGAATCAGATGAAATCATTCACATTTTATCTCGAGGCGTAGGAGTGTGGAGGCAAAAGAAACAAAAAAAACTCTCCAGAGTCAAAAATTGGACAGACTCCTACCAGTGACATCCTCTGGTGAAAAATGATTACTGCAGTCATAACATGGAACGAGAGAAATAAATGAATGCTTCCAAAAATAGTTCTCACCTTGTGGATAATATTCAACCACTTTCAGGTTGCGTCAAAAAACACCGTATCAGCAGCAGATACAGTGCGTGTACTGCACTGTACTGCATGTGTGAAGCATATATTAATATGTGAGGAAAAGACTGTGATGTTGGAGCGCATTACGCTCGGTTTGGGAGGAGGTCTGTTCGAATTCTGGCCAATCAGAGAGACAGTTAATTTTTTTTCCTCTCCTGCTCAGTGACTATGCCTGTCAGGCCCATTTGTTAGAATAATTATATGGCTGTTAACAGCATCGCAGCTTAAAATAAAGTTGCGAAGGTTTAAAGCAGCAGAGGCGTAAAATGGCTGCTGGAGATCTTAACAGAAAACCTTTAAATGAGGATTTCGATTGTATTCATACACACAGTGACTGCATGTCAAGCCCAGCTTGGATTACAATCAGAGGACTTTGTAAGTGGGGTGTCCTAGACAGAGACAGAGACATTCATTACCTCTGTCCTCCCTCTCTCTGCTCAGAGTGAGCTCTACTCCTCTGGTTTATTTTGAGGTGGTCTTATCACAGCTGTTGTATCTGTGGTGGCAGCCTGTCCCAAGCCCCTCGACACTCTTCCTTTTCCCTCTCTGGCCCTTGCTCCTGGTAAGACCCTGTTTGCTCGCTACCCTGCTCCTTCAGGGACATTTACACTTAAAACTGCATAAAAATAACCTTAAATTCTGTGCTTGAGGTGGTTTCCAAACCTCTTCTTAATCTTAAGGATACTAATAATTGTTTGACTTTGACGCTTTCTGAAGCTTTGCTGAAAATGAGAAGGAGACTTGCCTGTGACATTTGCTAACAGAATGGAAAGAGATTCATTTTAAGAACATTTTTCTACTTAATATTTGTATAAATTCTCTGATTGTGCACCACCGCTATCATTTCTTTGGACTGCAAACAAATCAATTTTTTTCAAGCTGAATTTTCATTTGGATATGTGCCTCCTTTAAACACATTGAATATAGATGAGGTCACTTATGTAATACAGATATTTTTCATGGTTGGAAAATGCAGCTTTTGTATGCACAACCACTGACATTGACATCAATAAGAGTGGATTGGAAATAAATAAATAACTTGCCCATATTAAGAAGTTCCTAAAATAGCCTGTGGGGTCTGGAACAGGTGCCATGTGCTCTGCTTGTGAAAGCAGTGTGAAGGCTGCACTAATTTTATGCACGTAAACAGGCTCTGGCTGTGAGCCTGTAAGACAGGCACAATCACTGCGGTACAATAATAAGCTTTGAGATCGCTTTAATTGACTGGAGTTGAATCACAAAACAGGCAACGTTTTTTTAAAATTTGCCTGTCTTAAACAGTCAAGCATTATATGCTGTCAAGACCAAATACTGTTTGTCTGCAGCAGCTACAATTGTTTTTTAAAAATGCATCTAATGTTTCTCACTGAGCTCCTTCAGCACAGAATATACAGCTGTTTTTATGTGCCTTGCTAAAAGGCACCATGGTGGTACTGAGGGAGATGGTGATTAAACAATTATTTTCATTATGGATTTCATTACTGTATCTCAAAAATATTAAAGGTGCTAAATGCTAGATTGGGAGCATTTTTATTGCCTCCACATGGCTCTCAACATGGCGACGGCTGAGCCGAAGGGCTCACAGCTAACAGTGCTAACAATTGCCACTCCGCTGACAGAGCTAAAAGTGTTAATCGGGGGGGAACTGGAGGGTGGGTGCTACACTTCCGCAACAGCGCCGTTATCAGCTGCAAGCGCTGTTCTAGAGCAGTGCAGAGCGGCGGTCGTGACATAGCCAGTGGGGAACGCTCACATGCATGAACACGCACTGAAAGATCACACGCACGGCTGGCCGGCCTTTGTCAACAAAGCAAGGAGAAGCTCAGATTACAACACACACAGATGCTATATACAGTACATGGTGCCTTCAAATGGAACTCGTGAGCTTGTGTTTAAAACATGAGAAGTCGTGTACACAATATGTTTGGCATTCAAGTGGTTAAGTCGTGGGAACACCGCTGCTAAGCAACGACAATATTAGCGTCACTGTCGGTGTCTAGAAGCCACAGAGGAGCTAGATGTTTAGCAAGCTAGCAAGTGGGTAACATAATGCAGGAAATGCAAAGGCATAATGACAGAGGAAAAAGATGAGGCCGTTGGGAATATCAGCATTTTCCTCTGACATATTATAAAATTACGAAGAAAAACATGACTAAAATGAAAATATATTAACTTATTATGCACCGAAAAATTTACTTTTACCTCCGCCATTTCTTACAACGTCAACAAACACGTCACAACTCGTGAACTCAGAGCTTTCAGAAACGTTCCACTTACAACGTTGTGAATACCACAAGAGGGGACATTCATATGGACTCTTCTCATGAACACGGTAAACAAGACCCCATTTGAAGGCACCATAATGCTCTGGATATCGTATAGCGCACCTTCAAATAATCTACTGATTACTTTCTCGATTAATCATTTTGTCTAAAAAATGAAAAAAATTATGAAATAATACAATCCCACAGTCCAACGTGACGTCTTCAAATACCCTGATTTGTCCGGCCAACAGTCCGAAACCCAGAGATATTCAGTTTACTGCCATATATGAAGGAAAAAAAACAGTAAATCTTCACATTTGAGAAGCTGGAATCAGCAAATGTTTAGCATTTCTGCTTGAAAAATGATTAAAACAAATAATTGATTTTGTAATAATTCAGTCAAAATAGTTACCAATTAATTGTCTTGACTAATTGATTAATCGCTGCAGCTCTAATCTGCAAAATCAGATGGCCGGTTTATCAGTTTTGATTTTTAGGTCTTCTTTATGGTTACAGGAGGAAAAGCACAGGTGTAAATAATAAAATAAATTATTCTGTTCCACGGTCCTGGTCTTGTGCAAGCTGTCACTTACTGGGACACTTAAACAGAACAGAGCCATTGTTAATGTATTTAGTAACACATGTTTTTCCTGTTATGAGAAGTCAAAATGTCTGCTGTGAAAAAGGCCGAATGCAAAGCTTTTCATATAGCCTGCAATGAGCAAATCTATCTTTCAGTTAAACAGAAGTTGATAAAGTATCATTCAAAACTAGCCTTCATAAAGCAAGGAAGAAGTAACCAAGACACATTATCAGCCACTTTGATTTGATAGACACTGGTTGGTCAGACGCGGTCGTATTCATAACTGCTTCCCTCTCAGTATAGCTCAGAATAATGGAGGCTTGTCCTGCACCCACGGGTCCCGAGGCGTCGCTAGCCGAGGGTCGGCACATTGACCTGACAGAGGACCTGGCCCAGCAGCTGGAGGACATCATTAGCACCTACCAGGCTGACGAGAATCCCGCTGAGCCAGAGGACGCCGAGGAGGTCACGGCCGTCAAAGAGGCAGACACCCGCAAGGACCAGAAACTGGAGAAGAAGATGCTCAAAAACCTAGGTGGGTTGGAGTTTTTTTTTCCTCAAAATGTTTTATTGATTTTTGCTGAGGTGGGTTTCATTCAGCTCGGTCAGCAAGTTGCACTGAAACTGATAGGCGTGTAAGTAGAGCTGTAATGTGTGTAAGTGCATCCATCTGCGACAGACGAGCAGGTAAAATAGTATTTCCTCATGCCTTTTATAGTTGGCGACAGACGTCTGGATTCCAAAATAATTTCGGTATATTTTCTCTGACGAATAACTAGATTTACACATCACTTAGTGATGAATCTGTTTCACCTTCCAACCTTTGGTAATCAAATTCTTTGTGGCTGTTCAGGGAAGGAAGCCATGCTGCTGATGCAAAGTTTGAACAAACTCCACACTCCAGAACAGAAACTGGAAGCCATCATCAAGAAGCATGCCGAGCTGGTGAGTGGATGATTATAGAAAACTGGGGAGAGAGAATATACAAAGTGGTATCTTCACCCTTGTTGGCATGTGGTGGATTTTTCCTGTGTATTTCTGCAGTTGGAGGAACATCGGAGTGACCAGAAGCAGCTGAAGGTGCTGCAGAAGAAGCTGCTCCAGGTGATGAAGGAGAAGGACCAGCTGCAGAGCGAGCACAGCCGGGCCGTGCTGGCTCGCAGCAAACTGGAGGGGCTCTGCCGAGAGCTGCAGAGGCACAACAAGACCTTAAAGGTACTTCAGCTCCTCTCATTTCTGCTCTTCATGTAGTAGTGGAAGTATTATTTAAAGTCCCACGGTACTGTGACGTATTCCCCAGTTAAACGGAATATTTGAGCGAGGTTCGCATTTGATTGGACCGCTAAAAAGAGGGCTGGCTTAGCATGTAGCCGCGATGTGGAGCTACAGCACGCACACACCTCCCTTCGTTAAAAGTTGCACATTGATTGATGGATGACAAGATATTATTGGTTGGAATTGGTTGGTACTAGCTTACGTAAACACACGTCATATTTAGTTTTACAGGAAGAAAAGATTATTGGATTTTAATATAAAAATTAAAAAAAATAAAAAATTGTTAAATAGGTGCACAATAGGGCCTAAATTATCTGAAAGGGTTAAGAATAGCTAAACACCAAAATCTCTTACAAGCACGGTATCTAATCTGAGCTACTGAAATTGTTGTTGTTAGTTGATTTTCGCTGCCGGGTGTTGTAACCATATGTTGCGCTCTACAGAAGGTGACATCAGCTGGCACCAAAGATCAACCGTTATGTCAAAGCTCAGGATTTGACCTCTTGAACTCACGTTGTGAAGCCAAGTGTTGTTCAAACCAGACAATTTCATTTCTAACTCTAGTGGTGATCGAACAGTTTTACAAAGATATTGCATACAGCTGCTTTAAATTACATAATTCACAAGAAATTGATTAACATTGCATGTAAGGGAGCAGATGTTTCCCTCTAAGCTTAACGCATGATGCAAATTTAATGTGTGTTAGAACAAACATACTGTGAAATTTAAATTGACCCACGAGTCTCCCCTTTACAGACACACTGACAGCTGTTGTTGCCTGTTGGACTGCAGTTTGCCATGTTATGATTTGAGTATATTTTTTATGCTAAATGCAGTACCTGTGAGGGTTTCTGGACAATATCTGTCATTGTTTGTGTTGTTAATTGATTTCCAATAATTAATATATACATACATATGCATAAAGCAAGCATATTTGACAAAATAAGCAAGTGCAAAGGCATTTTCACTAATTTCTGACATTTTATAGACCAAACAATCGAGACAACAATCGGCAGATCAATCGATAAAGGAAATGATAATTTGTTGCGGCTCTAATAACTTCACACTTACATTATGTGTGTCCTGCATAGTTACAAGACTTTTGATTTTTAGTTCAGTTATTGGTGGGAAAGAAACAGTGGGTATAACCACAGCTATTTCACTGTTGTATGGACACCTGGGAATTGTATACAATCAGAGGATTGTCCCTAGCTCTATGTCACTGTGCTAATTGCAAATATATCGTATACAAGATTGTTTTGAGCTTAAACATCCGTCGCTGAAATTTAGGAAGAGACCCTGCAGAGGTGCAGAGAGGACGACCTGAAGAGGAAAGAGATCACCACCCATTTCCAGGGGACGCTGAGCGAGATTCAGGCCCAAATCGAGGAACATAGCAACCGCAACACCAAGCTGTGCCAGGAGAACAGCGATCTGGCAGAGAAACTGAAGGGGCTCATTTCACAGTACGACCAGCGAGAGGCGGTATGGATCCTGACACACACTGAGCACACATGGCTTCAAAACAGAGAAACACTAAGTTTGATCTATATGCAAACAGCCCTTATCTAAAACCTCACACATCTGGGCCTCCGTGTCTGTTTCGAAACACATGAATTATTTGCACATTTCACAGGTCTTACATTTATTAGTTACCGTATTTTTTTGGTTTTATGTAGCCAAAAGGAGCAAGAAATGAAACAGCTTTCTCTCATAAATCCACCCGACTGTCTTCCAGAACCTGGAAAAGGTTTTCAAACACAGAGACCTGAAAGAAAAGCTGCTGGAAACCAAACTCACGCAGGCCAACATGATCCTGCACGAGACAGAGGAGAAGAACAAGCTGGAAAAAGAGCTTGTACGTTTTGTTTATCAGATTTGTCGAGTGCTCCAAGGATTTTTAATAACATATTTGCAATTCTAATAACCCTAATGCTCATTTTCATCGACCATTTTAATATTCCACAGCTGCTAAAACAGGCGGCAGCGTATAAAATGAAATTGAAGGTCATGAAGGAGCAAGAGAGCGATACGAAGATCCAGGTACAGTAACGGGGCGTCGTGAGCGAAAATTGACTTGTTTTTCTACCTCTCTAGATGCACGCGTAATGTTTTTCTCACCATTTCTCCTCAGCTCGATATGTACTCCAAGAAGTTTGATGAATTCCAGGGCACGGTATCAAAGAGTAACAGTGTCTACACCGGCTTCAAACAGGACATGGACAAAGTGAGAGCAGAACATTTGAAGTCGGCTTCATGATATTGGTTATATTATTTCGTTTATCTGGGAATAAAAACATGATAAAAACAGGAATAAGAGAGAAAAGCTCCCATGAGATTTACGCTAACACTACATCTGACAAACTGTATAATCCTACACTCTATTGTGGCAGCTATTTTTGGAAGTGGCTTTGATTGTGTACTGTGTAACGTGATGTTTTTTTGTGGTGTAGATGACCAAGAGAATGAAAAAGCTGGATAAAGAGTGCCAGTCATGGAAGACTCGCTTTGATAGCTGCAACAAGAGTCTCCTTGACATGGTGTCAGATGTAAGAAACCTTCTTCTTCACTCATTTATAGCTCAATACAAGGATTTAGTTTTTACTAGAAAAGACAAAAGATTTCCCCACTTTTACAACTCCAGATGTTTCAATACCGATTCCTACTGTGTACCGAGTACCGATCCGATACCAGCGTGATAAAAAAAACATAGTTCTTAGGGCTGTCAGTGTTAACGTGATAATAATGACTGACCAACAGACAGATGATGCCATTCCTAGAGTCACGCTGCTCACGTGTTTAAATACATAAACTTTTACTAGCCAGTTGTATAACAGGCCGTTATGTAGCTACCTCTCTTGGCTGCCAGACTTTGACCGTCTACACTCAGCAGCTGATCCCCAGCTGTTAACCTGCCATTCTGCACAAAGAATGGATTTTTTCCATTATCTCAATCTTTCCTTGTATAATTTAATTCAAGTTATTCTGCACATCTCACGTTAAAGCTGAATAAAAAATGCATTGGATCTCACCATTTCAGCCGGTCCTCCTTTGACAATAGATTTTATATAAATCCCAAGGTTTCCTCGCCCTGCTCCCTGTGGCAAAACAAGAGACAGGGCATTCATTAGATGAGACTAGGGCTGTCAAAGTTAACGCGATAATAACACGTTAACGCAAATTTGTTTTAGCACCACTAATTTCTTTAACACATTAATGCTATCGGATTGTAGCGGGCTCAGTTTTACAGCTAGAGTGAAGATGCTGGCATCATATGAAACTAGAAAAACCTAAGGAATCCATTGGTACCAACCATCTCATATTAGCTTGGATGCTAAATAACGCTCCAAACCTATGCTAAATTTTGGCGAGGAAAAACTCTTGACCTCTGACCTCAAGATGTGTGAATGTAAATGGGTTCTATGGGTACCCATGAGTCTCCCCTTTACAGACATGCCCACTTTATGATAATCACATCCAGTTTGGGGGCAAGTCATAGTCAAGTCAGTACACTGACACACTGACAGCTGTTGTTGCCTGTTGGGCTGCAGTTTGCCATGTTATGATTTGAGCATATTTCTTTATGCTAAAGACCTGTGAGGGTTTCTGGACAATAGTTGTCATTGTTTTGTGTTGTTAATTGATTTCCAATAATAAATATATACATACATTTGCATAAAGGAAGCATTTTTACCCACCCCCATATTGATAAGAGTATTAAATACTTGACAAATTTCCCTTTAAGGTTTATTTTGAACAAATACAAATTGTGTGATTAAGTTGCGATTAACCATGAGTTCGCTATCGTCACATTACAAACTACCTGCAATCAGTTCTTCTTCGCTGCTCTGAAACAGTAGTTGCCAGTGGCAGCCATGATACATCCAGCGTGACAGCACAGTGAAGGCTACTGTTTTGGAGCGGTGAAGAAGAAATTTCCGGTTAAACAAGTTGATTTTTTTCTGGGTTCATAAATTATGGTATCAGATAGGTGCAGTATCTGACACATTTTCCGATACTGGTATTGTAACAACTCTATTTACAACAATTTTGCATGTATTTTACAGAAAGCAATCAAGGAAAAGGAGTTTGAGCTCATCAACATCAAGAACCAGAAGCTTGAGAATCTGTGCAGGGCTTTGCAAGAGGAGAGGAAGAGTCTTTCTGAGAAGGTGCAGGGAGCTGGAAGTCAACCAGACATCAGCACTACTGAACCAACACAGAAGGAGAGCCCTGAGGAGCTGGAGACCCCTCAAGTCCCTAAAGAGGACGACCCTGTCCAGAATGCTGCAGCTCCCGCCTCCACTGCCCCCGTCGGGACACCAGCACCCGAAACCCCACTGTCCAAGGAACTGGCTAAACTGAAGTCTGAGCAGAGCCGCCTGAAGGAGATTGTCAGCTCTTTCACAATCTCTCATGTTATACCCACAGAAACAGACGTTAGCCAATCACAAGGACACTCTGAAGAGGAGCCAGAGGAGAACCACATAGAGGAGAGCGATGGCGATCACCTCCAGGAAGTCGAGGACGACGGATGCCAAGAACAGAGAGATTTGGAAATGGAGTCGGTTGATTAATGCTGCAACTAATGTGGAAAAGAAATCTGGCTCATGTGAGATTCACAGCAATAAAAAGAAAAATGCTGGCTCTGTGTTCAGTGTCTGATCCTGATGTGTCAAAGATTTAAGACAAGGTTCATTTTAGTAGCTGCAACAGGCCAACTACAACTAAGAAGTTTCATGGCTTTTCTAACTCACAGATCAAAACGTAAAGAAAGTTGCAGATTGCAGATTGTCGTGATTGATCATCAATACGAAAGATTAACAACTGTGTTAGAACATACCTGATTCTTTAATAAAAAAATCTAAAAAGTACAAGACTGTGTTCATAAAGATATGATGTAATAAATGATCTACAACCAGGGATGCAAACACATGTATGGTGTGACAGTGCAATATCATATAACCATGTGACGAAGGACTGTGCTATATGCTTGAATAAATAGGATATGGAGTAGCAAGCTGTCAATCAAAACTATTTTATTAGAATAAAAAATGAATATAATAAAGTAGCCGGATTGACTTAAATGAGTAGTTGGCTGTTTGGCCAGCAGCCAGCGTTTATGTCCGGTGATCTCGCCACTCGCCGCTCAGAATGAGCCATACAGCACAGGAAGAGGGTGGTGTGTTCACGCACAAACTTCCTAGCGTTTGCTGCTGTGTTAGCCACAGTCCAGCAAGATGACAATAAACAACCACTTAAGCCCAAAATCTGTTCAATTTTAGAATAATTCAGATACTACGCTGTGGCTGTATCCGAAACCGCATACTATACTAGTAGTACGTACTGATTTGGCCAAAATGTAGCATGTAGAATGTAGTATGCATGTAGTATGCAGGTATCCAAAAATACCCGGATGTCATACTGATTCGGAAAAAATCTCCAGTATGCATCGGACCAGTCTACCTCGCCCACTGTATCCCACAATGCAAAGCCCTCGAAAGGTCACTTTCGGTCATTTGTGTAATGTAAAGTAGCGGAGGTCTGCTATTGTCCGTGCTGTTTACTGTACTTCCGCTTTCCAAAATCGAAAACCTGCGAAACCCTGCCTAGCATACTACAAAATAAATCGATTTACGTTCCATACTACATACTACTGACAAACGCAGTATGCAGTACATACTGCATACTGCATTTGTCAGTAGTATGTAGTTTCGGATACAGCAACGAAGAATTTTGAAATTTGTGCATCTGACTTGACTTCTTCTCCACATAAACAGCGGCCGAGGCTCATGGGTATTGTAAATGCTAAATGGACTTGCATTCAAAGTGCTTTACACTACATTTCATCATTCACCCATCCACACACACATTCATACACTGATGGCAGAGGCCGCCATGCAAGGTGCCAACCTGCCCATCAGGATCTGATCTAAATACTCATTCACACACAGATGGCACAGCATTCGGGAGCAATGTGGGGTTAAGTATCTCGCTCAAGGACACTTTGACATGTTGAAACGCCGACCTTCCGATTGGTGGGCGACCCGTTCTGCCTCTGAGCCACAGCCACTCTTATTGTAGTATTTATAGCCACCCCGACCATGACAAGCTGATGGACATGATTCACAAGAATCCCATGTTTCTATGTTAAATAACATTGAGAATATCTTTAAAGAAAATAGTGAATAGAGAATATGGGGAAACTTTGCACCTTTATTCACAATTCTGGTTGAGGTTGGAGTTATTTTACCCGCAACATAAGTGAAAACACCTCTGCCATTTTCACAATTTGTGAAGCTAAAACAAGCTAGAAGACATTTAGGGGCACTTTAGCAATTTAATATTGCATTTGCAAAAAGATGGGGGACTCACAGGCAGAAGATTAAAACAAAGAGGTCAAAATTGAAGCAAACAGACTGGATCCTATATTCCTACATTTCCCATAATACATCCAATAGCTTCTTTTTGTTAGACTATTCCTGGTTTTCAAACTTGAATAAATGTGTTGTCACCTGAGTAACTTTCTTAGACCTGACAAAGCTCCTTCCAGAGCCACAGAAGACATTATATAACCATTCTCACAAGCAGTACTAGTACTATTAAACTGATCTTCACGTGTAAAATCAGTGGAGTGGCCCTTTAAAATGAGCTCAAACAGAAAATCGTTTGTTGTCTCATTTAGCCAGAGTGGACTTCGAGAGAAAGCAGAGATTGTTTCACTCTGATAAGAAGCTGCATATCTTATGAAACTATTACAAAACAAACAAAGAAAATGTCTGAAAGAGCAGACGCGACCGCAGTGAAAGCTCTCAC
This sequence comes from Sebastes fasciatus, assembly GCF_043250625.1. Taxonomy (NCBI): domain Eukaryota; kingdom Metazoa; phylum Chordata; class Actinopteri; order Perciformes; family Sebastidae; genus Sebastes; species Sebastes fasciatus. Next base: position 7,651,015 of record NC_133809.1, on the reverse strand, counting down.
GGCTTTTGTTGAAAAAGGAAAAGCTCTGCTGGACATCGCCGAGAAGGAGAGCAGGGAAGGTAGGCAGCATTTTGTGTGGACGGACAAGTGCACATAAAAATAGACGTGCAGACAGCGTGTTCTGCAGTTGGCAGGCGATTTACGGTCGCACCATGAGTGTGGGGGGGAAAGCAGGAGGCCTGCCAATCATTAGATGTAAAGAATGAACCCAAACAAACATTAACTTCATTTACTTTATCTCACACAGGCTCTTTCCAGGAATTCATCAGGCAGAAAATCCGCATAGAGCAAAAACAGTCACTGCTCGGTCTGATTGAAGCTGCTGCAGCTTTGTACAGAAGGTTATGAGCCGTACACTCTGTTTATGAACAGCCTATAAAATACCATTTCTATTAAAATAAAAAGTAAATAGAGCTTCACTAGAGCAGCACAGATTCAGAGATGAGTTGTTTACTTCTATTTTTTTCTAATTTCACAGTTTGTCTGTTAAAAGGAAAAATGATGCAGAGGACCTCTGGAGAAAAAACACTCAGTAAGAGCAGTTAATCGATTACAGAAAATGATTCTGCAACTATTTTGATGGTCAATTTTTTTCCAAATCACGTTTCAAGCAGAAATACCAAATGTCCCCTAGTTCCAACTTCTTAATTGGGATCATTTGCTGTTGTTTTATGTGATAATAAATAAATAATTTTGTTTTCTGGCACTTTCTGGCATTACGTAGAGCAAATGATTCATCAATTAATTGAAAAAAACAATCAGCAGAATAATCAATAATGAAAATAATTATTGATTGCAGCCTGAGTAGGAACAAAAATATATATTTTCTTCTTAATGAAGAAAGTCCCTTCATCTCTGAGCATCTGTTCACTAAATTTCCAAACAAAATTTCTTGGCACAAGTGAGGAAATCACTTAGTCATCAAAATACACAGCTTAAACTTTTATTTTGATGTCTTTTAAATATATTTTGTTATATTTTACTCTATATAGAGCAGATTTAGACTCATAGAGAGGCCATCAAACCTGCTGTAACCGACACCCTGACGTAGTAAAAATCTGCTGATTGTGCAACAATAAAAATCCCTGTCCATTCATTCATAATATAACTTACAGTCCCTATAAACTGAAACAACAGTAAAAACGTTTGTTGTGTGACTCCTCCAGCTGTGCTGCTTTACAGGACGCCGTGCAGGACTTTCAGCAACTAGAAGTGAGTAACAGACATAACAAATACTTTCAAAAATATTCTCATCAGGGAACTGATTTTTTCGGGAATCGTTTTTTACCGACTGTGGCGGATGTAACACAGCTGCAGTGGGATGCCTTTCTGCAGAGTCTGGATGATGAGTTACAACTGAGTGCTGAAATACTGGACAGGGACTATCAGTCAAAATGTATTTCACCAGATACATCTCTCATCGATGCCAGAACAGGAGAGTAAGTTTGATTCATTGATTGTAATTAAACTAAACACTGTTATAAATGACATCATCTGCCAAACCCCTTTGTGTTGGTGTGGCTTGCGGTGCGTTTAAGTGTTTTCTGTGTGTTTTGCAGAACACTAATATTAGAGAAATATCTTGGGAAAGGTAAAAAGATCCTGCTGGTGTTAATCCGTCAGTTCTCCTGTCTACTCTGCCGTCTCCACCTTAAAGATCTGGAGAAGAATCAGGTAAACACGAGGTTCTGGAAAGTTCACGTTTACTACAGTACTTTTGTTTTTCACCTGTTCAAACAAAAGCCAACTGCAAAATTCAGTATCATGAGATAGATTTTTAAGGAAATGTAATGTCTCTGTCAGTGAAGCATGTTCTGTTATGTATTTCTTATAATCAGAGAGCAAAAACTGGAAAGCGTCCAGTCCTGTTCCTGCCAAAAAGCTTGTTAATTAATCCGCAGGTTAACTACAGTCAGACGCCACCTCAATCTATAAAATAAGCTTTCAACTGAATTACATCCAGCTGCCTCTGGATGTAATTCTCCTTTAAAATCTTGTATGTTCTCTCCCAGGTATGACCATTTAAGGTGTATGTATCTACAATCTGTCATATATAACATTTAACTTTGTCTCTGTATACGACATTCTTTTTCAGAGGTCCTTTGATGCACACTCAATTGAAGTGGTGGTGGTTTCATTTGGCTGTCAGGAGGGAGCTTCACACTGGCTGCAGCAGACTAGCTGTCAGTTCGACATGCTGTTGGACCCTGAGAGAAAGGTCAGAGGTCAACGCCACGCCACGATAATACAGAATACACATTTCATGATGATAAGCTAGCGGTTAACTCTGTTGGGTGCTGCAGATGTACGCTGCGTTCGGCCTGGGAGCGTCTCTGAAGAAAGTACTGAACTTCAGTAACATGCTGCTCTATGCTGAATACGTGGTGGACAACATGGAGTTTCCAAGAGGGCTTCCATCGATTCAAGACGACATGTTTCAGGTAAAATAACGCTCGCAGCTTCAAGTACAAACAAAGACATTTGAGGCGGCAGCAGCAGAACTTGATGTTTCCTCGTGCAAGGCATCTAAAGTCCTTTATTCTCCAGTGAAACTTCTCATTTAACCAATGAAAATACAATAAAAATGGGCAGAGCATGTTTACATGTGTGTAAATATGTGGACGTGAAGCATAAAAGGAAACGCTTTTCTTTGTTCAGTGTTAAACATATTTTCTCCCATGACCATTTTAGTTTTAACATCTCCACAGAAAGTTTATTAAAGTTTATTTTAGAGCTGTCAAAGTTAACGCGCTAATAACGCCACTAATTTCCTTAACGCAATTTGCGATATTTAGGTCGTAACGGATTCAGTTTAGAGTGATGATACTGGCATCATATGAAACTAAAAAAGCCTAAGGAATCCATTGGTGGCAACTATGTCATACTAGCTTGTTGCGAAGGAGGCTAAATAACGCTCCAAACTTGAACTAAATTTTGGCGAGGAAAAACTGCCATGGCCATTTTCAAAGGGGTCCCTTAACCTCTGACCTCAAGATATGTGAATGTAAATGGATTCTATGGGTACCCACGAGTGTCCCCTTTACAGACATGCCCACTTTATGATCATCACATGCAGTTTGGGGCAAGTCATAGTCAAGTCAGCACACTGACACACTGACAGCTGTCGTGGCCTGTTGGGCTGTAGTTTGCCATTTGAGCATATTTTCTATGTTAAATGCAGTATCTATGAGGGTTTCTGGACAATAGTTGTCATTGTTTTGTGTTATTAATTGATTTCCAATAATAAATATATACATACGTTTGCATAAAGCAGCATATTTGCCCACTCCCATGTTGATAAGAGTATTTAATACTTGACAAATCTCCCTTTAAGGTACATTTTGAACTGATAAAAGATTTGCAATTAATCGTGATTAACTATAGACAATCATGGGATTAATTGCGATTCAATATTTTAATCGAATGACAGTCCCTTAGTTTATATATAGCTCTTTGTTGATTTTGTTTCCTCTGTATTTTTCAGCTGGGAGGAGACTTTCTTTTGGACGAACATGGGAGGGTGCTGTTCTCTCACTGCTGTCAGAGTCCCATAGACAGACCCTCAGCGGAGGACATTTTATCTGCACAGTGAACTCCTTCATGCACCACACAGGTTTTCAGCTGATGAACTTCTTGTACCAGATTAGAATAAGAGTGATTGCTATAGGCTAAGCTGTAAACGGATAAATATTGTGGCATATTAAAAGGTTTTAACTTGTTGATAACAAATATATGATATGATGAATACATCCTATGAAATGTAACTATGTTAACCAAGCTCACTTTGTAATAAAAATCAAATTAAAAACATGAACATAGACCTGTGTGGTATAAAATATAAGCATCAAGCGTCCTCTTATGTTCTACCTTTCACTGCCACATATAAAAGGGGAGGACAAAATAACAGGAACGCCCAACAATTTAATGTGATCTAATGGAAAAACCCAGCAAAAAATCTTTGTATAGCTCATAAAGGTATCGAGACTGTAGTTTGTGCTGCTGTTGTACTGAATTATCTTTGCAGGTGTTCCTATTATTTTGTCCACCGTGATCTTTTCATCTTAATCCCGACAGCACACATTAATGTGACAAAATGAATATTGCAGTGGACACAAAGACTGCACTAATATAGGTCTGCAATTAACAGTTATTTTCATCATCAAATTATCTGCAAACTGTTATCTTGATTAATCAATCAATCTGTTCTGTCTATAAGTAAGTCCAAAGTAAATGTTATTTTGTCCGACCAACAGTCTAAAACCCAAAGATATTCAGCTTACAATTGTAGAAGACTAAAGAAACCATCAAATATATCTAATCTATATTCTGTGTATGGGTGCACATGCACTGACACATACACCAAACAAGCCACATAACAGAAAGGTTGTATAACCAGTTATATCATGGGAAAAGTTGCATTTTTGGTTAATGTTTACGTTATGTTACATTGTGACTGCTGGGAGTGTACATGTCTGTGTTTCACCTTGGTTGACGGATGGGCCAGACACAATTACACCACTCTGTTCTCGAATTTAACACTTTTTTTAAATTTTCCTATATACTTATCAGTTACTTTTCCAATCAGCAGCACTTATTTAACAGGAAAATACGTCACTTTTAATGGTTGGCCTGTTACATCCGGTTATGTCCTTCCTTATAAACAGTGGTGAAGAACACCAGGAATAAAATGCCAGGAGTTGAGTTTTCATTAAAACTAAATTATGACTGGTGTGTTAACTGCATGCCAAATTTATCAGAGCAAACAACGACAATTGCCTCCTAAGTTACTTTATAACCGGTTGCTGACAAGCAATGTAGAATTTAAAAAGTTATTTTTTTAAATGCAGTCTGGCACAGTGCAAACTGCTAATTAGCACTTAACACAAAGTACAACTGAGGATGATGAAAATGTCACTAGTTTTGCAGGTATTTGGACATAAACCAAAGTGCTGGACCAATTCAAATGAACTGATGAAGGAGCGACAGGAAAAGTCAGGATCATCAAAGTTATTACAATTGATCCTGAGGAGAACATGAATGTCTGTACCAAATGTCATGACAATTCATCAAATAGTTGTCAAGCTATTTCACTAAAAAAACAAAAGTGACAACCTTCCGATGGCGCTAGGGATAAAGTCAGGGGTTCACAAAGTCACTAGGATTCATCCTCTGGGTATCATGGATGTCTGTACAAACTTTCATGGCAATCCATCCAATAGTTATAGAGATATTTCAGTCTGGACCAAAGTGGCGGACTGACCGACTGACCAAACCATCAACATTACCATTCATAAGAAGGAAAGAAAAAGCTAATACTAAATGAGTTTTTGTAAGGTGCATTAGTTTAAAATATATATAGGAAAAAAATATAGGAAAAGATCCAAGTAAGGGGCAAAACTGCCCTCTGAAGAGAAAGTGAATTTCTGTCCCTGATAGGAATCGGGGTCAAGGGGAGATAAAGGCAGTAAAGGGGCCCCTGGAGTTGTGTTAACAGGGTCAATAAGTCCCAGGCACAGGTTGTCATAATAAACTTTCTCAGTTCCTTGAAAAGATGATCAGTAAACTCAAGAAGTGAGACAGAAAGAAGGACTTTGATCATCACTCGTGCCCCGCTCGTCTCTTTAAAGATGCGTCACTTCTTGGACATCCTCAGTGCAGCTGCTTTAACAGACCCAGCATCTTATTTCAGATAATCAGATAATCAGCAGAGATGGCAAATGTAGACAACCTCATCGAGCACATAGGAGACTTTGGGCCTTTCCAGAAGAAGATTGTTACACTTGGTTCATTTCCGTTGGTACTTTTTGCTTTTGTGCTTGTCGGGGTTGTTTTCTTAGGGCACACTCCGGATCACTGGTGTCGGAGTCCTGGATCTGAGCTCCTCCGGGAGGAATGTGGCTGGACAGAAGTCGAGGTGCGGGAAGTCACGGCTCCCCACTCTGAACAGTCAGGATCCTACAGCCGCTGCATGAGGTTTGCAGTGGACTGGAGCAAAATGCAAAACAAATGCAGCGAACTTGACTGGCCGCTGACTCTTAATGCAACCGAGTTGGCGCCTTGTGATGGCAGATGGGAGTTTGATAAAAGCCACAGCACTATTGTTTCTGAGGTAGATATATATCCTTTATACTTACTAACATAAACAGTGTTAGAAATATGAAATAAGAGGCTGCACCATCATCTTATATTGTCAATACTTTTACTATTTTTATGAATTAAGATTAGATTTCGTTTTTGATGAAATTTCTGCAACATTTCTTTCCTCTTAGTTCTCGTTGGTCTGTGAGAAATCCTGGCTCGCTGATCTGAATCAAGTTTTCCTGGCATGTGGGTATTTTATTGGAGCTTTTGTCACTGGCTACATCGCCGACAGGTTTGTTATGCACTGTTCAGTTGCAACTGTTCCCCCTCACAATTTCCACATGCCAGCATTTGAGTTTTTAATTTTTTCAAATAATAATAATACTACTTGGTGTTTTCACAGGTTTGGTAGAAAGCCATGCTTCATTGTATCGATGGTTGGCCTTGGTATCTCAGGTATCGGGGTAATGCTGTCGCCGTGGTACCCGCTGCTGCTCGCCTTTCGATTTCTGCAAGGGTTTTGCGGAAAGGGAGCATGGGTGGCCATCTATGTACTTGGTATGTTGAGAAACTGGAAAACTAAAAATGCTTTAAATGCAAATGTATTAGGGCTGTCAAAGTTAATGTGATGATAGTTCAAATTCGTTTTAACCCCACTAATTTCTTTAATGCATTAACGCAACTGGCGATTTTTAGGTTGTAGCGGGCTCAGTTTTAAAGCTAGCTGCAATTCACTATGGACTATCATGCGATTAGTCACAATTAAATATTTTAATTGATTAATCGCATGTTGGTCAATAGTTAATCACGATTAATCGCAAAATAATCACACATTTTTTATCTGTTCAAAATGTACCTTAAAGGGAGATTTGTCAAGTATTTAATACTCTTATCAACATGGGAGTGGGTAAATATGCTGCTTTATGCAAATGTATGTATATATTTATTATCGGAAATCAATTAACAACACAAAACAATGACAAATATTGTCCAGAAACCCTCACAGGTACTGCATTTAGCATAAAAAATATGCTCACATCATAACATGGCAAACTGCAGCCCAACAGGCAACAACAGCTGTCAGTATGTCAGTGTGCTGACTTGACTATGACTTGCCCCAAACTGCATGTGATTATCATAAAGTGGGTATGTCTGTAAAGGGGAGACTCGTGGGTACCCATAGAACCCATTTACATTCACATATCTTGAGGTCAGAGGTCAAGGGACCCCTTTGAAAATGACAATTTTTCCTCGCCAAAATTTAGCATAAGTGTGGAGCGTTATTTAGCCTCCTTCCCGACAAGCTGGTACAACATGGATGCATCAATGGATTCCTTAGGTTTTTTAGTTTCATGTGATGCCAGTATCTAGCTTTAAATTGAACCGGCTACAACCTAAAAATTGCATGTTGCTTTAATGCGTTAGAGAAATTAGTAGCGTTAAAATGAATTTGCGTTAATGCGTTAATATCGCGTTAACTTTGACAGCCCTAATATATATATATATATATATATATTAGGACAACTGCAGGGTCACATATGTTATTCTATCTATTAATGTAAGTTAATGCCTGATACTAATATTTTATAACCAGCGTCTGTCATTCATCTGTGTTTTGACAAATACATGTGAAGGAGGTTAGTCTATCTGCTAAAACATATCATCTTTTTTTGCTATAGTGATAGAGTTCTTTGGATCAAACAACAGAAAATTTGTGTCCATGGTGAATCGGACTTTCTACTCCATCGGCATGGTCATGCTGCCAGGTCTGGCTTACTTCCTGTCCTCCTGGAGGACTCTGCAGCTGATCATGAGTCTGCCCTGCATCCTGTTTATCTTTTACGTCTGGTATACATACATTTTCCTCATATATGCCAGTTTTATTTATACGCGGGTAGCTCTGATGTTGATATTGAAACCAACAGACGTGTGTTGGTTTTTAAAAGGCTTGTTCCTGAATCTCCACGTTGGCTGTTCTCACAAAAAAGAACGACAGAGGCCATGAGAGTTGCCGCGGACATTGCAAAATGCAACGGGAGATCTTTACCCCATAATCTTCCAGAGGTATGACATTATATCCTGCGTACATCTTTGTTCACCTTTGCTTTTGTCAATGCAAATGTAAATATGGAAATTTCATTAACCGTTCAATACAATATTTTTCAGATAATTCTTTTGGAGGAAAAGAAAGAAGTGAATCCTGTATCAGTAATGGATTTGTTCAGGACACCAACCATAAGAAAAAACACACTCATTTTAACTTATGCCTGGTAAGTCTGTTTGATAAGTCTCTTCCTTCTACATGATACTATAAAATACCACATTCCTGGAGGATGTGTTAGTAATTTAAAAAATACATTTTACTCGGTATTCCTCTCATCCAGGTTTACGAGTACCGTTGTGTTTCAAGGCCTGGTCTTGCGGCTGGGGATCACAGGCAACAACCTCTACTTGGATTTCTTTATTTCTGCTGCGGTGGAACTTCCCACCGGCCTCATCTTCTACCTGCTGGTCGACAGAGTCGGTCGACGCTCCCTCATGGCCATCACCAACTTCACCGGTGGCATCGCCTGCCTCGTAGTCCCCTTCGTCTCCTCTGGTACGTATAGCTGACGGTGCATGTGGCATCAGGTGAAACATTTTAAATGGATTGTGATGATTTCTTAACAATGATAGGTAAAAAGTTCCTGGTTGCTTCATACTTGGATCCCATTTCCATCCTGCGTTTTCTCTTGTCCGTCGTCCCTACAGATTTTGCCGTGTTGAAAAAGTCGATTGCGATCATCGGGAGGCTTGCTGTCGCCATTGGAATTGAGACCGTGAACTTTGCAAACGCAGAGATGTATCCGACACCTCTGAGGTGCGAATCCAATGAGTTTTGTTAGATATAACTTGTTTTTTATGTGAACATCAGACTACCAAGTACAGAATTCAAAACAAATTCACACAACTCGTTATAATCAGGTCTTTCTGCACGGCCAAAACATACAACTTCCACTTTGCTTTTTAATTTCTCACAGAAATTTGGGTGTGTCGGTGTGCTCATCAGCCAGTGACTTCGGAGCAATTGTGGCCCCATTTCTGCTGTACAGACTGGCCAGTATCTGGCAGGAGCTGCCTCTTTTACTTTACGGTAAATTTCAGTCTTCCTAGACCTACGATACATAGGGAAATTCAAACGTAGCAATTTAAGATATCTTTTTCCGTCTCATAGTAAAAAGTGACTTACGTTTGTTCCAGGTGTGATGTCGGTGCTGTACAGCATATTGGTGACGAGGTTGCCTGAGATGAGCGGAGTCGCCCTGCCAGAGACCATCGAGGATGTGGAGAATCTGGGAAGGTAAAAAAATTAAAATTACAGTATTAGATATATTGGTTTATAAATTATATATTGTATCATAGCTGAAAAAATATCATTATGATTACATTAGTAAAGTGTTTATTACCAGTGTATTGTTAAACACATTATAAAATTTGATATACTACAATCTGTATTTGTTAGAGATTACAAAAATTATTTGTAAATCTTTAAGATTTTGTTTGTAAAACATCTATAAAGGATGAAGGAAGAAGGTGTCTAGAGCGGGTAAGATGGCAGGAAAGGTACAAGAATAGGTGACAAACTGTGAATCTGCTTGTAAATCTAGATTTACAATTAGGCAGATGCATTAGACAGGTTCATGCTTTAATCCTTAATGTGTTTTTCTTGTGTATTTGTGTTTTCTGACAGGGGGAAAGACAAGTCAAAGGAAGCAGAGGGCTTTATTTTATGATTGAAGCCTTGAAGACCACCTGGACTGTTATTATTATTAGTAGTATTATTTTCTACATATTTTCTAATAAATCAACAAATCCCATGAAAAGATTAAAACCAACAATGTACCGATCCTACTAACAAGTAGAGATGTCCCAAGCTGATCCTATGGATCACTATCATTAGCAGAGAGAAGTGTACAAAACATTCAGTTACAGAAGTTTCTCATTTTTAGCCAGCTTTATTTTTTAAAAGTCTTCAGTGGCAGAGACGTCCAAGAGTATTGAGCAAGATTTTTGTATGTAATAATAATGTATAAATCCCAAAATAGCCCATGAAATAAGGAATAATTCCACACATTCTCAGACGGGTATCACTGTTCGAAGCCCAAAAAATGGTATTCGGGACAGCCCTCATCTTATCTGACATCAACTACTACAACACACCATGCACTTGTTTCCAAAACTTAAATGACATGCACATATCAACTTGGAACAACCCAGTAAACTTTGGAAGGATGTTCTCTATAGTAGGCGGCACTACAGCAGCCTGTTAAATTCAAATGGTCATATAACTCAGTAGTCCCAGAGAGGAATATTCATCCTCCAGAAATCATGGCCACATCAGTCAATTTAATGCAGATCCAGATTCTGTTATAAAATTTGTTTAAAAAACTATAAAATTTCTAAACTGTTTTTCTTTTATAAATGTGGAAGATTATGTAACCTTGACAGAGTTATGCACTTTTTCTATTTAATAAATGCAAATAAAAGGAATTATGCTGATTGTATCTGTTTCTCGTATGGATCATCACAGCAAAAACTATCACGTTTCTCCCAATAAAAGGCGTCTTCTCTGCATTTCCCAACATCCAGACAACAATACCCTTGATTGTTCAGTTTTTTAAATGATATACTGTATATCTAATTGAGGGTTGGTTTTTGTTAAGGCTTTTGTTCCATTGTAGGTTTACCCAGAAAGCTTCACAGCAGCCAACAAAAGCTGCCCTACATACATAGTCAATGAATGACTGAATGGGAAGACATGTAACCATAAATTGTGTTGAAAATCACTGGTATGCATGAGAAGTAGGATTCCCTCAAGCGTAAAATTATCTGCAAAAAGGAGGATGGAAATCTCTCATGGTGATTGTCAGCATCACATGATGACTTCTGCAGCAGGGTTAAAATACACTATAATAGTTTATAAATACAGGTAAAAAGTTGCACCAGTAAACCCTCGTGAGAAAGCAAAACATGCACTTTTCGCTCATGGAAATGATATGAAGACGATTAAAAAGAAAATGACAGATTAAATTTGGAAATAGAGATGGGAATCATTTGGGACGGATTATGATGAGGAAACTGTTTGCCTCACATAACGAAGATGCAGTGACCCCTTAAATGAGGGCAGAGGGGTGTGGGGGCTTGGAGAGGGGATGTGGATGTGGGGATGAAGTACGCAATTAGGTTTTAAGAACTCACTGCACAGTACAATGAGTTTATAACTAACGGGGAATAGACTGAAGAAGGGGTGGCGTCCTAATAGATACAATACCCAGGACTTTTCTGTCACAGGATATTCCTCCTTGTCGTTTTCTGGAGACAGCAGCCAGTCAGATAGAAACTTTGAGGTTAATTGGTGGAAAATGCCGGAGGAGGAAGAACGAGAGAAATTAGCCAAAATCATCAGACAGTGGAACAACAACAGACTGGACTTGTTTGAAATTAATCAACCTGATGAGGTGAGTCGCCTGCAGACATCAGACAGGGTTCATGTACACCATTTAAACTCTCTGTTTAAGTTTGTATTAACTTTTATTCTCACAATGCCACAGTTTTAGATGTACCTTTAGATGTAAAGTTGTATTTATAACACACATATACACCCATCCAAGTACATTTAACTACGGTTTATGTACTGTACTTTAGTATGCAGTAGTTTTGAGGTAATGGGATACTACTTGTGTATTTCCATTTTGTGAGATTCTATACTTTTACTCCTAATACTAATCTCATATCTTATATATATCTACAATAAAGCACCTATTAGATTCATATACTTTCAGCTCATATAAATGGGGCTAAAGAGGTGGATTTGAATATATGGCTCACAGCAGCTGAAGCATTGAAGTGTCTCTTGTGATTCCTTTAACTGATCTTTTACTGTCTGGTGTGTAATTGATCCTCATTCACTGTGTTAATCCTTGAGTATCCAATAGAGAGGCAAAGTCTCGCCCTTCTTGTGGACCACCATGGGACCTTATTTTGGAAAAAATATGGACGGTAGTCAACGGCGAGAGACAAATATTTCTTTGAATCCGTTTGAATTGCGCCATGAATCACACATATAATGTTTTGTCAATTAAAAACATAATTTTGCAAGTCAAGAAAGTCGTAAAACTGTTGAAGTATCAGACTGTGAAAATACGTAATTAGAAAGACGATACACCTAAAAGTCGCGTAAGTGACGTCTTTCTCTCTGAAGCTATTTTGCCTCTGTGTTTGGTACTGGGATGTACTCACACCAGCAACGGGTCTGATCGTTCTTTCTCTTTCCGGCTGATATAAAGACCAGGAGTCGCTGGATAAAACATGTCAGGTAAGATAACGTTTCATTTGTGCGTGGAACATAGGGAAGTTAGCTCGCTAGCTAGTGTTGGTGACGTATACTGTGCGAGACGAGAGATGTAGTTCACTGAGCGGTTTAAAAAAAACAACTAAATGATACTACAACAAACCTACGACAAACTGCAACTTTCTTGACTTGCAGAATTATGTTTTAAATTGACAAATATCATGTGTGATTAATGGCGCAATTCAAACAGGATCAAAAAAAGATGTATCTCTCGCTGTTGACATACATACATAATATTTCCAAAATAAGGTCCCATGGGGTCCACAGGAAGGGGCGGGACTTTACCTCTCTTTCCAGTCTATGGGTACACCACATCCCCGAATTACAGGGCAACATCCTGATCACATGTAAACACAGAAGTCTAGAGCTGCAGCGATTAGCCAATAATGAATCGATGACAAAAATAATGGTTAGCTGCAGCCCTAAATCAACTCTCAGCAGTGTGGACAGCATGGAGTTGTAATTGTGAAACTGAGAGAAGTAACAGAAAAACTACCGTAATAGAAATACTACCACTAATCCGAACACAAGTAGGATAGTTATCAGTGTTGATCAGTGTTAGTGTTTGGTGCAATTTACATCTTCTCAACCACTCGGATCTGATTTACAGCCCATGTTGTTGTGATATGTTACTTTTTATTAAGTCCTAACAACTACAAATCTCATAATGCTGATTTTCTCGAATGGTATCGACTGCATTCCTGTTTTTATGGTGAGATTTAAAGCTCAATGAATGGTTGGTTGATTGTTTGGTTTAATACAAGAAGGGCAAGTGGAGTAAGGTTTAACTGATTATAATTCATATTACCTGGTATCATTTTAGAGTCCGACAGCACTTGGGAAGGTTTTTCAGGGACATCTCGAAAGCTTTTTAAATTCCTAAACCCAGAGCAGCATTTTATAAAAAGTGAAGATTGGCTTTTTCATTCTCAAAGCCTATTCAACAATATGGTTTCACCACACTTTATGAAAGGTAGAAAATTGTTCAAATTAAAGGAACAGAAAACAGTGGACACAGTTAAAAACTAAACCGGTTTTCTGGCAGAACTTGGACTTTCATGGTGTGATGCGCTTCTACTTTGAGGATCATGTCGGAGGAAACGTGGCCACAAAGTGCCTGCGTGTTTGCAGCAACTCTTCAACTCGCGAGGTCGTTGAAACGCTTTCAGAGAAGTTCAGGCCTGACATGAAAATGCTGACTACTACTTATTCCCTGTATGAGATCCACGCCAGTAAAGGTAATCATTCGACTCAAAATACTGTATATTGTTTGTTCAATTTCAAAATCGTAAAAAAAACGTGATTCATAGTTTTTTCCCCGACCCTACTACACATACAGTAAAGTATGGCAACACTTTGGGTTTCACACATTGCAGGAAAAATAGAGCTAGACATTTAAGAATACGCTCTGACCAATTTTCTGTGTTTTGTATGTTGAATAAGAACGTAAACTGGATCTGGATGAGAGACCTTTGGTTGTCCAATTAAACTGGAACACAGACAACAGAGAAGGACGTTTTGTGCTCAAGAAAGACAAGAAGAGTTTGGAGGTACCCATCAAACCATTAATTCAGTCTGCAGTTTCACTCTCTCTTCACATAATCTCACATCTATGTTCTTTTTTTTATGTGTGTTGAACAATAAAGGAAAACTGTCACGAGAAGGAAAAAGGAGGCGTGATCCAAAGCTTCAAGAGGACGCTGTCAAGAAAAGAGAAAAAGAACAAAACTAAAGCAACTGACAAGGTTTCAGAGGATGAGAAGGGGTAAAATGTTTCATTGTTCACCATCACATTTTTTATTTTCCAGACTGCTTGCTTCAGGCCTGCCTAACGGTCAGAAGAATAACATCCACATTTTTAAACAAATATCCAGGTCAACTGAAAAGCTACTGAACAACAACAGCATTTGTGTGTCTAACCATGAGACAAAAAAGAGCCACCCACAGAGGCAGGCTGCCCCGGGTACGTAATCTGAAAATAAAAATAGAAATGATAAATGGACATTGCAGTCTCATAAGACCATGTACTTTCCATTCATTCAGTTCAGGCATATTTAACTTACAATCAATAAGGACTATATTATATAAACAAAAAGATTTCTCTTTGCTAAAATGCAGGAGGAAAGCACACAGAAAATCTGAATTTTTCTGATCAACCTGGATTACCAATTGGAATTCAATTCTGTGATAACTGTGAGTATGAAACAAGAAAGGTTTTCTTCCACCGTGTTATTTCAATACTTGTCATAATGTCCTCCTGCCCCCTGCTGGTGTCTTTTACATTACAGCCGAGGAAGCCTTCCTATCTGCAGTCATAAATTACACCAACAGCTCCACAGTTCATTTCAAGCTCTCCCCCGCATACATCCTCTATGTCGTGGGACGCTTTGCTCTGCGACGCCAACACAAGCGAGGCTCTCCACCCTCGGGGAAGACACAAAGTGTAACTTCGATCGCAAACAAAATGGTGGCCATGACAGGGAAGGTCATCCAGGCAAGTACAAGAAACCTCTGTCTTCTCTTATAATTGCACAATAAAAGATGTAATTTATAAGCAAACATCATGCCAAAAAAAAACACCTAAAAGTCACATCTGCCAGATGTTCTGTGAGCTTACATGACACTGCTGCTATATTTGCCTTGCAGATGCAGCAGGCCATCGCCGGTGCTCTCGCCTTCTGGATGGCCAACTCCTCTGAGCTGCTGAACTTCCTCAAGCATGACAAGGACCTCAGCTCGCTCACACAGCAAAGTCAGCTGGATCTGTCCCACCTGGTGCACAAAGCTTACAGGTACAGACGACAAGACCTGACCACAGAGATTCAGATCATTTAAATCCCATCGGAGTCACAGTATTGAAAACATGTCATCAAAAGTGCAGCTAAAATCATAAGTGAGCCTGCTTAGCCAGCTATCTACCTATTCAAGCCTTTGCCCTCTTATGCTGAATTCACACCAGGGCAGTGGCAAATTGTGGCCTGTGGAACGCTGCCAAGCAATGTCTTTGGAAAGCTGAGGTGGCCGCTCCCGCCAGAGAGCGCCCGCAGCCAATCAGTAAACAGATCCTGTGACTCCTGTGACATGTTGACCTATGTTACAAAGAATGTCTTCCCACATTAAACACATGAACATGCATTCCAGCCGCAGAAAACACTAATTATTGTGGCGAGCTGTACTTCGCCGCTGCCTGGTGTGAATTTCACGTTAAAGACACGACAAGTCTCTAGCCACCAAAACAAACTGCTTTAAAAATAGATTCTTTCCAACTGCAATAGCGACCCTGATCTCACAAATTCCAACCATACAGTATACACAAGAACTTCTAACACTGTGTTATGTCAACATGCACTTTTCTTCCTACTTTGTCTGGAAATATTGTCTGTAGACAATGAATTATCTGCCAAATATCGTCCAAATACGTCACCCAGTATTGTGCATATTGGCAACAGATGTGTTTGTTCTATAAAATCTCAAATGTCTTGTTTTATCCACAACTCAAAGATATTCAGTTTACTGTCATAGAGGAGTAAAGAAACCAGAAATATTTTTAGTTTAAATAAATAGTTTTTGTTTTTATGTGTGTTTTTTATTAGTTGTCTGCTACAGTGTCTACAGAATGAGTTAAGGAAGCACTTGCCAACTTTTTGGATTGATCCTGAGCAACACGGTGCACTGCCAGCTGGTATAGGTAAATGTTTTTTTATTCATAAATACTACAGTAACAATTATCTCTTGGAAGAGCTGATGTCGCCTCCCCGGTCAACTACTATAAACTTGTATCTTGCCTGTTGCAGAGATGGTGCTGAACACCTTGATGAACGCCATGTCTCTTTTACGCCGCTGCCGGGTCAACCCTGCCCTAACCATCCAGCTCTTTTCCCAACTCTTCCACTTCATCAGCATCTGGCTCTTCAACCATCTGATGAGCCCAGAGGCCAACTCTCCAGGCCTGCGCTCCCACTACTGGGGCGCTGCTCTCCGCCAGAGGCTCACGGCCATCGAAGCCTGGGCGGAGAGGCAGGGCCTAGAGCTGGCTGCTGACTGTCACCTCGGACACATCATCCAGGTCGGTCCTTCCCTGCACTTCATGAATATTAGTGAAAAATAAAACTGAAAAATTAAATATGGAATTGGTGTCTTCTACCACCAATATGCACATTCATTTCTGATCTTGTTTATGCTTTGCAGCTTTTATCTCAGCTTTTATTTCCATGTCAGAGCACACATTTCTACAAGCTGTTAAAATAGCATTGCCTGGCTGTTTCTAGACAACCACGCTCCTGACCATGAGCAAATATTCAATGAAAGACGTGAAGGCCATCCAGAATACCTGTTTCAAGTTGAACTCACTGCAGCTGCAGACGTTGCTATCAGGCTACCTCTATGCAAACAATGAGCCTCACATCCCTACTGTGAGTAGTTTTTCATCTGTTTTTCAATCCCCTCATGTCTCTGCTGTTTTCCCTGTTTGAAGCAACAACTATGATGCTGCTTTTTGGGACAAATCCTTGCATGGGTTGTTTAATATCCAGAGGAATAGCCGGTCGAATAGATATAGGCTTAAGGTTTGTAAAGTAGTAGCAGCAGGCACAGAACAGGAGCTCAGCAGTATAGATTTAATTATATTAATAATTAACAATGATGAATATGATAATGAATAATATATGAAGAATAGTAAAGCGAGTTGTCACATAAACCCATTGCCTTTGAGTGAAATATTTTCCTGAATATGGGGTGTGTGACTACCTCTACTGTGTGTGACAAAAGCCATGTTGAGTTTCCCATTTTGCCAATAATACAATAAATTAAGAAATGAAAAGAAATCATCTTGTGAATGGGCTGTGTGCAAGACAACAGTCACATACAATACTGCCCTCTAGTAGAGCCTGGGTTTATCATCCAAAACAACTGCAGCAATCTAGTAGGAAATATGCCACAATTCAGCCCACAGCATTTATACTCAAACAAACATCACATGCCACCATGATGAATACAAACAGCATGAAAGCACCATTGTGCACATGATAAATTAGCCTCAGTTTGTGCCTCTCATGTAACTTACATTAGAGACTCCTATATTCATTCTTTCTATATTTTCACACACAATAATGCATTTTGTATTTTTTCTTGAGTGGTACAAAACAAGCAAGGAGATAGCTATTTCGTTCCCAGCTCCCATCTTTGTTTAGGGTTAGGAAATACAGTTGCAACTTGGTTAAAGGTCCCATATTAAGCTTATTTTCAGGTTCATACTTGTATTTTGTGTTTCTACTAGAACATGTTTACATGCTGTAATGTTCAAAAAAAACTTTATTTTCCTCATACTGTCAGCCTGAATATGCCTGTATTTACCCTCTGTCTGAAACGCTCCGTTTTAGCGCATTTTGACGGATTTGCAACAGAATTGCGTTGCTAGGCAACAGCTTGGGTCCATGTGTACTTCCTGTCAGCTGATGACATTTTCATACACTGCAACAGGAATAAACTGGGACACATTTAGAACGTTTAAAATTGTGACAAGAGTCTAAATATTGTATATTCGTGACATCACAAATGGGCAGAAATCCGACAGCTTGTTTCAAATACAGAGTTTCTGAATACGGACTGTGTGTATTTCCTTGTGAATTGAGTGTTTCAATACTTTCACAGTATTTATATAGGACTTAAGCCTGCTTTATCATAAAAAAACATGAAAATCTCACTTTTTTATAATATGGGACCTTTAAAAAACATTAAATTAAACAAATAAATACAATAAAAAATTAATACTATTTGTATGCAGTTAACAGCTAGCTAGTTGGAAGAGTCTTTGGGTAATAACTTCAAAACAGTGGTATGTTTTGCAGTGTTAAAAAACCTTTATGAACGACTGTTAGACAAACAGATGCTAACGTTAGTTATGTGACTTTATACGAGTTGCATGAGGCTAGTTCATGCTAAAGATAATAATATAACATGGCATACTATTTAAAACAAACTTTGGAAGAATTGTGGGCAGTCATAGTTTGGGCCATAAATATTAAGTAATGTAATGCCTTTAATTATCAAATATCTGCCCTGTTTGTCTTTCTCAACGTTAACCACATGTAAAGGGACATTTTTACCTATTAAAGTGGCAACTCCCCTAGATAGGGATGTGAAGGATGAATAAAAGATCTGCCCCTGCCATTGACGGGTCAGTTTGGCATGTTCAGCATCCGTTAAGTGGGTCTCCTGTAACAGAGCTACATCTATTTTATGATTTTTCAGGTAGTTAAGTACCTTTTTACGTTTTGACAGTTCGTTAATGCCATTAGTATTCCAAGACAAATACCTAAGAGCTACGGTTGTCATTTATTCATCTATTTTTCCTATTAGCTAGTATGATACAATTAAACCATTTAGAGTGTCTAGTCCCAGCCACTGCAATATCTAAGCAAGCCATGTCCATGTCCTGAACGTTGGAGGTAAGTAAAAGATTGAAAAAAATAAAAAATAAATGAATAAATAAATAAAAATATGGTCAAACTAAGCCCTATACGCCAAGCAACCAAACAAAATGAGCTCACTCACAACAAGAAAATGATTCACATGTGATGCCAATGCAAATACTATGTGTAAATAGCAGCATTAAAGCATAAAGCAGCCAGCAAAGGTCCAACAGAAAATAACATTATCAACCACAAGAGAGCGGGAGAGTGTTAGCTAGCAGCCCTTAGTAACCGTTAGTAACTGTTAGCAGCCGTTAGTAACCATTAGCAGCCGTTAGCAGCCGTTAGTAACCGTTAGCAGCCGTTAGCAGCCGTTAGCAGCCTCATAGTGTTAGCTAGCTTATCCAAACACCAACTGAACATACCTAAAACATCAACTCACATTAATTAAATTAATATCAGCATCAAGCAGCACACTTACTTAGTTTGCTGAAGTATTGCGACCGGTCACAGGTTGTTGACATCAGGACAGGAAACTCCCAAACTGAAGGAAACGTTAGCAGCAGTTGGTGTAGCATAGTTAGCATAGTTAGCTAACCAACGGCTAACAGAAACAGTAGAGAACCGTTAGCAGCAGCAGTGGGAGGGTATTATCTATGTAAACATACAGTATATAAACTAACATATACGAGTATTACTGCAGTTAGCTAGTATCACTACTACAACTACTAGCTACTAGCTGAGTTGAACCCCTCAAATATTAATATAGCTAATATAAGCTATTGAACTTGACTTTTAGAGAGAACTGCTGCCACACACCTGCTACAGGTGCTGCAGGTATTAGAATTACACTGCTACCAAAGAGTATAGAAGCAACAAGATGATGAACCCCAGTGTTTTTTGTTTTTTTACAACAGCCGCTGATGCAATTTTGCACTGAAAATTCATATAATTATAATATTTTATCATTATTAGTTTAATATACAAGTTCAACGCGGACCATTTCGGTAGAATATGACAACAGAATAGAAATAATTTAGTTTTACTTTGTACGGCGGATGTTTCACTGGCGTCCGGTAGTCACTTTCAGTCCAAAATGGCGGAAGTGTAGCTTTGCTGCTGGGCGCTGATGGTGCAATGGAACGAACAATTGACTTTCACTTCTTGGCAAAATACATTCTTTGCTACTACTGCTACTACTACTGCCACAACAAGTAAACTGCTACTTCCAGTGATGACAGGAAGTATTTAGACATTTTTCTTAAAGGTCCCATATTTCAAAAAAGTGATATTTTCACGTTTTTTTTTTTTATTATAAAGCAGGCTCAAGTCCTATATAAATACTGTGAAAGCACTGGGAAATACACACAGCCCGTATTCAGAAACTCTGCAGTTGAAACAAGCTGTCAGGATTTCTGCCCATTTGTGATGTCACAAATATACAATATTTAGACCCTCGACACAGTTTTAAACGTAAACATTCTGAATGTGTCCCAGTTTATTCCTGGTTGCAGTGTATGTGAATGACATCAGCTGACAGGAAATACACATGGACCCAAGCTGTTGCCTAGCAACGCAATTCCGTTGCAATTCCGTCAAAATGCGCTAAAACTGAGCGTTTCAGACAGAGGATTAATACAGGCATATTCAGGTAGACAGCATGAGGAAAATAAAGTTTTTTTTTAACATTACAGCATGTAAACATGTTGTAGTAGAAACACAAAATACAAGCATGAACCTGAAAATGAGCAGGATATGGGCCCTTTAAGTCAATACAACGTAGAAATACTCAATAACAAGTCTAAAAGCAGGCTTATGTAAAAATAATCAACAAATTGTATTTAAAGTATCCAAAGTTCTCATTATGCAGCATTATTATTATTATTATTATTATTATATTATAAGATAATTGCAGATGCATTTCTATGTAAACAGGACTTTAATCATTTTAGAGGTGGAGCTTTTAACTACATTACATATTGTTGGGTAGTTTCAGCTATAACAATGCATTATATTCTATAAGATGATTGTAGGCTTCGTATGTTAAATGTTAGTATGCAAAGTTAATAGCTCAGTTAAAGTACATGAATGAAAAGTACAGTGTTTCCCTCTGAAATGTAGTGAAATAGGAGCATCAAGTGAAAATAGTCAAGTACAGTAAAAATACCTCAAAACTGTACCTGTACAGTCCTTGAGTAAAAGTCCTTGCTTACTTTACACCAATGACGATTAACAGTTTCTACTGGAACTTCTGCTTCAGTCAATCACCAGGACCATATTAGTTCAACATTACTTTAATGTTGTACTTTTCTACCTCTCCAGGGAGGTCAGCTTCCTCTGCATGAAGGTCTTCAGTATTTTGCTGAGGGTCACAGCAGACAGATTGGATGTCTCTTCCCTGAAGCCTTGTCACAGAATGACAAATGCCAATCCATACGCTAGGAACGACCTTTTCCTGAAATATTTCCGCTGTCTGATCCACTTGTCGTCCTCCTCGCTGCAGGATTTGATCGATGCTGTAGTGGCGGCGGCGGAGGCCTCGGCAGATAACCTGACTCGGAGCGAAGGACGGGACATCCAGCTGGAGGAGAGCCTCGACCTACACCTGCCCTTCCTGCTGCCGGAGGGAGGATACTCCTGTGACACCGTGAGAGGAATCCCTCCAGGGTTTAGGGAGTTTTTTGAGCCAATTTGCCGGAAAGGTTTGTGTTTCTGTCATATTTGCAAAACGTGAAACATACTGTAGAATAACAGGGATGTCTTGTATCTAAGATGAACACACATAAGATGGGTTGTTTCTCCTCCAGGTCTCTGCTCTTTAACATCCCAGCCGAACTCCAAAGGTGACTGGACCGTGCACTTCAGTGAACCAACTTCCTCTGCAGAGAGCACGTACTTGGTAAGAAAAAAACACATGATTATATGTTGAAATGTGATTGAATTTTAACAAAGAATAAAACATTTATTGAGCATTTATTTATGTTTTCTTCAATAGGCAGCACACAGAGAGCCAGAGATGGTGACGATCACACTGAACAAACCTCTGAACAGTGGGATGGGGGTCAGCATTGTGGCTGCTAAGGTGACAATTCTACCAAAAAAATCTGAACTATTAAAACACCAAAACTATCTGCTAAATGTCTCAACTAGGGCTGTCAATGGATTAAAATATTTCATCGCGATTAATCGCATGATTGTCCATAATTAATCGTGATTAATTGCAAATTAATTGCACATTTTTTATCTGTTCAAAATGTACCTTAAAGGGAGATTTGTCAAGTATCTAATATTCTTATCAACATGGGAGTGGACAAATATGTTTGCTTTATGCAAATCTATGTATATATTTATTATTGGAAATCAATTAACAACAGAAAACAATGCCAAATATTGTCCAGAAACCCTCATAGGTACTGCATTTAGCATAAAAATATGCTCAAATCATAACATGGCAAACTCAACGGGTGTCAGTGTGTCAGTGTGCTGACTTTACTATGACTTGCCCCAAACTGCATGTGATTATCATAAAGTGGGCATGTCTGTAAAGGGGAGACTCGTGGGTACCCATAGAACCCATTTTCATTCACATATCTTGAGGTCAGAGGTCAAGGGACCCCTTTAAAAATGACCATGTTTTTCCTCGTCAAAATTTAGCGCAAGTTTCATATGATGCCAGCATCTTTTCCGAAAGACTGATTGCGTTAATGCCTTAAAGAAATGAATGGCGTTAAAACATATTTGCGTTAACGCGTTATCACGTTAACTTTGACAGCCCTAGTTTCTTCTCATGAGTGTCCTCTCTCTTGTTTTGCCACAGGGAGCAGGGCGAGGAAACCTTGGGATTTATATCAAATCTATTGTCAAGGGAGGACCGGCTGAAATGGTGAGATCCAACACATTTGTTATTCAACTTCACTTGAGATGTGCAGAATAATTTGATTTTTCAAGGAAAGATTGAAATAATGGATAAAATCTCTACTTTGTGCAGAATGGCAGGTTGACAGCTGGGGATCAGCTGCTGAGTGTAGACGGTCAAAGTCTGGTCGGCCTCAGCCAGGAAAGGTAGCTACATAACGGCCTGTTATACAACTGGCTAGTAAAAGTTTATGTGTTTAAACACGTGAGCAGCGTGACTCTAGGAATGGCATCATCGGTCTGTTGGTCAATCATTCCACCACTTTGGTGTAGACTGAAATACCTCAACAACTATTAGATGGATTGCCATAAGATTTTGCACACACATTCATTAACCAATTTTATCATATCTATAGAAAATTTAAAATAAATAAATAAATAATGCTTTCAGACGGAAAACAATATTATTGCAATATCTACAGAAAAATGTAAAAAATGAATAAATAATGTTTATCAAACAGATAACTATATTATCGTGATATCTATAGAAAATTAAATTAAATTCACCCTCAGAGCAGCTAGCATGCATGTAGTAGACTTTTTCCTTTTATTCGTTTTTGTTCCAGAAAATGTCATGAAATAAAAGTAATGACATAAACAACCATGTGTTTGGTGGGACAATATTATCTAGATATGCACATACTGAACCAATATAAAGTATTTTTCCCCATGGAACAGATTTCAAATTCAAAACAGGTGACAGCAGCGTAGTCTTGACTTTAAAAACTCATTCAACACAAAAGAGTTCTTATTTTATTCTCAGATCAAGTCCCAGATATTGTAATAAAAAGTATGAAAGGCTACACAGTCTGAAATATAATATAATATTGTTCTATTGATTTAGGGCAGCAGCTATCATGATGCAAACCGGCCCCGTTGTGACCTTACAGGTTGCAAAGTTTGGAGCGAGCTACCACGGCCTGGGGGCTCTGCTGAGTGAACCGACCCCAGAAAGGACTACAGGTAAATAAATACATAATAAAAACTATTGTTTTTTTTTACTTTCTGCTCTTCATGACTTAATTTAGACCTTTTCTTGCTTCACCAGGCGATAAGCCTAACGGTAAAGCGCTCATGCTGTACAGCGTTGTGGATCCTGGTCCCTCAGAGCAGCTCCACGGAGGCAGCAGAAGGACTAAAGAGCAGATGATGCAGAGAAACAGACAACTTTTTCGCTCCAACCCCAACATGACCTGTGGGTGCACTTCTGTTTTAATCACTGCTGTGCTCGTACAGTAAATACCTTAAATATGTCCAATGCTTGAGGGTGAGTCATAAGTACAACTCCAGTGTATTTATATTCTCCTTATTTCAGCAGATTTCTCCCCCGAGGATGGAGATGAACCTGTAGACCCGGTCGTGAGAGGGAACAACGTAGCTGCTGTCTCCAGCGTCAACCTCTGTGCTGATGTGAGTCTCCATTTAATTCCATTTATAAAACATTCAGTCACTATAAAGAAGAGTGTTGGCTAAATACCCAAACAAGAATGTATTGTTTTTAACTCAATTTGTGTCACAAAATGACCTTTTTGTATGTCTGTTTTCAGACATTTCACAGGGAATACTTGACACTTCCGACCCCTAAATCTCAGGACAAGAACTCATCTGAACGCAGTCGACCACAGCAGACATTCAAAGTGTCTGTGAGGCCTTTAGATGGACACAACTCCAGTAAGAGGACATTCATGGTAAGTCTTAATGTCCCTCTGGAACCATATTATAAGATTTACTATTTACTAAACCAAGGAAAAGCCGACATATTGGTGGAAAGTAACTAAGAACATTTACTCAAGCGGTGTACTTTTTAGAGGTATATATGTACTTTACTGTCATATTCTCATTTTATGCTAATTTATACTTCTACTCCACTACATGTCTGAGGGAAATATTGAACTATTTACTCCACTACATTTATCTGAGAGATATAGTTACATTTCAGATGAAGAATTCACATAAAAAACATATTAAACAATTAAATACATTGTTAAAGATTAATACAGTGCTTCCCAACATCTTTGGCTTGTGACCCCTTACAAAAAGTTGTCCCTTCTTCCCTACTAGCAATTCTATCCAAACATTTCAGATGGTTTTATTTCAACTGTTCAATTTATCCAATTTTTTTTATAATCTGAACATACCAAAATATTTTTTTTTCTTCTTTTTAAAAAAAAGCAAAGATTAGAAAAAAAATCCAAAGTATGAATACTCGTTTCTTGTCCCATTAATCATCTGACGACCCCTCAGATTTATCTTCTGACCTTTTGGAGGGGCCTGACCCCCAGGTTGGGAACCACTGGATTAAACTATCTAACTGTAGTACTACTACTTTGCTGGTAATACTGTGTACTTTTACTTCGGTAAGATTTTAAAAGCAGGACTTTTACTTGTAAGTACTTTTTCATTGTTGTACTGTTATTTTTACTGAATTAATAGATTCTTCCACCACTGATTGCTCATAAAATAATAAATACAAGAAGGTAAATGGTACAAAAATCTCTATATTTATCCTCCTAGCGCCAAGCTCTGTCTCAGGAGAACCTGTGTGTGGACGGTGGAGGCCCCCTGCTGGACAAAAGGCAGAACTTGTGGGAGCAGAAGGAGCAGCGTGCCAAGCAAACCATGAGCCACTATTCATCTTTCCCAATTCGCTCGAGTGTTTCTACTCATGACATCCTCCTCTCAGATCATTGTTCTCCTACAAATCAACAGCAGGGCAGCCGTACAAGCGGCGCCGGTGTCTGGAGAACTCCTTTCTCACAACATCCAACACCGACGCCTTCCAACCAGCCGATACGCATCGACATCCCTGTAACCAGAGCAGTGAACACAAACCCTCCACTTTCCACCTTCCAGAGCTCGTCTCTGCTGGCAGTGAGGATGAGCCAAACCCTTAAAGTGAATGGACATAAAAACAGAGCTGATCATATTTATGCATGTCCCATTACTGCCACCAAGAAGCTACCTCAGCCCTCACTTCACCCCTCACTTCACCCCTCCACCACACGCAGGGATCAAGCTGCAAAACCCCAAGTGAGCATCACTCCAACAAAACACGTCTCCTTCCAAGAGCCTCCCACTCAGCAGAAGCAGAGTCCCCCAAAGCCGACAGACCCTCAGGAGCGGTGTGACCCGTGGAGGAGGGAGGCCCAGGAGAAGCTGGAGGAGCAGCAGAGGCTCCGTGCGGTGGAGCTCCTGCAGCAGGAGGTGCAGGAGCTCCAGGGCAAAGCGAGGCGCACGGCGGAGGAGAACGACCGGCTGCGACGGATCAGCCTGGAGTGGCAGTTTCAGAAGAGGCTGCAGGAGATTCAGCAGAGAGGAGAGGATGAAGAGGAGGATGATGAGGAAGATTTGGACATGATGGTGACGATACAGCAGCTGGAGGAAAGAACACAGGTGACGCTTGACACCGACTTTATAAGATCGGTGTTTATCTGCCTGAAATTAAGAGAGAAATATAAAATGTTAAAATTGTAGTCTTAATAACTTTTATCAAAGAAGAAATACTTCTGTGTTAACTATAGATACATTTGAATAATAATAATAATAGCTGATATTTAAAAAGCCACAATAACCTCTGTTTAATTATTTATTTTGTCCTCATCTTTAGAACAAGAGGAGCTCTGCTGGGAACATCAACACTGAACTGAAAGAGTTGGAAAAGCAGGCAGAGACAAAGGCAAAGACAGGTAATAGTAATAGCTTCATTTATTCATAAGAGTCGGTCAGATATCTTATTTTATGTACAGTACAAAATGTCCGTGTTTTTGGCAGATCAAAGAGCGACTGGATGGAGTCAAGACTTGAACAACATGGCATCAAAAGAGTGAGTTTGAGCTTTTTGGCTGTAAAACATTGATATTCTATTTATACAGCATTACTACTCATGAAGGCTTAATAACAGAAATGTATGTGCACAGTTGTGTACTATCACAACAAGCCTCTTAATTTAGTCTATTTAAAAAAACAACAACTGAGGTATTATAATAGTTTAATTCTTCCAAAAAAAGTGTTTGAAATAGAAATATATTTCAAAACAGCACAGGCTACTATTAGTGTCTTCATAAGTGATCAATAGAATTCAAGTATTCCTGCTAATATCATTTTTTCTTCACAGAAACCAGGAAGAGAAAATCAGAAGGGCGTCAGCTCCCGAAAAGCTTACGTTCAAGGAGCGTCAGCGTCTCTTTTCTCTGGCGTTCAGTGCATAAATGACGGTTAAAGCCTTGTTGACAGAAACCTCAGAGGAGGAGCGTGTCTATAGAAACAAGGGTAATCGTGTGCTAAGCAAAATGACGATATACAGTACCATGTAAAAAGACAGTGTGAGGTTCTAAATACATCCTTTAAATATATTATTTACTGTAGAGATGTTTGTCTTAGTGTCCCAGGGACATACTGTGGTTCAGTATTGTTTTAAGACATTCAGTTTTTTGATTTATCACCTGTATAAACATTAATTCTTGTATCTTCCTATTCATAGATAATAAAGCGTTCATTTAACAATATAATTGAGGCACTTCTTCCACTTATTTGATGCTTATTAACTGTAAACAAAAACCCACTGCTACTTCGGCTTCCTAACAGAAGCGGAACAGTTCCTTCATTCCTGCTGTGAAAGCTACTTTGTGCGCTGATAGAACTGTACCACAGCTTTCTCTTGTTCGTGAGTTTCGATGGAGCCTCGTCGCAGGTCGCGGATCTCCTTGATGGCGTCGATCCCCGATATCCTCCTCGTCTTCACCAGGTAGCAGGCCAGCATGGTCCCTGTTCTCCCGTGACCGTGCATGCAGTGAACTCCCACACCCTGAAGGGGGGAACAATGCAATATTTATTTAGCTCAATCCTTCGTAACACAGCACACCCATCCCGCATTAGTTGCTGCTATCAGACAGGAATTTACAAGCTCTACTTGCAAAACAAAATGTTTCTTCGTCTCATGTGATGTGAAACTGAAAATGTTTGGGTTTTAGACTTTTTATCAGAGAGAGCAAGCAATTTGAAGGCATCATCTTGGATTTTTAGGGAAGTATTTTTCACTATTTTCTGACATTTTATAGAACAAATAATGAATCATTTAATTGATAAAATAACTGTGATGAATGTAAAATGAATGTATAGTATGTAATCCAATGCTTTTTGATTCATGCACTTCGGAGGAGCAGCAAGGTTGTGAAAGACAGTTTTTCCTTTCCACTGTTCCAGGAGTTTTGTCAAAGTCACGTCAACCTGATGCCAAACGTTTTAGCTTTCAGTGCTTGTGTCTTTGTGAGTCTGCAACACTAGACTCAACCCTGGAGAATCCTTTATAACCATAACCATACATCAGGCAAATCTATCAAGTATGTGACTGAGCTCTTACCTCCCCCTTGGAGTTGGCCTCTTCCACGATAGAGAGGAATCTGTCAATCTGACTGGGTGAAGGAGGAGTAAAGTCCACTATCTTGATGTGGTGCAGCTGTAACTCTGGGCACGAGTCGTAGCACGGCGGTTTTCTCTCACACAGGCAAACCAGGTGTTTGATCCCGTTGTCCAGCAGGTACTGGTATTCAGATGCCATCCTGGGCAGCGCCAGTCCCGCCAGTTTGTCTGGATCCACCCAGGAGAAATTGTGTGGAGGAGCGGAGGCCATGCTGGTCAAACTGAGAGGAGGAAGGAAAGAAAGATAATGTTACTTGATACTCTGAACACGTGACAGATCCCTCCTCTCTTTTTTTTTTTTTTCCCTCATCCGATGTGAAGGTTGCTACTAAAGATACGGAGGGTGTTGTTTGCTGTACAGGTCGTAAAGCCCCCTGATGCAAATTTGTGATTTTTGTCTATACAAATAAAGTTGTCTTGAATTGACTTAATTTGTTTTACACTAAATAAATCGCTGAAAACCCGCCATGAAAATGTGTTTTAAAAGGTCCAGTGTGTAGGATCTGGCGGTATCTAGCGGTGAGGTGAGGAGATTGCAACCAACTGAAGCCTCTCCCGTGTGCCAAGCGTGTTGGGGAGCTACGAGAAAACTTGATTGGCCCTCTCTAGAGCCAGAGTGTGTACAGTGTGTGTGTGCCACTGTAGAAACATGGCGGTGTAAGATGACTCTGTGAAGAGCACCCGCTCCCGATGTAGGTATAGACGCAATCTGCAACCTCACCACTAGATGCTGACAAATCCTACACACTGTACCTTTAAGGGCATTTGATGGAAATTGTGGTATTAAAGGGACTGTTTGTAACTTCTTACACGTATAAATCAATCTGGGTCGGTGTCCCATGCGCGCTCGCGCGTGGCTACGCTGTTCAGACTCAGACTCCAACACAAACTACACGGAAGCACCAAAACCGCAAAGTTATATGTAGTGAAGCCCGTCTTGCAAAACAGTGTTGGCCGCGGTCGGAGGACGCAGGGGAGACCGTAGCTTTGGTCTCCAGGGTCTCTGCTGTACTCTGCTCCTCTGCCTGCCTGCCTGCCTGCCTGCCTGCCTGCCTGCCTGCCTGCCTGCCTGCCTGCCTGCCTGCCTGCCTTCAGTCACACACCGCGCTTGTTCTCGCTATTTCGCTCCACTCTCACGTGCATGCGCGCACACTCCACACTGCAGAAGAGTTAGTTTAGCTCTGAGAATATCTAGTGAATGTACAGTGGACATTTATGCAGAAATAAATGCTGCAGCTCCTCTAGACCAACAGAGTCTTCCCGTGTCTTGTGAAGTGACAGGGCTCCGCAGCGAGAAACGTTATCGTCTCCGACCGGGTGCCGGTGTCTCCCCTGCTCCCTCCGGCCGCGGTCGGGAGGCTGAAGCAGGAAAAGCCAACACTAGGATCAGCAGTGATTCATGGAGAGACATCCGTCTGGTCAGCTAACATTACTGCCAAGCAGGTGAAATATAGAGTGATATTGTGATTTTAGCTGACGTGTGTCGCCTCACTGTTTTGAACGATGCTCGTTCGTGTCTATGTATAGCGAGCACAAGCGTGAGCCCGACGCTGACTTTCGTTGACTTAACGGTTACAGGTGTCGCTGTTAACAAGCATTTCTGATTCTTACAAACAGTCCCTTTAAAGGTTTAGTTTAGTTTTGTGCAGTAAAATGACTGAATAACTACAGATAAATAGAGTACATAATAAGATGTATATAAAACTAAAATAAGAAGTAAAAATATAAACTATAAAAAGACAAAATTAACATTACAAGGTTAATTGGCAGATTTATTTTAAGAGACCGTGAGAAAGTGCAGAAAGTAAACATTAAATACAAAAGCTATTTGTCTAGCACACTGGCTAGACCAGAGGACCAGGGGATTGACAATAATAACATTACATATTTCAACATAATAAGACACAGGCCTGATGTCAAAATACACTCTGCAGGCCGCACCAGACTCCACCTAGATTTACAGAAAGATTAGAAGACTAAGACAAGAGCATGTAGTTTAACGTCAGCTAATGTATCAAGAAACTAACTTCTGTTAGACTAACTAACAGAAGCTGTCAAATTCACACCAACTGACTTGCTAACTAACTGATATATGCATCAACAGGAGAGCTGAATAACATCCTAAATAAGTAGTAAAATATAGACTTTAGACTTTATTGTCTATAAGGGGAAATTCCTCTCCACAGCACAGCACACGTCAGACAATAATACATACAACAGTAACAACATGACAGTCAACAGTACACACTCAGGTCTATTCAGCTGAACAATACCTATTGAACAATTAGCCTACAAGAGACAAAACTGCTGGGTAAAACCTTGGATTATAGTCTAAACAAACTGATAACACTGTGAGCAAAATGGGAGTGTGTCAGTGGTAAGGAGAGTTTGAAAAGTATGCCATCAGATGTCATTAGACATGTTCTGTCACAGGCACAGTTTGATTACCGTTTTGTGATTTGGTCCATTTTATATAAGATTTATAAATATATTTATTTTTTAAAATATTGTCAACACATTTCAGGAACCAGAATTGAATATTGTGTGTGTGATGGTGTAAGAAATAAAATGTAAACCTGGGTGTAGAGTAGAAATCCCCCCCCTGGCAGAGAATGAGAAATATATTTTAATACACTATTTTCTTGTAATTAAATTAAAAGCACAGGGTGAATAAATATATAATTTAAGGTCATTCAGAAAAGGATTTATGATTATTAAGAATTCCAATTTATTTGCATGAATAAGTGAAAATCCAGTGGTAGAAAGTAATTAAGTGCATTTACTCAAGTACTGTACTTAAAGTACAATATTTATGCAATTGTACCTTACTTGAGTATTTCTATTTTCCACTCCACTACACCTCAGAGGGAAATACTGTACTTTTTACTGCATTATATTTAATTAATATCTTTAGTTATTAACCCAAAATATAATGACTAATAAATGATGATGTATTATTATAAATTCAACAGTATATAAAGTCATTAAAATGAGCTCCACCTTTACCAGTTGCAATATAAAAGTGATGAACACATTGTTGTTGATGCTGTTTTTAATTTAGTGTTTGTAACTGCAGTTGGACGGAGTCCAGGAAAAATTTCCCTACGGGGACAATAAAAGTATATCTTATCTTATGTGTACATTTATACACATTTATGTATATATACTGTATATTTGTTTTATCAACTTGTCCTACCATTTTACCACTTCTATTATTATTGACATGTTCTGTGATGTTCTGTATTAGCATATCTTTTACTTTATTTATCTGCTTTTATTGTCTTGTGAAGCACTTTGTAACATCTGTTTTGAGAAGTGCTATATAAATAAATGTATTATTATTATTATTATGAATTCTAGAGGATTTGTGATTTGATTGATATTGAAGTTGAATGTTTGCTAAAAGGATAACAAAGTGTATCTTCTGTATTTGATTGTTAATGAGATGTTGTTTGTTGTGGTTCTGTAGCTCTAGCAGCGTGTTTATGAATATAGCAGCGTGTTTATGAATATAGCAGCGTGTTTATGAATATAGCAGCGTAGCAGCGTGTTTATGAATATAGCAGCGTGTTTATGAATATAGCAGCGTGTTGTTTGACTGTATGTGTGAGGACCACAGGAGGAATGGCTAATGCTAATGCTAACCTAATACATAAAGACAGAAAGCCATCCTACCGTTAGCTGCTGGCTTATAACTGACTGCCGAGTATCGCGAGGGGATGTGTCGCTTTCAAACATTGGACGCTTGATGGGCTGTCACTAGACACAGGCTCTCCCCACCTGATTGGACCAACGCTTTCCCGCCGTTGGCTGCTGCTCCCAGCTTTCAAACCAGAAACAGTATGGAGGCTCGTTTGGAAACTTTCTTCTCTTATTTCACGAAAATAGTTCGCTGAAATGTGTTTCTGAAAACATTTGAGGCGGGAAATAAGCCATGCAGTTGTTGAATCTGTCTTTATTTTGGATCAACAACATTTATTTTAAAAGATTCTCTGGAGTTTTGAGAGGCGGCGAGTCGCGTCAGACGCCCCTGATTTGCATAAAGTAGACGAGCCCTCAACTTTATGCAAATGAGGAGCGGGCGTTGTGACGCTCCGTTTCTCGAATCGTGACGCCACGCTACCAGAATGCATTGCGCGGCTGCTTACAAAAACAATGAATGGGGAGCATGGAAAGCACGGAGCCTGTGGACACGTTCCATGACTTTGACTGAATGTTGTGTTAATGACGTTCGTTCAACCAATCAGGTGATGACAGACAAGGATCATACCATCAAGCAGGGAGGGGCGGGGGTGCGCGGTGCGCTGATGGTCAGGAGGGATAGGAGGAGAGAAAGAGAGAGAGGAGTGTGGTGAGCTAATAGCAGACAAGATGAGTGACAGTCGGAAACGAAGCAGCATGTAAAATTATGATATTCTGTAAATTATAAGGTTTAGTATAATTATATTGAATAATTTAATTGATATATGTGAACACATACTAATCATAGGTCAAAACAGCCAAGGCTAAATTTGGCTGAATTATAAAAAGGCAGAAGTGGTAAAATGAAGAGCCGTTTGGGAGCCGAAAGAACCGGCTCTTCTTGGTGAGCTGAGCCAAATGATCTGACTCACTAAAAAGAGACGAAATTCCCATCACTAGTACATGTGACCGTAACAAGTTCCAATCCACGTCCTTCCAGAGATACACTTCCGTTGGTCAGTTAATCTTTAGGTAATCTTTCACCAGGAGTGGAGACCAGCTGTCGTTACTAATCAGTTCTGAAAAGCTAGCTAATGTTAACGAACTAATTTCTTTGCCATGCACCAATCTCATCTCCAACTAGTCGATTCTCATCGGTGGAAATCTGCAACTTCTGCTCGACTTAAAGTTCACATTGAGCCACGTGGGAACTTTACATAACATTACATTACATTACATTAACACGTTGAAAATCACATTTTATTCATTTTAACAGCACTCGTCAGGTATTTCAATCTTTTTTAAACTTCACAAATTTCAATAAAAAAAAAAGCGAAATACGTGCATTCCTTGTCTAAGGCTGTTGTAAGCTAATTATATCAACTATTTCAATAACAATAACGTTATAAATATCTGCAATGACTGTTATAAGTAGGTCCGCGAGCACAATGTTATGCATGTCAGGATGGCCGAGCGGTCTAAGGCGCTGCGTTCAGGTCGCAGTCTCCTCTGGAGGCGGGGGTTCGAATCCCCCTTCTGACAGTACTTTTTTTCTTGTTGTTTATGGCGTTTTTTTAAATTTTATTTATTTGTCAGTTTTGGATCCCCAAAGTTGCTGCTACCGGGGTAATAATTATTCTTCCTGAGGTCCACACATAAAAATGCAACACAAACATATTAGGGGTCCCAGCAATGACATTTTTGGATTTATGTTAAAAGTTGCAGTGCAATGCTTGATGAATATATACATTATTACCAACCTTGAAATTAAAAATAATTACAGAATTACAAACTAATGTGATTTAATTATATTTATATATTATTTCAAATAGAATTGTTTCATAAACATATTACTTTACACCATATTAGAATTTTAAAAAATAATTTATATGATTTTTTTTCATCTAAATGTGGCTGTCCCACACTTCTGAGTCCTTACCACAACACTGAGCAAATGCCGTAGTAAAAGTTTGATTCAAAATTAAACAAATCTAAAAACCACCTTTTCTTGTAAAGGCTTTTAGGTCTGGTCAGAGTCCAAATGTTACGAAAAAGACAAGGAGATTATACTTATACTATCCTCAACTTGTAGCCGAGAGAGAACATCATCCATGCCCTGGACACTCACCCTGGATGAACAGTGAAGAGCTAGATGTACAGCTTTATCCCTTTCAGTCGCACTTGAACAAACTACTGAAAAATTGTCAAGATAAGACACGACCAGCAATTGCATAACCTGTCTAACTGGGGGATCAGTCAGGAAGAAAACCATAGTGATGACAGACAATACTCCTCCCATTTCAGCTACAATCTATATGACAAGCCCACATAAACATGCAGGGTAACTTTTCATCCAATGGCTGCATGGCTGGCAGTAGCACTGCTTGGTGTAGACATAGATATACAACTGATTTATAGGCTATACATGTGTGTGTATATCACATTGGCAGCAGTTCAGCAAGTGTGTGGACGTAACTGGAAAGTTGTTTTATACAACACCCATATGCTCATGTCTGTCATCGGAAAAATACTGCCTCTCATCTGATGTTCTTTTAACTTAATTACAGCCTATTATTTTTTATAGCATAGGTGGGATTTCATTGTTTTTAACAGTCTAAAACAGTGGCAGCGCTAGCGCAGAGCCATCTAGCACCAGAGTTTGGCCTCTTTGCTTCTATACTCTTTGGTTATACTTCCATTTGTGGTAAGGTTGCAACCATAAAAACATTTTAGAGGTTAAATTGTTTTTTAGTTTGCATATAAATATCTGAAATATCGAAACCAATCTTCACCAAATCGGTCCAAGATGCCTTCTGCAGTTTAAATTAGTATCTCGATGTTATTTTTCAGCTTGCAATGCAATACTTAAACTTGTCACCAGTATGATTTATATGTGAGAGATGTCCTTGTTGAGTCCGTATTGAATCATTCTTGTTTTTAATATGTTTTGGCACTTCCAGATGGAGGCCGCCCCTGTTTCATACAATCTCCACATGAAAGGAAATAGAGAAGACCGTTTGTCCATTTCATGCAATAATAGTTAATGATACAAACACAAACATCCAGAACTCACAGCACAGCACAGTTTACTTGCTAGTCATTTTATACAAACAGTAGAAAGAGGGTTTTGTATCTGAAGGAGCATCACATTTGCCAGATAGATGTCGATACACAGAGACTTGATTTTCAGACAGGATCACAGAGTCGAATGTTTCAAACATCCCATTAAAAAAGCTTTCACTAACCTGTTGGTGTAAAAACAAAAAACAGAGCTGTTTCACGTACAGTTATAGAAAGATATCTAGGTGATAGGTAAACATAAACAACTTAAAAAACATTCCAATAATCAGGTGGCGTCTAGCGGTAGACGTATTTTAGTCTGCGATCCTACGTCACTCGACCCACCCACTAACCATTTAACAGAACATTTGGAAGTCCCAAAAAGAACCACAAAATATTTTTATTCTCATTTTATCTATTTTTTTTTGTTTTGCACACATTACAACCTGAAGACTTGGTAGGTTGTCCGTCACGTCTCTGGGTTATCATCACACTCATCATCATCATCCTTTTTGTGTCATCTAAAAGCACAGACCCCTTCAACATGCTGCAACACGCCTCAAAAAATCACAATCACAACCCCTTTAATAGTTACATGTAAACTCTGTGGGTTTTAATTTTCGCACTCTTTAAGGTGCCATTCGAGAACAAGGGGAAGGGGGGGCAATAATCGCCGTGCCCTCCTACTAGAAGATTTCTACGTATTCTGAACGTTCACGTTCAAAGTCCCACACTGAGCAGACAGCTGAAGGGCCGTGCCGAGTTTACAGGATGGCGCAGAAGAACTTCTTCTCCCTGAACGGGTTCTCTGACGCTGGCACCGGCGATAACAGCGGGTCCTCTTTGGCGTGGGCTTCGCAGTAGGACATCAAGTCTGCCGCTGCTTTTGACACCTGGAATTAAACAGACACAACATGTCAGTATACAAAGATGAAGTTAAAGAAGTGGTTAGACATTTTGGGAAATATTCGCTTTTGCACTGTCAGTCGATTCAAAATATTTAATCGTGATTAATCGCAAATGAATCGCACATTTTTTATCTGTTGAAAATGTACCTTAAAGGGAGATTTGTCAAGTATTTTAATATTCTTATCAACATGGGAGTGGGCAAATAGGCTGCTTTATGCAAATGTATGTATATATTTATTATTGGAAATCATTTGACAGGACAAAACAATGACAAATATTGTCCAGAAACCCTCAGATTATCTTCTTAATGTCCTGATATGTCCTTCTGAATGCCCGTACACCTGTCAGGATATTGAACCAAGTCCATTCATTATCTGTAGGCGGGGTACACCCATGACAAGTCAACCTGTATATCACAGGGCAGACAACCATTCATTATCTGTAGGTGGGATACACCCATGACAGGTCACTCTGGGAGGAAACCTGGAGAACCCGTCTCTCTCTCTCTCTCTCTCTCGCTCTCTCACTCAACGTTTCCAATCTGCACACTAAGCTAAGATAGGCTAAGCTAACCGCGTGTTGTCATCATCACTGACGACACGCGTCTGCTCACCTTTATCCTGTCGATGTTGGCCTCCATCTTCAGCTGCTCCACCAGCTTCCTGGCTTGTGCGATGCTGGCCGTGTTATTGCTCGCCATGGGCGCAATCAGTCAGGTCTCGTGTGCTCTGCCTGCGAAGAAGAGAAAGAGATTCAAACATCCTGAACATCGTAGTTCAGTTCAGCCACAGTGTGCCACCGAGGAAGACCGGCACTATAATATAGCAGACATGCTAAGAGGAGGGCTAGTTACAGATAACCCGTTGATTATCACACACACACACACACACACACACACACACACACACACACACACACACACACACACACACACACACACACACACACACACACACACACACACACATATCACAGACACAGGCATAATATTTATGGTGTCAGTTGCTAGGCAGCCCATGACAGTGAGGAGGAGGAGGGATGTTGGGACGAGAGTCTTTGTCCAGCACCATTATTTAAAATAGATAAACAGATAACTAACATTACTGGTTTCAGAAGTGAGTTTGTACTGGTAATGGTGGTTTTCTTAAAGCTGACTCATACTTTTCAACACTTCTTAGTCAGCGTGTCACACGGGGACACAGCGTCCTCCCGCTGCATCATGGGAAGGACAATACATCGATAAATTGAATCCGAGGTGAGACAGGTCACCTCGCAGGCAGCAGATATTACAAAGCGTCAGCAACGCTTTACTTGCATTTCTGTTATTGTAAAACAGACTGTTTTATTGTGGTGGAAAGTAAGTATATTTACTCAAACACGGTACTTAAGTACATTTTATGGTACTTGTACTTTACTTGAGTATTTCTATTTTTTGCTACTTTATACCTCTACTGCATTTCAGAGGGAAATATTGAACTTTTCACTTCACTATGTTGCTTTTAAAACTTTACCTACATTGCAGATTTAGATAATTAATACAAAATATAATTAACTAATAAATTATTATTATTAATATTCTTTTTTTGTCCCGCCACCAGCTTAATATGGGCTAAATATATCTTTTTTTATTCACCGTTCTATATTAATGGCTACAAGAAAATCTGAATATTTCATTTGCAACACTGAGTGTCATGTTAGTCCTTCAGTGCCTCGTCCTCTGAACACCACAGGGTGGCGACTGTAACACACCAGCTGAAGCTAGAAGTAAATGAATCTGCCCCTCTGAACTTACTGATACTTTCTATCACAGAAGTGATCATGTCACATCCCATTCGCTATTCAACTCTTGGCCTCTCATTTGTTTGTAATATCTTATGTAATGATGGGTCTGTCAATTGATTAAAATATTTAATCGCGATTAATCGCATGATTGTCCATAGTTAATTGTAAATTAATCACATTTTGTATCTGTTCAAAATGTACCTTAAAGGGAGATTTGTCAAGTATTTAATATTGTTATCAACATGGTAGTGGGTAAATGGGGTGAGTAATCAGTGTGTCAGTGTGCTGACTTGACTATGACTTGCCCCCAAACTGCATGTGATTATCATAAAGTGGGCATGTCTGTAAAGGGGAGACTCGTGGGTACCCATAGAACCCATTTTCATTCACATATCTTGAGGTCAGAGGTCAAGGGACCACCTTTGAAAATGGCCATGACAGTTTTTCCTCGCCAAAATTTTGTGTAACTTTGCACGTTATTTAGCCTCCTTCCCGACAAGCTAGTATGCCATGGTTGGCACCAATGGATTCCTTAGGTTTTCTAGTTTCATATGAAAGTATCTTCATTCTGGCTTTAAAACTGAGCCCACTAAAACCTAAAAATTGCAAGTTGCGTTGATGTGTTTAAGAAATTTGTGGCATTAACACGTTATTATTGCGTTAACTTTGACAGCCCTAATTAATGGTCTTAATTATTTTTTTTCTTTGGCAAGTGACCATGGTATAAACAGGATAATGCCCTTCGAGGTGTCCATAATCAGGAATTAATGGACTTGCGTTAATGGAGAGCGCGTCAGACAGTTCTGGCCGCCACGTTGTCCATTAATTCCTGATTATGGACACCTCCTCATGCACTACTACTTAAACTACCCTACCCAGTATATAAAGTAGCTTTACCAGCTGCAACATTAAAGTGATGTACACATTAATGCATCAATAATCATAATTGAATAATATAATATACCATATAGGTATCATTTTGAAATTAGCACTTTTGATAGTTTAAGTATATTTTGATGCTAATACTTGTTGTTAATAATCGTCTTCCTCCTCATCAAACTGTTTAGTAGTTCCTCGTGACCGGTCTGCACTTCTTTACCGATGTATTCAGGTGTTTCCTTTAGTCTGTCACCTGTCGGTATCGGTACACAGTGTCCCAAGATGCTCCTGTGTCTTTTATAACCTCTTTGATTAAATGGATCAAGCTGTGGGCGCTCTAAAACAGCGTCCTCCTTGGTGTGTGATCAATCTCCCCCTCCGTCCTCCGTCTGTATGCACTGTGGTATGACTCAGTGTGGGGTCAAGACTGATCTCAGCGAGGTGCTGGAGCTCAGCATGAATATTGATGGTCCACGATGGCACACCTGCTCATCAGGAACGATGAACTGCTGCTGTCACACCGACCTGAACCCCGCTGACCTGATCATCAATAAAAAACCAGCGCAGGGTCACCGGTTACAGTTGTTTCACATGATAATTAGATTTATTAGTGTTTGACTGCTTGCCGGAGTGCCTGTAATCGGACTTAATGTGATAATAAATCTGGTGTTTGATTGTCTTTTCCCCCTTCTGTTTTATTTAGTATCTTTACTTTCCAGATGCAGTGATGCAACCTACCAGAATAGCAGCTTGACACATACTACAGTTAATTAAATGTGATTCATATTTTGATTTTGTACTCTATAAAATATCAGAAAATTATATAAAAGTGGCGAGATCTCTTGCTCTCAGAGCTGGAGGTGAGATCTCCACATTATTTGTCACTGTTTGCACTACCTAGTTAGATGCTAAACTGTATTTTGTATGCTAACTTAGTGCAATGATTAGGTTATTTAAGTATATAATATAATATACTCTTAAAGAACAATCATCAAAATAGCTGTTAATTTTTTTTCTGTCAATCAACTAATTGATTAATAAACTAAACGTTTCAGGACTGTTGATAAAGCAGCAGAGCGTAACAGTAAGAGTTTTCATCCAAGGGAATATAATAAGAAGGGAATATAGATGTGGAGTGTTTGAAAGTTAATAGACTTGTATATTATTCCTTGTCAGTTTAAGAGTCACTGGAAATAGTTTTAAAATACAAGTTTGAGTGAAAATCTACAATATTTACTTAATTCACACGTTTTCAGGACTAAGACATTTCCTACGAACCGGGCTGGAAAGTCTCGACCCAACGACAATCGGAAGAGGATTTATGAGCACAACCTGCAGTCGACTGCACAGTATTAACAGTGGAACATAAACATTATGTTTTATAGTCGCTGCAGCTGAAGGATCCTGGATGTTCTCACTCTGAGAACTGCTTCACCTTTTAAGGTCCTAGTGTTTTAATTTAATCTCTGATGGGAGTCCAAAAAAAACATATTACGTTGTTATTGGTGTCAGTAACTGAAGGAAAACGGTTAATGTAGTTTGACTAGAAAAGTAGGTGGCAGGCCCAAACGTTACATAGAATATATATATACATATATACATATATGGGTTTTTTTATGGGCATTTTACTAATAATACTAATATTTTCAAAATGCTTCCAGACATTTCACTAATATTTTTCTGACATTTTAATAATATTTGTTGGATCATTTTTGGACATTTTACTAATATCTTTCTGACATTTTACTGAAACTTTTTGGAACATTTTTCTGACATTTTACTAATATTGTTTGGAATGTTTTTGGACATTTTACTAATATTCTTCTGACATTTTACTAATATTTCTTTGGAACGTTTTTGGACATTTCACTAATATCTTTCTGACATTTTACTGATACTTTTTGGAACATTTTTGGACATTTTAGTAATATTTTTCAAAATGTTTTCAGACAATTTGAGACATTTGGGGCATAGAAAGAAGTACTAAATAATCTGTTCCAGTCCTGTGGGACTCCAGACCTTTACATTAATGGACTCCTGGGTCTACAATCTGGTGTCTCTCTGTGGAAGCCACGTGTCAGCTGTCCTGCAACCACAGACAGAGTTTTCCAGTATATTTCGTATTACATGTCAGGTTAATAAAGAATTATGTACTTTTAAGAGAATTTAAGTCAGTATTATGTACAAATATCTGGGGACTCTTGCACACAACTTTTGTCCATCACCAAAATAAAAATAGGTCAGAGACTTACTACAGAGGTGTGATTGACAAGTAGAAATTAGTCTTTGGCGTCTTTCGTATCGAGGCCATAATATTGTTTCAACACTCGGGGGAGACGTCAAAACAGGCCAGTGTATATCGCCAGACTATTGATAGGGAGAGATGTCACTCTTTAAGCTTTCTGGGATGTCGAAGATAAAAGTAGGGCTCTGTTCTTTACAGAAAATAATCAGACACTGTGACACAAAAGCCTAGTTTGAGATGATGTTCTAAATAAATACCATAAAAGCAAATTGAGAGGCTGGAGGACAAAGGAAAGAAACGCCCAATTTTGATTGTGTTGAGTTGGCCCAGTACTTGGGCACATAAAACACTTTTGGCGAAATGCAATTTATTTAGCAGGTATAATGTTGAAAATGATTTTAAGAAATGTGTTGCATCTGAATAACACCTACATTCATTTTGTGTTAAGGTTCACTTATATTTTGACTTGGCTGTTTAAAAAAGCTGAACATAAAAGACGTCATAAACTATTTAGCAGAGCTGTCGCTGTGTCTACAAAGTCATTTTCTTGCTTATTGTCAGTGGAGCGAGCGAAAATGCCACCCTGACATTTTCATATCTTGAGAGGGAGGGGTGAGGAGACGGTGGCTTATAGAGGATGGCCATGCATGTGTCGACTCCCAGAGGAACAGCTGCTGCCTTAAACTGACAGGGTTTAATGAACAATAAAGAGAGTAGATTGTTTCTATCTTGTTTTTTTTAGTGTGTTCTGTTTTATGATACAAGTCCACTTGCTTCTACTCGGCTCATTTGTATATCATGAACCCTCTTGTGCTTCCTTCCTTCCTTCCTATCGGTCAGCTGCCTAAAATACCATCCTGAGATGTTGCACATGGTGTTCACATGCTGATAACAGTGACATCCCGACAGGCGCTGATAAATAATACATTCAGATGGACTCAGGCTGTCTACAACGTTGTAGAAAGCAGTACTCATGCTGTAATATTATGAAACTGGCTGCTGTGAACATCGCCTACAATGCCTCCTCCTCTTGCTTGTCTTGACTTACCTTGTCTGCTTACTCCTCCGCACTCTGCCCTGGT
This sequence comes from Sebastes fasciatus, assembly GCF_043250625.1. Classification (NCBI taxonomy): domain Eukaryota; kingdom Metazoa; phylum Chordata; class Actinopteri; order Perciformes; family Sebastidae; genus Sebastes; species Sebastes fasciatus. The sequence continues at coordinate 7,609,162 of NC_133809.1, read as the reverse complement.
GTCTGCCTGCACTTCAGTCAGCACTTTGCATCCGCCCAACTCTCTGCAAATAGACAAAAAAAAAGAAGAGATAAAGAGAGGTTGAAGAGAAGAATGAGTATAAGAGGCTAAGCGCTGCACGTTTCCGTTCCTGCATTCCTGATAAATTACGCCGAGTCTTGTGTCCTCTGATCACTGTGTGTCAGAATGTCACAGCTCGCTCTTACAAACTCTACTGAGGAGAAACACCACAACAAACTACACAAGGAGATGAGAGTGAAACATCATTGAGCCTGCCTCCGTCTGATGTTAATGAAATCAGTCCACCAGCGTCAGGAATAGTGACGTAAAGATCAGTTATTGATGGTGATAATTAGAACGAAAAGGCCTTATCTTCCTCAGTTCTGCTTTTAAAGGAATAGTTTGACTTTCGCACCTTAATTAATTTTCTTGAGTTAGATGAGAAGATCGATACCACTGTCAAACATTAGAGCGATGTCGATCTTCTCATCTGACTCTCAAGCAAATGAGTGTATTTCCCAAAATGTCAAATTATTTTATTTAACCTTTAGTTTCTGTTGGTGCGGATCCATCCACCTCTCCTCCTCTTCCTCACTATCTGCCCCTGTTTGGTCCAACAGATCCACTCTTAATGCATCTGTGACTCTGCAGCTCAGTTTTCTGCTGCTTCTGATAAATGGGCCAATTACAGTGCTTGAGCAGATCTGCAGAGGGAAGGGAATTCCACCCGTCGTAAATCACGGCGGAACGCAACATTACAGTAAGGCATCCATTAACAAAAACCTCGCCAACAGCAGCCGAAACCCCTGAGCCAGAGTATTTTAGCAACGTCGAAACTGCATAGATTTTAAAAAACAAGCCAAAGAAGAGCAGGAGATCTTACTGTACTGTACTGTCACCTCTCCTGATTCACTGGAGCCATTAATCTGTGCTGCTACTCTGTGCTATGCAAGCTGTATAATCACTTTTATCAGTACAAAGATTCTTTTACCATTGGTTGGGTGCTTCACAAGACAAAAGCAACGTTTTTTTCTACATGTTTTTAAATTTTACAAAAGATGCCAAAGTTCTCAAATGTTGTCTAAAAAACAAACAACGATGCAAGAACGTTGCATGCCTAAAATAGTTTATTATTGGCAAAAGTTTGATTTAAATCAGGAACTATCTGATAAAAAAATAAGTATATTAGACCAGATGTTTGTTGCAGCATTTGGTACCTGACAGTTTTCAATAAATAATGCTTAGGGCACACAACGGTCAGTGCTATAAACATATTGAGGCTTCATACCCTGCGTTCGGTCTTGGGCTGAAAAAGTTGACTTTTGCCAGAGAAACTAACATGAGAAGATTTCCTTCATTAATCATGATGTCAGTACGCAGTATATAATGTTTCATGAGCCAAATGGAAAAAAAATGAAAGCATCTGCTCACATTTTGCGTGACTGCGTGAAGTTTTACCAGAAAGGTGCTGCAGGCGTTTCAGGATTCTTATATGCAAAACACAGTTTAAACAACTAATCGCCATTGTTGACATTTACCTTTCAGAGTCACATGAGCCGTAACTTGTGACTGTGTGATGAAAGGTTATTTGCTCAGAGCATCCTGCTCATCACTCATCAGAGTCACATTTACATCTGGGAGTTTCCCAGGAAAAGTATACAATCATCTGCTGTTTGTGTGCTGCTGGTTAGGAAAGTAAAGTTTAAAGGCTTTATAATATTGGAGTGATTGTGTTTCCACAGTTTGTGTGCTGCAGTTAAAAGAACCATACCAGAGTTTTTGTATGTTTCAGCTATTTACTATAAATCACTTTATATTAAAGCTAACAATTTTGCAAGCCATGCTGCTGTGTTTTACAAACGTGGATGTATTTTGTCTACCGTTCCAGGCACCCACTGGTTTTAATCATTTCTATGCAATATACAAATCTATTAATACAATCTTGAAACTTAAGGTCCTGACACACCAAGCCGGCCAGTTTGGGGCCGTCTGTTAGCATCCGTTGGCCTAGTTTTTGCAGTGTGTCCCTCACCGTCGGCTCTAGTCTACCCGTGTCAGAGTTTTTTTGGCAAACGGCGGCGGAGCTCGTCGGTGAGAGAAATCACTCTGATTTGCGGTTCAGCTTAAATGAATCAGTGCACGAGAAGAGAAACGGACGTAAAGAAAGCAAGCCAACGGGTAAAGTCAAGTGAAAAAACTTCTTATTTTTCATCTTCATCTCATCCGATTATTCCAATCGGCGGTATTATTTGGCAAGGTGGGAGTGAGACCGGGTTGTATTTGTAGGTTAAGGACATTATGATATATATTTTTGATTATTGCAGTTGATCCAAGAAGATGGAGCTTTAAAACAAAGTACTGTGATATTTGAAAAGTTGTGTACTGAAGCAGCAGCAAAGTGTCAAAGTGTTATATCAAATTCAAAGTCCTGACTGCACTTTTACATCTTTCACTGTCTACTTTTTGTTTTTCTCTTCACTCTTAGATCAGTTTACTGTACGCTGCAAAAAGGGCAAGAAAGCCGACTGTTCTTAAAAACGTTGCTGAATTTGATTTCCCTGTGAACTGTTTATGTCATCATATTCATGATACAACTTATCTTAATGCTTTGGCAGTATTGTTCTCTACTTTTATGCCAGTAAAGCATCTTGAACTGAACTGCACAGTAGGGGGAAAAAGACAGAAAAGGTGCATCATGGGACCAGCTGGTGATCCATTTCTCTCCTGTGTTCTAGCCTTCTGCTTCCCATCCCTCCCTCTGTGGCAGACAGGTGTTCAATGATGGAGCTGAAACACCCCCAGCACGCTCCGTCCTGCTGCTAACGCAACTGGATCAATCTGACCCCCTCCGCCATCCTTCCCCTGCCATTTGCCGCTGTTTTGAACCCCTTCCTCCGGGTTTTCGGGGGGTCTATGTTCGTGACGAGGCCCTCCACAGATGTGATTATAGCTGATGCGCGACTCCGGGTGTCGCTGACTTAAAGGGTGATTAAGCGCCGCAGGAAACATCCTGGTGAGGAAAATATAATTCCTGGCCTGTCGAGAGTGATGATCTCTCACGCACTCCCACACACGCTGACTCTCAGTTCAGTTCTCCTGCCCCCCTTTCTCCCTCTTTCTCTTTCTGCAGCGCACACCTTATCGTCATTTTTTTTTTACACCATCCAAAGAGGTAAATTAAGGCGGCCAGGCAGGGAGTGTTCTGTCCTCTGTCATGCCCAGGGTGTGAAATCAGAGCGTGGTAATTAAAAATCTGTCCCTAGCTCAGCCATCTGGACCCTGGAGAGCCAGTGATTAACCTGCGAGGGTCTGCAGGGACGCGAGGAGGCAGGATGGGACCCCTGCTCAGAGATAACGCAGGCTAAGTTTTGAGGGCCGACAAACCCCGCCCCCCACAGTTACTGTTGCTATGCATGTCAAGTTTTCAATGACAACGGTGGCAAATTACCGCTCAAAGATCTTCTGATAAAGTGCAAAGATGTTTTCTTGTTATTTGGGTGGAATGACCCTTTAAAGGAACAGTGTGTAACATTTCGGGGGGTCTATTAGCAGCAATGGAATATAATATTCATAACTGTATTTTCATTAGTGTATAATCACCTGAAACTAAGAGTTGTTGTGTTTTCGTTAGCTTAGAATGAGCCCTTCATATCTACATAGGGAGCGGGTCCGCTTCACAGAGTCCGCCATGTTTCTACAGTAGCCCAGAACGGACAAACCAAACACTGGCTCTAGAGAGAGCCTTTCATGTTTTTATGTTACCTGACGGCCACCGTAGTTCTCCGACACACTTGTGAAACTGCGATAACGTGAGTCACTGAGTGCAAAACCAAAGAACGTGTATTGCCAAGAAGTGCAAGTCAATTGTTTCTTCCATTGCAGCAGCAAAGCTACGTTTCCGCCGTTTGGGATTGAAAACGTCGGCCTGGACGGCAGTAAAACATCCACCTAAAAAGTGCCGTACAAGTGTAAAACTAAATTATTTCTATTCTATTGTCATATTCTACTGAAATGGCCTGTGTTGAACGATAAAAATATTATTAATATAGTAAGCATGTTCAGTCCAAAATGGCGGCAGTGGCAAAAAAATACCAGAGTTTCGTCTCTTTGCTTCTATACTCTGGCAAAACTGTGGTACTGCCAGCTGCTGTCTGACTTCCATTGCTCCTAAAGAAGTGTTATTATGGTAAGGATGGCCTCTGAGCGAGGTGAACGGCGTTACCACGGTTTTGCACTCGGCCGCTTACGTTACCGCAGTCTTGGAAAGAGAGGAGTGAGCGGAGGTGTACTCAGTTGGGCACGATCTGCAACCACACCACTAGATGCCGCCAAATCCTACACACTGTACCTTTAAATAAGGCTGATGCTTATGTCATGCTTAAGGAAAAACTGGGATGCTACTTTGTTTATCACACACAAAAACTCCTGACTCCAATTTTGTAACTGTAAAATCCGACACAATACAGTTCTGTGCTGACTGAGTCATTTCCTTTTTGTGTGTTTTACTACAAAAATAAAACACAACTGCAGCTTTAAAAAACAAAAATACAAATGATAATAATTATTTCTTAAAAAGACAAGAACGCAGTGGTGCATTAGCATGCAAAAGTACTCACATGCAGAAAGTTCAGTCATCACAGTGTGACTGAGTGACTGTACCATCCTCAGTGTGTCATAGGACAATGAGGTACAGGCTGCGATGTCACCGTGAAACAGGACGCAGTGAAGGCCACATTCAGCTAAACAAACAGAGTCATGAATTGATGGGAGAGGTTTCACAGAATGAGTATAAATAAATAGGAATAAAGTTTATCAGGAAGACAAAAGAGGCCGAGATGTGACGGTAATATCTCCTTCCAGAGTGGCTTTTACAGCGACCGCAGCAAAGGAGGAGTAACATAAAACTGACCTCCGGAGTTATTAATGAACACAGTCAAGATGGATATTGACTATTAGATGTAATATAGCACGGATCCCTGCCCTTGAATAGGAGAAAGGACACCCCTCCCTCTGTACACAAAGATAAAGAGACGGGACACAGAGAGCAGAGCTGACAACCAATGATTGTCTGGGGAGATGACGTCCTCCTGTGACAGCTGAGCGTCCTTCTCCATCACTATTTCTGTTAGAGACCTGGAGCTGACCTCCAGGCTCACATCACAACAGCCTCTAACAGCCATTAATATCGAACTGAACAGTCCCAGAATAGTACTGTATTGTACTGTATTTAAAACAATAACCCTACTTCTATGACAACTACTGCTAGAGCTGATATCTGTGTAACACTGACTTTGTTTTATGCTGTATTATTAATGCTAATAGTAATATAGAAATTATAGTAATAGTATGATAGTAACAGAAGAAGTAGATATTTCTGTGGGGGACGAAACCTGCCAAAATCAAAAATAAATTAATAAATGTGTCATTAAAGGTAGCAAAAATATTGAAAATAAATGTAGCCATTAATCAATTAATAAAATGTGACATAAATTGATAAGTAAATACATTTAAAAAATAAATACAAAATAAATACAAAAATAAATGAATCATCATATTTATTATTTATCGAGTCATTTATTTATTCATTTATTTTTTTATTTTAGCAGGTTCAGTCCTCCATAGTTTCTTCATCATCTTCTTATTTTTTTAAATGATTTTTAGATCTGCATCTATGTCTTTTAAAGTAATTTTGTTGTTGTTGTTGAGTCCTGTTTTTGAAGTCTGTCCACAATTAACTGTATTTTTTATATTTTGTTTGCATCAAACTTAATTGCTACTATAACAATTTGTATTTCTTCTTTAGATAAATCTCTTGGCAACTTGTCCCTGGAATAAACTTAACGTATTGTAGTGCGTACATGCAGCAGAGGAAAATCTTATCATCGCCTTACATTTAGTATTTACAGCATGTTAATCTAATTATGATGCATTGAATACCTTGAGTGTTATATTTCTTTTACTATAACAGCACCTCAGTGGTTTGGATCAATACTGTGTGTGGGAAGGAGGCTTGTGGTTTTGTTTCATTCATGATTTTTTTAAAATGCTAACCCTATGTACAGTATACTGTATGCCATTATTATAGTTATTGGACACTTTAAAGCTCATTTCAATTCTCAAAGTATTTCTCCATAATATTGTATATTGTGTAACATATGCATATGTGCAAGAATTAAAGTTTAAATTAGAAAAAAAAACATCTTTAGTTATAAACGGATGGTTTTCTGTCATCAGATTCTGAAAACATATACAGGTGCATGAAAAATACGTGACATCAGTTTTTTCCCAAAGAGTTTAGAAGCAAAGAGACAAAACTTTTTTTGACAACAGCCGCTAGATGACGCTGCGGTAGCACTGCCGCCATTTTGCACTGAAAATGCCAATAAATAAGTAAATAGTTATAATAGTATGCATATTTATAATATTTTTATTCAACATTGGCCATTACGGTAGACATTAAATGATAACAGAATAAAAAAAAATTGTTTTACTTTTGTACAGCACTTTGTTGGCAGACGTTTTACTGGCATCTTGTAGTTGCTTTCAGTCCAAAATGGCGGAAGTGTAGCTTTGCTGCTGGGCGCTGATGTTGCAATGGAATGACCAATTGTCTTTAGCTTCTTATTAACATACGGTATGTTCTTTGTCACTTCTATCAACAGCTAAAGCTACAGCTTCTGTGTCGACTGAAAATGACATCAGTGAGACAGATTTGTCACTCGCTACTGACTGGTCACGACAAAACAAACCAAAATAACCTTGTCTCCCAACGGGGAGGAATGGGCTAACATGAACAGGATGTCAGGCTGAATGAATGAGGTGAAATGGAATGACGATTCAGCCAAATCAGGCTGGTTTTTCCAACAGAGCCCGTCCACTTCAAACCAGTGAGAAGAGGAAAGAAAAAAACACAAATACAGAAATCTCTCTTGATAATTACCCAGCATCTTTCTAAATATGGCATATTATAGTTGTGTAGGACCATGACACATCACATTCATATGTTCTTGACACGAAACGTTTAATTCTCGATGTATTAGTCTCTATTAAATCGTACACTAACCCTAACTCTCTTCCCCTCTCCCTCCTCGTGCCGCCGCCTCTCGGTCAGACCACCACCACCCGTGAATATTCGATTAGTCCGGACATCTGTGCCACCCCCAGCATGCCCTGCCCATCCTGCCATCTTAGATATGGTGGTGTGTGTGTATATATATACTGTATATGTGTGTGTTGAGGGTTAATCTAGGTCCCAGAAGGGGGGAGGGGTGAAGGCAGTGGCCCAGGAAATGATGCATCCCCTGGGAGTCAAGGAGGCAGCAGGGAGGCGGCTTATTGCTCCAGGGAGCACAAATGTGGTCTATTATGTTTATTAAATCAAATGATCAAGGCCCGGCATGTTTCTCCTTTGTTAGATTAAAGCAGTGACCAAGTGGTTTTCTTTTCCTCAAACGTTTAAAGACTCGCATTTAAAACCTTTGATATGCGTGTTATGTAACAGCAGTGTGGTTAGTGGGGTAGAAACAATGCCTGACACTGCTGTCACAGGAACAGCTACATACTTTAGAAGCATACAAAACAATCCACATTTTTGTGTGACCAGGGTGGAAAATTAGCACCAGTCACCTGCCAAATAATGCTGGTGAAATTTTGGCTGTGAGTGAGAGGGCTGTTTTAAATTCCCCTGGACACTTTGGCAGGAAATGTGGAGCTTCTTTTTCCACTCTGGAAATCATATTTGGAAGTGGCCGCCAAATTTAAAAGGTTAACATGCTGCCCTGTTTTTCACAAAAGTATAGTTTTACCAAGTGTTGTGTGCATTAAAGCTCTTTTCTCTGTTCTTATACTGTAAGGTATCAGCAGGATTTTTGCATTTGCCTTGAGTGAGGAGGCATAAACATACTTTTCCTCTGGAATCAATCAGCATGCCAAGAATAACACGACCAGACTCCTGGGCTGTTAACAATATTACAAACATCCGGGCCTGTTTAGATTCTGCTGAGAGTTTGAGTGTGCTGCTCGGACCGTTTCCACAACTGTAGGTTTGTTCATGAAAGTGATTTCATTCAAGCTGTCAGAAACGTCCATTTGTAGCTGATGCTTCCAAGGCTGAAGACTTGAGAGTTGGACTTGAGTCAGACATATGTCACAAAAATGCTGACTTGAGACTTGACTGCTGGAAGACTTGACTCCCTAAAGATGTCAAAGAGGACGTCAAAAAAGAGGACTTGGACTTGAGTGCTGTGAGAACTGCAGACTTGAAAGCAAAAACATTCAAGTCTCGTGTTTTGCCCTCAAGGCCCTGAGATTTGAACTTCAGACTTGTGTCAAACTTCTTGCAAAAAAAACATAAAAGTAGCACTGGTAGTCTTGAGACTTGGAATTGAGTCAGACTCAAGTCTTAAATATGAGCACTTGGAACTTGACTTGGACTTGTACAGTTGTGATACTTGACTCCTAAAGACGACTTGGAACTTGAAAGCAAAAACATTAAAATGTCATGTTTTGACGCCAGGAACCTGCGGCTTGACTTAAGACTTGGTTGGACAAGACTTGGGACTTGACTCAAACTTAAGTAACAAAGAAATGAGGACTTGAAACTTCACTTGGACTTGACTGCTGTGAGACTTGTCTTTCTTGAGACAAGACTCCCTAAAGGCTTGACTTAACTTGAGCCTTAAACACAAAAACAACAACAAAGTCTTGTGCTTTTCCCTCAAGGACTTGAGACTTGTTTGAACAAGACTCGTGGCAAGAGGCTTAAAATACAGCTCTGGTAGACTTGAGATATTGAGTCAAGTCAGACTTAAGTCACAAAAATTAGGACTTGGCAGAGTATTATAAGACTTGACTCACAAAAGACTTAACTTGACTTGAAAGCAAAAACATTCAAATCCCCAGTTTTGCCATTGGGGACTTGAAACCTGACTTTAGACTTGGCTGGACACGCCGCTGCCTGAAAAAAATTACGTCACACAAAAAATGAGGACTTGGAGCTTCACTTGGGAATGACAGCTGTGAGACTTGAATGTTTTGCCTTCAAGGACTAGAGACTTTAGTTGACACTTGGTTGGACAAGACTTGAAGGTTGCCTTGTACTTGACCCAAAAGACTTAAAAACTGCTCTGGCAGGCTTGAGACTTGAGTCCAACCTAACAAAAAATTTGGTCTCAAGACTTGACTTGGACTTGACTGCTGTAATATTTAAATTGCTTCAGTCTTGATTCCCTAAAGACTTGACTTGAAAGCAAAACTATTACTATTCAAGTCTCGTGTTTTGCCATCAGGGACTTGAAACCTGACTTTAGACTTGGCTGGACAAGACTTGAGACTCGACTAGGACCTGCCTCAAAAGAATTAAAAACAGTTCAGGAGACTTGGACTTGAGTCAGACTTAAATCCCACAAAAATTACGACTCTGAACTTCACTTGGACATGACAGCTGTGAGACTTGACTCCCTAAAGACTTCAAGGACTAGAAACTTTACTTGGGACTTGGTTGGACAAGGACTTGAGGACTTGTACTTTCCCCAAAAGACTTGAAAACGGCTCAGTCAGACTTAGTCCAACCTAAGTCACAGAAATAGAGACTTGACTGGAAACTTGAGACTTGACTTGGACTTTCTTTCAAGGATTTGGGGCTTGGTTAGACAATATTTGAGACTTGACTTGGGCTTTCCCCTAAAAACAGCTCTGGATGCTTCTATCCAGACAGACCACAGCACGGCTGAATACGCTTAAAACCCAAAATCAACACTGTGAGAAGTAAACAAGTGCAGCGAGGACAAAGGTCGAAGCCTTCAGTGTGACAACATCCTTCCTACCGCATGTTACCTTCCCTCTGAAACCTCGTACATCTCTGAGAAACAAGTAGTTTTAAAGTATGAAAAGGCAGGTTCATATAGAGATGACTTTAGCAAGAATGATGCTTTTAGGAAGCTCAGCCTGGGGTTGGAAGGATGTTTCAGGGAGAAGGCAGTGATGGGAGAGGAGAGGTCAAATTGGTCAATAAGGCGTGGATGGCTCATCGTTCCTCCCTTACTCCCTCTCTGCTTTCTAGCTGTAACACTATCCATTGTGCTCCGTCAACTCTCAAGGTTTTTGATGTTTCTTGTTTATTGTTGGATACTTTGTAAGCTGCTCTTCTAGCCTCAACATCGATGTGTGTGAAACAGTCTGTGGCCTTGGAGCTGCTTGCCCTCGAGATACAGTACGAGACGCCCGGACGTTGAGCTCTTGCGTAATTCTGACTCGCTGTGTGCGTTTGTAACAGGCCTGGATACGCAACACACATGATTGGATGGGAGTAGTACATGACGATGCCATCGTGTGACGAAGCTAAGAGTGGGAAAAAACAGTACGTCTGTGTTCGTTTTCTCGGTTTTCCTGTGAATGCATGCCGCTGTCAGCGACTGTATCTGTCTATGAGCAACATAAAAACACCAAACCCCCCCCTTCTCCTCATCCTCATCCACCTCCTCCTCTCCCGGCCATCTGCCTGATACAACCGCTACATGGAGCTTGTGTGTGGTCGACTGCTTTCTCCTCACGGTATGGAGGGCGAGCGAGTTGAGAATGGACGGAAAACCACACAGGAGGCTTGTGGGATTCCTCTCTGGTTTTCTGCCACCTCTGTCTTTCGCATCCCCTTTTGCACAGCTCTCTTTTTCATTCCCTCTTCTTGTGCAAATATGCCCCTGAAACAGATGCCCTTAATTCCTCTGGCTCCAAATTATAAGATCTGCCCAATCCTGAGGGGAGAAGAAGGAGGGAGGAAGAAGAGAAGGGAGTCCATTCTCTTATTCCCCTCACACATGTATGAACGGAGGTGCAAGATGGGGGGATATAAAAGCAGCAGCTCACCTGACAGCAAAGAGGTTTTTAGAGATATTAGAGGGAGGAGGGGATTCCATGATGTAAAGCCAGCCAGCGGCATCAATCTCGCCCCTCGAGCGCTGACAAAACGACAGCGTGGATATGAAAAACCCCCCTCCTCCTCTGGAACACACCCTGTTTTGGATGCGAGTAACCCAGATGCCATCAAAACAGAGAAAATAAATGATCCCCACCCCACAAAAAATGTAAAAAAATCCTACCTTTTTTTGTTGTATGTGTGGTCTCGTTCTGTGACGCCAAACACATCCAGTCCTGTGGAGTAGTATCCACGCGTCCTCCCCTCTTTCTGTCAAACACACACACAGTCAAGTCAGTCAGCGAGGCAGGCGAGTACATCCACACACACTCCTCTCTCTGTATGCCTCTCTCTCCCTCTCTCTCTCTCTCTGCTCCAGCTGAGATCCTCCCTGCCTCCCTCCTCACTGCTGCTCTGAGTCTCCACCCTTCAGCCAAACGCTCAGGCTGCAAGAAACTACCCTCCTCCTCCTCCCTGCTTCTCTTTTCTGCTATCAGGACCAACTCTGTCTCCCAAAGGTCCACAGGAAAAGCATTGACTGTCTCTCTAAACACCTACAGTAAACAAATGCATACCAGGACAGCTGACAGGCTGGACTAGCTGGATTTCCGTGTTGAAAAATATCCACACTGGTCCCTGCATACATTTCAGCTACTTGTTTTCCCTCCTCTTAACTCACATTTAAGTTTTTTGGCTATTGTGTTTGTTTCAAGGCATTGCATGTAAAAAAACCTGAGTCAACCCTCAACAACAACAACAACATCCTGCATTGCACACACGACATGTGCGCTGCCAGAGTTGAGGCTTTTAATCTTTAAACCACTTGTTTATTACAGTGAAACCATCAAAGATTAAAACAAAAAAAGAAAGACTGTCCCAGCCACTGTGCACCAACACGCATAAACAAACAGCGTTGCTCTTTCACGTTGGAAAATTTACATACTGGATCTTCTGGATACTCTAAATTAAGGTGAGATCAACAAGATCTTGGTCCCATATGTTTGTGTGAATGTTTACGTGTCTTGTTTTTTGTGAAATATCCCAAAAACTACTCAATAGATTGCCTGGAATTTTGGTACAGACATTCATGTTCCCTTCAGGATGAATTGAAAAACCTTGGTTATACTCTGACTTTTCATCCTGCGCCACCATCAGGTCAAAATTTTAATTTGTCCAATAGTTTTGTTTATGACAAGATACTTGTACCGTCATCCTCAGCTGTATTTAGTGTTTCGTTCTAATTAGCAATTGGTAGCATGATAATAAATTAAAATGGTGAACATGGTTAACATTATACCTGCTAAACATCAGCATGTTAAGATTTTTATCATGACTATATTCGCATACTAAAGTTAGCATTGGCTCAAACGACTGCTATGCCTGAAGCTGGGCATACACTGTACGGTTTTAGAAATGTTGTTGTGTAATTCCTACTCCTACTGTACGAGTTTGCAATTTAAAGAAAAAGCTCACGATTTATGTGCTCACACTGTACGGTCCTATCGTCTGCTACGACCTCAGTGCTCATATTGTACGGTCCCGTCGACCCCTGAGGGCCGTTTTGGCTGTTGACAGTTGTCAATAAAGAGTTGTTTGTAAGCTCCGAGGCAGGTCAAGTTTGTTTGCTAGCAGAGGTCTGCACGGGTCACAATGATAACAAAAATGAGGCGCCGGCGTACATGGAAAAAAGGCAAATGGAATCGGCCCGTGGCTCTGCTTCAACTGTGAGAGAGCCTGCCGACCAAAATTTCTGACATGTCAGAAATTCATCCGACTGTCCGATGGCTGATCGGGAGGAGTTAATCAGTCCTCGGTCCGCCCTGTGCACTGCACGACAAATGACATCGGCGGAGCTGAAATTCGGTGCAAATCTAAAATGAGTCGTGTGGCTCAAAATTCAGGCCAGAAAACGAGCTAAAATCGTACAGTGTATGCCCAGCTTAAGTACAGGTTCACAGAGTCCCTAGTATAGCTGTAGACTTTTAATAATCCTCCAAATTTCTTCCAATCTTCTTCAAAATTTGTATATAAAATACTTCTATAAGCCTGAAAAAAGTTTCAATATTGTAATATGCCATACAGTTTTTGTCATAAACTGATGTAACTCTTGAACATTGCAACCAAATTCACACATCTACACTAAGAATTCCTGCAAAATTCGCTGATAAGTGGTGCTACAGGAACATGTTAAATTTAAAAGCCCATCACTGAGAGGTTTTAAGTCTTGCACACTTACAAATTTTGAAGATTTCAACCTTTTACAGAACCCTAGCACCCTCGACAGGATTTGGAAATTCTCCAAAAGATGTCAGCCATCAGCATGATTGTATGTCACTGTGTATTGTTTTTACATCTTATAAAAATTAAGAGGACTATAAAATATTTAAAAGCTTCCTAGTTTGTATATTTCTAACTGCATGCATGTTTGCACATATTTGTGTTTGTAAGAGCACACTGTACATCTGCTTCCATGCATGTGCGTGCTTTGCCTGAAGGTAAACTCAGCTACTGTTACTCATCTTCGCCCTACTGTCTGAACTGAACGTCACGTTTTCTGTGAATCACATTTTCCTCAGCTTCATTCAGGCAGATGTTATTCTCCGTGAAACTTACAGTAACAGTACACATCCAAGGAGAGACGGAGAAAGGAGGAGGAGGAGGAGGAAGATGGAGAATAAGTGAGTCATGGTTCCTGTGGAGGCGAACACAGGAAGCCTCTGTCACCAGGATACCACAGTGATCCGTGATAGCCCTTCCTGGGTCCCCTAAGCCAGTGGTTTCCAACATTTAGAGCCTGACATCCCCCAACAGGGCTTTGAGATGAGCTCAAGTTCACCACCGTCTGTCATGTTCCAAATGTGTTCTTATGAATGGATTATGAACTGGATGTTATTTAACACTAGTAATTATATAGATGGGGATATTTTTGTCTATATACTTCTTTAAATACAATTTAATCATCAATGTTTAGGTTGCTTGGTCAAGTTTGCATTCATACTACTTGGAGAAGCTGGACGTTTCAACCATTTATCCATCACTTTTAATATTTCATTTATTTGTTATGACTTTAAAGGTGCTAAATGAGATATTGGGAGCATTTCTATTGCCACCCCGGCTCTCAACATGGCGACGGTTGAGCCGGCGGCTCGCAGTTAACGGTGCTAACATCGCTAACAGTGAAAACAACGGCAACACTGCTGACATTATTAACAGTGTTAAGGCCCTGACACACCAAACCGTTGGACAGTTTGGGGCCGTCAGTGAGCGTCCGTCGGCTCTAGTCTGCCCGTGTTGGAGTTTTTTGGCCGATTCAGCATGTTGAATCGACGGCCGTCTGTGACAGAAATCCACACTGATTGGTTGTTCAGCTTAAACGAATGAGTGCAAGAGAAGAGAAACGAATGTGAGGAAAGCAAGCCAACGAGTAAAGTCAAGAGGAAAAACACAGAAGGCTCTTCTCATTTTTCATCTTCATATCATCTGATCATTCCAACACACCGATATTTTCACAACGACATGGCCATCTGGAATGAAGCTAAGTGGTGAGGGAGAGTGGTGTGAAAATGGTCAGCTTTGTTTCATGTACGTATCATAACAACGGCTTGTATATCCGCCATCCTCGGTCTTCCTGTTTCCCTTTTTGGATGACGAATACAGACTACCGGCGCCTGCTGGTGTGGAGAGTTATTTCATGTCACACAGGTGCAGAACGTACGAGATAGTTGGCCGTCGGCTGTAGTCTGTAGAGTGCAGCTTTTTGGCCATGACAAAGGCGGCGTGACGCAACTGGTGGGCTTCATCGCCGCTAGTTCTTTGATGTCGGGGTGGTGAGTCTGGGCCTTTAACCTGGGGGGGAACCAGAGGGTGGGTGCTACGCTTCCTCGACAGCGCCGTCGATTGGGGCGGCGTTATCAGCTGTAACCGCCGTATGAGTGCAGTGCAGAGCGACGGCCGTGAGCTAGCCAGTTAGCCAGAGAGCGACTTAATTCGCTGCTTAGGTAGACATTACTCCTCTATGTCTTTACATAGCAAATAGTTCTTTGCTGCTATATTAATGCTCTGGATATCATATAGAAAACCTTTAAGCTAACTAAACTGTTTATCCATTACTTTTAGCTATTTCAACTTCCCTGCTCACTTGCCAACATGTTTTCATGCATGCAACTTTTCATGTACTTCCTGCCAGCTGCAGAAATACCCCCTGAGGTACAAGTACCCATGGTTGGGAGCTACAGTACGTTATGGGCTCGTTGAGCATCAGCAGAGACAGTAACAGTGAGACCCCTCCCTCCCTCCATCACTGGAGAAGAGATAAATCCAGAGATTTGTTTATTTGTAATCTGATTACTGTTTTATTATCGGCTCTGGGATCATCTCTGAACCTTGTGGTGTCAGTGCAGCTGTTTTGGTTAATAGGCTAGTTTATTAAGTGCTGTTAATCCACCTCTAAGAGGACACAGGCAGATGTGATGACTTGCAGACTTGATATCACTAAAATTGCCTTTTCTAGTGCGATAAATAGTAAAAGGGTGGAGCTGAAATACATGTCAGCTTTTCAGGAAAAAAAGAGAATGTAATCCTTCATTTTAAATTAAAATATGACCATATTTAACAAGGTTATCACATATCAATCGTGATTTTGGGTGAGGAAGAGGAGGATGAAGGATGCTCGAATGATCCTGTAAGAGCAGTGTTTATACGAGTGTGTATGTGTTTGTGTTTGTGTGCACGAGGGGTGGGGTTATCACGACTGGCGGGAGGGGGGGGGCCTGGATTTCATTTCTGATTTGCGACCATCTGGCTCCTCCAGGCAGCTGCTGGCCCGAGCCAAGCAGAGCCGCCCCAATGCCCCATGGGATTTACGGAGAGGTCACCACTGCTGCTGGAGACACACTGTCACCTAATACTCTCAAACAATCAGCTCAAATGATCGCCCACACACACACACACACACACACACACGCTCATAGATGAGGAGATAAGATGCATGGAAGGAAACCTCTAGAAAGAAGAATATAAGATGAGGAAAAATAGGTGCTGATGGAACAAATCCTCATTAAGGACGGCACACTTGTTTTATATTTAAAAACAATGCATGAACACGGTCTGCACACCTTATTCAACAAGACAAAAGGAAGGAGAGGAGAGGGGAGAAAAGGGGGAGGTGACAGAGAAAGAGAATGGATTTCCCCCCTCTGTGTTGCCATGGCGACAGCAGTGGATGGTGGATGACTGATTTCCTGTACAGCTGTGGAGCTCGGAGGAGGGAGAGAGAGAGGGAGACACGTTATCTGTGTCGGAGGAAGGAGGTGGAGCTCGCTGAGGAAAGCATCCATGTTTTCTCTTAAACTGTACATCATCACTCTCTCTCTAGTGATTCCTGTTTTCTGCCTGGACATGTGTTTTTTGTCTCTTTGTTTATATGATTTAGTATAAAATATAATATATTATATTAGGGCTGTCTATCGATTAAAATACTGAATCGCGATTAATCGCATGACTGTCCATAGTTAGTCATGATTAATCGCAAATTAATCACACATTTTTTATCTGTTCAAAATGTACCTTAAAAGGGACTGTTTGTAAGAATCAGAAATGCTTGTTAACAGCGACACCTGTGGCCGTTAAGTCAACGAAAGTCAGCGTCGGGCTCGCGCTTGTGCTTGCTCTACATAAAAAACGAGCATCGCTCAAAACAGTGAGGCGACACACGTCAGCTAAAACCACAATATCACTCTATATTTCACCTGCTTGGCAGTAATGTTAGCTGACCAGACGGAGGTCTCTCCATGAATCAATGCTGATCCTAGTGTTGGCTTTTCCTGCTTCAGCCTCGCGACCGCGGCCGGAGGGAGACATCTGCACCCGGTCAGAGACGATAACGTTTCTGGCTGCGGAGCCCCGTAGCTTCATAAGACACGGAAAACCTCTGTTGGTCTTGAGGAGCTGCAGCAGTTATTTCTGCACAAACTTCCACTGTACATTCACTAGATATTCTCAGAGCTAAACTAACTCTTCGGCAGTGTGTAGTGTGCGCGCATGAACGTGAGGTGGAGCGAGCTGAGTGAAGGCAAGCAGGCAGAGGAGCAGAGTACCGCAGAGACTCCGGCCCTGTAGACCAAAGCTACGGTCTCCCCCGCGTCCTCCGACCGCGTCCAACACTGTTTTGCAAGACGGGCTTCACTAGATATAAGTTTGAGGTTTTGGTGCTTCCGTGTAGTTTGTGTTGGAGTCTGAGTCTGAACAGCGTAGTCACATGCGAGCGTATATGTGTAAGAAGCTACAAACAGTCCCTTTAAGTAAGATTTTGAATGCAGGACTTTACTTGTTACTGAGAATTTTTACACTGTGTTATTACTACTTCTACTTAAGTAAAGGTTCTGAGTAACGTTATCTCTTCCACAATATACAGTTTATACACAGCTGCGACTCTGTCAGTCTCCTACTGCATTAATATTTCTATTGAAATCAATAACATAAATAAACAATACTATAATACAATATTAAATTGTAGATGAGTTTATTATTAATTCTATTTAAAGATATCTTTACCACAAATCATATTAATTCCACTTGAGTCAGAAGCTGAGATGTCAGTCGGTGCTATTCTGTTACTGTTAAGCCAGTTAGCTTTAGCTACGGTTAGCCGTTGCTATGTTACCAGCTAAACTACTGTTTCCTGTTTCGGACACTTTTCGGCTAACTTTCTATTAAACTACTAACTAGCTAATAGGTTAATATAAATTATCGTGTAATGTTTTCAGTTAATTTAATGGTGTAAAACTAAAGTATAACTTCTTAACTTTCTAAGTAGTTAATTGCAGCCGTTTGTTTGTTTATCGCCGTTGTCTTGTAGTTATTGCTCTTCTTCCACTCACAATTATACTTCTATGTTCATACTTTTTGTTTTGGTAAACAGACAGGAAAAAGTCAATATTAACACAAAGTTTGCTTACCTGTTTTCTTCCCAACATAAATGGCGAAAGGTGTCTAAAACTCAAGAGATGTTAATTGATTAGAAGCTGGTGTACTTCTAATGGAGACCGGTGTTAGAGTGAAATCTGTTACCATAGAAACCTGTGACCGCAGAGAGCCAGCAACACATGACGTCACCATCACAGAAAATGTGACTCCACTTTACCTGTACCTAATAAATGAGGCAAATACATGACAGAAAACAAATAAAACTAAACAAAAAAATATTTTAATATTTTTTTACTTTAAATATATATTCACAAACTCTAAAAGAAAAGCAAAAGATAGCTTGTTACCACAGAGATCTGTGACCACAGAGAGCCAGCAACCCATGAGATCATCATTTAATGCGACCACACTTTACCTGTACCTAATAAATGAGGCAAATACGTGACAGAAAACACATAAAACTAAACATAAATGTATTTTAATATTTTTTACTTTAAATATATATTCACAAAACTCTAAAAGAAAAGCAAAAGATAGGTACAGTGGGTCTTACTGTTTTTTTTTTTCATTTTTATTTATCATTGTTGTAGATCTATGGTACGACGGTACGACGGAGTATTAGGGCCACATTATTCGAGAATAAAGACATAATATTACGAGAATAAAGACATAGGTTAACAAGTAAAAAAGTTGTATTATTATGGGAATAAAGTCATAATATTATAAAGTAGTAATTTTACGTGTTTTTTCTCTAAAATTATGACTTTATTCTCGTAATATTACAACTTTTTGTCTCGTAAAGTTATTACTTTTTTCTCGAAATATTCTGACTTCATTCTGGTAATCTCTGATTTTTTTCCCTCAATGTGGCCCTAATACTCTGTAGTACATTTGCACTTTAGCCCTCACTGCATTAGACTTATATTCTATATACTTAGACTATAAACTGTGTTACCTTCATCACAATACACAAATGTTTTGCGGCTCCAGACAGATGTTTTGTTTTTTTTTGGCCTAACAGCCCCCCGGTAGCAGGTAAAAAAAAACTGGATGAAATAAAAGCAAAATTAATAATCCTTATCTCAGTTTGAGAGACACAATGGGCCTGATGTTACCGTCACTCTGCTAGAGAAGGGAACAGGAACAAATACAATACATGCTGTTCACGAGTCAATGCCAGGTCAATAGTGTCACCTAGATTTATGAGGTACATTTAACGGATGAACTTTACTTCACCTGAGGGACAACAAGGCCAGCTAGGAAAACAGATCACTTATGTTTCATCAGCATTAAGCTGTTGTAGGAAAATATCAGCCATCCAATATTATGCTGTTATAATTAATATAAATGCAGTTAATCCATGCTTAAATAAAAGCTCCCACAGTTGAAATGTGTACTTTATTGTCCAAATACCACATTCACTCAGGATATAAGTTAAAAACATGTATATTATGTATATAATTTACTATACCTGGCAGCCCCTCTTATCTTATTTTGACCGACCGACCGTGCTGTATTTTATATTTTTTGTAGTATATGTTTTCATTTCATTTGGATGTAGTGTATTTTGGCAGACTAATGGATTTATGGCATATGAAATGTATTTCTCTCGATCAGCTAAATTGTATGACATCATAAAGTTTGATTTATGTTAACAGCACTAACAATTAAATTGTCTATTCGTACATGGTAAAGTTAATCTATTTTATCTGTAGTTTGGGATTTATCCAATAATTATCATTACTGTCAATGTGGACTTTATTTATTATAATTTATTTTAATTTTGATTTTAATTTAATTCAATTCAATTTAATTTAATTTAATTTAATTTAATTTAATTTAATTTAATTTAATTTAATCTAATTTAATTATTTATTTTTTTCTTTTATTTTCTTTGTATTTATTTTTCAAAAATATATTTTTATTTTTTATTCTGTACACCTGAGGTTACTCCCATTAATTTATTACAGGAAAAAAAAGTCTATTTATCTGACTCATTTTCAGTTTTTTTGTTGTTGTTGTTGTTGACGACATAATACAATTGTCTGTTTGAGCTGATGCATCAAATCTAAAGTCTACAGGTGGTACAGAGTCAAAAGGACAACAGGACAAGAAGAGCCCTGCTGGTGTCTCATGTGTGAAACAATACCGCCCCCTTCAGGCCAAACTGATGCTCACATGTGTGAACACCAGAGGGCAGCACACACTAATGAAACATTTTGGGGATGTGATACAGTACCTCCAACAAGAACCAACATAGAAATATTCGTATCTAAGTAGTAATTTTCGTAAATATTTTGTGTGCAAAATACAGAATGTTTTTAACGGTGCAATACTCTGTCAATAATGCTGTATTTATACTGTACATTTATATATATTCAATTTATACCATTCTTGCATTTATATTTAACACACCTAATAGAACCAACTTCTCAGCATTTTGTATTTACTTATTTGCACTGTGGTTGTATGTTCTACATTGTATGTCTTAATGCAAATACCTGTACATATTTCATGCTTACTATATTCTCATTTCTTATTTTTTTATTGTATTACTTATATTTCTTAACATATATTGTGTTTATACTGTAGCATTAAGAGCAATATTGTAGCATTATATACATCATTTAAATGTTACTTACTCCTTTATTTTTATTTTCTTACATTTTTTTATGTTTATATAAGAGTAATTGTAAACTGTCCCCCTGGGAATCAATAAAGTGTTTCCGATTCAGATTTTATATTTGTTATTGGAGAGAGAACTTTCCTGAGTACATTAAAGGCCACAAATAAACAGAATGGAAAATCAATGTCCTTTTGTATTTAGATATTATATTGTTATAATAACAAAAAGCAAATAAACTGCAACTTAGCACAACTTAGAAATCAACACAGAACAGCAGAACTTTGGCAAATAAATGTACCTTTTTATTGGATATTGAGGGCATTAGTACCAAGAAGGCACGGACCAGACTTCATAATAACAAATCTCTTTTTTCTTTAACTACAGGGTGACAAAAAAAACCATTTTTTCCTGAAGGGAGATCCTTTCACAGAAAGGATTATGGACACAGACATACAGACTCTTACTCAGTGTAAGTATGACCATATATTGAAGTCAGAAAAAAGGGAGTTAGAACACATTATGAAGACTTTAAGGACATGGGTTATGACTGTATGGCTATGTACCTTAACACATACTGTTTTAATATAAGAAACATCATTGTCCATCAAAATATGACTTTAGACATTTTCCATTAATGAGTAGAAATAATTATAAGTTTAAAACAGTGAAAGAAAAAAAAAACTAAGAAATATAGAAGTTGTTTTTAATTACATAGCATTATCAAATTAGTGTACTTGTTATGTAAATGTTTTTTTTAAAAACGTTCAGATGCCGTATTGCCAGTTTGTGAGAACTGTGGGTTTGAATACACACGGGGTTAATTAAAGCTGAACTGGGATGAAAATAACAGTGATCTAAAATAAGTCTTGTAGGAGTTTCACATCCTACAGCTCGGCTTAGCCACGAGTTTGACTATGTTTAAACACGTCATTGTTTGACAGACTTCTTGTAAAACAACTCTGTGAGCCTCGGCTCATCTCAAGACGTCAGCCAAACAAATAAAACATTTAAATATTAAAATCATAGCGTCCCGTCTGCAGAAGACATGTAACACAGTGAACACTAGACATTTAAAGGAAAAATTTGACATTTTCTTGCAAAGAGTTAGATGAGAAGATTGATACCTGTAAATATGAAACTACCACCAGCAGTCCGTTAGCTTAGCTTAGCATAAAGACTGGAAACAGGGGGAAACAGCTAGCCTGGCTCTGTCCAAAGGTAACAAAATCCTCCTACCAGCACCTTTAAAGCTCACTAATTAACACATTATATCTATGTTTGATCAGTACATAAACCAAAGCTATCAGGTGGTAATTAGGTGGATTTTGTTACCTTCAGCTAAAGCCGGGCTGGGTGTTTCTCCCTGTTTACAGTCTTTATGCCAAGCTAAGCTAAGCTAAGATAATCGTCTTCTGGCTGTAGCTTCATGTTTATGAAAGTGGTATCGAGCTTCTCATCTAACTCTTGGCTAGAAGGAGTAATACATGTATTTCCCAAAATGATGAACTATTCCTTTAATATCACACATCAGCAGAATCCAGTCTTTTTCAATTAGTGTTTTTCAATTCAGAGGTTCCCAACCTTTTTCCTTAAAGGAGCCCTTTTCTCTCATTGAGTAAACTGACGACCCCCGACTAAGTGACATATTTCATGGATATTTCATATTATATTCAATGCATTACAATAACAGTACAGAACAACTGATAAACTGTACGATTAACCCAAATAGTGAACGCAGTAACTGCAGGAAGTTTGTGTAAAACGAGCCATTTGGATGAATTTTGAGCAGATTATTTCCTGTGAATATTGCATCATATATGAATTTTTAAGGATCTATTAATACAATTCTGTCTGTATTATGTTTTTTTTTATTTTTAATAATCATACACACTTAATAGGCTTATTTTTTGACAAATTCAGTGTTTTTCTCCTCTATTAGCTCTTTGGTTGTTTTAACTGCGTACATTTTTTAATTCAGGACGAGGCTGTTAAGCAGAGAGGGAAGGCTTTGTGAATATAACTTGTGTTCAGTTCTTCACCTGTTTAAATCTTTAATAATGATCCAAACTTTAAAAATAAAAATTTCATTTAGTTTTCTTCACAGAAATGAATGGAATATTTAAAAGTTGTCTTACACCCCTTAAAATCACAAAGGTCTTGCGACCCCCTTTGAAGCTTTTGGCGACCCCTAATGGGGGTCGAGACCCCCAGGTTGGGAACCAGTGACTTAAAAGATCATTTGAACCTCTTGGAAAGCTGTATGTAGAACTAAATAATCTTAAGCGTTAAATTTTTGTGGTCATGATAAAGTTTAAGCTGCTTTCACATGATCAGCAGTAAAATCGCTCTGTGCTGGCCGTGCCATTGTTTTCCTATGGGGAGACCCTCGGCGTGGCGTACCGCTAGAATTTGCCACTTTGAAACTTTGAATCTGCGCTCAAAGTTTAAATTATTTAAACTTTGACCTCGGCTGCTGCTGACCTTTAAAAACCGCAACCAACGAGAACAGCTGCAACTGTTGTTGTTGCCTAGAAACTCTGAATGGCGTTCCTTGCGCTCTTTTTGGTGACATATAGCCTCTGCAAGGCTCTGCGCCCGATCTCGTGGTGAGTGAACGGCCAATTTCTTATCATGTGAAGGCAGCTTTATGGTGCTCCTAATTCAAACAAGAGTAGAAGAGTAGTGTTTTCACCACAGAGAAGCTAAACATTTTATGGTTGTATCTTTAAAAAACAAACATGATAATATTGATTTAAATCCACCAAAGCTGTAACTGCGGCACTTTGATTTGAGCTGCATGATTTATGAGTAAAAACACCTTGTTGTTGGTTTTAACCTGCAACAACTTCCTGTCCTGAAATAACAGATCCCGTCAGCTACAACCGGCTTCAGTTCTCTTGAATCTTACTGTGAGATTAAAACGGATTGAACCAGTCTTTCTTGTTCAGCTCCACAAACATCACCTGCTCTTAATACTGTCACATACATTTGCTTGTAATACTGACTGACATTATAAACCGCACGCAGATTAACTGTTCAACATACACAAGTCTGGACAATTCGTACAAAAATACAACATGTAAAGAGATTTCAGGTAAAACGAGAGGATGAAAAATAAAAAAAATGTAACAAATTCCAGTTTAAAAATGATGAAATGAAAAAGGAGACAACTAAGCAGAAAGGAAGACGTACATGTTTGCATCAAAATGTACGGTTTGTTTTGGCCGACGGCCAACCCGGCTCCATTTTGAGTCTAGATTACAGGGAAGCTTTTGTGGCGGCAAACTCGACGCAAGTCAGGACTTGTAGGAACTTACTCGACCTCATTCCTCCCGGGAAACTCAGTCAGAGTTCACAGGACATGAAACAGTTTGTGTCTTTTTTTTAACATTTAAGATGCTGAAGCTTGAGCTTTGAATTCTGATGGCTCGGGTCTTTAAAAATGAGTAAGGTGAGGGCGTGTGATTGTCAAGGCGAGGGTTTGACACCTGCATAGTGTGATGAAGGCACATCGGGTGTGTGTTCACACGAGTCCAGTCTGAGAGGGGGGGGGGAGTTGGCACACTGCACTTCCTGTTGAGGTCAAATGAAGTGGCGTAGAAGAAGAAACCAAGCGTCCTCTCAAAGGATTACGGGTTCATCTTCCCTCCCACCGTGTTTTTATCATGGCTGCACACTGAGAAAAACTTTATTTCCATTTCTTGTCTTTGGTTCGTAGCTCAGAGTGTTTTTGTCCTTTGTTTCCTCCAGAGAAAAATCTTTGATATGCTGTTCATGTCTGTGCACGAGTCTGTCTGCTGTAAGCCGACACGCACACGCACACACACACACACACACACACACACACACACACTGTTTATGAGTTTAGGAAGCAGGCAAACACAACGTGTGGTTCTTGAAACCAGTTTGGAGGAGACACATTTGAATAAAAATGTTATTTAAAAGAAGATGACACGATCCCTTTTGTTTCCTTTCACACAGGGGAGCAGCTCAGGTTACGTTTTAAAGATGCAGGTTTCTCTTGAACCCAGTGTCCGTTCTTTAAGTTCCCTTTTCATCCTCTGTGTTTATTTTGTGTTAATCGTCTGATAAGTGAAGGGACAGCCGACTCGTTGTACTCATCCTAGAAACCGCCTCTCTCGTCTCGTTCCCTGAGGGCTGAAACATCTCCACGTTGGAGCAAAAAGGTCAACTCGTTTCCGCCTCTGTCACACCACGAACTCGGGGACCTCGTCGCTGGTCAGATCCAGGGAGAAGTACTTGTTGGTTCTCTTGATGGGAAACGGGTGCTGCTCGCCGAGCATGCCAGCGCGCTGATCGGCGAGGCCTTGATAGCCGCCGCTGCCGCCGTCGCCGTCGCTCAGCTCCTGGGCGCAGCCGAACGTGTAGCTGTGAGCGGTGTCCTGGCAGAGCTCCGCCCACTGCAGGCAGTCCTTCTGGTAGAGCCGGACGTCGTCCAGAGACTGGCTGTGTCGGTCGGTGGAGGACTGAGGCTTCCTGCATGCTGACGTCTGCGGGTGGAAAACAACAAATCAGATATAATGAAAAAAGCTGCAGGCTACAGAGTTAAAGGAAAAGTCAGCCATCAAAAACATTAAAACTCTTCACTTTGTAATCATACTGTTATTAACTTTCCCTCCTCTATTGTACCTTCTGCTTTAAGCTTGATTTATAGTTCTGCATTAAGGTGTTACAGTGTAGTTAACTCATGAAACCGACGTGTGCCTCCTTGAAAATGTAACAACATGTTGTGACTACTACAATGTAAAACTAATAGTCTTCTTTTCAGTCATGAAACAAGGCGGACCATCCCACTTGTTACTCGTAGGGGTGTAAATCACAACTTTCATCACGATAAGATATTATATCAATACGGTATTTGCTGATATCAAAAGTCTGTCACAATACGTTTTTGATTTGATTCAATTCAATTCAGAGGCCTGCGATCGATAGGAGACGATATATTAGTAATGTATATTTAACACAGTTACATTTATATCAACTCAAAGCAACTACATTATGATTTGACAATTTTATAACTGGGCTCTTTCAGACATTTAAATGAAAAACATTCGTTTTAATAAAAAGAATAAAAAACATAATCTCATGTTTAAGTGTAAATGTTTTTTATTTTTTATCAGTTAAGAATTTCTAAATAAAGGCGTATCTTAAAGATGATGATATGTATCGATGTTTTCACTCTGCATTGATGATCATTGAAACTATATATCGATCCAGATCGATGGATCGTTACAATCAATAAGAAAAATAAACTGAGACCAAATGGCAAAATAGGATCCAAAATAACATTTTTATCCCACAGTTAATTCACTTCAGGGAGACTTAAATGCATTTCTCCAAGCATTACTTGGTGTCTTTGGATGTTGCCTTGTGTTGTGTATTGTGCTAATAAAAGTGCACGTTACTGTAAATCCCATGAATTAAATGTGTATTACCTGTGGTAGAGACTCGATGCTCTGTCCTCTCATCTTGACGACGGTCTCAGAGGAGCTGGAAGTGGAGGAGCTGACGTCTTTGACTATCAGTCCTGGGGAGAACAGATGACAACATTTAGCTACAGAAAGAAACAACAGAATGAAACAACAGCTTCCCTCAAAAACTAAGAATAAATCACTATTTACCTTCTGCATACATTACAGTTCACCCTGGAGGAGTGTTAACTCAAAGTCTACAATGTAAAGAGGTAAAAGTAGAGGAGTAAAGACAGTGAGACAGCACCTGTACCTGAGTATCCGTTTGTCTGATCGGGCGACATGGTCAACATGTCCTCAGTGATGTGGATACACAGCTCCTGGTCCAGAGCCATCTCGTGAAGCTCCTCGTAGTCTTTGGGGTCGTCCACGAGCATCTCGATCTCTGAAGGAACAAATGTTGTCTCAATTGTTACAACTCGTGTTGTATAGTTCTTGTTCTATTTTTTTCCTCAATGTGTATCATTGCTGATCAACTCAACATCAACTCCCCACTCTCACCATCATCATCTAGTATGCGCTCCTTGCCGCTGCTCTCGATGCCGGAGGTGTGCGAGCTCCCGTGACTGGTTGTGGACGAGCTGCAGGTTCGTAGGGGCCTGTGCGGGGCCTGACCCGGGGCCCTGAAGCTGTCCGTCTCGATGCCGGAGGTGTGTGAGCTGCCGTGGCTGGTCGTGGAGTGGCGTGACAGGCGTTTGTGATGAGACATGCTCCCTGCGCTGCTGCCGCTGGCCCGGGAACGTTTGTCCAGGTGGTCCATGTCCAGTTCGAGAGCGTCGCTGATGTACGACTCCCTGTACTGCTTCTTCTCTGAGAATCCCACGATTAAAGACACGTTTTAGTATTTATAACAGATTGGAAATAGTTCAAAATGTTACTTCCATGTGCAAAAACTTGAAACCCCCTAAAGCTAAAGTTAAACATTTTGGGAAATTATTTGTTTTTCTGGCGGATCTTTAGATGAGAGGATACTACTAGCATAAAGACTGGAAACAGGTGGAAACAGCTAGCCTGGCTCTGTCCAAAGGTGACAAAATATGCTTACCAGCATCTCCAAAACTCATTATTACTTATTATCACATTATGTCTCTTTTGTTCAATCAGTACAAAAGTGCAAAAATGACAATTTGACATTTCACAGAGGGTTACTGGTCCCTCCTCTGTGGTTTTTCTGACAAAGTAGCTGCTCAAGGAGTTTTTGATGTAGTATTAAACCAAAATCTTGAGGTTTACAACGTTTATGTTATTATGTTTTGACACACAAGGATATGAAATGAAAGCCCGATATGAACTTGCTGGAAAATACCTTCGTTTTCCTCCAGCCGGCGGACTTGTTTGAGAACAGGCTGCAGGTTCATGTAGAGCCGGTGGCTGTTGCTGAGCAGCTGCAGGAGGTGACGAGAGCGTAACGGACAACCTGTGTAGTACATGAGTTTACGGGCCGACGGCAGACCGTCAGGAAGGATTTCAAACTTCTTCCCCTGAGAAAGTGAGAGGAGAAAAACATTGATTATAGGACACTGTGATTTATAGCAGTTAATAATATAAGATTAAGAAAAAGGAATGTGGATTTTAAATGATGATTGAGTGCTAGAAAGGCCAGAAGGCAAATCTCAGAGGAGGGCCGAAGTCTGTTCTTGAAAACTATTCTGCAGCCAAACACAATGCAACAATCAGTCCATGTATCTGCTCCTCATTTCTTCCTACAGACTCTGAAACTGAGCATTTTTGAGGATTTTCCAGGGAGAGGACATGTTGGCGGAATGGACGGAAAAACTAAAATGGTGGTTTTGTGCTTTCTCCCGCGCTTTCTGGCAAAGGCCGGACCCAACAACAGCTGTCTTTAGTGTCAGCGGGGTTGTTTTCAATACAGACCTATAAACATTTCTGCTAGGGTTTGGACTTTCAAAGGCGACGGGTGGGTTTAAAGCCCTGGAAAATGCAAAGAGCTGCATATTTCTGACCACAAGACTGAGCTTTCCTTTTAGTTAACCAGACGCTTTCAAAGAAACCAGCTTCATCCAAGTACGTTTAAAGCCTGTGCATAGGTAGGGAAGCACATGGGTATTCGGCTTTGTACTATCGGGAAATGAGTTCATAAAAACCAACTGACATTTGCTCATTGACAGTGATTTCCCTATAAAAGATCATTTTCTCTGGGCAGAGGTATCCTTGAGGTTGAAAGATTTCCTGCTCAAATCCCTGGACCAGCAGGAAAACTCTGGGTGGGAAAATGAACTTGAGTATTTGTCTTTGGCCACATCCACACTAATACGTTTTTATGTGGATAACTTTTGCTACACTTACACTTAGCGTCCACACTACTCAAGCGTTTTCGTGCCCCTAAAATGGAGACGTTTGAAAATGCTGCTGACGCCGTTTTAGTTTGAAAACTCCGGGGTTGCATTTTAGTCCTTACGGGCAGAAACGATGGCGCAGAAACCCACATTTGCTTCTTGACTGGGTCTTATCAGTCACAACGTGTCTTTCCCTGATTCCTCACGCCCCTATCACGTGACACTTTTCCAGAAAAAAAAAAACATCTGCCGTGATTACCATGCGACTACCGTGCGACTACCAGTGGTTAATTCAACATGGATAACAAATTACAGGCGTATCTGACCTTGATGTCTATGCTAGCAGCTGTTGTGCAGATACATTCTGCATTTTATAATGCTGCTACTGCCTACATGTGCAGGAGTCCAGCGGCATTAACAGCCATGCGAGTGGTACTTTGCATGTTTTAGAACATTTCTATGTAGGTTTTAGGCATTTTTTAAAATTATTTTGCCTGTTTTAGACATAAAACATGAATATATAAAGGATAGAGGAGAATGTCAGTGTTCCGGGTGTATAAGAATGATGTTGATGAGCCTTAGTACCATCGAATAATGTTTTATTGATAGTGAAAAATTAAAGAAAAATAATATTTTTATGGATCATGCTTTGAGAGAGTCAGTTAACTGTCGCTTTCTGCCGCGTTCATCTCAAATCGCAATTACTGTAATTATCTGCCTTGTAAATCTAAACATCCAAGTCCTAGTTATTACAAGAAAACTGAAAGCTCTGTTATAGTTTATCAAACAATATGATAACCAACCAAACATGGACGCATCATATCAGCCAAATTCCATCATTGAAGGAACTTGATAGGGCTGTCCTCGACCTAAGAAATACTTAGTTGACTTAACACTCATTTTGTTGACTAATTGATTAGTTAATTTAATCGACAGATCTGTAAAACTGAGTTTCTCTACAAAGAATCACACAAAAGTACCACTTTAAGTTTTTAAAATCCAAACATGTTGATTTAACGGCTTCCCTGCTGGTGGTAACTCTATTCTAGACCAAATCCACTCAGCAGCAGACTGGTGTCAAGTGGCAGGTGGTTATTAAAAGGTGTTCAGACGCCACTTAGAAAAGTTTCTTGTTTCATACAGTACACATGGTCGGTCCATCTAAACTCCGCTCAGGACAGCTGGACAACTTTCTCCCCCTTCCAGCGAGCCCTCCCTAACAGGCCACACACATCGAACACTCCCCGCATCACCCACAGGGCCGTTTTTATCCAACAATCCATCAAAAAGACCAGAGACCAGAGAGGCCACTGGCGAGGTCGAGGCAGAGTCTCAGATCCAACATCACGGGACACGAGGGTGATTACTTAATTTCCAGGGGGAGTAAATGAAACTCTCACGGGCTCAAGAGGAGCATACATGCAACTTTGTTTTCTCTTATTGCATCAGAAACACACCAAACAGAAAATGTGCCCCATCCTTCTTGTAAACCTTGACACAAAGACGAGCTAAAGTCATCCCGGCCAAATATCCTGAATACAAAATCCCCCCGAAACCATCGCAACATCTGGTGTTTATTGACCCGCTCGTCCCTCCGCCCTGCTCCGCGCTCTGGCTCGCTCGGCCCGTAGCTGCAGCCGTGGTGGCAGCGGTGTTGGATGACGTGACTCGTGGGTGGGGTGGAGGAGAAAGCCTGTTATTCAAGAGAAGGGTGGGACGGGCCCACGAGAGGCCCTTCACGTCCACAGCGAAACCACTGCGGTTCACTCTCACGACGCTGCAGACGGCAGACGCGAGGAAACCACCGAAAAAACAAGAATGAGGAAAACAGGATGTCTCTACCGTGAACTGTGTGGCAGATGCAACGGTTGTTTGCACCAAAATTAGGCTGACGCTCGCCACAAAACCCTCTGGGACGACAAAAAATGTTTCTCAGGGGCCTTACAGTCATGAAACCTGCTTGTAAAGTCCCTTCAATTGTATAAAAATAAAAGAAGTAGCCAAAATTAGAGTTGCAAGGGCTGGTTTTTGTGCAACAGCAGTGATAACTAAGCAATAATGACCCCTCTGGATTGTGATTAATAGCTGCCTGGCAGTAAACGTGAAGCCGTCAGAGTGAAACAGATATATAGTAAGCTTCTCTGCCCTCCTGCGATAACAGAAACCCTATGGAAGCAAATTAACCGACTGCTGCGCTCAGCTTAACGACAGGCTGACTCAGAGCACAGATGAGGAGATTTAACAGGATTTCCATTAAAGGGCACAGGGACACCAGTGATCATTGATAAAAATGTATATCATATGAGAGAAAATACTGCTGCTGATTACAGGAAAATATGTATACAGTGTCTGCCTGTGTGTGTGTGTGTGTGTGTGTGTGCAGATGCAAGGAAAGTCATCCTAAATCCCTGATTAGTTCCAGAGGACTTGCAGGGCTAAGATAAAACAGCAGTGTGGAGAAAAGAAGCCTTGCGTAAAAATTTCCACGACCCTGAGCAAGAGCTAGGCTTTCAAAAACATTGCCGTAAGCCAGAGGGATGCTTGGGTGTCGTCATCGCTGGAGTGAGTAAAACAAACAAACTGTACCTGAGAAAAATGTGGTGAAAAACGTTGAATGTGACTCACCACAAACACCAGTTTTCCCACGTTGGTCCAGGGGAAGTCGTACAACAGCTGCCTCACAGAGCCGACATTCTTCAACACAGAAGCACAAACACATCAAGTCAATCATTACAGGTGATACGTTTCAGCTGATTAAAAATTCAACAGAGCGTGCTGCACCACACTGTGAAAAACCACCCTCTTTAGAAGTAACTTTTGTCCGTTATTCAGCTCTGACAGTCTTGATTTGTTATTTAAAACAAGTAAGAAATGTGTCAGTGCAGTAATATTTTCTTTATACTTGTTTATTTATAGCTATAACCTGTTAGAATATAGTGCAAAACAGCACAGAGCGATGTTGACATTTTCAAAAAGCAATTTTTAAATATATGACGATATTCAATTTACAATATTTTGTTTAATAACAATGTTTACAATATAAAACAGAAAAAAACAGAGACTTACTTCTAGAAAATTCTTAAAAAATATATATATATATATTTATTGTATTTCTATTATCTGTGATTACTCGTCTCTTTTAGCTATTTCTGTAGTGACTTCTTTTAATGGTGTGTCTCGTCTGTTGTATACGTTGTTGGGGAGAATGATTTGTTACTTCCATATATGCTGAGTGTGTACTATGGTTGTGACAATAAAGAATCCTGAAATAATCGGACCAATTCTTTGTCACATTTTACGAAAATAAACCTTCTAGGACTCAATACAATGGACAAAAATCAATGGATGAGATATAAGACGTTCGCAGTGCTCTTATTGGGAACACATGAAGCAGGAAACAAACAGCAAACAGTAAAGTCTAATCAGGAATCAGTGTCTGAAAAAAAAGAAGAAACCTGCTTTACCTGAAATATTTGGATACCACGTAAAGTCAGTCCCAATGTAAGAGAAGCCTCTACTTCCTTCTTGTCCTGTTGAAAGAGATCAAATATGCATCAGGCAAAGACTGAGTCAAATCTGATATTGTAGAATAACCTGAGATCTAATGAGTTGTCAATGCATCAAATACTCCCTTAGTGAAATAAAACAGATTTGTACTGCAGCATTGATATCTGCATTTAGAGAATAATCGTCTTGGACAGAAACAATAATGTCATCTGTGTTGGAAAAGACGGTACAAGAGACTGTAGCTGCTGCACATCTGATCCTCCATCTCTCACCTTGTAGAGTCTGTAATAGTGGACAGTGACGTCATCAAGCTGGGCGCACTCCTTAATGTATTTGAGGTGCGCCTCCGAAGCCGTGAGAGCAAACTGGTCCTTGTGCATGTTGGGGATATGCCTCAGGATGTACTCGCGGCCGCGCTTGGCTATCACCTGAGCGGGGAGAGGAAGAGGAAGAGGGGAAGTGTCAGGCTTGGCTGCCCTGAAGTTGTGCAGACACATTACAGCAGATTGGCAGCGCAGGTTGCCAGTGAGGGTAATGAAGCTTCCTGCCGCGGGGCAAACAGATGTCAACCTGGAGAGACTCAACGAGAGCCAGAGGCACCGACCGGAAACCCGCTCGCTAAGCTTTGCATGTGGCTTTTTAAGATTTTGTAAGAAAGCTTTCTAAGCACCTAAATCTGTGGGAGATTTACTGTAGGGTAGCGCTCATCATCAAACAATTTCCTGTCGCCGCTGGTTTCAAGTGGCGATAAGGAGGCAGGAGGCTAATTACAGGAAGTGAAGGGCAATCAGACGGGCGTGGCAGTAGCAGCCAGAGAGGTGGATGATTGTGGTGATGGTGGTGGGGGGGAGGGTATAGCCATGTCAGCCAGCATTTCTCAAGATTAAAAAACAACAAAACCGTGTGCCACTTCCAGGACAAAAATAAACTTTGTGTCCCAGTTCCCATTATCCCATATGCTGTCGCTAAAGTGTTTGGTCAGCGTGATTAATGGAAGGTGTCTACAGACACACACACTGTAAACACTGCAGGCCAGGACACCGAACACACACACACACAGCCTGAAACACACCGTTACTGTACATTTCAGCCTCTCAGTCAGTGATACAGCAGTTTATTTTTGGCCTTTTTCAGCTGAGACCTATTTAAGTCACTGATGTCAGAAGGACATTCACTGTGACTCACTGGAGTACCAGACAGACTTTCCATAGAAGGATTTACCCGTCTAATACGGCAATGTGTTTACTTTATTAACCTCACACTTAACACTACTTTTAAGCTTGTTGTGTATGCCGCAGCCTTGCAGCAGAAAGCAATTAAAAAGTCGTACGACAGCCACATAACTGGGGACCTCTGTTGCATATCAGACCCCTCTCTCTAGCCCCACGTTTCCTGCCAAAACATTCCCAAAGTTAGCTTGTTCCAGCTTCTCCAGAGTGAGGATTGGCTGCATTTCTCCGTTTTATATCATTATAAATAGAATATCTTTTGTTTTGGACTGTTGGTCAGAAGGGCAAGACATTTAAAAACTCTGGGGAACTGTGATGGGCATTTTCCTAATGAGCTGACATTTTATAGACAGAACACGTAATTGATTAATTGTGAAAGAAATGTCAGATTAATCGAAAAATAATTGTTAGTTGCAGCCCTAAAAGGCCCAGATATTCATGTGCTAGCTATTAGCTATAAAGAGAAAATATGTCCAGTTTTGTTTGTGATATTACTACAAGATGTGATCTGGTGCAGAAGGACAGGGAAGAGACGGATGTGGTTTGGTGTGAGGAGGAAGGTAAAGGAACGTGGTCAGTCATCATAAATCATCTCTTCTTCTCTGATAAATTCATGCGAGGGCTGAGCCCACATACGGTACTTGTTGGACATACTCACCCATGGGGGGAAGTAGGCTTCAGGTTCAAAGTACTTCCCAAAGTGCTTGTTACGTTTGAAGTTCCCAAGGTCAGCCTGCAGGGCGAAGGCTGCCAGGAGGAAGTAGGCCTCCTCCCGTTGGATACACTGTGAGAGCAGCACCTGTTTCCTCAAGTGCCAGTAGTAGTAGTACCTGGCTGCTCGGTCACTGCGGGGCAGATAAATTACCCGGATTATAAATTAACTGGTGTTAAACTGAGTGATGTTAGAGCAGGTTGTACAGCTGTTTAATTGTGTACGGGCAGCTGACTTACCTGATCAATCTCCCGTTCTCAACGTAATACTGAGCTCTGAAGTGAATGATCATCGGAGGCCCAAACTGGTCGATGCCCTGGAGAAGAAAGAAGTGGAAATCTTTGTTTATTTTCTAAAACAGGAAGAATTTAACATATTTATATTAGCAGCTAGGAAACTCTGCATGACTGTGTCTCAAGCTGGACACTAGTGTTTACCAGCTAGGCTGATCTGGCATCAGTTTATATCCAAGTATACCAAAGTTAAAAGGAGTGTAAATATCAGTCTCTTTGATTTTCTTCTGCTGTTAAAAGATAAACATAAATACAAATGACTGCTCTACAAGTTAAGATAACAGGTTTATCAATAACAAATATAGTTAATTTTAAGTTATTTGTGCTTTCTGATACTGTTCAAGGTTGGTTTACATCAGTTATGTTTATAGAAAACAGTAAAACAGGCCAATAATTTCAATTATGGGACATTAATGTAAAGATAAAACATTTTATGCTTAAATTGGATGGGGAGATTAATACAACTCTGATGTCTATGCGTTAAGTATGGAGCTGGAGCCCTGAGGCAATTAGGAAGCATTTGGAAACAGTTAGCCTGGCTAGTTCAAAAATAGGTAAAATTCAGAAATATTCCTTCCAACACCTCTAAAGCCGACTAGTTCATATTTGCCTAAAGCATAAACAAACAAAAATGTACAAACAAAAATGTGTGGTTTTAGGGAGAATGTAACGATTTCCTGGTGAACAACAGCCAGTCGCAGTGACTTCCTGGAGTCATGTCCTTACAGTGAGGTTTCCAGGTGATGTAATGCAGTCACATATGTAAATACACCGGCTATCTATAATAGAGAGTTTATATTTCCACTTCCAGTGAGCAGAAAAGCACATCCACCTGACGCTGAAGTTTATTTGAATAAATCTTGTGACTCCCAGGTAGAGGATCTATTAAATCCTGTTTTGTGACTTAGGCTGGTACTTTTACAAACTCAATCTTGCCTAGTGCAGCTTTAAAATGGAGACTTAACGTCCTCTGCTCATTTTTAAACTTTCGACTTAAAGTCCCAGCACATCATCTCTCACCTTGCTGGCTTCTCTCTTCCATTCTTTGGGGCAGTATTTGGATAACTTCTGATCCAGTTCCATATAGATGTGTTCATTATCTGTCGGAGGAGGAGAGACACAGGTTTAGCATTCATACTACGTGTCATATCTGTGTGTGTGTGTGTGTGTGTACATGTGGATGGATAGGTGCCTTCATGTGTGTGTAGGCACGGAGAAATCCCCCCTGAATGCGCCCTGTTCAAAGACTCAAGCCTCAGAGCCGTCACATCAGACAGCCTCTGCACTTCCCTTTGTACTCAGAGCCTCTGGTGTTCCTTCTCATTTCTTCACCTCACTGTCAGGCATTAATCTGCTCCTGAAGTGACGCCTTTCATGAGCTGCGGGCCTGCTGATGTGACAACTCTGAGTTTCTATACAATGAAAACTTGTTGAAAGGAGCAGAGCCTCTCTGGCAGAATATCAACACATATTTCTTCTTCATCACATTTGTAAACAATAATGAAGTCTAGACGACGAGAATTATGACTCAAGCTTAAATTCTGAGTAGCAACACAAAAATATGATGTCCTGAATATTCTGATCCACGCTTTGTTTTAGACATGTTCATTTAAAAAAAAATTCAAATTGAGTGATATCTTCCCATGAAGATAGTTTTGGTTTTATTTGGGAACAGTTACAGATCTCCACTGCAGACTTCTGTCGCCATCGTGATACAATTGAGGTCAATGATATTTTGTTTGTGCTGCTTAAAGAATCCAAATGTGACATTTGAAAACTCAACCGACTCATGTTTATTTACAAACCTCAATATGAAAGGTTTTCATTGAGAACTATTTGTGGTTGTACATCTCCAGTAATGTAAGTAGACCAGGGGTCAGTGGTGATACAGTATATGCTTTTTAAGATTTAAGGGAACTGAACATTTGTTTCTGCCAAGTTTGAATGAAGTATGTTTTATGATGATCTGCTGCTGGAACAGCTGATCTCCCAGCTGAAACTACAGCAGCGGCGAGGAGTCTCGGTTGCATGTCGTGCCACTTCACACACACGCACATCTGCACGAATATATCAGGGCTGACGCTGACCGGTTGGAAAATGTTAACATATTGCCAAACCCTAGTCTGCAGATACCAAAAAAAACAATATAACACAACTTCCCAAAGTCTAATATGACATCTTCAACTTGCTTATTTTGGGGGTAAAATAATGCAAATATTAATATTTGAGAGGCTTGAAACTTAAACGATTAGTTGGTTTTAAAAATAGCTGCATTAATTTTCTGTTGTCCGACTAACCGACAAATCTTTTCAGCTCCACGCTGCTTCCACTAGCCATTTAAACTACGTAGGGCATTAGCAGCTCTCAGCAGGCTCACTATATTCAGACTGTCTCAGCTAAACTGTCACAGAAAAGAACACTTTAACTATTCTTTCTTGCACTCATCAATGTCGGATATATTGTTTTTTCATGTGAGGTAAATCCTCCAAACAAAGCCGTGTTTGAACCCGTGTCATGTGTGACAGCCCGGCTGTGGACGCTCTGGTAGGGGGGACAGTGGGTGACACACAGGGAGTGGGTGGCCTCTGTTTGCCTTGGGGATTTCACGCTGTTCAGACAAGCACTTCAGGAATGTCCCACAATCAGACCCATTGGCTCCTGCTCAACTGACCCGCTGGGCCGTCATTGGCTCATCTTGAGGCCAGCTGTCTGAAAACACTGCCTTTGCAATTTACTCTCCCTTTGCAGCCGCCTACAACTGTCACCCGCTGTCTGCCTCGCCACAGTGCAGACGCGGTGACTCATTCCGTACGTACGACCCTCACCGTGCCGTCACCATAAAAACAACTTTAGTCTCGCTGCACAATGGGAGCCAGTCAGGGCGAGGAGGCCCTGGTTCCTGGGAGACCGCCATGACATGTAGGTGAGAGATGCTACGTTTAGGGTAGATTCCTGTTACTCTGCCAAGTTATGGGTCTGAAGAGAGCAACCGCCTAGTTACTGTTTTTATGAGGCTCTCTGACTCTTTGTGATTGCATTCACTTCACAATGTGCATGATGTAACTTGTAATTTAAATACTTTAAAATAAAAATGAGGCTTTGTCCACAAAACTGAATCATCGGTCTCCACTAGTTTATAAATGGAGATGTGAAGTGGCAGAAAACAAAGGCTGGTCTGTTCAGTTGACGGGGAAACAAGTTAAAAAATAGATAAACTGTGTACAGCATACCACAAAACAACATATGGAACTGCACATACAGAGGTAGGAAGCAGTTGTCTGTTTCCCCCAAATGATTCCCTGAAATGAGAAGTCTTACTCTGAATAACGCTGAGTCCAAACAGGTGACAGTCCTTCAGCCTCAGGAGGTCACACACCTGGACCAACAGTTCCTGGCACAAGGTCTTCACCTGAGGAGGAGAAAAGAGGAGAAGGTTCGCTTTTAGCTTTGCAACATCATCTGTTAGCCATTACATTAACAACACAAACATAAACACTCACACATACAGTAAGCTACCCCACCGTTTATGTCTGGTATGTATCTCATGTTCAAACCTGTCTTCGAACCTTGTTTTTGGCCACCATCGATGAAAAATCAAATATTGAGCAGTTGTTATAGAATGAAAATAAATAAAAAACAGCTGTTAAT
The DNA here is from genome assembly GCF_043250625.1 of Sebastes fasciatus. NCBI lineage: Eukaryota > Metazoa > Chordata > Actinopteri > Perciformes > Sebastidae > Sebastes > Sebastes fasciatus. The sequence continues at coordinate 7,571,522 of NC_133809.1, read as the reverse complement.
TTACAGAGATTAAATAAATTCCTGAGGCTTCTGCACCACAAAAAAACTGTGTTTCGTAAGTATCAGCTGACAGCTGCCAAGAAATATTAACCACAATGTGTTATGGAATTAAAAACCCTCTCAGTGTATGCTCTTAAAGAAATAGTTTGACAAGCTTTTTCACTTTCTTGCACAGAGTTAGATGATCGATACCATATCTGTGTGATAAATATGAAGCTAGCAGCCAGTTAGATTGTCTTAGCATAAAGACTGGAAACAGGGGGAAACTGCTAGGCTGGCTCTATTCAAAGGTAACAAAAATCCACCTATCAACAACTCCAAAGCTCACTAATTAACATGTTATATCTTGTTGTGGTTTTAAGAGGGTTATGTGCTGCTGTCTTCAGACAGATCCAGACGTCTTTGTGCTAAGCTAAGCTTCATATTTAACAGACAGATATGAGAGTGGTATCGATCTACTCATCTAACTCTCAGCAAAAAAAGAAATTCCTAAAATGGTGAACTATCCCTTTAACTGTTCAATCTGAGAAAACATGGGAAAGTGTTTCTTTTTTAATATCTTGACGTAAGATTCAACTAGAAATAAAATCACCTATTTTCTAGGGTTGTCAATCGATTCAAATATTTAATATATATATTTAATTCAATAAAAAAAGAATTATCTGTTCAAAATGTTCCTTAAAGGGAGATTTGTCAAGTATTTAATACTCTTATCAACATTGGAGTGGGCCAATATGCTTGCTTTATGCATATATATGTATATATTTATTGTTGGAAATCAATTAACAACACAAAAATATTACAAATATTGTCCAGAAACCCTCACAGGTACTGCATTTAGCATAAAAAAAATATGCTCAAATCATAACATGTCAAACTGAAGCCCAACAGGCAACAACAGCTGTCAGTGTGTCAGTGTGCTGACTTGACTATGACTTGCCCCAAACTGCATGTGATTATCATAAAATGGGCATGTCTGTAAAGGGGAGACTCGTGGGTACCCATAGAACCCATTTTCATTCACACATCTTGAGGTCAGAGGTCAAGGGACCCCTTTGAAAATGGTCATGACAGTTTTTCCTCACCAAAATTTAGCATAAGTTTGGAGTATCTTCTGCCAGTATTTTCACTTAGCTTTAAAACGGAGCCCGCTACAAACTAAAAATCGCAAGTTGTGTTGCATTAAAGAAATTAGTGGCGTTAAAACAAATTTGCGTTAAAGCCTTATTATCACGTTAACTTTGACAGCCCTACTTTTTTCATATTTAAAATAGGTGCACCCTCAATGGAAAGTAGTTCTTTTATAAGCTGAGAGCAGCATTGCTAGATGGAAAAAATATAGTTTACTCACATTGACTATGACATTGAGCGTGTCATCATTGGGCAAAAAGACACAGACACAGCGGCGGTCCTGCATGGCTTTGTTGTTGTGGAAGTGCAGTTTGTTCATCTTCGTGTGGCCAGGACAGGACAGGCACCTCCGCCTGCTACCGGGGCTCTAGGCCCGCTGACGACCCGCCTCCACCACCGCAGGTACCGACACCACCAGTCACTGTATCCCTGCTTCAGCTGCAGCCCAGTAAAGACACACCAGCAGCACCTATGGGCTCAGCAGGCCAAGCAGAACTCACGGGGCAGAGCATGGGGACCCGAGCTGCAGTCAGCCACTGTGGAGACACATCAGACAACATAAAGGATATGTAGATGTTTGAGTGTGAGTTTGTTTGAAGATCTGAATTAGCATATTAAATAGCAAATTTGCAGATGAGCAGGTTCCCATTAAGAGAGTCAGAAATAAAAGACAGGCAGAGAAAAAAGGACAGCATTCCCGTTTGTGTCCATGAATATGTGACATCATTTCAGGGGAATGTCAGTGACTTCCGAGGAACATGTGAACATCTGTCTGGAGAGGAACTGATGAAATGTAACAATGGCATGAAGAAAACACACAGACTGACTGACTCATACTCCAAAATGGACTCAAAAAAATCTTAACTTTAGGTGACTTTAACAAACCAGAAAGACAACACTGCAGCAAAAAGCGATGTATTACCATGCTTGACTTCAGCTATTAAAAAAACGCACAGGGGTTTAGATGTCGACTGGGTGTGACTCTGTTGGCTCTGTAAACCAAACAGCTCCACATTTTCCTCCTGGCATTGCTTTTGTCAACTCATTCAGTTCTGTTGACACGCTTTTGGCTGTTTGATTTGAATTTTTCACCGTCTGCTGGCAAGAGTCAGACTGTAGCTTTGTGTTTGGGAAATGCAAGTATTTAAAATTTCCCTTTACCAACTGTATTCTCTCTTTTGGGTTGGTATTGTTTTGAAAGAAATGCTTACTTTTTCACTAAAAATAGGAACTTTTATTATACAAGGACAACAGCAAAGTGTTACAGGATGTGAAAGAATATCTGCACAGTGAATTTTTGTGTTCGCATTTTGACTTTATCCTGCACCTGAGCCCAAGTCAGGTTAAATATTCACACTTCTGCTTTTATTTTATGACAGTAATGTGTTTCCATGTTCTCTACCAACTATACAACTTTCTCTCTCTCTCACACACCTCCGACATTAACAGTTGTCCTGTGGGCTCGCAGCAAGAAATGAGCCTGAGGACGTGTGAGCCTCTTCAGAGGGTGTGAAAAGTCTCAGACCAGACAAAAGAATGTAAAGGAACAATCAGTCTAGATTATCACTTCTTCCTGTTGACAGTCACTCACCTTGAAGCCATGTTGTCATTTAAACTAGATAGGACGGACCACATTACAGAGTGAAAAACAATTAGCATTTGAAAAGATGCAATCAGATAATTAAAGGATTATTCACAACACAGAACAGTTCAAGTCAGTTTTTGCAAACCACCATAGCAGTATACAATTACTAAAATTCAGGTTTCACTGCAGAGTCATATGAAACTACAAAACCTAAGGAATCCATTGGTACCAACCATGTCATACTAGCTTGTTGCAAAGGAGGCTAAATAACGCTCCAAAATTGCGCTAAATTTTGGCGAGGAAAAATGTTTCTTCAAAGGGGTCCCTTGACCTCTGACCTCAGGATATGTGAATGAAAATGGTTTCTATGGGTACCCACGAGTCTCCCCTTTACAGACATGTCCACTTTATGAATATTCCATGTAGTTTTGGGCAAAAACCATGCAGTTTTTTGCATGCAATAAAAATAGGTTATTTTTGCCTATTCTAAATGGGTGTATTTCTGGTGTGTTCTTTATACTATGACAGTTTTACTTAAATTAGATTTTTTTTTAAATCACATTATATCACCTTGCTTACAGTATCGCAATATATTGCATCGTTACCCCTGTATCGCATCGCCAGATTCTTGCCAATACACAGTCTCCTCAAGCTACTCAAAGTTTGGATTTAAGTCACACACTGTTTGTTCTTCCTTTACAAGCTAGGATAATAAATATAAAAGTGAAAAACCTGCCTTCAAACCACTAAATTGTTACTTTAACAAAGCAAGCACCAGTGAAACAACACCAGAATTACTGATACCAATAAACAGCAGCTTTAATTGTGGGCTTGGGTCCCTGCTGCAAAGTCAGAAAGTGCTTTTCGGACCAAGTACCCATTCAATAAGGCCCGCTGTCGACATATAACACTGCTTTGTTGCAGCAGAGACAGGGAGCATTGAGGGCAGCGCGGCCATAAATACACATACTGTTGACATACAGCATCAGTTCTCATTAACGCTGGTCATTGGATGTGCAGTGTGGCGGCCAACCAGCTACTCAGCAAAGTCTGCTGATGAGCCATGACTGGGACGGCTCCCCGCGCTGCTGCTGACCTTGACTAAACACATCACTGCACACACACACACATATACAAACACATAATGTAGACAAAAATACATCAGATGCACAAATATACACACACACACACACACACACACACACACACACAACGGTAGTGTTCCTGCTCTCTTGCCACGACCATATGTCAGGTGCTACTACAGACCAGCTGTGTGACGGCAGCGGGGTTAATTAGAAGGGAGATCCATCTAATTGGATTACTTCCCTCCATCACTCGCTTCCCCTCCAGAGATCGAGAGTGATGCCAGTAAGCTACGGCAGATATAATATTGGCAGATAATACCTAGTTTTTGATGGTGACACAGAAAAACAATAAAAAATATCGGGAAAATTAGACCATGTCCCAAATAAAGCTGGTTTAGACTCGATTTTTTATTTACAGCATAGTTAAGCGTTGGATTTCACCTGCTGATGATAGCACTACTGCAACACTAGACGTCTGTATTATATGTGATCAGGCCGTATCATGCTTTAGTCATACTTCCATAGTGTTTACATTCTTACATTCGAGTGGGGGACTACTGCCTACTGACTACGGCACCAGTCTGGAAATAGTCGACTTTATCTACTAAGAAACTGTCCAGCACATTCCCCAACGCCTCATAAAACTGCAACTGTTTTTGTACAAATTAAACAAGCGTTACCTTTGGACAGAGCCAGACTATTTGCTTTAGGCTTGGGCAGTATTACAGAATACCAGGGTATTTAGAAAACCCATCTGTATGATTTTTAATACCGTCATAAATGCAGACGTTTCGTTTTCTACGAGGCTGTATTTTAGTGCGCAGTATGCATCATCAGAGGTCAGTCTCTATGGCATAACAGGCAGCTGAGCTCAGAAAGATGACGACTGAGTGTTTTGGGTTTAGTTCTCTTCAAACTACAGTTTATGGCCACATCATTTTATTCAACTACCAGTCTGCCACCACCACCACCCCACATATCATCTCCGTTCAGCCCACGGATGTGTTGGTAACGTTGGTACCTGCTGTTTACAGCGCAACAGAAGTGAGTGTGCAGTCGAGACACATAAAGAGAGAGAGGGAGCGAGTGAGTATGACGTTATCAGTAACATTATGGCTGTGAACGTAGCAGTGCAGTTTGTGTACAGTTGTGGCTTGCTTGCCACCTGCTGCTGATTAAAGTGAAAGGGGTTAGCCCCGAAATTAGCCACAACTTCAGCTCAGGCTCTTAAGGTGGGCCGTCATATACATTCATTTATCGTATACCCTGGTATGGGGTATACAATATATGTCAGGAAGGTATGAAAAAACAGATACCGCCCAAGCCTAGAGGCTAGTATCAATCTTCTCATCTAACTTTTGACATGAAAATCAAAAGGTGTATTTCCTTTAAACAATTCCTTTAAACTTGCTCAATGTTGTCTTCTATATTGGCTATATATAAACACTAGATAATTGATAATGGAGAGCAGGAGGAACGAAGCAAACTAATAAAACCGTGTCTGTCACACTTCTTATCAGATGATGGCTGTGCAACAAAGTTCTGTTTTTTTTAAAAAGAGGACTGTAGACAGAAAGAAGATAATAAAAGTCATTTTTCTTATAGTTCCGGCATTTTCAGAAATTGCCTGAAGCTGTTAATGTGCATTTTGAGAACAATTTGTTCTGGGTGTTTTTTTTGCCAGCGTTTGTAAATCTGCGTACAAGGAAGGAAACATTCACACAGTCAGTTTAATCTCCCCGTAGAAAAGTTAATGGCCCTTGAAGTGGGCTCAGTTGAAGTCATCTCATATTGCATTTTCAGCCAGAAATATGAGTCCTGACTTCCACAGACACATCCCACTTACGACTCGTTTATTACATTGTTGAATGCTAACGGTGAAAGCGGATGCTTATGTTGGTCTCTTGTGGAGACGGGGGTAACTCAGACATAACGGAGTATAGTCATTATTGATGGGTTTAAAAGCCTATTGTGTCATGTCTGGTCTAAACATGAGACATCACCACAGAGGGTATGTCCACTGTGAAATTAAAGGGTGGATTGTCTTACACACTGAGGGGAAGAGAGTGCTGGATAATGAAATTACTGCTGCTTTCCATCCCCCCTTTCGCTGCCGCGTTAAGCGTGATGCAACACTAAAGTCCAGCTAAAGCCACACACACACAATGAGCAGCCAACGGAGCTTCCTCCTGCTCTTTCAAACAGTGATTTTGTCAACGTGGCAAACCTCAGAGTCACCAAATCCCACATTGGGATACAGAGAAAGGGCCTCTGTCACAACTACACCTCATTCTTTCCCTCCTCCACTGACATCAGAGGGGGTGGAGAGTCTCCATGTCCAACTGTTGGACGGCGGAGTCAAAAGAAAAACTTCCTCTGCTTGGAGACGAAGGAACTGAAGGAGGCTGTCACCTCGCTGGTTTAAGAATAGCTTCAGGTGTAGCATATGTCAAAGCTAAGAGAGGAAAAGAAGAGGTAGATATATACAGCAGATAGAGAGAGAGAGAGAGAGAGAGAGAGAGAAAGCAGGAGGGAGAGAGATGGAGAGAGGCAGCGCTCAAAGCTTAGGCATGAAAAAAGGAAAAACTGCTGCAGTCAGGAGAATTCCTCACTAACATCTGCTTCTCATTCCAACAATGGCGGCCTTTGATTCCTGATGCACACAACGAGCCGCACCGCCACCGTCTCCATGTGCCCACAAACGGCATCCTCTGACAGCATCCTAAAACCTGGAGCAGCACACGTGCGCTGTAATCCCTCATCTGGAGCTGGACACTGTTTCACAAACTGATGTTGTTTGGCTTCACCTGCTTTGATAACTACACGGACCATTCAGATACAGTCAATTAGTTGATTAACAGAAGAATAATCTGCAACTATTTTATTAATCGATTAATTGTTTAAGCCATCTTTCAAGCAAAAATGCCAAACATTACTTAATTCAAGCTTCGTCTTATGTGACAGTAAACCAAATGTCTTACGGTTTTGGACTGTTAGTCATATAAAACAAGACATCTGGTACCTTGGACCTTAAAGAAATTGTGATGGGCACTTTTCATTAGAGCTGAAACAATCAATTGATTAATTGTCAACTATTAAATCAATCGCCAACTATTTCAATAATCTATTAATCGGTTTGAGTCATTTCTTAAGAAGAAACATTAAAAATTCTCTGATTCCAGCTTCTTAAATGTGAACATTTTCTGGTTTCTTTACTCCTCTATGACAGTAAACTGAATATCCTTAAGTTGTGGACAAAACAAGACATTTGAGGACGTCATCTTGGCCATTTTATAAACCAAACAACTAATCGAATAATTAAGAAAATAATTGACAGATTAATTGACCATGAAAATAATTGACAGTTGCAGCTATTTTTCATTGTCACATTTTGTAGACTGAAAATATTCAGCAGAAAGAAAATAATAGCTGCAAAGTCTAAATACAATAATCATTTTCATATTTATTTGTCTCCTTTCTTTTGTTCTATTTCTCTGTGCACTATATAGCACTTTGGTTCACCTGTTGTGTTGTGTTTAAAGCTGAACCGATTAGTTGATCAACAGAAAAATTAATCTGCATTTAATCTGTTAATCAAGCTGATTCCAGCTTCTCAAACTGCTTTTTGTTGTCATATGAGAGTAAACTGAATATCTTTGGGTTGTTGGTCGGACAAAACTAGACATTTTGCAATTTTCAGAGAAATCGATGAATTGATTAATCAAGAAAATAACCAACAGATTAAGTGATATTGAAAATAATCGTTGAGCTAGACCTTACTAAAAACAAACCAAACAATACTTATATTTGGATCTTTTAAAGAACACTACAAATAGGTTACTGCAACCGTTTGGTTCAGTAGGGAAACCTAATGCCAGCCAATGGCAACTAAAATATCCCCCAGACTTCTAAACAACAGCTAAAAGCGTGTAAAACTTCCATCTGACAGAAATAAAGAATACCACAAAACAAAACAAAGTTATGGTACTCTACTCACAGAATGAATACTCATGTAGGATCTAATAAAAGACTTTACGATGGGCTGGGTGTATGCAGCAAAAAGACAAAGCAAATCCTAATTTTATGCAACCAATCACACGGGAGGAAGCCGGTTTCATGAGCTGCAGATGCTGACACAAACTGCCCTGCTGAAATATTTAAAAGGACTGCCTTCCAGAGGGTACGACTTTTATAAATAGTGCCAACGACTGGAACTGAATGGGATTTTTTTTTTTCCCGTCAGTTCGCTGCCAAGAGATCTGTTTATTCAGCTGATGAGAAATGTTGCTGAGCTGACGAGTGGCTCTAAATCACACTGGTCACAAGATGGCATTAGCCTTCACAGCGAGACTTCCCTCCTCTTCTCGGTTTAACCTACTGGTACACTAAAAGGAGGAGCTGAGTGTTACAAAATAAACAGGAAAAAGCACGCTAGTGGGGCGACATGCTTGACCACCCAAACCAAACAACTAAACATCTATTTTGGATTCTGGCTGGCTTGTCATGTCGGGAAGTGGCCGACATTATGTACCGGAAACATGCTCATGTGTATTATACTTGGCAAATAGAGCTGTTCTGACTCTGATAATGTTGTCTTACATTTGACTTTCTCTGCTGCCGACAGACGGTGTAAACAGACTGTGACTTGCTGATATTAATAGAGCCTGGAGGCATGTTTAGCTGCTCCCCCATAAATACCTGGATGCTGTGGGTGTGTGTGTGTGTGTTTTTAGCCTTTAAGCCTAATCTGAGAGGCAGAGGGAAAACACACTGCACTATTTATGACCTTGATTCCCATGATCCCTTGCCCATAAGATCATCTAACAGATATATGTCTAACAGGGAGGATAAACAATCTGTGTCTGGCTCAGATTCAAACTAATACTCTGAGAACTTAACCAGATTTTAACGACTTATTACAAGCTGAATTATGGTAATTATACACAACACAGACCCTGCAAGTATAAAATTCTTTCACGCTGATTGCAATCTATATGTTTGCTCATACAAATCCAACATCTGAGGAATTAAACGCCTGCATGTCGCCCTTCATCAAATGTCACGCTCATTAACCTCTGAAGGTCAGGCCTGTACACAGTACGCCACTGTAATGCCGCTGTTACATAATTCACAAAGAAAAGTCGAGGAATTGGATGGTGGGTGGCCTCAGGCTGAACCACAACTCACACAGTAAATGTGGCTGCAATATTTACCATACATTATCTGAATTCACTGGAGAGTCTATCTCACATCATCTAGCTTTTGACTTTCAAACATCCTTTGTCCAGGAATTACTCGGGATTAAGAAGCTGGAGCCCCTTGCTGCTTGATGAATCATTCTCCTTCCTGATGGAGAAATTATTGTGAAAGCAACAGTGAAAGTCTTACACAATGGCTGCCTTCAGTAATGATAACAATCGAAATGCCAACACACCAGCTTCTCAACTGTCCTAGTTGAGTTGTTTGTTTAAGACTTGTGGCACCAGCTATCAGTGCAAAGAGATGTGATGTGGAGACATATCACTGCTCATTCTTGGCAAAGGCTTTATGGACGGATAAAAGTTAAAATTAGGGTTGGGAATCTTTGGGAATCTCATGATTGGATTTAGATACTTGGTGGCACAATCCAATTCAGAATTCTCGGACCAATAAGTAGAAAAGAGGGCACTATTTTCAGGCTCTTACTCCAGTGTGAAACCATTCACTCCTGTCTTTAGTCTGATGAATTGCAATATGAAACATAACAAGCAGTTAAGCTAACTGGTTTTGATGAGATCCTTCCTGCAAACCGAAAAAAAATCTGAGAATAGCTGGAGTACGCAGTTTTTTCTTACTACAAAAAGTTATTTAGAAGTAAGTTACAGTCTCCAGTCTGTATGGCGATAGGGTTGGGTGATATGACCAAAATCTTCTATCTTGATATAGCTAATTTTATATCTCACTAACGATATATATCACAATTTAGCATGTTTTTATAGCATGCTTTCTAGTAATTCAATAAATAAATGATGGTAAAGCCTGTTTTTATATACTCCTGTGTGAATTAAATACTTGACAAATGAAAAGTACTGAGTATTTTCTCATTTTAAGAACTTGAGTGCAAAATTAACATAACAGTTTTAATTGAATTTATAGAGAACAAATAAATAAATATAGACCTAGCCTATATCTCGATTAAAACGATATAGCAAAATACATACAATAGACATTTTTATATCGTTTTGGAGATATATAGTGTCATATTGACCAGCCCTATATGGCAATACTTATCACCGTTGGCTAAATGTTATCCATGATGCTCTACAGTTATAAGTCTTCTGATATGAAACAGTTTGGACCGAGTTATTTTCTGTCTGATCACAGTTGGCTGGATGTTTTGTAAAGTGGTGACGAGTTCAGCACTCAATGAATGATGTCATACAAAGTATTTATGAAATACTTCACAAAATGATTCAGTTATTCATCCGAATTGTTCCAAAACACTTGGCTTGTTTGAAGACAAAACCACTAAATGACTCTTGTGTGTGCACAGCTCTGCTTTTCTTTCAATCTGTCAACAATTTTTGAATCAATAAAGAATTGCATAAGATGAGAATCCTGATTTTTATGTGAATCAACTTTTTCCTCTAACCCTTTTTTAAATAATCACCTCCTTTAATATGTATGGAACAATCCGGTGAAATATGACACAAATATGTAACCGAGAGCTCAAGTAGCAAAACTCGATGAACTCAGTGAAGAACAACTTAAGCTCGGTTACCTATGGAAAAATGATTTCAACATTCATAACATCTGGCGTCCATGTGGTGTGAGCACACATGCACACACACATCTCAAACCGCCGGCACTGCCAGACATGTTAGAACAGAGTCAGCAGTCGCTCCCTTCCCTCCCCGCCCAGCATTCAGGCTTGGACCGAGCATGAGTAACTCCACACAACTAGCAATCGCAGTGCAACGCACCGCAGAGACGTCAACCCGACCATTACGTATGCTGGAAATAGAGCGGGCGGCCTTAAAGGAGAGGGTGAAACAATGAGCTGCAATTATAGCAAACCCTAACCAAACCCTGTTGTTTTGTTTCTTCCGTTTTGACAGAATGAAAAGGACTGTTGCAGGTGATCTGATGTGTTTCCTGTGTGGGGCTTTAGTAACAGGATTGTCCGCTATCGTTTACACTGTCACACCTGAGGAGAGTCACAAGACTGAAACGTGGTATGTCTTTTCCTTTCAGGTAAAACGTTTCAGAAAGTTAACTGCTGCATTTCATGATATGGAAAGCATTTCCTTTAGCCGACAGCCTAAAGATGACCTCAATGCAAAGACAAAGTAAAGATAATATAAGTCCATAATTTGGCATGAGTGTTCACCCTACGCCAAAACCCAAACAAGACTTACAAATGGAATTACAACTATGCTACTGAGTACGGGTGTGAAAAAAATCGATTCACTTATGTATCGCGATTTTTTAAATGCCAGAATCGATATATTTGCTTCATTTGAGTCTATGCGGAGGTATAAGGAAGTTACTGTTTTAATTGTTGTAGTCCGAGTAACGTGGCGTCATATCCGTCAACCAAAACAAACAGTAGCCGGCCCCAGCGAGCCGAAATGACAAAGCAGAAAATGGTGGAGGGTCTGCATGGATACGACCTGCACCCTTACATGTTAAATCCAAAGTGGTAAACACTACACATACAGTAAAGTAACTGTAATGTGCAGTCAAGCCAGCCGTCACTCTCATCTTCGTGTTCAAATCGGCCGGCGCTACAACTGTAGAGCATCCATATACTGACATTTATGCTAAATGCATTCAAACGGCCCCGATAGAGCTGACCATGGATGTAGAAAGAGACTACATACATACTGAAAATCAAACATTCTTACTGTATTAATTTAGATATTTTCCAAAGTAAAAGTCCCTAGAAGTGCATGATTCAACTTTTTCCCATGGTCTACTGTTAACAGTTAACAAAAATCACAATAAATCATAACATCGTATCACAGTACTTGTAGAATCGCAATACATATCAAATCGGCAAGTATCGTATTGAATCAGGAGTTAGGTGTTTCGTCCCAGCCCTAATAAATATGCTGCGAGGAGCTATTCCTAAACTCATGTATCTGGAGTTACTGTGACCAATCCTACCAAAATCAACTAAATATCTTACAGGAAATAGTGAGAGCTGAAGTAAGAAGCGTGTGAGATAAGCCGATAATATCCTCACGGGGATGCTGGCAGGTTAAATCTCTCTGGTCCACTTCCTTGAAAGGACTCAAGCTTCACTCAGAAGGCCAAGTAAGCAGAGGGGAAAAAAACACAATCCAAGGAAAAGAGAGAAAGGGAGACAAATGCAGGAAGAACTGACCCATTTTCTTTCTTCTGTCCCCTTTGGTGAACTTGAAACATGGATTTGTGGAGTCATGCAAAATCATTGAAGTTGCAGAAAAAGCATGCAACACTGCTGGTTTTCTTTAGAGCATTTTCAGGACTGAAATGGACATAATTCCACTCATAAAAACAGACTAATCTTTAAAAACACATGGCCACCTCTCTGGAAATCTACCTGTTTTTCCTTAACTCTATAAAAGCTGATTTTCCTGAAGGTTTGCATCCGAAAGCAGCTTCATGGACTAGATAGTGATATGAGTGGAGAGCCCAGGGCACCTGTATAACTTACACCAAGCAGGATATCCGACTGCGTACACACCCACATACAGTAGGTGCAGTGGAGATAACACATGCAATCCGACGGTAAGAGATAGAGTTTCTCCTTGTTTATGGCAATAACAGTAATCTCATCCACCCCCAATTCCTCAGTTACATTGTCCCGATCCTCAAAATATGGTTCCTCTTACACCTTATCTTCTAGCAACAAGGCCAAAGGCAGATTGAACGATAAATTCAGGGGAGAGCATTTTATAAACAAGCTTCTGAAACGGTATAAAAATCCCCTCCTAGTGCACGGTGTATCAGGCTTTCCTGGGAGAATTTGCATAGTGAGGAGACGATTATTTAAAAAGCGTATAACAGGTTATCTTCAGTTACCTATGTATAGCAGCGCACCACAGATGCTTTCTTCTTCAGCTCAGGTACTAACAGTTTTTGTATTCACGGCGTAGTTTTAGCATCAGAGAAAGCCAGCCCCGAGGCTACGGATTCAGTTGAGCTTTTGATGCTGAGTTTAATACGGAGGAAATCACTGATAAGTTCAGAAAAACAACAGACCCAGCACTCACTGAAATATGTATGGAAGAAGGACTGTTATATGTGGTTTCGTGAGTAAAAGTACAATAAAATGAAGGTTAAAAGCACCAGAACAAGATACTAAAACATAGCCGTTACTCACATAACGTTCTATGTGTAAGGGGGGATTGCCTTGTGCAATTATGGGCTATCCCATCGCCATCACACATTCCAACACACATTCATCTGAATGAGTCACCGACACACACACACCAACCATCTTTGTTCACACGTTTCCTTTTTGATTCCTAATCCGGCAGCGCTCTTCCTGTCCAGACAACACCTGCACCATCTCTCTCCCATTCACGTTGTTTCAACACAGAGCCAAGACAGCGTCGCAATCACAAAAACATGAGTTGTTTTTCTTCCGTCCCCCCCCCCCACAGCTGGAGCAGAGACCTGGCCGGCATGTAACACACTGCATGCTGGGGAATGGGCCACACAAGGTAGCTGATTAGCCTACCATGTGTACTGGATGAGTTTCAAGTGTTAACAATCCTCACAGGGGATCCCCTGACTGACTGATTATGATTTCATTAGTACATTGCAACAAACATCATTGTGCACCATTTATGCCAACACAGTCTCACGGCAGTTTGTGAAATAGTCACGAAATTTGATCTATTTGATTCGTGTACACAGACACGAATATCCATTTTTTTCGTAACACTCAGCACAATTTTCAACAACATATTTTTCAAGCTTTTTTTCTACGAATGTCCAAAAACACGACACACGTGTCAATTTCCGCTCCACTCTTTTCAAAATAAAACGACTTAGTTAGGTTTAGGAATAGATCAACTTGGTTAGGTTTAGGCAACAAAACTACTTAGTTACGCTTAGGAAAACATTGTCGTTTGGGTTAGAATATCTACGGGAATGCTGAACCTTAAGTGGAAGTTACGTGACAAATAAATCGACTTTGTCTTCTGGTTTCACACGGGTCACGAACACTGGTCTCCTGGGTGAAAGTCTTGTGTTTTTTCGCCGCTCTTTATACTTCCTGGTTCACAATTATGTGGATTACATATGAATTGATTTTGTGCTGACCATCACGAAAAAAAATTTTTTTAAATTTGTGTCTCTGTACATTAATCAATACATTCAATTTCATGACTATTTCACAAACTGCTGTGCGACTGGGCTGTCTACGCAGTGTGCAACGTTTATTATATTACATTAACCACCTCTTTATGACTTGGCAAAGGACCTATGAGTGACAAGGTAGTTAAAACAAGCAACCGCAGGACACAAGATAGCAAAGCATCCTCTCTGCTGAAGTGTCCTTGAGCAACATCTGACCTCTGACATCTCTGGATACAGAGTAATTTGCTTTGAGAGTAAAATTATTATGATACTACACAGCATCACCAAATCTATAGAAGAGTGGTAGACCCAAACAATGTCCACAGCCTAAAATAAGCTAAAACTTTGTAGGACAACATGAGGGTTCCCATTCCCTTTTTTCCCCTGATTGCTCTCTGGTGTAATATTAAACAGGGTGGGAAATTGTTGACATTCCTGAGTACTAAGAAAACAACTTTGCTTGTTTGTCCAGAAGAGAAGAGAAGAAAAGAAAAGGGGGGATTTGCAGCTCCAAACAGGATTGGTTAGCATAGAGTACACATCTTTTTGTGCCATCCACTTTGCAGTAGTGTTGAAGGTGACGTTGTGGATGTGTGGGGGGGGGGCATTGCTGGCATGGTAATTACACAACAATAACAAGGAAGGAATTTGTGTTACAAAGAATCCCCTATTTTACCTTTACAATGATACTAACTTCACCTTCGCTTTTACCATGAGGTCACCAGGTTGGTTTTAAGATAAGATAAGATGAACCTTTATTAATCCCTGCAGAGAAATTCAGGTGTCAAAGCAGCAACATCAGCAAACGTCAGCAAACAGAGTGAAACACAGGAGAGGTAAAGCTATACAAAAATTATAAAAACAATAATAGAGATATAAAAGATACAGAGTGAATGGGTGAACATAGTGTGTGCAGTCAATAAATAAATGTTGTATGTACAATAAATAAATGTAATATGTACATATGTGCAGTCTATAAAGTGGTATATAGGATGTATAGTGTAAAGTAAGTGTATATAGGATGTATAGTGTAAAGTAAGTGTATATAGGATATATAGTGTAAAGTAAGTGGTATATAGGATGTATAGTGTAAAGTAAGTGTATATAGGATATATAGTGTAAAGTAAGTGGTATATAGGATGTATAGTGTAAAGTAAGTGTATATAGGATGTATAGTGTAAAGTAAGTGGTATATAGGATGTATAGTGTAAAGTAAGTGGTATATTGAATGTATAGTGTAAAGTAAGTGTATATAGGATGTATAGTGTAAAGTAAGTGGTATATAGGACGTATAGTGTAAAGTAAGTGGTATATAGGATGTATAGTGTAAAGTAAGTGGTATATAGGATGTATAGTGCAAAGTAAGTGGTATATAGGATGTATAGTGCAAAGTAAGTGTATATAGGATGTATAGTGTAAAGTAAGTGTTTATAGGATGTATAGTGTAAAGTAAGTGTATATAGGATGTATAGTGCAAAGTAAGTGTATATAGGATGTACAGTGTAAAGCAAGTGTATATAGGATGTATAGTGTAAACTAAGTGTATATAGGATGTATAGTGTAAAGTAAGTGTTTATAGGATGTACAGTGTAAAGCAAGTGTATATAGGATGTATAGTGTAAACTAAGTGTATATAGGATGTATAGTGTAAAGTAAGTGGTATATAGGACGTATAGTGTAAAGTAAGTGTATATAGGATGTATAGTGTAAACTAAGTGTATATAGGATGTATAGTGCAAAGTAAGTGTATATAGGATGTATAGTGTAAAGTAAGTGTTTATAGGATGTATAGTGTAAAGTAAGTGTATATAGGATGTATAGTGCAAAGTAAGTGTATATAGGATGTACAGTGTAAAGCAAGTGTATATAGGATGTATAGTGTAAACTAAGTGTATATAGGATGTATAGTGTAAACTAAGTGTATATAGGATGTATAGTGTAAAGTAAGTGGTATATAGGATGTATAGTGTAAAGTAAGTGTTTATAGGATGTACAGTGTAAAGCAAGTGTATATAGGATGTATAGTGTAAACTAAGTGTATATAGGATGTATAGTGTAAAGTAAGTGTAAAGTGCGCCAGTGGTTAGAGTCCAAGATGGTTGTGGATAGTGTATGTTTAAAGTTCTTAAAGTCCTCATAGTTCTCATATGGGGGTCAGTTTTGGTTGTGGAGCCTGATGATGGTTTTCAGATAAAGTTAGTGATGAAGTTAGTACACGATAAAAACGGTAAACAATTTAAAGTTAATCAACTATCCCACTTTAAACGTTAAACATGTTTGTGTCATAACAAGTAAAGACAAAATGCCTCAACTAATAGAAACAAATGGTTAATGTTAGTTACTCATAGAGGCAACATTCCCTGTATAATATCCTGGCAGCATCACTGTTGGTGAAGCAACTTCCCAACTTTGCATTGCAACAGCTTTAAACAATACAAAAATACTCCTATAAACTGATACACACATAAAATAACCATAAAAGCCACTTCATATTTAACATTTAAATGGGTTAGAGCAGCTGAAATGACGTCACTGCTACTGCAAAACTAACCGTTAAAACCGTTAACATTTAAAAACGGCATAAAAAGCATCAAACCAAGTGGAGCAAAACTCACCTTTTTAATGAGAAAACAAGTTATTCCTTTAAAAAAAAAGTGTGTTAATCCGAGCTGGTTAATTTGGCGTTCTTACAAAAAACAGAAAGGAAAAGAAATCCACAGTTTGGAAAGACTTAAATTAAGTTTCGGTGGAAGAGCCGCTCTGTTGTTGCCGCCCTCTTCGACTGGAGCCTCATTCTGTCCCTGCTGGAGCCCTAACAAGTAGATAGGAATACATGTGGTGGTGGGTGGAAGCGGGAAAGGGGGGGGGGACCGGGATGAAGATGAAGATTTTGGAGCAACGACGCTGTCACAAACAGTCACAAGCAAAACATATTATTTTATAAACTCAAAATGTACTCAGTAATACACTTCATGATATTAGTGTGTGTGTTTATGCCCGCTAATCTCGAGAATTACCTTGCACACCACCCCCCTAATGGAATGTTCACTTGGTATCGCCCACGGCTGCCTCTCATTCCATTCCTCCAGACTAGTGATGGGAATTCCGGCTTTTTTTAGTGAGCCAGATCATTTGGCTCAGCTCACCAAGAAGAGCCGGCTCTTTCGGCTCCCAAACGGCTCTTCGTTTTTACCACTTCTGCCTTTTATAATTTAGACAAATTTAGAGCAGTTTTGACCTATGATTAGTATGTGTGCACATATATCTGTTTGTAACTTTTTAAGCGTATAAATCTACCGGGTCGGGACCCATGCGCGCTCGCATATGCACGCTCGCGTGTGGCTGTAGTCTCTCTCCTCCTCTGCCTGCTTGCCATCACTATCACACCACGCGCGCTCTCGCTGTCTCGCTGTCTCGCTGTCTCGCTGTCTCGCTCCACCTCTAGATGTGCATGCGTGCTCACTCCACACTGTAGAAGAGTTAGTTTAGCTCTGAGAATATCTAGTGAATGTATAGTGGACCTTTGTGCAGAAATAAATGCTGCAGCTCCTCCAGACCAACAGAGGTTTCCCGTTTCTTGTGAAGTGACGGGGCTCTGCAGCGAAAAACTTTATCGTGTCCGACAGGGTGCCGGTGTCTCCCTGCGTGTGCAGTCTGGAGACAATAACGTTTCTCTTCCTGCTTCAGCCGTGGAGGCTGAAGCAGGAAAAGCCAACACTAGGATCAGCATTGATTCATGGAGAGACCTTCGTCTGGTCAGCTAACATTACTGCCAGGCAGGAGAAATATAGAGTGATATTGTGGTTTTAGCTGACGTGTGTCGCCTCACTGTTTTGAGCGACGCTCGTTCATGTCTATTTAGAGCGAGCAAGCGCGAGCCTGACGCTGACTTTCGTTGACTTAACGGCCACAAGTGTCGCTGTTAACAAGCATTTCTGATTCTTACAAACAGTCCCTTTAAAAGAGCCGGCTCTTTGAACCGGATCGTTTGGGACTGACACATCACTAGAACTCTGCCGCATTAATTCTGGAAGTCTGCAGAGAGAAATAGTAACGGCGTCGCCCGGATGCGCATGTATTAAAAGCGCGCTCAGAAAAGAAAGTTTTGTGATGTAGTGGCAGTTTATTTTAACACTCTGCAAGCTGGGTTTCTATTATAAGCCCTTTTTTGGACCAGGACCATTATGAAAAAATGCAGTAAAACAAACCTCTGTAATAAATCTTTTCACAAGGATAAAGGAAGGACTCCCATTATAAAATACCCAATGATATGATATCATTGGACATTAAATTATCATAATGCAGTATAGCATAAGATGACTTTCAACTTAATGAGAAGTCAAATTGTAACTGCCTGTATATAAATATTGTAAGGGGGTAAGTGAGTTTTGTTGGATCAAAGTCAAATTGACTTTAAATCAAAAGACAGTTAAATTAAATTATGTTAAATAGCGTCAATTGAGGGGTAGAACATTCACAATAATATGCACATCATCTTTACTATTTCTGTTAGATATGTTATATAAGTGATGATTGCATTGTCAGAATTGTTGTCATTGTCCCATTCTTGATTTGTAATATTGATGTTATTGAATACAAATAAATAAATAATAATAAAAAAATTGAATAAAAAGCATATTATTTCAGAATCAGAATCAGGCTATTGCTAATTTGACTGGGCATCTTGGTGCATAACAATAAACATAATAAAAAGCAAATACTACAAAGGTCAAGAATCATAAATAGAAAAAGTGTACAATAAAAAATATGGAAAATACATGAAAAATATGTGAAATATATCTGTTTTTTTAAATGATAAGATGTTAACAGTTTGTTAACAGTTTTGTAGCGCATTACACCATCAATGCTATAATTGATTACCTAGAATAACAATAACATACTATATACATTACCAAAGTGCAAGTTACAATTTTTGTTTTACAATAAAATATAACAAACAAGCAGAATATGTTATAAATACAGAAGAACTCTTTTGCAGACTGTTTTCTGCTTCCTAATTCAAATCTGAGCCAGCAAGTAGGGAAACTAGGAATGTGGGAAGCCAAGAGGATGCTATGATATTAAAGCACCGCCACCGTTACATAAGTAGGAAAAATGTAAGGCTGAATGGACACCAGCTGTGCCTTGATAATAAATGTGCTTCATCTCCATGTTTATTAGGATAAATTCCTTGTATACTGGACCCTTATGTTTCTCCTAAACGCCTGTCCTCCCCCTTCATGATGTCAGCCATAGGTTTAAAAGTGAGGAGCGCCCCTCTTTAGTTGACATGGTGACCTGTAATTAGTGCTCGGGGGCCCAGATTCTGCTCAAACCTGCTTGTCAGGGAGAGAAATGGAGTGGCAAACATGAAAAGGGGCGTGGAAGTGTGCCTGGTCAAACCAGGCTAAACCCCCTCTGGCCCAGATTGCACACGGCTTTGAAGTGACATCAGAAAGGGACCTGTGGACAACAAAGCTACCAAGAGACCATTATCTTCAAAAAGAAACCTGCAGACCACAATCCCTGGATCAGACAGCAAAGTGATCAGGTTACTGTCGTGTTTGAAGCTGCGAAAAGAGTCAAAATGTAAATTTGGTGGATGATTGGGAGTGGCACAATGTGTGAGCTGGCAGCACCTCTTCAGTTACGCAACATATTTAAAACAGTTTCATTCATAATTTTGGTTCTGCCCTCTCTCTCCTTGTGGACTGCTCATATAAAGAGTCCTTGTCCTCTAAACACAATCCATAACCGCTGTAACGAATGTCACTCCAAACGTGACACATCTGACATGTTGTACGGCTTACATCCCCCCCTCTTCCTTCCCTTTTCAAACCGCAGAGTGCTTCCAGTCTTTTTAGTCTGCATTACCCTGGTCTTGATTTGATTAGCTGTCTCTGGCCGGTGGTGGAGGTGCAGCGGGGAGCAGGTTGGGCTTTTGGTTGAGGCAGTATCGGACTAATTGAAATAACTCCCTCTGTGTTTGTGTTTCCCCAGGGGAAGATGAGTGGCCCCCTCCCCTCGTCAGGCTTCAGTCATCACGGAGAGTCCTTGCCATCAGCCCTTCTCTTAGATTAATGTGACACATGCAGCGACTCCAACCCCCCAAAGCAACATAACAACACAACACTTTTTCCTATTTTGCTGCACTGTTACACTGAATGATAAAACACAGAAGTGATTAAAAACATTTATTGTAACCATTTACAAATGCACCGGGATGCACCGATCCAGCTTTTTCAGTCCCGATAGCGATACCTGGGTTTTGAGTATCGGCCGATACCGAGTACCAATCTGATACCAGTCTTTTATTATTAAGCTGTATGCCTCACTGTGTGGAAGTGACTGGGATCATTCTTTTATGCATAAAACAATATTAGGCTTTGCTAACTTCGTAAAACAAAATTGAACAAATAAATAAATGATAATGTACAGCGAGCCGGTCATTGTTGTAAAACAAACCCCAGACAAGGCGATGCTTCGCGTTGGGGTCTTGCACAAAAATCACCGGCTAGCTGTACATAATCCCACTTATTACATGGCTACTTACTTAAGAAATCAATAATTCGACACAAAAATGGTCCGCCAGAGTCCAACATCAGAACGGCGTCCATAGCAACGGCTGTTTTACATAGCAACGGTCTGTTATAAAGAAATAACAGACCGTAAAACAGTAAAAAAATCATCTAAATTAACAGGAATTTCAATTCAAGTGTAAACCTTTTTTATGCAGCAACAAATTGGTAAAAAACTAAAATTCCAGTATATAATGTATATAGTATATAAACAAAGAAGTGAATTGAACAGATTGGATCAATTGTCACGATACCCGATCCCCAGCTATTTGAGTATTGACTCAATATCAGATCCATTATCAGTGTTGTTGTATCCCTATGTACAAAAGCTGTACACAACCAGAGAGAAGATATTCTATGGAACACTGTAAAGAAATGTACAGATGAGCAAGCACATAAGGGTTCAGTTTGTGTGTAAAACTATAAGGCCAAAAGTATGTGGACATCCAAACATTGCACCCATGTATGTTTTTTGAACATCTCATTGCAAAACCAAAGGCGATGATATGCTGCTATGCAAGCCTTCTGGTTTCAGGTTTTCACAAGATGTTGGAACCTCTCTGCAGGAGTGATGTTGTTGCAACCTTTACGCTGCCATCTATTTAGTCTGAACTTTATTGTAGTGTGGTCACAATTATTGCATTTGGAAGGTGTTGTGGTGTTCTAAGAAGAAGTAATGCATTCCTCAGATTTACTGGAAACTTTATTTTGTCTGCACACTACAACAATTATGCACATTTGAACTGAACTCGATGACCCTTTCATTTTCTTTGCCTTCAAAAGAATGCCGACAACAAACATGTGTTTTTTGAAACTCCTTGGACATGAAATCTAAGAAGCCGTGCGTTCAGTCAAATCGCAGCAGATGTTGTCTAATTGTGGTCATTTTGGTGCTCTGTTGTGCAATAATACATACCGATCTCACTGAGCAATGTTGGGTCAGGAGAGGTGGAAGCTTCCTGCGTTTGAGTGCCAGATCAAACACACTATCTGCATGATATCATGTTTATTTTATGTACTTTTTGTTGAATGGGTTTGAGTGGAGGTCCACTCTGAGGCAATAAGGCAGATGGCTGGTCAGTTGCATGAGATCCTTGATTCAATATTGTCGCCCCTCAGGGAAATATCAGGGAAATAAGGGAGGGGTATCTGCTCGGAGGATAGATTACTAAGTGTTAGGAAGCTCACAAGGTGCACTCCAGAGCACAGTAATTCTACCGGAGAGCATATGAAACAGACCACTTGAAAGTTTTTAGACTGAACTTCCACATCTTGCAATATTGTAAGGAAAGTGCAGCCGTAATCCTGAAGCCCTGGTGCGCTGTAAAGTTCGCTGAAGAACAGTAGTGTAGAAGATCCCTGCAGGCAGACAGATAGATGAGGGCATTGATCTGAGTTATTGTGTCAAAGCCCTCTTCAGATTCTGTCTGAGCATCCATTAATTTCTCTGTGGCACCAGAAGTGGCACAGTAAGCAGAAATAATGGAGCAGAGATTAGACAGCTTGCTCTATTGTCTCATTATTAAACACTCAAAACTGTTGTGGTGCAGCTTTTGATGGCAAATGTCAGTAGCTCCCTAATATTTTCCCCCCATTTTCCCTCTAGATTTGAGCATTGTTTGTTCTCATTGTTGATAAAATGTGATTCACCAACAGAACTTGTATTTTTTTTTTCATTGTTTTACTGAAACAATTGCTGCTGTATTTGCTGACACAAAAGGGCCAAGCATTCGCCGCTGGAGCATTCAAGTCATACTCACATCTGCACCGTCACCAGCTCGCTTCTCAATGCACAGAGAGAGAGAGAGAGAGAGAGAGAGTGAGAGAGAGAGAGAGAGAGAGAGAGAGAGAGAGAGAGAGAGAGAGAAATATAAACAATGGAAGAAAGTGAGAGAGTAATGGATGGGGGGGCTGGAGGAGTGCGAGTTACCAGATGGTACAGTGAAAAGAATACACAATGGTAACACTACACTGGCTTCATTCACTATGCTTATGTAAGCCTATACCGCAATAGCATATGCAGCTCAGATGTAGAATGTAGCATTACGTCGGCATCACTGGCTTGGGACATAGTCTGTAAAAACATCCCTTCCATACTGCTTAAAAGACATAATATTTTATTTATAGATACATTGATACAGTATCTTGGAATAGCTTCAGTATTGGAGGCCAAAGAGTTTATTATCTTAATTAAAAAGAAAAAAAAAAACGTCTTTATTTTTTAGACTTCTATTTATTGGTATTTTTTCCATTATACAAAATATAGTCATCTTGACAGCTTGACATGTAGATACACAATCTGTTATCCCCCCTTCACCCTCCAACTCCCACATCCTCTCATCTAGGGTCACACAAATACATACAGAAAGAGGAATAAGATAAATAATAATAATGATAGTAAAAGTAGATAATTGGGAAAAAATATTAGATAAATAAAGATAATAATAACAATAATAATAAATACATAAAAATTATATCAAAAAATAATTTAAAAATAATTTAAATAAATAAATAGGGTTGCAACTAACGATGGTTTTCATTATCGATTATGGTAGTCTGACGATTATTCTCTCGATCAATTGATCCATCGACCGATCTTTTAGTCTACAAAATGTTCGTAGCTTTTGCCATCATTTCTATTGGTCATGATAATATTGCACTTGCCAGATAAAATGCAACAGTAAGACCTGTTAACACAACACTAAAATGAAGTCTGATGGGACAAGAAACTCGAGCAGTCAGATGATCAGACATCTACTACCACTCTACTGGATGATACAATCTAAACACATCAGGATAAAACAACCATTATTTTGTTAGCATCCAACCCACTGATACGAAAGAGAGACACATGCTTGTGTCATTTTCAAGTACTCTTTCCTACCTTGCATTCGTATCACTGCCACGTTTTACTTTTACAGACTGTCATCACAGAGAATCATCTGAATGCTCGTCTCCCTATGTGCTGTGTGCCCTGAAGTAATATGAGCCATACAGTATACAATATGTCATGCAGAGGCATGTTGTTTTGTTTTGAAATGCCATCCACATGGCTAATGTAGCAACACGGGGTCGAGCTAGGAGCTGTGAGTCGATACGGGACACATCCAAGCACCAGCTGTCATACCTGGCCTCGGCCCCGTGCATTCACACAGCCACCGGGCTCTATGTCAGCATTCCTCATATAGAAGATCACTACCACTATTATACCTGCTCTTCATTTAGGGACTATAATCAAGTAGACATCTTTACTGACAAGTCAAACTGTGGTGTTCTTGCACTACATTTCCCAGAGACAATTGCATGTATCTTTGAAGTCTAACAAACGCTTTGAGTGTATTTCCATCCTCATAAAACATTTAAAAAGACATTTAAAAAAAAATATTGCACCATGTACAGCCATCTTTTCTAGCAGTCTTCTTCTTCTCAGTCTTTGTGGGCATATTGCTGTTTGCGTGTTACCACGGTTACCGCCACCACCCTTTCAGTGCTGTTCAGATCAGCACAAATGTTTATATCTTGTCGCCCCTTGTCAAAATCTTGTCAAAACTGAGATCCATTCTTAAAAATAGTGCTCAATAATGCTACTTTTGGTCAAAAACTCAAATTGTATTAATAGTCAAATTTCCATTTTTTACAGATTATTCATCCAATGTTTCTGAAAAGATCCAGGCAGCGTCCAAGATTGCATACCATGCACTACATGTATTGTATGCAATTCATGTATTATTTGTTTCATACTAAGGTTTTGGACATACTAAAATATATTGTATACTGTTTTAACGTACTAAATAGCATCTGAGTATGGAATTTTGGACGCAACCCCAGTCTGTAGTAGAATCATTTTGTCAACTAAGGTCTTAAGATGCTCACTTAAACTTTTAAAAGTTTATTTGACAACCTTTTGTACCACTTGCCTTTATTTTGCACCACAGTTCATTTTTATGCCTCCACGCCAGCGACAGTCACCCATTCTCATGAACACGATACCTCAGGAACTGAACCTGGAGGGAATTTCTTCAAATTTGGCACAAACGTCCACTTGGACTCAAGGATGAACTGATTCGAATTTGATGGTCAAAGGTCGAAGGTCACTGTGACCTCACAAAACACGTTTTGGGCCATGAATTCATAGGCTATTTATGGCAATCTCACACAAATGTCTAATTTAACAAATGACGAAATTTTGGACAGATATGATCGAAACTGCAACTTGATTTGTTGGCGGAGACATACAACCGCGAGGCGCTAATTCTAGTTTTGGAGTAGGTGTTACATTCTCTGATCTCACTTTCAATCAATCAAACGTTGACTGGAACTGCCCGTAGCACCGGACATCATAAAGATCGTTGACGGGTACATGTGCTAAATTATTAATTGCAGGTATTGAATGCAATTCAGAGAACTGCATGATGCAAAATGTATATGTGCTTTGCCCATGTGTGGCCTCTCTGACCACTAAGAGATCAGGACAGGAGGGTATTGAACTACTGAGATAGATGGCTAATGGACCTTTTTATAACAATCGTAAACTATTATTGATTCTCTCCGTCTGTCAGTGCTAGTTGCTGTGATTGGCCACAGCCAGAGAGTCAGTGTGACTCGATTCCGGTCAGTCACAGCTGGTCTTTGTGCCTTTGAGCAAGGTTAGTGAGAAGGAACGAATGGATGGCCGGCTGTCCTCTGGCCAAATTCAAGCTGAGGTCGACAGAGGATTTGTCCTTTACGGCTAATGCTTGGGTTGGCAATACATTTCTCCCATGTCGATATTGCAGCGTGTAGTTATTGTAAATATGTATTGAATAGAGGCATAAAAATAGCACAGAGCTGAACTATGAGATCTCAGCACCTTGGGCTGGTGTTCAGGCCGTGACTTGTGTTATTAATAACTACCATACATTAATATTGTGTTGTCTGGCAGTCAAGGTTAAAGTGTGTCAGTGAAAAGCTCCTGAGCAAGCAGTTACCTTGTGACTGATGTTCACAAACACAGGAGGACACCTCCAAAACACTTCCTCCCCTCTAGTCAGCTACCGCTACCCGAGATACGGGCGATTAGCTGCACCCTGAAAGATGAGTTTATTGAAAAAAAATAATAAATGAATCGATAAATAAATAAATAAATAAATAGATAAATAAATAAATAAATAAATAATTAAATAAATAAATAAACAAATATGTCATTAAATGTAGCAAAAATAAAATCCAAAATAAATGTAGCATTAATTAATTGATAAAATGTGACATAAATTGATATTTCTGTTTTAATTTGCTTCTTTTATTTATGTATTTTTGTATTAATTCCCTTATTAATTTACTTTTCTGTTTAATTTCCCCTTTTATTTATTTATATGTAATTTATATGCATTTATTTTGATTCATTTTTACATTTATGTATTTTTGCATTTATTTATTGATTAATACAAAGATAAATAAATTCAGAAAAATCAACTTATGTCACATTTGATCAATTAATTAATAGCTACATTTATTTTGAATATTATTTTTGCTACATTTAATGACATATTTCTTTCTTTCTTTCTGTCTTTCTTTCTTTATTTATCGAGTCATTTATTTATTGATTGATTGATTTTTGATTTTGGCAGGTTCTGTCCATCATAATCAGTACTGGTATTTGCCAGTAAAGGTGAGTTATACAGAAAAGAGAGAGCTTCTTTTAGCTAGTCTATGTTCCATTAGCATCAGCAACACAGTGAGTTTTCCTCCAAAACGCTTTTTCCTCCCCCAAGTCCATCAGCTACCGCTACCCAGGACACGGGCGATTAGCAGCACTCTGAAAGACGAGAGTTTATTGTTACTTCCTCAACTGAGCAGCACATCCGGAGTCAATTAACATGAATTAAGATGTTTACCTTTTGGTTAAATCAGCAGTCAGCGGGTCATTGTCTGTCCCCACACAGGTCACCGCTTGTTCCTGAGTCATAAATCACCTTGTCCAACATCTCGCATCAGGTTTTAGGGGTGGATTGTCACAGCGGGGATTAGAATATCTGTTGTTGGTGTGTATCAGGGATTAGTGTTGATTGTAATCACTGATCCTTCCCGGCCGTAGAGGTCACAGAGCCGGAGGCCGTGGAAAGACAACAAAACAACCCCCCCCACCACCTCCTTCATCTACTCTCCACCCCCGCTGCATGTAATGTGCATGTATGTTTGCTCCCATTGTTAACTCTCAGTATCTGCAACACAAATGTTGTACCAGCTGATGTATCATCCCAAAGAATAAATGTCAACAGGTTAATGTTCTGAAAATAGTGCTTGCATGCTGAACATGGGTAGTTCAGTAAGGCACTGCAGGATACTGAAGCGTAACCCCCCCCCTCCGTTACGACTGCAATAAAAACATTCTCTGAATATGTGAGTTGGGGGTTGAGTGCAAAGTAAGAGTGGTGATCCTGACAGAAAGACTTCACTGAAACATACACCTTGAAGGGGACATATTTGGGGTTTCTACTAGAACGTGTTTACATGCTTTAATATCCAAAAAACTAATTATTTTCCTCGTACTGTCTGTCTGAATATACCTGTATTCACTGAAACGCTCCGTTTTAGCCAACACATTCTCACTCCCAACTCGTCAAATACCGCCATTTGGTCAGTGCCCATCGGCATCGGAAACCGACACATGGGTACCCCTCTTGCGTTACTTTTGGACGGACCAGGGACGGCGTGTCAATATACGCTTGTTACATGCATAGTGTCCTTTCAAAATAAACTTCTTTTTTCACAGGAAGTTAGGTTTAGGGAACACTACCACTTAGTTAGGGTTAGGAAACGGTCCTGGTTGACGTTAACGTTCTTACTCCCAATTCATCAAATGCGATGCATAAAGACGCTAACATGTTCTTAAGAGCAGAGGGGAACTGCAGAGTCAGGTGACAAATCTCTGTGGTTGCTATATAATAATAAGTGCAGTAGTTTGTAGTGTGAAATATGTGTAATCTGAAGCTTAATTTGCTCATATTTCAGATTATGAAAACAGCCAAAGCCATTTTCATTGACTGTAATCCTGAAGATATCTCTGACGTTTTGCTTTTAATGGTGAAATCTAAGTGGTTCTCTATTTATTCAAAGATTTCTTAATGTTTTCCGGGTCATAATACAAAGTTAAGATGACACGTGTGTTCATTTTTCAGTTCACATTACACTACAACCATCAGATCAGATCCGACACTTCCAGCAGTGGTGTGAATCTGTCTCTTTCTGTCTCCTCTCACTTCCATCTGTCCTGTTGTTTTCTGCAGCGGTAGCAAAGCTGACATGATATGCACAATATCAAAAGAGAAGCTTAAATCCTGTCATGTCGTCTTCGTCTCATAACTCACTTATGCAGAGCGCGCAGGGTCACGGCTGGGTTACAGCGACAGGAGATGCCAAGTGTCTCTGAGGGCACAACCTCCTTGAGCAGCACAGCTTTTATTATCTGTGCTGAGTCTAAATCAGAGTCCTTGACTGTATCCTAAATGCTTTAGTATAACACAATCTACGCTTCAGGACAAAACAGGATGAAATAGAGGATGTGTTGCTTTGGTAAACAGACAAAGAGGGTATAGAGAGAACGCTGTGTTGTGTAGAGGAAAAGGAAAATGGTAAAGGCAAATATTTACCCTCACCGGAGAGGTGTTTGGGTTTCGGGCACCTCGTGCAAAGTCCAGAAACTTAAAACGTCACACAGGCCAGCGAGTGCAAACATAAGTCCCGAGTGAGAAGTCTGACCCCACAGGTGCTGTTTGACCTTGGATTCCTACACGAGGCGTCATTTTTGTTGCTAGAACGAAGAGAGATTACGATGCTCGGAGTGTCTGCACGGAGGATTATAAATCCTGTTGACGCATGTCGTCAAGGCTGGGAAAGCTTCTCTACTGTCAGAGATACGACACACAGACACACACACAGACACACACATACACAAACACTCCGATATAGACGGACTCGCTGTCCTCCCACGTGTGTGTGTGTTGTGTCTCGACAGGCGGAGATAGCGGCAGAGCCAGCTGGATTAAATTCACTGAGATGAGTTCAGTGGGTGGTTGTGTGAAGTTTTCAAGGATTAGACAATGAATCAGCACAATTACTGATAAGAGACAACTCTTAAGTCCCAATGTTAATACCACCACCACACTATATTTATAGAACAGCTCTACTTGTCAGGTTTATGTGACACCTTAGTGGAAATATTTGTGCTTTTAATCCTCCGACTCAGTGCTATTCTTAGAAATACTGGATACACTACTCTGTATGAACTTTTTATTATAGTCTGTATTGCCTGAACAGTACAGTAAGTTAGTCTAGTCTAGTAGTGCATATCAGCACTTTTAAAGTCCTCAACTGACCATTCGCTATAAGCACTGTTACTGTTCCTATGTTTGTGCAGTTAACGGTGGCAGATTAACCATTGAAACTCTTAATAGTCTTTGATTTCAGACAGATGTAGACAAAAGCAGACTTCTCATTTCTAGCTGGCGATCTGTGATTTTGCCTGGTGAAATGACACAGAACAGATTTTATCAGTTAGCATCCAGACGATGATTCATGTAGAAGGTATGAAAGTTAGTTGTGGTATTATAAGTATCAGAAAAAAATTTATATTCAGACTTTTGTTGTTCTAACATTTTACTTTTTATCTTAGATTTTTGTTCCTATATTCAAACAGTATGTTTTTCTTTTCTTTCTGTTTTCCCCACAAAGACAAAGGGCTTTGAGAATGAGGACTAGAACTGGTGTTTTTTTTGGCAAACTTAATGGGTAACTTTGGCTGGGGTTTTTGGAGTGTAAATTCCCCTTAATCCAATAAAGAGCAGGAAAGAGCTGCTAACGTTAGCCTACACTCTGATAGCAGCCAGGACCGCTCCCCTTGCTTGGACGGTCGGACCACGCCCATGTTCAAACTTGACCTTCATTTTGATCTCAACTCCACATCTGTAAAGTTTCGTGACTGCATCTTGTATGGTTGCGACCTTAGACTGTATATAAGAAGTGGACGTGGTCACTATGACGTCACCCGTTGTTTTGTGGACTGCCGTTATGAAGCCTCGAGGTCGGCATTTTGGCCGTCACCATCTTGGTGTTTTGCAACCTGAAGTGACACGAGAGGGTGGAGCTAAGCACAACTGAATAAGACATTTTTTAGGTGACCAAAGAGGTTATAATTAACTTTCATGAACTGAAAACACACTGTGAAAGGGTTAAAGTTGTAAGACGAAAACACGGACAACTCCCAGACCGGACAACGCCGTGGTAGCGACCTGTCAATCACAAGGTAGCCACGCCCTAAAGCATCCCCTGCTTTATGGTCTATTTGACTCTAAACGGGACCATAATTTACTAAATGAACATCATGCTGTATTGAAGAAGACTTGAAACCAGCGACTGAGACCATAAACTCATGTTTACAATGTTTACTGAGGTAATAAATCAAGTGAGAAGTAGGCTCATTTTCTCAAATTTTCCTTTCCTTTATTGGTATCAATACATAATAAATACAGTAAGTTACTGTAAATGACATATAACGTCTGCACTACACCCATAACGCCATGTGAATTAAAGTGTAAACATGTTTTGCACTAGATTTATTGGGCATTTTGTGGTATTTAACTGTAAAAATGACAGCAGAGGCTAACAGTGGCCGTATTGAGTGAAGGGACCGTCCTGTTCTGAGCATCATGCGTTCACACAAAGGCTCAATGTTTGCATCTTATGCATCCCTCTGAATGCGTCCCACACTGTCAAGAGAGAAGCTAAAATTAGCCGCCTGGATGAAATGTTTCAAGGCCCTCGGGGTTGTTGCGAGAGAGGCACATTGGTCCTGCTGCGCGCTCAAAGGTTTAAAGGTTTGTACAATTTTTTTCCATGTAACAGCAATAATGTGAGGAACACTGTGTAGGGCATAAAACAGGACAACAAAAGGAACAGCTTTATACCACTGAGGTGAATGAGTACACCCAACCAGCATATCATCCTGCTGGTTTCACTTTAATTAACAACTAATTACAGTTTCAGATTGATTTCCTTCCCTCCAGGGTGGCATTGTTTTCTGTTTATGTAACTTTAGCATGAAATTAAATTTGAAACTTTATTAAGTGAAGTAATTCATTTAAGTAAACATGAGTTTACTAGTTGTAAAGTTATTTATGTTATTTTGTACGGTAGGCTGATGTAGTTGTGAGTAGGGACTGTTTTGAAAAATCATCGTTCTTTTTGTGTTTAAGGGGCCCCGATATGTCAGACTTAAGAAAAGGAAAAAAATAAAATAAAGCTAGTTTTGACTGCCCATCCCTACTTTAAAGGGACTGTTTGTAACTTCTTACATGTATAAATCATTGCGGGTCGGTGTCCCATGCGCACTCGCGTGTGGCTATGCTGTTCAGACTCAGACTCCAACACAAACTACACAGAAGCACCAAAACCACAAAGTTATATCTAGTAAAGCCCGTCTTGCAAAACAGTGTTGGCCGCGGTCGGAGGACGCAGGGGAGACCGTAGCCTTGGTCTCCAGGGCCGGAGTCTCTGCTGTACTCTGCTCCTCTGCTCTTCTGCTCTTCTGCCTGCTTGCCTTCACTCACACACTGCGCTTGTTCTCATTCACTCTTTCGCTCCACCTCTCACGTGCATGCGCGCACACTACACACTGCAGAAGAGTTAGTTTAGCTCTGAGAATATCTAGTGAATGTACAGTGGAAGTTTGTGCAGAAATAAATGCTGCAGCTCCTCCAGACCAACAGAGGTTTCCAGTGTCTTGTGAAGTGACGGGACTCCGGAGCGAGAAACGTTATCGTCTCCGACCAAAACTCTGGTGTCTCCCCTGTTCCCTCTGGCCGCGGTCGGGAGGCTGAAGCATGAAAAGCCAACACTAGGATCAGCATTGATTCATGGAGAGACCTTCGTCTGGTCAGCTAACATTACTGCCAAGCAGCTGAAATGTAGAGTGATATTGTGGTTTTAGCTGACGTGTGTCGTCTCACTGTTTTGAGCGATGCTCGTTCATGTCAATGTAGAGCGAGCACAAGCATGAGCCTGTGCGACATGATGCTAACTTTCGTTGACAAGCAATTTCTGATTCTTACAAACAGTCCCTTTAAATACACAAAACTCAACATTAAATACATAGAAATAGAGTACTCCAGGGATGACATATTTTTGTTGGCCAACCAGCAAGTTAGCATCATCTTGGTTCCCTCGACTAAAAGCCAATGAGATTTTTCCATTGGGTTTTATATTATTGCAGTAAATAAAGCTCTGTGACACCCCTGGAATGGGGCCACTGTTAATGTAATACAGCTGTACGTTACTGTCATGTGACAAGTCAAAACTAGGTCTATCTATTAAAGAATTAAAATCTCTTCCATGGAACATTTCGTGGATTTCACTGGGAGTGTTTTGTGTAGTAAGTGTCACCGGGTGAATAACTAAGTATTGTCTTGCCCCGAGGACACATGACTGTGATGGACAACCACTGCTTGTTTCAGACAGCAGGTCATCCACAAGAACGCTTAGTGAGGTAAAGACTTGATGGTTTGTTACAGTCAGTAATTGTATGGAGACGTGACATTGACAGAGTGCAGGGTCATTCATATCTGCCAGCAGGGAGTTTACACTGTGAGCCCCCCCACTGCCCACCAATTACATCACCATCTGATTACATCATCTCCCACTGGGACGGGTGAGACGTCCCAGCATCTCCTCGTGATTGGCCCTCTGCGGTGGCATCCTGTCCATCCCACGGCCCAAGATGCTGTTAGATAAACTGTATTGTGAAAAGAGCAAACAGCAAAGAGCTCACCCTGTTATTGTCTCTCTCACTCTCTCCGTTATAATTCAACACAACTACAAAGAGAGTTCAGACAGAGTTAACAGCTTCACTTGCTGCCTTGAAAGCAGACAGTAATCTCAAGATTGACTGAAGCAATGAAACACAAGCGTGGCCAAAGCAGCTCCGCTTTGATCGTGTGTCTCACACAGTTTAAAGCGCGTTCTTACCCTTCAGGTGAGGTTTCACTTACTTAAGTGGGACGTTATGAGCTCAAATTACCCCCCAAAGTGTTTCGCAACGGCGGCACACGAGTCATCTGAGCATGACTAACACCATTATCAGTGGTGCTGGTTTTTATTTATGCTTGTTAGTTTTGAAAGACGCTTAGATATCATATGAGACAGTGTTAACATTATGAGGTTTAGCAGATATAATGTTGGCTGATGGGAGTGTTATTGTGGAGGTAAAGTAAAGGACAAGTCAGGGGATCACCAAAGTTATTACAATTCATTGTTAGAGGTGGCGCTACAGGATCATTCATCCTCTGGGGATCATGAACGTCTGTACAAAATGTTGTGCCAATCCATCCAATAGATATTTCAGTCTGGACCTCGTCGTTAGCATGGCTAAAAACACATCAGTGAGCCGCACCGCTGCACTGGGTCACATGATCTTTCAGTGTCATTTACAGTGCTACCATCATTTATTTTGAATTAATCCCACATACACTGTCCTATTGTTACTCACTAGTTCACCAAACCTAACTATAAAGCGAGGAATTTCTGTTCGTCTGTCTGTGTGTCCTTCGCATATCCCGAGAACCGCTCATCCGGCCTACTTCACACTTGGCGGGTGTATTGCTGGGGACCCCATGCTTTGTCGAATTTGGTGCAATTTGGACACGTTCAATATTAATAAACTTTGAATAAACAAACGAACGGCGCTCTGTTCACTAGTTGGGGCGGGGTTTCGGGGCTTCAGGGCTCTGCAGACGGTTGTGTCTAGAAGGTAGTCCGCAATTTGGGAAACTCTCCCAAGATGGTTAAGGTTAGGCATTGACCTCGAAAGGTTAGGACAGGTCGTCGGGTAGCGAGTCTCGCGATAATTTTTGCATGTTTTTGCAAGTTTTCGCAATTTGCAGGTTGCCTTCTAGACACAACTAGACTAAGACGAGCATGTCGTCCGCAGTGAGCAGACCGCAGCTCATTGCAGTTCACTTTTGCAGCTGGATGCTGGATATACTAACGTTACAACCGAACTCTTCTTCACCTCTCTGGAGTCAACGAGTGATGAGCGGTTCTCGACAACGCTGCAAGCAGCACTTCTTTGGGGCCAAGCAATCAGCCCGCTCCGAACGGCTACGCGGCACGCCACGAACAGGCATTGTATTGATCGTAGTATTAATGTGTATTAATCCGCAGCTGAAAATAATCCTGAACAAATGCTCTATTATTAGTGTTTGAGGAACCTTTTCTAAAAACCACAAACAATCTATTTTAGGACACTACTTTGCCTTTTTTTTTTTTTTTTAATTAAACTACATATTTATGACTCGTCTTTATAGATTTACATCTTCAGCATGAACAAATGGGCTTCGGGTTGAGTGCCCTAGGGTTAGGGTAAGAAGGGTTTTCAAAGATGGACTAAACCTTTGTTTGGGAACACCGACCTTTTCTTTTAAACAGATGACATGCCGTAACATTTAGGTTTCACCAGATGTCTAAAAAATCATTCTCGGATGAAAACTGACACGAGAGAGAGACCGGTCTGTACCTCAGCATTTGTCCACTCTCGCTATAATTAGTTGTTATTTTAATTAGAGAAACTAATGGCTTCTCCGCTATTGTCAGCTAATGCACATATTATGAGACCGAACAATGAAAAGGGGATTTTAGGGGGAACAGAATGGAGCATAAACAGGCACTTTGTATGCAACGAGTTAGACTGAAGCTCCAGTGTTCAGCCAAACACTTGCTAATTGCGAGATTGCAGAGTTAAGTTATTCTTGTCTGAGCGGTTCAACAGCTTCATCTGTTTGAGCGGAATATTTTAGAGCTGCATTCTTTGATATTTTCGGACTAACTTCATCTTCTGCATAACTTTTTTCTTCCACAGTGATTCTCTGTTTCTGTCGGCTTGACATTTTTGAGCAAATAAAACCATTCATCATCCTGCTTCGGTCCCTCTATTTGTTTTATACGGTTCAGTTGTGGGCGGATAATTGAGTTCATATGATATACGGTAAATGTCATCAAACAATGAAATTACCAGAATCAGGAAATCGCTTTTTAAATTATTCATAGTCAGCTTTCAGAAGCCTCTTTAGGCTTTTGGAAAAACAAAATGGAGGAGTCGCTGAGGAGACACAGGAAGGGGAACGGAACAGTTTTCTTTGTTCCAGATGGACTGCGTGGGATGATGTTGTCCTCCGCAATTTCACCTGTCATTACCCTCACAAATAGAAACCCCCTGTTTAATCTGCATTTCCATCACCGGATGCCTCTATTAGTACAAAGAAAACTGGAGCTAATGGTTGGAAAAGATTGCCTTTTCATCCATTTAGAGTCCCACACACTTTCTGGGTAGAGAGTTTGTAATGCGCCTCTTCTGTCTTGTGGTTTTATCGTCGGTTTTGATCTTCATTTGCAGCTTTTGTTCTTTGTAAAACACTTTTTGATGTTTGTTTAAAGAGCCTCAGAAATAAATCCGGACTTCATTTTCCATGCCATTGCATGAGATCTTACCCTCATTTCTACCCCGTTTACTCAAGTTTCCCAAAAGGCCCGTTTGAAAGAAACTCGATGTCCCGTCACATCTGAAGACCTCCGCATTGATCCGCTTGATCTCAGATGTTTTTGTGCTTCACACAAATGAGCAACAGGCTTTAGAAGACGAGAGAGGAGACGCTCATGACAACCGAGCGCGATTAAGAAACTGATGAGTGGAAGTTTCCTGGCTGCTCGTCAGACGTAATGAGCGAAGCGAAGAGTTATGATTCTCCGAGTGAATGAAACGAGTGACTCACGCTGTGACTCTGCCTCCCTCAGCGGAGCCAGCAGGAGGCTCGCCCAGCACAGCAGCTGCTTGTGTCTCTATCTAAACAACATCCACAACACGCCGTACATCAACCACAAACTGCTTATGTTTTCAAATCCATCAGGAAGACATATTGTCGTCCTGCAGATTAGCTCCAACTTTCCATTAACTGCCGGGGAAGGAAACTGTCTTGCAGGCTTTTCATAGGATAAGTTACATATTCATTTAACAAATAGGTTGAAATTAAGCATTTATCCACGGGGGATTTTTAGAAACCTCTATTATTCCAACCCGGCATCACGCCAAAGCATGTAACAGACCCGCCTGTCCACCGTAGGATAGCGTGCAAGTGTCACGTTTTGTCTCGCCAGGCGTCAATATTACACACGTGTATGAAGGCACAAATAGCATACCAACAAAACCACTTAGTTAGGTTTAGGAAAACCGTCATGGTTAACCTTAAACTAAGTACGTATACTAAGTACAATACGTACGGAAACAAAAAGATGCGTGGGAGATGTTTGATAATTCTCTGTGGATTCATCACCATGAACGATCCCTTTCAAACACATGTTGTCATTTCATCCATTGTTAATAAACACAATTGATTAAAGCAGCTTTAAAGAGAAATTTTTTTTTACAGACTATATTGACATGTTACATATATAGTATATTCACTATGTTCTTCCTGTGCTTTATTTAAGCTATAACAACTGAATATGTAGAAAATTATTTGAATTGTGGCTGCATCATTAGGACAAATAAACACATTTTTAATGTTTGAGCATCATTCTGTGCAACATTTTCCTGTGATTAAAGGCCTTTGCACATCAAGTCCATATTTTTGACAATTTCAAAATAGATTTTTGTCTATCATGTTAACACACTGACTCCAAAACTTTCGTCCGTCATTAAAGTTTTCTGAACTCGACTTTCTGCGTTTCTTCGCATCCATCAAAAGAGGGTTGTTTGACCACCCAGAACCACCGTCCATGCAAACGTCATCATCCACATTCACGACATCTCCCAACACAAAGCACTTTTACGATAAAGAAATAAATGAATACAGAGATGCAGAACTTAAAGATAGATTGTGGCAGGTGATTGAAAAACAGCTTGGAATCGCGGAGGGTCACAAAACAAAGGATGTAGGAAAGATTAGACAGCAGTGATTGAGCTCTAGGCAGCTAACACACGTCATTAAGTCAGTTTTGTCTTGTATTGTGAATTTCCGCATGAGAATAATAAAACGCATCGGACTCTGGTGTGCAAAGGCCTTCAGTCAGATGTATTTGGTAACTTTACAGACTATGGAAACTTGACAAGAATATAAAATAAAGTCCTGTGAGTTTGAACAAAGCTTGTCCACACAGAGCAGAGATGAAAACACAATCAACTACTCAAGAAAAAAACCTTTTGATTTGTAAATCAAGAAGCTAGATTGCTTTTTTGAGAGCACTAATCTCGGGCATTAAGACCTTCTGAGAGCCACAAAATGAAGTTGATTACAGTTGTAAATCCTCATCTTTCCTCATTAAAACAAGTCTTGGACAACCCCGGCACACGACTGAGTTGTGATGAAGCAAATCACTGACGGAAGCTCCCCGTTTCAAAATAGAAAAGCACACCTGAGGGTACATTCCCCGTACGTGATTAAACAGCATCCTGGCGTTGAGTCAGCGCTGCGGGCTCGTCAGGTGTTTATCACCGAGTTCTCGGCTTCTGATTGGCTCGCTGTGTTTTTTTGTCCCAGTGACGCAGCTTTGAGTGTCCTTAGTCTGACTTATCATCAACATGACAAGACATGAGAAGATAACACATTTCCACTTAACTTGCATCAGTGATTCCTGCGTATGAAGTTGATGATTAAGCCGGTGATGAGGATGTTAACCTGGCTTGTTCTTGCTGACCAATCATGCTACAATCATCTTTAACTGCTCCCACACACTACAGAGCCCAGTATACATGTGTGGCAGGCTGTGATTACAGTCCTGGTAGCTGTTTATTTCATTTTACAGGCTTATTTTTTACAGGTTTTGCCCTCCGTTGTAAATGTGCTTTACGGTATGTGGCAGGATGGTTGATGGCGGGATGCAAACATCAACAAAGAGGGTTTTGTGAGCTATTAATCCCCTGCAGGTCGGCCTGTTTCTCTGTCATCCAGTAATGGGCTCATTAAGGCGAACAGTAACCCGTGGGAGCGCCACCCACCTTGTGTGAACCGTACCTGTTGTCTCTGTCAGGATGTCTGCTTCAAAGTCTTTTTTTCATGTTAATGACGTGGAACAAACCGCTCGGCCAGGTTTCATAAAGAATCTTGTTTCATTATGAGCCAGTAGGAGAGATGAGCTCAGTGTTAATGGCTTAATTAGTGTTAATTAGCAGCAGCTGCAGTAGCACTCTTGTTTCAAACTATAGAGAATAGTAAATAGAAACGTACATATTTTATTTTATTTTTTATATTTTAAAATTAGAATTTTAAAATATTTATTTATTTATTTGATATATAAAATTTTGAAGTGTACCTACTGCCTATTATATTTAATTTATTTTTTAGTGAGCAATAATTTTCAAATATTTGGTTGTAGCGGCCTCAGTTTTATCATTAACTGCGATTAATCGCGATTGAATATTTTAAACGATTGACAGCTCTAATTATTAGTGAATAACACTACTAAGTGAAGAGAGAAGAGTTCAACGTATCCATAAGGATGTTTGTTTGTTTTGTTTTTTAATTGTTTTTGAAAATTAAATGTAAATCATGACTGAAAACTCTCAAACTCCTTCTTGAAGGTCCAGTAAGTAATATCGGTTAATGAAATCATTATTAGTAGAGCTAATTATAGACCATTGGCATCAGCGTTAGCATCATTTGTCACTGTCATCTTTAGGCTACTGATCCTGGAAAAAATTTGCTAAAAAGGTATCTATTTTTGCAGTTAACCTGTGTGACAATGTTTAATTTTATATAATTTTATTATATTTTACTATTTATTCTCCTTGTCCAAAAGTAAATCACTTCGGTGGCATTTTGGGTATTTTTTTAAAAACATTTTTTTTCACTTTTCCATGATGAATTTATCCAGAAGTGACTAAACACCTGAGGTAACTTACAAAGCACCATGTCATTAGATGGGAGGACACCATGATATTTATTCGTGATTCATCACTCTCGTCACCATTATTTTTGGAAACACAAAACAATGTTGTGGTTTCTCCTTTTTAAACTCATTAGGTAATGATTAACTGGTGCCTTGTTTCCTCTCTGGGAGCCACTTCACCTCCGGCTGTAGTGTGTGATCTCCCTCCTCCCTCCATCAATATAATACTTCAGTGATCAAACCCTGAACTCAACAGACAGCCAGTCGGCTTCAAAGTCACCTGTAGACCGACTCCTCCCTCCTCACAACCACATTAGTCCGTCTGTCCCGACTGAAAACTGACTCTTACTGGCTGACAGACTCCTTCTTTCTACCAGTGAGTATTAATGAGAGTCTTTGATGTCTGAAAAACATGTGATGAGAGACCTTTGCGTCGGTGTGCGGCATCGCCCTGTCGGGTTTTCTCTCACAACAATGAAAGAAACCCCAAATTGGAATTAATTAATTGGAAGTTTACACACAATCTTGTTTCCCTAAAATAAGCAGGCTACCAGATTATAATGTCCTGTACTTCCTAGAAGGTTATTAGAAAATTACAACCCCATAGAGAATTAACCAGCGTAGCTACTGTTGTCTGTAGTGGTTCCTTCCAATCACAACAACTCAGTATGTGGTAAAGAGCATATTGTTTGTTGGCTTCTGGCAACACTAGTCGAGGTCTGCCTGTTTTTTTTTTTCTTCTTCAGCCAGTCAGGCACCAGATCTGGAGGCCACAGGGTTCTGTAAACAGTCCTCGCCTGTAGATATGTTTACAACCTCATTGTATCCGTGCTGCTCCTGATAATCAGCCCCGCAGGTCACAATGCCTGATCTGAAGTCGGCTGAGGTCATCCACTTCCTGCTGATTGTCCGGGGAGATCAGTGTGGTACTCGTGATAAACCGGGCCAGGAAACTGGTAGACTGGGAGTGCCGAGTGGAGCTGAAGGCAAAGGGGGACTGGGAGTATGGTTAGGTCTGGAGGTGGAGTTGGAAATGGTCATGGTGGTGGAGATGGTGGTAATAGCATTGGGGATGATGCTGGTTTTCTCTATGCACATTTCAGTTACAGCTCTCTGTACAGCTCTCTGTACAGCTCTGTGACTTTATTTTTTCGGAGCAACAGAAAATAGGCTTTGAGCAACGGATGTGTCATAACCCTCCACTTTCTATTTCAGGGCTTTAACGGTGCAATTTTCTCCTCCTAAAACAAAAGCCTGCTTTTAAATGGTAGTGTTTTCCGCGAGTGGTGCTGATTGCTTGGCTGAATGAGGAAATTCCCGGTCTAAATGCAGAACTAAACCACCTGCGTTTACGCTAAAAACAGCTAACAAGACAATAGAAGAAAGTGCAGAGTGAGAGTAGAAGGGAACAGGATCGTATCCAACGGTCAAGGAAGATTAAATCCATCTCAACCCAGGCTCAGGGACAATCCTGCGATGCTATCTCATGGCTGAACTCCCGTCTTTTGGGACCTCGCTGACTCTACAGACACAGGAACGCATTACAAACAGCCCCTGGAACGACGCGTGGAATAAACACTGTGCCTAAACAGATCCAGATGTTCCTCCCGCGCTGTGATCCCGCTCTGGGTTGGGCTGATCCCCAGCGTCACCGAGGCAAACCAGCTCCAGCTTTAGGCCTTAGCAAAATAGGTCTCTTCCTGTGCCTCACAGGAGCAACTATTCCTACCCTGAGGCCCCCTTTATT
The DNA here is from genome assembly GCF_043250625.1 of Sebastes fasciatus. Lineage (NCBI taxonomy): Eukaryota > Metazoa > Chordata > Actinopteri > Perciformes > Sebastidae > Sebastes > Sebastes fasciatus. The sequence continues at coordinate 7,531,157 of NC_133809.1, read as the reverse complement.
CTGCCATGTATGCGTTTCATTTAGAGAATATTAACGCTATGAGCGACTGAAGTGGCGTCTTTGATGTGACGTGGTGACTACGAGGTCTGTTACTTAAGTAGAAGTGCGTAACTAGAGTTGATTTAGCCTTTAAGTGGCCTGAGCTGTGGTCTCGAATATTTTCTTGACTCGGAGCGGAATATTTGCTGGATGACAAACTCAGATTACATTCCAGGTCCAACGTGAAAGCATAAAAGGAACAAGATCTACAGCCATGCTGGCAGCTCTGTGAGGCACTGCATTGAGCTAAATGCTAACATGCTCCGTGTCAACAAGTGACGCCAATGCTGAAGTGCCTTAACTTGCATTCTTTCTAATAGCCAGCAGGGGGCAACTCCTCTGGTTGCAAAAAGAAGTCTGATTGTATAGAAGTCTATGAGAAACGGACGTCTGTGGACGTGCAACTCAGGTTGGCATCAGTAGTTGAACGTTAAAAAGAAGTTTAAAAAAAGACGTCGCAAAAACTTTCATTCTGGCTCCTCAGTGGACATCTTTTGGACGGTCGACAGAGACGTTAAATTGATGTCTTTTGGACGTGTCTTTGCTCAGTGGAGGCTTCAAAACGGCAGTCCACAAACCAATGGCCACGGTGACTACGTCTACTTCTTATAGTATGCAGTCATTGTGTGCAGCAGGCATAATGTTTGCAATGTACAACAGTACCTGCAAACGTCCACTGAAAACATATTTAATTTATTTTACCATACAATATCTGCTTGTGGAAGCATCATTTACGTTTTTATGTTCATGTTTAGTCAACTCAAAGTACTGGGTTAGGTTAGGGGAGGATTGTGGGTTTGCATTTACACGTTATGGATTTGAAAAAAAACTTGCTAGTGAATATAATCCAGGCAGTAACAGTTTTCTAGTCGTATATAAATGTAGTTTCTGGGAGACAGTGTTGGTAGAATAATGGTATATTTTCTAAAGGAGCCAACAAGGCCCTTGATATTTGGTGAGACTGTGAACCTGAGGCACTAATGACAGTTCATAAATTGTGAGATGAAAACCTCGATGGCTGTCTTGGCAGGAGAAACATGCTTTTGTTGTAACTCAAAACTTGGGCTGGGGAAGTTTGGAGAGGCAACAACCTTGTGGGATTAGTCTCCATGGCCCGTGTATATTTTCACTGAAAACAACAGATTTTCACATTCCGCTGCATCATTTGTTCATCTGACAAGCATTATGGTTTCAGGCTTGCGTTATTAGATGATGCAAATATTTTCCCCTTGGGTGGAATCGTTTTTTTATTTTTTTTCTATTCCCAGTATGAAGTTTTGAAATAAAGCGAACATCCAGTTCGTATGGGCTTGACTGGATCCACCCTCGCTCTTTGGGAGGAAACCGCTTCCATTCCCTCCAAATTGAGACTTGGAGCCGCAGCTCCGAGGCTGCCGTTACACAACCCGGTGGGTTGGAGAGCAGCATACTCACATGCTGATGTTAGCTACATACGCAGCACTTTCCGCGGGTCAAACCTCAGCCTCCAAACCCACAGACTATCTATTAGGCTCAAAATGAAGCTGTTCATTTGTGCTTGTGGTACAAAATTCCATCTGAGTTACAGTAAAAAAAAAAACTATAGCTTTGTCATGGTACAGTAGATGATGAAGAATCAGTTCTTACTAAAGGCCAAACCCTGTGACTCATACATGTGGCTCTGCAGCAATCACTTACACAATCTACGCTCTGCTCTCTTGGAGTTTCTGGTCTACGTTAAGTATTTTTTATTAGATTTATGCCACACTCACATCATATAGGATGGATGGGATAGATTTTCCAAGTTTCTGACTTTCACATTATTGCTTAATTGATTATTCGCATGATATTAACATTTCTTTATCTGTTCAAAATGTACCTTAAAGGGAGATTTGTCAAGTATTTAATACTCTTATCAACATGGGAGTGAGCAAATATGCTGCTTTATGAAAATCTATGTATATATTTATTATTGGAAATCAATTAACAACACAAAACAATGATAGATATTGTCCAGAAACCCTCACAGGTACTGCATTTAGCATAAAACAATATGCTCCAATCATAACATGGCAAACTCAAGCCCAACAGCTGTCAGTGTGTCAGTGTGCTGACTTGACTATGACTTGCCCCAAACTGCATGTGATTATCATAAAGTGAGCATGTCTGTAAAGGGGAGACTCGTGGGTACCCATAGAACCCATTTACATTCACATATCTTGAGGTCAGAGGTCAAGGGACCCCTTTTAAAACGGTCATGACAGTTTTTCCTAGCCAAAATTTAGCGTAACATTGGAGTGTTATTTAGCCTCTTTCACGACAAGCTAGTATGACATGGTTGGTACTGATGGATTTTTTAGGTTTTGTAGTTTCATATGATGCCAGTATCTTCACTCTAACTTTAAAACTGAGCCCGCTACGACCTAAAAACACAAGTTGAGTTAATGCCTTAAAGAAATTAGTGGCGTGTAAATGAATTTGTTAACTGTATATCTATAACTGTATAAACAGTATATAGTTAGATGCCTGAAATAAGGTCTGTGGTTAACACAAGCTTAAGAAATGTTCACGTTTTGTTCGTAAATGTTTAAGCTTTTACGTGTCTTTTACGTACTACAGAGGTTGTCAGGGACATTAACCGTCGTCACGCTGTTACAGCCTCGTTGAGTTGATACTCACGCTCCAGCGACTGTGGTGTAGATTGTTTACAGCACTGTCGCCTCACAGCAAGAAGGTCTGGGGTTCGATCCCCGATCTGGGAAGCACCTTTCTGTGTGGAGTTTGTATGCTCTTCCCATGTTCGCGTGGGTTTCCTCTGGATTCTACAGCCCTGTGACTGGGCGGTGGTTGCGTCAGGAAGGGCATCCGTAAACAGATGCTCCGCTGTGGCGACCCCTAACGGTAGATTTGATTTGGAAGAAGATTTGTGAAAATGATCTTGCCAAACAAAACGTGTAAGTATCATAAACATGTGTTTGCCACAGAGCTTATTTTCTGCATTAATCCAAAATCCTATGGAAAAATCCCGTTGGCTTTTTGTCGAGGGAACCAGAGTGATGCTAACTTCCAGGGTGGCCAACAAAAATACTTCATCCAGTAATTTCCATCTACGTATAGCTACACTGGCCGCCGTTCAGCAAAGTGAAGGCTTGTTTTCACTCAACAGACTTTAACTGACTTTGTTTATAATGTACAGAGTTTTCCAAGCAGAGAGAGACTTCTGGATGACATGTGACAATCGAGCAGCCTGAAGAGTTTCCAGGAAGTGTGAAATTTGTTAGAAGTTTGACACCAAAGAAAAGGAAGGGAAAAGTGTGGTTACGGTTAGTGTGTAAATCAGCTTCAGATGGTGTATCTCGTGTCAAATAGAGAGTCCTAATAAGCCGAGCTTAAAGGAATGCGATCCTCCCTCGGTTTCCTCCCTGTCCTCCATTTGTCCTCGTCATGTTCTCCCCTTCTCGTTAAGAGACAGACCACCAATAACAACGCTCAAGTTCATTCATATAGCTGCGGCAGGGCTGATACTGTACATCGGCCCACATCAAGAGGGGTCACGAGTTTGTTCCCCGCCACAGCCAATATGTCTGTCAGCAGCCATGAGCTAAAGGGCCAAAATACAAATATGATGCCAAATAATTAGCCTCGAACAAATCCCACTGTGCTCTGATAAAGCTCTGATTGGCGTGGAAATCTTACCATAACCCTCTATTATCGTTCCACCGCGCTGGCACGCACCGCAGAACAACAAAAATAACAAGCGTCGTTTGGCGCCCCCAAACATCTCATGCATCTGTCGTCCATGCTGAGGCTTTGATAGTTTTCTGCTTCGCCCGCAGAGAGAACCAGATTCCTTCTCTCAAAATAGCTGGCAGTTAAAGTAGATGATGTGTTTCAATTTGCACTCTTTTTGAGGAGATGCAAGAGTGGGAATTTCCCACATGTCATTAAATGTGGGGATGTAGGGAAACTGCACATAAACATATGACTTGGGAAAAACAAATCGGTCTAAGTGGTCAGAAAAGGAAGATTTCCCTTTTATTTTTAGTCTCAGAATGATGTTTACGCTGTTTTCTGAATAACGTTTTTTTTCTACAGATGGGATTTTTTACAATTTGACGTCCTGTAACTGTTTTCTTTTGTTTTGTTGGATGGGATAAGAATCTCTGCTGAATTGATGCCCAAATTACTCCGGATAGGAAGGAGCGTGGCAAAACATTCTCAGTCCCAACTTAATCAAATACCGCCGCTTGGTCAGTGCCCCTCGGCATCGTCACATGCATCGTGTCCTTTCAAAATAAACTTCTGTTTCAAAGGAAATTAGGTTTAGGCAGCACACTTAGGTAGGGTTAGGAAACGGTCGTGGTTGACGTTAGCCTCACTGACTAGCGACTCACAGAACTGACGATAACGAGTCACGCGAAGTGACAAAATAAGTCAACGTCACTTTTAGTTTCACTTTTTAGACACGAACACCGGTAGTGGCTAGAAGAGAACCAGCAAACTGTGAAAACTTTTGTGAGATTGTTAAGGTTAGGCATTGATCTTGAATATTTAAGGTAAGGTCATCGGGCAGCGAGTTTTGCAAGAGTTTTTGCAGATCTCAGATCAGATTTTGCAATTTGCAAGCTCCCTTCTAGACACAACCGCGAACACTGGTTTCCTTGTTGAAAGCAAGGCCTATGGAAAGGAGGCTGGGTCACCATCGGACATGAATCTTGGGGTATGGGGTATAACACATGCGCAGTGTAACTGAAGCTGCGGTCGTGCGTTGCAATTGGCTCAATTTCGAGTGCAGACCAGATTTTACTGCACGTGTTATACCCCCAAAGATATGACGCATTGATGACGCGTGACCCAGCCTCCTTTCTATAGGCCTTGTTTGAAAGTCTTGTGTTTGTTTGACCCCTCCCATGAGTAACGCAGCGGGTGGGTTTACATTGGAGTTAATTGGAGTCGGTTCGTCACATACTGTCGCTTAGGGATGCCCCCGTGCGTCGGTTTCCGATGCCGAGGGGCGCTTACCAAATGGTGTTTTTTGACGAGTTGGGAGTGAGAACGGGTTGGCACACACGGTCGCTTTGTCACGCCCCATGGTGTCATGCGTCACTTTATTTTTGGCATCAAAACCACTATAGTTAACCTCGGTGTCACTTTAGGATTAAGCAACAAAAACACTATAATTAGGCTTAAAACTACTACGTTTGTAGAGTTAAAATTAAACTGAACGTCTCCTGGATGAAAGCCTTGTGTTGTTGGACCCATCCACCGCCTCCCGCCTGCCCTGTTTGTGTCTCTTCTCTCACCACACTGCACACTTTCTCGGAGCGTTTACTGTTGGTTTACATAGATGGATTTACATTGTAGTTAATGGAACGGCTGGTGCGTCTCATACTGGTGCTAAAGGATGTCATGTGCGCCGGTATTTGACGCCCTGTGAATGAGAACAGTCTGAGCTTCATGGCTGTCAGTGAAGCATAAATACACTCCTCCAAAAACAAAACTGTTTGTTGACTTGGAAGAACATTCCTGTGGTACGACGGCTGACTGCAGGCTATGCTTAACATCAATGTATACTGAACACAAGCGTGTAAATACTCGTGCAAAAACGTGAGAGCTTCAAATAGAGCAAATGCTCAGTGACATACATTCTATATGACCGATATTTGTCATGCAAACACTCTGCTATTGTCGAAGTGCATCTTTCAAATGCAGCGAGCGCTGTGTTTAACCTGAATATTGGCTCGGCATGTCTGGACCTGCAGGTGACTTTTACTGAAGGAGTGAACGCAGCCGCCACCTCATCAAACACAGGCGCCCTGACAAACCTGCAAAGTAATCTGAGGTATGTCTCTTTTGTAAGATACTCAGTTTGGGATTTTTCCAATTAAAGCTTCCTTAAATACTTCTTACAAGCAAAAAAGATTAAAAAAAGATGCAGAACTAGATAAAAGATAACAGGTCAAAGCTCGAAAGAAGAATTCATGCATTTCATAATTGATTTTTTGTGTGTGGAACAAGGCTAGTTTAGTGCTACTAGTAAAAAGACAAAGAGCATAGGTGGGTGATTGGGTTACGGTGCTGTGAGGGCGGCAGCAGGATGTCAGGGGAGCCGTGAGCAGGTTACGGCCTGTCCTGCATTCAGAGGGCTGGATCCAAGCTGACACGCAGGAATGCGTCTCCATATAGAGCGTGAAATCTCTGCAATGCAATCTGCTCTAAACGCTCAAACACGATGACCCAAAAGATGAAAAAAAGGCTAGATTTTTGTGGCGTGAAGAGCTCAAATTTAAGTTTTAAGAAAGTAATATTGTGACTGCGGCAGTTAAATTGCAGGTATGTAGAAAGAGAACAATAAACAGACGGCAGGACAGATGTTTCTCAGAGATTCAGGCTGGAATAGTTTGATAGATGTCTTCACATGATGTTCTTTGAGTTTGATTTATTCACTTGTTTTCATTTGAATCTCTCACAGTAGCCACTACTTTATATACACAGTGATTCACCATATAAATAATACAGATGAGGTAATGGTTACAAAGGATTTCCGAAAAAAATAACTCACCTCTGGAACAACTTAAAACTGCAGTGGAAGGTCAAGCATCACAATTTGCTTCATCAGGTAATCAGGAGAACAAGTTGCAGGTGGGATGTAGAGCACTAAAATCATGTGATGACAACCTCCACACACATTATTCTCTTTAGTGTTGCATTACATAGTCTGACGTCTTCAAAGTTGCAGTTACAGCATACAATTATATCCAGAAACTACAAAATTAGATCAAATTCACATGTAATTTAGAAGGCTAAATATGGAGGCTGCCATAAGAAAAAACTATAATCCAAAGTCGACCTCAACAAAAGTTAAATTAAAGATAAAGTAAAGTAAAATACTGTAATATGTTGCACATGAATTTCAAACTAAACTAGGTAAGGAGGTTACATTTTACAAAATATACGCTTTACAATCAAGATAGAGCACGAAAAACTAAATAAATACAAATATATATATTTCATAATTAATTTTTGAAAGTACTCTTCTATCCTGGAAGTATCACATCACAGAGTTTTCAAGCCCAAAACCACACATAAATCTATTTATTGCCACCTTTAGTATTCATCTGGATACCCTGAAATGAAAAAAATATGATCTATATGTGGAAATATAATTAATATTAAAGGAGCAGTGTGTAGCATCTGACAGTGTTGTCTTCAATTGAAGTTCATACAGCTTACAATTATATCCAGAAACTACAAAAATGGACCAAATCCACATGTAATTTAGAAGGTTAAATAGGGAGGATACCATGTTTAGAGGATTACAATAAATACATTCATTCCAAAAACAAAATGAAAGCATAATCCAAAGTAGATCTCTACAAAAGTTAGATAAAGTAAAGTAAACAACTGTAATACATTCCACAAAATCTTATATAGACTTCAAATTAAACTAGGTAAGGAGACTCATGGGTACAAAAAAACAAAATAAATACAAATACATATAATTCATAATTCTTTTTTGGAAGTATCATCTACTACCAGGGAGTTTTCAAGCCCAAAACCAAATATAAATGTATTTATTGCCAGTTTTAGTATTCATCTGGATACCCTGAAAAGTAAAAAGGCCTGTAAAAATTTTATCTATATGTGGAAATCAAATTAATATTAAGTAAAATATAATATAACATACTTTTTACATACATTTTTAGTCCACAGCATCATTTCTACTTTTGTTTTGTTTTGTGAAAAATGAATGTCTGCTCACTTCATAGCCCTGATTTTAATCCACAATGTGCAATATTTTAATTCTAGTTGTCAACACAGGAGAGCAGGTGTCTTAAAAACCACTGGACCTCAGATTTTGGAATAAAACTCGTCTGTTTCGTGCAGAAAACATGACTGAAACTGAGCAGATTTGGTTGACAGCTGAAGTTGAAAGCTCGTCAGTGGACCTTGAGTCAAGATTATTTTGTCAGACCATGTTTTAAAGTCAGCATTGATTCTGTATGTTGCTTAGTTTAGAAAACAAAGACCTACAGGTGCGTTTAACTTCACGATTCACCAACATTATTAATATAAACAAACCTTTTACAGCTTCAAAATTCATTTGAAACATAAAGCCAACAATACATTTCATGAAGATAAGAAATATCTAATAAATAAACAAAGCCAGAACAGTAGCAACAACACATTCAGTGTAAAAGTCCCTGAGTGGCTCTTTTTCCATCAGACAGGAAGGGAATTCTTGGAGGAGACGAGCAGCAATCATCGTGGTGCGAACCCTCGCGACCTCTCGACCTCTCACCTCCCGACTGACCCTCAGCGGCTGCTGTGGAGTCGATTGTGGTATCAGAGGGCTGGAGGCCCTTTAGTCAGGAGAAATGAATCTTCCACATGCTGCAGGAGGAATGTCACGGTCCAGACGGTCCGGAGTTGCCCCCTGGGAGTTCAGGAATTTGGGCACCTGTGAAATTCCCTTTAGTCTTTTCAGGAGAGGATGGGGGGGCGTCAATCCTCTTTAAGTGCATCTGCAGGCGCCTCCAGTAGAGAACGGGAAGATGCTTGATTTGTCTTTCATGTGAGTGAAAATCAAATCAATGAGGTTTCTCCACATGTGTTTGGTGTTCAGCAGCTGTAAAAACCACCTCCTCAACATCTGCATGTAGTTTTCTCTCTCAGTTCAAAATGGATGTGAATTACTTTCAGCGCACAGCGACTCAGATCTGAACGTAACCCGGATAGAGATGAGTTGATTCAAGCTTTCAGCACTTTGCATCACAAACAGACAAGACTAACAGTCTGCAGCCGTGCTACCAGCAGCTCTGTGAGGCTGCACTGCTGCACAGTTGAGCTAAATACTAACATCAACATGCCAACATGTTCACAATGACAATGCAGATGTTTAGCAGGTGTAATGTTTACCATGTTCACCATCTTAGTTCAGCATGTTAGCTAGCATTAGCTAATTAGCACTAACCACAAAGAAGAGCTGAGGCTGATGGGAATGTTTTGCAGATATATGGTCATAAACCAAATTATTGGACAAATTTGACTTGATGATGGCGCTATGGAAAGTTAAGGTATCACCAAAGACATAATTCATCTTGAGGGGAACATGAATGTGTGTACAAATGTCATTAATCCATCCAATAGTTGTTGAGATATTTCAATCTGGACCAAAGTGGTGGACTGACCAACCGACATTTCCATCTATAGAACAAACGCCACTAGCACGGCAAAAAACACTAAAACAACTTTTATTATAAAGGTACAGTGTGTAGGATCTGGCAGCATCTAGAGGTGTGGTTGCAGATTGCAACCAACTGAGTACCCCTCCGCTCACTCCTCCCTTTCTAAGGCCCTCATCAGACCTGGCATTAACATGCATCCTGAGTGATCCGATCACAAGTGGACACCTTTAAGTACGTCTGTTCACACCTGGCATTAGAGCGTCTCCACATGCGTCTTGAGTGGCCACTTGTGATCGGATCTAACTTCCCCGCTCTATATGCGGGCGGATGTCAGATCCGTGCAGGGCACCGGAACAAAAACACCGACACATCACCATTAGTATGATAATAATGCACTTTGCATGCCTCGTCTGATAGTCTGTAGATATGTAGCCTATAGATAAGATATATTTTAATAAAATACAGTTGTACCGACAGAATACAGTAGAGCACAGAGGCTGTTTCCATGCTGCGAGGCTCGCATATGCCTGTCTATTCACATGAGGAGCACAATGAAATCCCGAGGATCCAAGCGAGATGTCAGTGAAGAAGGCGGTCCTTAATGTGCCCAGGACACATTTGGGTACACATTGCTAAATGATTGTGGCCATATGAAGCCCAGACCACCTCTGAATGTGGTGTGAAAGATCGGATCTCAATGCGTCTTGAGTTCGCACCTGTACTGTCCACTTGTGATCCGTTCACTGAGGACGCATGTTAATACCAGGTCTGAACGGGGCCCAAGACTGCGGTAACGTGAGCCACCTAGTGCAACACCATGGTACCAACGTTCGCCTGGCTCAGAGGCCATCTTTACCATAATAACACTACTTTAGGAGCAACAGGAGTCAGACGGTGGCTGGCGGTACCACATCAGAGACCTACAGTGGTTTTAAGTTTAAGTTCTGAGATACTGTAGAAACATGGTGGACTCCGTAAAGAGGACCTGCTCCCTATGTAGATATGAATGGCTCATTCTAAGCTAACGAAAACACAACGATTCTTAGTTTCATGTGATTATACACTAATGAAAACATAGATATGAATATTATATTTTATTTAGATCCCCCAAAATGCTACAAACTGGCCCTTTAAGCTGCTGTTACATATTTCCCTGTACAGTTTAACGTCTGTCTGGAACAGTTTTTGGAATAAAGGTAACTGTGTATCCATAAATAAAATGTAAGTGAGTGTAAATTAATGAAGGTGTAAGTTTTACATAACACACAGGATCTTTTAAAACACCTTATAAATCAGCTCAGACGTCATCAGGCATCACAGCAGAGCTTTATCCTCCTCTGACTGACGTTGTTTTATTATCAGAACGGCGGCTGGAAGTTGAAGAGGAGAGTCTGTGTGAACTTCACAGGACGACAACACTGGACCCGTTTGATGTGCTGCACGGTTGAATCAGTGTCAACGGAGCCTGCAGCCCAGACAACGTGTTGGTGTCACATTTCATAATCTGTGTGAGCAAAGAGCTTTGAAGCATCGAGGCTGCAGTTCATGAATGACAACGGAGAGAGAAAAAAGGTCTCTGCAGAAACAGTTGATAGCACTCAAACAGGCGGCTGTTTTCAGTGGGAAAAAGCTCTAAAAACCTGCTGTACACAACCTGCTCAGCACCGAACTGGTCAACATAGTGGATCATTTTGCAGCTAAAGAGTCCAATATTTCATTCAGGAGTAGGAGGAGACCAAAAACAGAGCTAAAACAGGTTCACCATATGAACTAGCCTATATAAGGTGATAATATACCAGTGTTTCCAGCTTGTTGCACTAACCCCAGGTGGGAAAAACAATCAAATGGTGCAGGTTTAAATCTGGTGAAAAGCGTGCATTTACATCACCTACAAATGAGTGTACAGTGGTTTGGGGTTGAGTCTTTATTTGCACTTTGCACCAGTGTAGAAGATTAAAGAGGAAAAGGTGGTGGTGATGAAGTAAGACTAAAATAAATAAATGGAGAACAGTAGCTGTGGTGAGAGATGAGGGCAGCTGATGGGCGTGTGAACATTTAGAAGCTGTTCAACTAAACATCATAAATCATTGAGTTGACTACGAGACGTGCACGTATAGACAAACAACTATGAAAGTAAACCGAGATGTTCGTACAGTAGGAGAGTCATGTGAGCACTTTGATCAGTTGCTGCATAATTCAGCCAGGAAGCCTCTATATATTATAACATTTGACTAATTTTTTTTGCAAACTTTTAAATAAAACTTTTCCACTGCAGTCACACGGTGTACTCCCATCTCTCTGCTATAAGCACAGCCTGTCCAGTATCCTACAGTGTTATATAATCCATAATGTACGGCTGAATTATCTTCCTGGAGCGGCACATTCACTTGTCATCAGTGGTGGAAAGGAACCAAGTAACTGAAGTACTATACTTAAGTACAACTTTGAGGTACTTGTATTTGAGTGTTTCAATTTTATGTTACTTTAAACTTCTACTCCACTACATTACTACTCCACTACATGTTCATTTTAATCCACTACTTTTATATGACAGCTGGAATTATTAGTTACATTTGACATACACCGTTCGTAGCTATATCTATGAAAAGTAATGCACTGTAATTTGTATATATCCCACAAAATTCATATGTAATCCACGTAATCGTGAAACAGCAGGTATAAAGAATCTCAAATGCTGTGATGGGTGGGTAAAAAGACACCAGACTTTCGCCCAGGAGACCGGTGTTAGTACCCCGTGTGAAACAAGAAATCACCGCTGGGGCGCCTGGGTTAGCTCAGTTGGTAGAGCGGGTGTCCATGTATTAAGGCTTGGTCCTGACCGCGGCGGCCCGGGTTCGAATCCGGCCTGTGGCCCTTTCCGCATCCACTCTCTCTCTCCCCCCTTTCAAGACTCTATCCACTGTCCTGTCAATAAAAATGGAAAATGCCCCCAAAAAAATAACTTTAAAAAAAAAAAAAAAAAAAGAAATCACCGCTGATTCATTTGTCATGTAAACTCTGTACATAAGTTTCACCATTTCTGGTGTTATTTTATCCCAAACCACGATCCTTTCCTAAACCTAACTAAGTAGTTTTGTTGCCTAAACTTAACCAAGTTGTTTCCTGTGAAGACGGAAGTTTATTTTGAAAAGACTGGAGCAGAAATTGACACGTGCATCAAGTGTTGCTGGACATTCGCAGGAAAACGCACGAAAAACGAGGAAAAGCTTTTCGTAAGATATCATACGAACCGTTTTATGAGGATACGTTGCTATGAGTCGTAGCAGATCCACCAAAGAGACATTTCCCATTTTAATAACTGTTCAAATGATCCAACATTTCACTAAAAATTAAAGATTAGAGAAAAGTCCTCTCTCCTACATCATCTCACGACCTTTCAGATTTATCTTGTGACCTCTGGGGGGCCCCGACCCCTAGATTGAGAACCTCTGGACTGAACATTTACTGCAAAACAAATAGTTTTACTCTTGATACTTTAAGTACATTTTACTGATGATACTTTTGTACTTAAGTAGGATTAAAATGCAGGAATTCTACTTGTAATAAAGTATTTTTGAGTTGTTGTACTAGTACTTTTACATAAGTATATCTGAATACTACTTGTCATAACTTTCTGAACATCACTGAATCGCTCGCTGACTGACACCTGAACATTAATATCAGAGGACATCAGTCTGTGAAACACCGGCCGGTTTGAAACATGTACCGACTTATTAAACTGAGAGACGTCGGCGGCGTCCTTCAGGGGACAAACACGACTGGAAAGATTTAAAGACGACGGCGTGATGTATTCTCGTGTTCGCGCGGGGCTCAATCCATACTTGATGGGTGGAAAGTAATGAACATGTCAAAAGACAGAATGAGTTCATTTTAATATTCATCAGCTGACCACAGCAGAGATCAGAAACATGAAACACGAGCGCCGCCTCTGATGAGTTCATTACTGAGGTGAGTTAAAGCTCGTGTTCGTTTTCTGAATTATAATCAGCAGGTCATAAAATCTGTCCTCCATCCTGGTCAGGGACGACTGATTCCTGTTGTCCTTTTCATCTTCTGTGGTCTCCAACCTCGCTTCAGAGTCAGACCGTCTCAGTTTGTCGGCTCTCACAGCGTCCTGCTCAGACTCACCAGGACTCCTGTGCAGCTGATACTTAACACTAAACAAAAAATTACTTCAGCACATATGAAAGTATCTCGCTGACAAAAAGGAGAAAAAAAAAACATTGACAAATAATAAAAACAAGCTGAAATTAGAATTAGAAACAAAAAGGCATTCAGGTATATTATAAACAACATAAAACAATAAACGTGAAAAGATTAAAGGGACAGTGTATAGGATTTGGTGGCATCTAATGGTGTGGTTGCAGATTGCAACCACCTGAGTACCACTCCACTCACTCCTCCCTTTCCAAGACTGTGGTAACGTGAGCCGCCGAGTGCAAAACCGCCTCGCTCAGAGTCCATCCTCACCATAATAACATTACTTTAGGAGCAACGGAAGTCAGATGGCGTCTGGCGGTACCACGATTTTGTATTCTGCGGCTCACATTACCAGTTTCACAAGCATATCAGAGAACTACGGTGTCCTTCAGGTAACGTGAATGTCTCTCTCTAGAGCCAGTGTTTGGTTTGTCTGCAGTTTATTTTGAGTTGATCACACATACAGTACACCTTCCTGCTGCTGTAAATACTACAGAGCACCATACGTGTATTCATCCCCAACTGAAAATAGTTCCCAACAAATGTACTCCTGTTTGAGTAACGTTTGACCAAATCTACGATGCCCAGGAAATTATTTACCCCTTTTTAAAAATCATACTACGCATTCATGACCTGAGTGTGAATGAGCGCTGGTGAGTTACACTGTGAGTTATTCTGCTCTTTGACAGCTGACAGCAGTTTGTGTCGCTGTCAAGTGACCCAACGTCAAGTGTCTCTGGTTCAGCGAAGGACTCTTTATGCATGAGCGCCTCAACGGTTAATTACATTGTGTGACCTCAGATCTGCTGACTATCTGCTAGATCATCACTGTAAAGTGACAGAAGAGGACACAAGCAGAAGTGTCTTCTGATGCACAAGTTATGGATTTTTAAACATCCTATAGAGTCACATGAAGCCCTCTATTACTCCTGAGCCTTCCCCTAAAAATACATGTTGACAAACAGCAGAGTCCTGCAATTAAAAGGCCTTTGAGACGCAGCGACTGCTGCTGACCAAGTTCAGTAATTGTTCCCCTGTCATATACAGTATAAACCTTGTAATTACCTCATGGTGATGGAGGCATCTTCTCTGTGCAAGGATGTCAGAGCTGAGCAGAAATAGTCCGTCCTCCTCCTCCTCCTCCAACAGCTGCAGAGAAACACCGGAGTCATAATCCTGCTCTGCGCCTCGAGCCATTTTCCTGACACTTTGTCTGAAACATAAACAGGAAGTAGTCGCTGCAGGGCAGAAACTGTGCCAGGAAGTGTGTTGTGGAGGGTTAGGGGAAGTGTCGAGGCCACCTTGATGAGGTTGGGATCAGAGGTTTTGGTTGTTCTACATGGTGGAGATGTTGTTTTACTCATCATCTAAAGAGACATGGATCGTTAGACAAATGGTCTCCGCACCGACCTGATTGATATTTGTTGCAGCAGCAGGTCACAGAGGAGGTTTGATACCTGGAAGGTTGCCAGTTTGGACGCACTGAAAGATCCTGGCAGTGAAGTCTTTGTGCCTTAAAGGTGCAGTGTGTACGATTTTGCGGCATCTAGCGGTGAGGTTACAGATTGCACCCAACTGAAACCTCTCCTGTGTGCAAAGCGAGTAGGAGAACTACGAGGGCCAACGCAAAAACCCAAATGGCCCTATCTAGAGCCAGTGTTTGGATATTGAAATCGTTCAGAATGTACCTTAAAGGGAGATTCATCAAGTATTTAATACTCTTATCAACATGGGCGTCGGCAAATATGCTGCTTTATGCAAATATATGTATATATTTATTATTGGAAATCAATTAACAACACAAAACAATGATAAATATTGTCCAGAAACCCTCACAGGTACTGCATTTAGCATAATAAATATGCTCAAATCATAACATGGCAAACTGCAGCCCAACAGGCAACAACAGCTGTCAGTGTGTCAGTGTGCTGACTTGACGATGACTTGCCCCAAACTGCATGTGATTATCATAAAGTGGGCATGTCTGTAAAGAGGAGACTCGTGGGTACCCATAGAACCCATTTCCATACACACATCTTGAGGTCAGAGGTCAAGGGACCCCTTTGAAAATGGCCATACAAATGGTTTCCTTAGGTTTTTCTAGTTTCATATACAACCTAAAAATTGCAAGTTGTGTTAATGCGTTAAAGAAATTAGTGGTGTTAAAATGAATCTGCGTTATTATTGCGTTAACTTTGACAGCCCTAATTAATATTATATTCCATTTCTGCTAATAAATCTCCCTAAATGTTACACATTGCTCCTTTAAATTACTGTATTTATTACTTTTTTTTAGCTCTTTTACACATCACAAAATCAGCGATGGTTGGAGGTTCTTTGTTGGGGAATGTAGTCTTTCTTGTTAATCTTTTTCTATAATGAAGTTGTGTGTTTTTTGGCATATTTTCCTTGTTAAAGGTTTAAAAAGTTGATGAAGATCTCAGACTTCTGTGTTGAGTCGCTCTGATTCATGTTTCCAGCGGAGACGCTGTTCACCAGTCGCCCTCAGACACCGAGGTAAACATAATGCTACAGGCTAAAGGCCAAAACAACCTGTCACTACTGGTTAGAGGAAACACTTTGATGCAACATCTGACTGTGCAGCCATAATACCACCACACGCACGCCAATTACACAAAGCGCTCTGGGGCATCGCCATCACCGTCCTGTGATTATGTAACTGCAGTATTAAGTGAGAACACGACAAGGTATGCTTCTCCAGTCAGTGTAGGTTTCTCACTGGTGCTCATAAATAACACATATCCATACTGTGACATTTTGTTTCTGCAGCAGTGCAGTATGTTTGTTTTGATTTTACCATATGATGAGCTGCTTTAGACAGCCTAACACATTAACCCTGACCTGCAGCAGAGACTTAACCTTCACAGTGTTGCTCCAGGCTTTGACTCGCCTCTTATCTGGCTGTTTGTAGTGAGCTGATGTTCTTCAAGAGCATCAGATATCAGCTTTGTGGGTCAGACATGGAGCTTCTGTCAAAATAAGACAGTGTCAGTCTCTAAATCAGCTCTGAATACCTGAGACGAACTCACCAGTGATGGAAAGTAACTAAGTACTGTACTTAAGTACAATTTTGAGGTACTTTACCTTTCATTTTATACCACATTATACTTCTACTCCACTACATTTACTAAAGCTACTAATTACTTTGCAGATTAATTCTTATTTTACCTACAAAATATATGATCAGCCTCTAAATTAAGTATACTTTTATAAACTATTAAGTGGGCCAATTTAGTCCCAAGAAGTAATGAAGTAGTGAACTTACAAATATACTACTTGTATATTGTAATATACTTACAAAATATAAGATACAATGAGTTTATAAAATATAATATATTGGTAAAGAAGATTAAATCACTTGATTGTGACGCCTTTTAATATAATTTAAAAAACTTTTGGAGCCCCAAATTATCTTAAATTTCACAACAAAAGTAAAGAGTACAAAAAAATTAAAATATATTTGTGTATCAGAGCTTCGTTTTTTCTTCTTTCCTATCCCATTAATCATCTCACGACACCTTACTATACATTAAAGTAAGTACATATTGTGAATGCAGGACTTTTACTTGTAATTAAGTATTTTTATAATGTTGTATTGGCTTTACTTCAGTAAAGGATCTGAGTACTTCTCCCGTCACTGGAGCTCACAGCAGGCAGACACACTACGGATGCACCAGAGGATTCATTTACAGCATAAAGTTATTACTCGTCACATTTTAGGCTCCCTTTCCATTTCCTTTCGTCCGTTTCCTGTGAAGAGATTTAATATGTGCAAAACTGGAACGCAAATGTCCCAAACTCACAGCCAGATTTCACTCTTTCTGCTGACCTGTGATAATGTTCACGCTGCTGGGTGTGTTTCATGTGTTACTTTAGGGACTTTTCAGATGAGCCAAGAGGACCAGATGTGTGTTTCGCATCAGGTGACGCACTCCAAAACAAACTGTCTCATCCGTGGAAACGGCCGAGTTCAGTTCAAAGTTATGAGATTTGAGTAAACATCGACCTCCTCCTGACCAGAGGATTACTGTCTTCACACCGACGCAAACCACAAAGCACATAAACCCTTTACAAAGAATAAGTTTATTCAAGTGCGCTATTAGTATAGTATACAACTTCTAAACTTAAAATAAGAGAGTATGCTTTCAGATAATATTTTTTATGTACTAATCAGAGTTAAACTTAACATAATTATACTTAAGTATATATGGCGTATAGTCTAAGTGTACTTGGCTTATACCGTAAAGCATACAGAAAAGTATAAGTATATTTGGCTAAGTACTATAAGTTCACCTAAAGAAACCTTGCAAGTATACTTGCAGTAAAAGACTATTAATCTAGTATTTTTACTGAGGATATACTTTAAAGTGTACTTTCATAAGCTAAAAAGCATAACTGGTAAACTAACATACCTACTGTATGAGTTCACTTGTAGTATAGTTCATATTATAATTTATAAAAGTATACTTTTATAAACTAAAAAGAGGGCCAATATAGTCCCAAGAAGTATGGAAATAGTACAATTACAAATATACTACTACTACATTGATATTAGTATACTTATTACATAAAGTATACGTGGGAATATACTTGAATTATAAGTTAATTCATAAAATAAGCTTTAAGTATACTTCTTTTTTGTAAGGGAAGGAGAGCATCAACACCTCTGCACTTAGATTAACATTGACATTCATCCATTTTACATCTTTTACATAACGTTTTATAAACGTGATGTATCTCTGACAATGAGGAATGTATTTATTAGGTTTTATTAATGAGCAGATCATGATTAAACAAGCTGTGAAGGCCCTTTTTTAATATCTTTTAGAGGGCAACCAGAGGAAACCCTTTTAGTAACAGCTGTTTCGTGGAGTTTCCTTCTTGCATGAGTCAAAAAACCTGTGAGTCAATTACATTTATTATTCTTTAAATGGACCTCAGTGTGTTTTTTCTGCGTTGCCCTGCTGGGATCTCTCTCTGCTTCATCCTGAACTGGCCGCCACACTGCAAACCCAGCCAGTATGTTTTCCTGTGTTTATACTTCAGAGAGCGTGTGCTGCTATTTTAGTATCTCCTGCATACAGAGAATGAAAGACGTTTGCATCCAGGCGAAGGCAAGAAGGCCGGGCTTTCTCTCTGGCATGACTGAATATATACCTGCTGTAGACGGGAGGGGAGACACAACAACAAACCTCTGTGTTCATTCTTTATTTCTGTTGGAGCCACCATGTAATTATCTGACCTGCGAGGAAGTGACACACAGATCATAGATGTAAATATACGGGTGAGCACAGAGGGAGCTGTTTGTAGAAGAAACAAAAATCATTTTGTTTGACTGTAATCATAGTGGAGAAACAATTAGTCACTAAACAGTCACAGTGTCTGATGGATGTGGAACGGTACAATGGACACGTGAGGGCTGAACATAAAGAGGTATTATAGTGGCAGTATGGCGCCAACGCTCCAGACTAGCAAATTAGTCATGAAGGTTTAAAATAAGGTGAATTCAAAGGTTTATAATTTGTTGAGGGAAAGAATATATTTATAGAAAATACAGTTTATTTTGCATGACCTTGAATGTGACTCAACTATTCTGCTAAGCATTTCCAATGGGAGGGCATGCAATATTTGTTTGTTTGATTAATTGTTTAATTTATCCCAAAAAAAGGAAGAAAAAAGAAAAAAAAAATATCAAAAATATTTTATTAAATACAATGATGATAAAAAGGATGAATATATAAATAAAAAAAGATATAATAATATTAAAAATAGTTTGGAGAAATATATATTTGTGCCGAATAATGTTTAAAAACATTTTTATTTAATTTCTTTTGAATGTAAACACTTTCTCCTGCATTTGCTCTTCTATTTATATCATGAAATCTGCACAAAATTAAAATATTTTGCAAGAATTTCACATTCACCCCATGTCATGTACATACTTTCACATAAATTAGGTAAAAAATAAGAAAATGCATAGCAACATTTACCTAAATTTAGACTTTTTGCTTGTAATAGGCATGTTTTATTTTTTTATTTTTTCAAACTAAGCAGAATAATTGGTCTTGGTCAAACGATGGTTTACAATATTTTTGACAAATCCTGAACAAACTATAAAAGTTGAATGTTTAAATTAGTAACAGATGAGATACAAACAGGGCGATGAACATGATTTTATTCACTTGCGGTGTATGCAAGATTCTCCTCAGTTGAGTTTAGGGCTGTCAACGAATATGCTAATTCAACAACAACAGTAATGTGGCAGAGAACTTGGCCGCAGAGAGAGAGACACTGTGTCCTAACTTCAAACGTTACATTATGACATGCAAACAAACCAGGTATCTATCAGCTGTGCGCCCAACGGATGGATGGACGCTAGATATTCGAATAGTTCGAACAAGGGCCGTCAGAGTTAACGCGATAATAGCACGTTAATGTAGATTCGTTTTAACGCCACTAATTTCGTTACATTAAAGCTATTTAAAGCATTTAAAGCTTGAGTGGAGACACTGATATCATATGAAACTAGAAAACCTGAGGAATTCATTGGTACCAAGTTCAACCATGTCATACTAGCTTGTCGCGAAGGAGGTTAAATAACGCTCCAAACTGTTCTGATCTGCTGAATGTCGCGAGTTTTATACATGAGAAGGAAAGTTTTAAAAAGAAGGCAGCCAGACATGAAGAACAAACTCCATTGTCTCAGCCTCCTGATTATCTTCCTCAGATTGATGAATAAATCATCATTACAAGCCCAAACAGAGGATCTCAATCTCTTCATCTCCTTGGTAGGTTTTAATGGTCTAACCACACGGAGGACACTGAGGGGACACAGCAGCTCAGAGAACAAGTGCTGCCTTGTTGAGCGCTCACACTCGCACCTCGCTGGCGTCCAGTAGCTCAGCGAGCAGCGAGGCAGGATCATATAACACTGCCTTGTTTTTCTCATGGATTTTTGTGGTTTGAGTAAAAACCCTCCTGGCCACTGGCCCGGGGGTTTAAACACCACCCCCCCAAAAAAAAGACCTCTATCCAAAAATGCCTCGGCCTCGTCCTGCATGCTGAAGAGGAGCTCGGTGCTCATATAATGAAACTTTCAGGCAGAAAAAGGCGCTTTGCCAATAGAGTTGATATAATTCATCATCTTGGTGGAGTACGTTCCCATTACTATTATGAGATTCAACCAAATATGTAGTCGCCAACATGGAAATTAAATTGATTTACGCTGTGAATCAGATGAATTTGGGATTGTGGAAACAGCCTAGAGGAGTGTGGGAAAGTCAGCTGCTCACCACTGAGGTGGAAAACGTGACTCAGGTTGAAGTCATGACAGCAGATAAAGAAACTCTCAGGTTATTTCTCCACCACAACACTGTGGACGGTAATCATTTACTCAAGTACTGTACTTTGGTGCCGTTTTAAAGGAACAGTGTGTAACATTTCAGAGGATCTATTAGCAGAAATAGAATATAATATTCATAACTATGTTTTCATCAGTGTGAAACTAAGAATTGTTGTGTTTTTGTTAGCTTGGGATGAGTCGTTCATATGTACATAGGGAGCGGGTCCTCTTCACAAAGTCCACTATGTTGCTCCTCCATGTTTCTACAGTAGCCCAGAACGGACAAACCAAACACTGGTTCTAGAGAGAGACTTTTGCGTTTTTACGATACCTGAAGGCCACCGTAGTTCTCCGACAGCTTGTGAAACCGCGGTACTGCCAGCCGCCGTCTGACTTCCGTTGCTCCTAGAGTAGTGTTATTATGGTAAGGATGGCCTCTGAGCGAGGTGAACGCTGTTACCACGGTTTTATATTCGGAGGCTCATGTCACGGCAGTCTTGGAAAGGGAGGAGTGAGCGGAGGGGTACTCAGCTGGTTGCAATCTGCAACCACACAACTAGATGCCACCAATCCTACACACTGTCCCTTTAAGAGGTACTTCTACTTTACTTGAGTATTTCCATTTCATGCCACTTACTCCTTATGCACATTTTTATGGCTGCATCATTCCATCAAACAAAAAATGTTCTAGATATCTTGTTCATCATTTTATTAAAAAAATTCCCAAAATTTGCCAGACATATTTTGTAACTTTGAAAACTAGGATTAAATATAAAATGATGTGGGTTTAAACAACATTAAGCTGCACAGCATGAGTCTGTAATGAGTGTTAAAGTTGTTGTTTTTTTAAAAAAAAAGGATAAAAACAGTTGCCATTTTTCCATTTTAAGAGTCAGAGTGACATCACATGATTGATGTGGACACAGACAGGAAGGTGACTGAAGGTAAATAATGAAATCCAGCTCTCCACTCAGCAGCATCGAGTGCCAGTTGGCTTCAGACGGATCTGCAGCAGCAAAAAACATTTATAGTTTATATAAACAGCTGGGTTTATAGTGGTGGGAACTTTAACAATGGACTCATGTTTTTCTTAATGAAGGTTTCTCTGTTCTTTTTGTAAGTGAATTTAATACAGGTTGTATTTAAGTCATAGAAACGACCTTTTCGACTTTCATTCTCAACCAAATTTAGACGTTGAAAAAACGTCTTTGGGTGGGATCTACAGCCGTGCTAGCAGCTCTGTGAGGCTGCACTGAGGCACTGTGGTGATTTCAGCCAGTTCTCATTCCCAGGGCATCAAATACAGACGCTTTACCACGGCCGTCAGCGTTCAATACCGCCGCATAAGACACCCTGTAGCACTGGTATGTTACGCACTGGGCTGTTCATTAACTACAATGTAAACCCATCTGCAGCAACAGTAAACGCTCTGACAAAGTGTTGCGGTGACGTAGTTTAAAGAGCGAAAGAGACACACAGAGCAGGATCAAGTTTAATTTCCCCTTCATAACCAGTTGATTGTTTGTGTCCCGTGTTCACAACTTCAAGTCACATTTTCACTTTAAAAACATATTCATTTTAAACCCAATCATGTTGTTTTTTCCTAAACCTAACTAAGTGTTTTTTTTGCCTAATCCAAACAAGTGTTTTCGTTTAATTCTCAACATTAACCACGTGTTTACTGCAACCGAAAAGTGTCGCAGAGGGTCTGACGCTTTAGTATGTGACGAGTTGGGATGGGAACATGTAGTGATAATGTTAATATGCTAACAAGCTCACACAAAGTCATTACAATTCATCCCATGGATACCTTGATAATCTGCAGCAGATTTCATGGCAATCTATTCAAGTCTTGTCAAGATATTTTGCACTAAACCACCAACGTCAACCTCATGGTGGCGCTAGAGTTAACCCCATGAGGACAGAAAAACGGACAGAAAAACGCCATGACTTCTCTGTGAAACATGTAAATATCTTTTGATGTGTGTTGGTTAGAATGATCATTTTTTCCACCTGATTCCCAAGACTTGGGAGAACATTTTTCCAAAACCTTGTTCCTTATTGTGTGTTATTGTGTTCCTCTGTGCGGTTTGAATACATTTCTGTGAGATAAAATTTCTCTTGTCTTTATGGTAATTTAAATCATTTATACATTCATGTGACATCACTGCAGTGTCCTGAAAAAAAAGATGTGTATATCATGATTGTGCATTACAGTGTTGAGATTCTAGAGTCATTTTTACAAAAAGAGACCAGGCGGACCAAAAACAGCAAAAAAAAAAAAAAAGGCTTACACTCCAGATGGGAAAAGTCAGGGGAATACCAAAGCCTGTAGGATTCATCTTTTGGTAACCATGAATGTCTGAACAAAGTTTTATGGCAATCCATCAAATAGTTGTTGTGCATGGGGATTTCCAGGGCAGTCTCTACACCGGGCATCAGAGGGTTGCAAGAAAGAAAAGCCACCAGGAACATCACTGAAGCTGCAGAAAAAGCTTCAAGGCGGTTGTGGATCAAGACGAGTGATCCATGGCGTAGCGTGCCATTTGGACACAAGCTGGGGACTGATCATCCCCGTTTGGGTTGCCCAGGTGAGGGTGTCTGATGATCCAAGACCCGAAACACCCGATGACCCTGGGTTCATCACTGATGATGTGTCCAAGCCACACCATATACATGCAGATGGTGTTTCTTCAAACTTGAGATATTTCAGTGGTGAATCGATTGAAGCTATATATTAGCACGGCTAACGAAAATCAACTTCTTCTCTACTTAATTGTGTTATTTCAGCATTCCTCCTCCATTGCTGCAAACATCTAAAAACTTTCCTGCGAAAGTGAAAACAAGGACGATGGAAAACCACATGGAGCGGGGCGAGCTAAATGAACAAGAACAGAACCCACTAAAGCAGCAGCAGCGGTACCATCTGCCTTCACTTTACATTGCAGAACATTAAAACAGCCGACTGCCCATCCAGTGCACAAGAATCTGCGTGTGCCCGATAAATCAAAGCCAGGCAGCTTTTATCAAGCATCTGCTCAGTGTTAGGCATGTGCACACATACTACACTACAGTACAATCTCAGTGCAGTGAAACAAGAAGGGCCTGCAGCGGGTCAGTACAGCAGAGGGAATCCCTCCAACACCTTCCACCTCCTCCACCCTCACAGAGGTTAAGAGCAGAAGGCCACTAAAGCTGCAGTGACTGATTAGAGATCCACTCTGGAGACCGGCTATCATCTTAATCCAGGGGGAGGAACAGCACCCCACCAGGGTGGAGGAAACTCCCTCACTAAAGGAAACGGGATGCTCCGGGAGAACAAATGAGCTGCAGCTTTACATCAGCTGCAACACACATTAAGTGCCACTGTTCATTTCCTGTCACCTGCTCCCTAAAGTGTAGAGCTGTGATATACTGGTAGTCCTGCACTGTAACTGTTTTATTCTTTTCTAATCTTCTTTTTTTATTTCCCTGTTTAAATGTCTTTTATATTGCCTGATGTTCCTTTCCTCATGTCCTTTATGTAAAGCATTTTAAACTGCCTTGTTGAAAGGTGCAACACAAATAAACTTCTTGCTTTTTTAGTTTGAACATAAACTAAAATGAGTGCAAGAGTGACACCTGCTGGCACAGACCAGAGCTCATTATAATATATTTCCATTTATTTTATGTTTTGTAGAATAGTCAATAATTAGACTGTGCACTTCAGTAATGTAAAAATTATTGATTGTCCTGTTTTTAAAAAAAATCAGAATTATCATACTAACATTGTACACATCATTCAACCTGCTTACAACTTAATTAAGAAGAAGAAATATTCTTATTTACGTCTTATTTATACCATTCTGGCTTTTATATTTAACACAATTAATAGATCTCACTTCTCAGCATTTTGTATTTACTTATTTGCAGTGTGGTTATTTGTTATATATATAATAGATATGTATAATATAATAATATTTAATATTATTATATATATTATATTTATTAAATATTTGTACATATTTCGTATTTCTTATATTCTCATTTTCTTATTTTTAATGTTAGTACTTACTTATATTTTTGTACATATATTGTGTTTATTTTGTAGCATTATGGATCAATAAAGTCTTTCCGATTCTGATTCTGATTTACTTTCTCTGGCTGCAGCACAGGATGTGAAACCGACTCAAGCTGTTCACAGTAACAGATATATTCTTACGTATTCTTATATTTTTTCATATTCTAAATTTTCTTATTTTTTATATTATTTCGTTAGACTTTTGCACTGTGTTTAATTGTTATGCACCAAACCACAGTCAAATTCATTGTATGTGCAAACCTACTTGGCAATAAACCGTTTCTGATTCTGATGTACTGTATAATGCAAACGCTATGAGGCGTACACTATAATATATGCAGGGGTGGAAAGTAGTCGGTATGTTTACTTTACTGGAGTAATTTTATTTGATGCTGCGTTATACTTCGACTCCTCTACATTTCAGAAGGAAATATTGTACTTTTCACTTACTGGTTACTTTTCAGATTAAGATGCGATTCAATAAACTATATAACACAATGCATTGTTAAAGATTAAACCAGTGGTTCCTAATCTTTTTGTCTTGTAACCTTGTCTAGCTGGGTCCTCGTGTCATGTTTCAGATGTGAGTTTCCCCTCTAAACTTCTCAGAAAGTTTATTTTAAATAACTGTTTGAGGCAGTGATTACACATTTGTGCAGAGGAACTTTGTTTTTTCTTCTTTCCTGCCCCTTTAGTCATCTGACGACCCCTCCGATTTATCTTGTGACCTTTGGAGGGGCCTGACCCCCAGGTTGGGAACCACTGAACTAAACTACCCAACTGTATATAAAGTAGTTAAAACTATCTCCACTTTAGCAGCTAATGCTGCTGATAACATAATATATACGTCATAGGGGACGTTTTTCTGCAGAGGCAGTACTTTAACTTTTGATACTTAAAGTTGGGATGCAACAATCCAACTTTTTCAGTCCCGATACCGATACCAGTGTTTTATGTGCAAGGCAACATATACATAAATTACACATATATATATATATAAATTTCCTGAATTGAAATCCTGCAAAAGCAAATTGGTAAAAAATCTTAAAACCTAAGAGGAAAGCAGGACTTTTCCTTGTACTGGAGTATTTCTACATTGATGTATTGGTATTTTTATTGTAAGGCATGTGAATACTTCTTCCTCCACTGGTACAGTATGTACTAACCTTCATACTTTGGCAAGTGTTTCTCCAAATATTTGATACTTGTTTGTTTTTCAGGATGTTCCTGGAGCTCAGTCTCGGCACCGTCTACTATTTAAATGTTTTCCAGCTGTGAGCAGCTCCTCTATTCCCTTTGTGCATCACTGATGAATATAAATACTGGAGGTTCATAGTTGTGCCAGTTAACTATTGGAAGCAACAAAACAGTGAGACTGGTTTTCAGAGTTAACCCTTTATTCAAAAGAAATGTTCAAACAATAAAAGGAGCACAGCCGGCTCAGAGTAAAGTGTGAATGCTACAAGCCGTTAATAATAATAATAATAATAGTGGTAAAAAATAACAACCTGTTTCAACAGTCATCGAAATGAGTAATCAGCTTTTTTTGGAATAAAAAGCAACATAAAAATAGATCATAGTCTCATTTTAAGCCTAATCAAAACAACAGAGTGAAATATGTATTAAAAACACTGTTCGTACACACACACACACACACACACACACACACACACACACACATACACACATACACACTTCCCCTTTTTGCTTTACAAGACTGAAATGAGTACAGGCTGAGCTGAGAGTGACGTTAATATTTGAGTGTTCAAGATTTGTACACAAAATAGCACTCATTTAGATAAATTAACCTCATAAGTTCAGGTTTAAATTTGACATTTTGAGCCTGGTTAAAACAAGATTTCAGAGAGCTTCATTCTGGTCCTCTCACTGCTCCACAAAGCAGAGCAGCATATTTAACAATTTATAAAAGGGCGTCCAGAATTTGTTCCTCTCTTTAATTGTATTACAGCATGCAAGTACTGTTCTATAGACCTGCTGACAGGTCGACAACACACCTGGGTTCTTTAAGTAAACGCCTTTTAATAATTAGAGAATCACCACTAAACATTAGTAACACAAAATAAAATAAAACATCTCGATTGTATGGTACATAATTGGGTCATAGAGTATCTACAGAACGATATTCACCAGGCCGTTTATTTATAGTGAGTATTGTTCCTTTTTAAAACACGTTTTGGTGTGATTGCTGTACCGGGAGGATGCACACGTTACACGACCTGACGGGAAACGACTGGGATGACATTTAAAGGTGTAATCCTTAACATTTCATGAAATCAAACCCCTGTTTTTAATATCATTTATGGACAGCATTTTTTCTGCAATAGCCATTCAATGTATTCCCAATCAGTCATAACCTCTTTATGTGGTTGTTTTCATCGTTTGTGGCGGAGTCCGCCAGTCCTGTGTTGAATTTAAATAGCCTTCATTAATATCAGCCTCACTGTTTATTCTCCTAACACAGTATCAGAGCTGTATTAAGTTGCTCCAATACATTTCCTCCTGCTGCTTGACATTAAAAGCATTCAACTGGAGAAACACAGAGTGGTTTTATTGTGAAGGAGTCACAGGAAACGTGATGTGTTTGTCGAGGTTAGCACTGACGACTATTGTTAAAGAAAAATGCGCCGACCAAACAAGACAACCGTTATTTTTCTGCATTTTTCAACACAAGTATTGCAGGTAGTAACAAGAAGTGAGCTTGCTGTTACCACGGTAACCACGGGTGAAATCTCAAGGATTAGGACTAACATTTTGGGACCATTTCTTTTCACTCATTCCTCCATTATACACTGAAATGAGGAATAATGTGCGATAGGGAGTGTAACGATTCTTCAAATCCACGATTTGATTTGACTTTCGATTTTAAGGTCACGATTCCATTCGATTTAAACATGCCGTTGTTAGATTATGGAGTCTTGATTCGTAAAGATCAACAGATGGTTTTATGCACTGACAACTGTCATTTACACTTTCGACAAAAAGAAGATCCACTGGATGGCAGGAGGGTAGTTTACAACAACAACTAGAGTTTCTCAGAGTTTATGAGGCACACCTGAATGCACCATGATGTCCCGGTCAGCGCCTACATGATTTACACTATGGCGAGCATAAATCCCGCTTTACCATACAGAGTAATGTAGACACACAATCGATTTTAAGTGGAGATAGCGCAAACAGTTCGATGAGCGATGATCTTTGGTTGCAGCGGTGTCTAAATCTTCTGCAGCCTCCAAACTGTAGTTTTTCTGTCAACGACACGTCTGTTTACGTAACTCACGGGGAAGGCAAAATGTCTCCACACCACAGATTTTTCCAGTTCTGTTGTGTCTCCGTCATCGGCCATGGCGTCGCTGCAGGCTACCGATTAGATACGCTGTGCCGTATTTTTTTCCTTCAGACTCACGCAAGTCAGCAAGGGCAGAGAGAAAAATAAAAAACACTGGGAGAATCCCTGATCCTGCTTTTAATTTCGATGGTCGAATCGGAAGCTCATTTCGATCGATTTCCGATTTAGAATCGAAATCGTGACACCCCTAGCGTGTGAACACTGTTACGTTGGGTTGAACCATCAGGGTTTGTAAAATATATATACGAAACATAAAATAACCGTATGTATAACATTAGCTGAGTTGTAATAAAATTTAACAAAATAAACCTCAAACACAAGCCTGGTATTATAATTCTGAGATAAACATATAATAAACACACATACTGTATCTTTAAAAAACGATGCATAGCATAAACAACATTGCAAAAATCCAGCTCTACTGCACTTCATACCTAAAACCTCAGCCGGGCGATTTGTCGCCTCAAGTGGAAACAGGTGTCAGGAGTGTTTCTGCTTCTTCCAGGTGGAGCCTGCTGCTCAGGCGGAGAGAGAGAGTCCAAAGCGCTCCCGGTAAAAAACGAGGGAGGGAGAAGAAAAGAAGCGAGGTGTTTCTGGGGGCCCAGAGGAGGAGGAAGAGGAGGATGAGGAGGAGGAGGAAGGAGGTTGAGGGTTGATTTAAGGGCTCCCTGTTGTAAACACTGCTGCTCGGGACCAAAGCTCCTCCGGCTCTGCCGATTCCATGACGCTCTTCTCAAAAGGAACCATGTGACTCTTTAGGTGTCTTCCTCGTCCTCGTCTTCCTCACGGTTGCCCACCACCCTCTTCCTCAGAGCTTCATCAGAGAAACTCTGTCCCTTAGGTTCTGGGCGGCCCTCAGGGGACCCTCTCCTCCTCCGCCTCCAGACCTCATCCTCCTCTTCTTCGTCTTCGTCGTCGTCTTCCTCGCCGTCGGCTTCATGCTCCTCCTCTTGGTGTTGGAGTAACCTCGCCTGATCCATTGACTGTTTCTCTGCAGAATAACATTTAGAACAGTCAGTGACCAATAAACAAAACCTGACATTGGTAAATCTGTGCTCCGTTTCTGTCATTTATATATATAAAATGAATGTATATTAAAGAAGCGTTTAGTATAATCTCATCTGAAACTCACTGTGGTAGTAATCCGAAGAGGAAAAGCGTCGTGAGGGGAAGGCAAAATCTGCGATGAACACCAGTAACTGCAAAGACAAGACAACAATAACCATTAAATCACCGGAAATGCAATGTGTTTGTACTTAATGAACTCTGTACTATAAGAGCGTTTAATATAGTTTCACTGTTGTTAAAAATGCTGACTAAGTGCTGCACAAGTACTCACCAGTCCCAGTGCAAGGCCAGAGAACAGCGTGGCCAAGCCAAAGATAACATAAGACCCCCAGACAGGAATCCCCAGCTGCTCCGTCATGTAGTTATGACAACGCTGGAAAATACAAAAACTGTTTTACTTGAGGCTGTAAATGGACAGCCAATAATACCTAAACTATAGTACAAAGTACATCAATAAGCTACCGGGTTGTTCGTTCATTTTGATGAACATGGACACGAGGCTGCCTCCTCTTAGTCTCTGGTAAACACAAGATTTAAAGTGGTGCTTTTGTGTGATTCTTTGCAGAGAAACTCACTTTTACAGATCTGTCGATTAAATCAACTAATCCATTAGTCGGCAAAATCGTATGAGTGTTGGTCGACCAAGAATTTCTTCGGTCGAGGACTCAATCTCACATACACCGTCCAGCTGCCAGAAATACTCACTAGAGCACCAAACTGGTATTAATCCGCAGCTGATAATAGTCCCCAATAATTTCCTCCTGTTTTGAGTAATGCTTGCTAAAAACAAAAACAAAAAATGAATTTATATCCTGTACTTATGGTGTGTTTTCATAGATTCGCATGGGCTTATGGCCACAGATAGCCAACATAATATTTTAATATTATGTTAATCACGTCGTCATATTGCTTATTACAATACAATATAAGCTGGATTTAGCGCCGTGACACCGTCGGCACAGGTTGCTGATGTAGGCTGCTTTTTAATTTTCCAGAACGTGTCATAATGACAAATGCCAGTTCAGCCAGTTGGCATAAAATCAAAACGGTGTAAGCTTGTACACTGAACCGAACCGGCAAAACTGAAAATCGACCCATCTCTACTGTTAGCACCGTTAGATGTGAGCTGCCGGCTCAGCTGTCGCCATATTGAGAGCCGTGTGGAGGCAATAGAAATGCTCTGAATTTCGTTTTGAGTGTATAACAATGGAAATAACAAGTTATCTACCAGAAGAGGCCAGATTAGTATTGAGCTTTGCCAAAATTAAAAACCTGAGTCACTGGGGAGGATGATTTACCTCAACAGCTTTATGTTTCCTGTAAGTTTAGAATACAATATGTATTGTCTTTCTGCGCTATATGTGAGGTCAATTTCATGTTTCGTGTGCCAGCAGCAGCCCCGTATCCTGTAAAACCGGATTTGTGTTGTGCACGTACAGTAAAAGCCAGTCTGAGTCCCTCACGCAATTTCACAGTGAGCAGCACATTCTTCTTTGAATGGATTGTGGAAAATGAAATAAACACCTTCCTAAATATAACAACCTACATGTTGACAGTCAGTACGACCAAAGAGTGAAATCCTCACTTACCCGGATAAACATGGAGAGCTTGAACAAAGCAGACATTGAATTCATTCTGCCAAAAGAAGGGAGGAAAACGACAGGACAGCATATTATTTAACACGGATTTGTTGAATTGTAACATCACTACAAAGCCTCAACCTGAAAATAACAAGTAGGAGACGGGAGGGGGTGTTTGTGATTCTGATTTTAAACCAACAGAAAAGACACTAAGAATAGAACCAACAGGGGACATGATGTTGTTTTCTGTTATTTCAAAAACAGGGACAACTGTGATACAAAGCACTGGACTGTCTCTATGATGAGTAATTACAGTTTTTATGTTATCGCTCTGTGCATCCTGAGGGCTGGCTGATATCAATCGAAATACATTTTGCGATAACCACAAGCTTTTTTTTGGTATAATATATATCATGTTTGTAGAGAAATGGGAAATCAGCCCTGTGTAACCTCATCATCACTCTTACATCATCATGATCGTTTTAAGCTGTAAATACTCACAGAACTGAAGACGGCCCGAACCAAGAGGATATCGGCTCGACTGATCTCCATTTCTGCTCATCGACAAAGCTGAGGAAGTCGTCTTTAGTACGAGCTCCCTGGTACTTCCTGAAGACGCCATCTTTACAGCTGAGACACAATCGCAGATACAAAACATTTTAGGAACATTGCAGAGTTTTGACCCTTAAAACCTGAAGGACATGACAAACTACAAAAAGGGGCACTAATCTCTCCGACAGGCTTAATGATGTTTACGCACGGTTTGAGGATGTGCACACCCCAGCACTCCCCCCTCTCCTCCCTTTCCATCAAGCAAACTAAGGCGAGGAAGCTTTTCAAACAACAAAATGAAGGGAAAGCAGCAGGGCCTCCTCACAACAGTGTCCCTAAATCAGCCAAAACAACATGTTACATTTGGTGATCGATCAACAATTTAGTCTGTATTTATGTGTCCTGTGATAGTCTGGCGACCTGTCCAGGGTGTACCCCGCCTTCGCCCAATGTCAGCTGGGATCGGCTCCAGCCCCCCCACCACCCTGAACAGGATAAGCAGTTACAGATAATAGATGGATGGATTAACCATTCAATTAATTTATCAAGCAAAAATGCAAATCCTTCACTGGTTCCGCCTCCTCAAAAGGGAGGATTTGCTGTTTTATACAACGTTATTAATGTGATCATTAATTAGATTCTTTTTAGTTTGTAAAAAACAATGTGTGATCATTATTTTTTTTAGCATTTCTTGTTATGGTTAATCAGAATAAATTATAGATAGATGAATCCATACAGATTAGCTGCACCCATTGACTGAAATATATTTGATAAAGCGTCTCATTTGCATAAATAATGTATGCATTTCTGAAATATTACAGTTGGGGTTAACCTCCTGTATCTATGCTAACAAATGAGATGTTTTTTTTCCCTTACTGATGATTATGAATAACCAAATTATCTAAACGACAACAAGATCTAGTCTTTTCAAAATGCTAATGTGGCATACTAGAAGAGGAGCAGAGACTTGATGAGCTAAAAGTACATGAGTAACATAACTTAGTTAAACCCACTAGATTATATCTCTCAAGATAGTGCACATCCGCAGCATTACACACAGCACAAGAGGAAGCCATAAAACCACAGAATAACTAAGAACTTACTGGTAAATGGTAGGAAGTGAAGTGATGATGAATCGCCCACTCAGACCTTACAGAGAGAGAAGAGACAGAGTCCAGTCAGTGTGCAGGAAGGACACTTTGACTCAGAACTAAACTGAAAGGAATTTCAGACTTGGCAGACGAGCTGAATTAATGTTTGATAGCAGCTGCACTGCATCAACGGCTAACATGAATACTTACATTTTATACATTTTGTTGTGTCTTTCAGTCAGTATTTTGAGAGTGTGCATGTGACCACTGTTCATTTTTACTAGTGCAGTTTTCCTATAGATAAGCTGCATGCTGTCAGGAATTTATGACAATTCAACTTTTCAAATCACATAATTATGTAGTGACTGAAACTCATACATCTACAAATCTGGTACCAACTATCTGGCGTCTTTGTACCTCAATAAGTTGCCTTCAAAAGTCATGAAATGGCCTCTAACACCTGACCGAAACTGACATTATATGTACAGTATAACATTATATATTTGTTGAGATTTTACCATATTATCAAGAGTGTAGCATCTGTGTGATGGAGAACTTTGACAGAAAGCTTAATGTATCATAATATACTGTATATCAATATCACATTACTACATTACATTTACTGTGATAGAGGATTTTATCCATACAGCCAGCCTACTCTTTGTAGCGGTCTTTGTAGCTGTAATATTAAGTAGTACATGAATATCTAAATTGCTGGTGTATCTTTAGCAAACACTGCAAAATTAACACTCAGTTGCCAGTTTATTAAGTCCACAGCTTTACAATAATTAAACCTTTATGAAGGTTATAATGAAGGTTTTTGTTGACTATTTTAGAGAGTTATTGACTCAACTTTAAGGTCATTTTGGAGGCTGTAGTTAAGTATACTGAGAGGTGTTTCTAATATTCAGTCTACGCTCATCATCAATAGAAACTGGGTGTACAGAATATTAGAAACACCTCCTATAATAAACAGTTGTATGTTCAATGACATTGCAAGAAGCAAGGTCTCACCTTTGCAGAAATATATAGCTAAAATATGCAGAACTGAATCAACACTTCTCTGAAAGTTTCAACATGGAGTTTCCTGCAGAGCTGCAGTAATTTATCTATTTTGTCCTGCAGTTCAGTGCAATATGTACATGGTGTACTGACTTGGCAAGCAGCTCTGTTTTTCTATGCATGTAGGAGTCACACAGTGGAGCTGCCAGCTGGCAAAGGTCATTAAAAGCCTACCGGGTTGTTCTGTCACGTCCACCTTGGCTATGTTGACCCCCATGTCCTCCCCCCAGTCCGCGAACTCCTTCCACGCCGCCTGGAGCTGCTGGCATGCTGGACACCAGGGTGCGTAGCTGGAAGGGGGGGATATCAAGTTACACAAGTAAAGCCTCAGATAAACCTGCACAATCACTTACATCGACGTGTAGATAACACAGAGTACTACATGTGTACTTTGTTAGCAAACTGGCAAGCACACAACTCTGACTCTCTCAAGTCTCACCAGCAGACTGAGGAACAGTTTAATCTTGAATCTTTAATATACATTAAGAACATATACAGTATACGATATATGTTTGTGTGAGAAGGTGTCCTATGAATTATCTATTTAAAAGTCTGATGGCATGTTCTTAATATCCCTGTATATAGTCTTAATATGCCTGTATATGTTCTTAATGTATATGTTCTTAATATGCCTGTATATGTTCTTAATGTATATGTTCTTAATATGCCTTTATATATTCTTAATATGCCTGTATATATTCTTAATATGCCTGTATATGTCCTTAATATGCCTGTATATGTCCTTAATATGCCTGTATATGTTCTTAATGTATATGTTCTTAATGTATATATTCTTAATATGCCTTTATATGTTCTTAATATGCCTGTATATATTCTTAATATGCCTGTATATGTTCTTAATATGCCTGTATATGTCCTTAATATGCCTGTATATGTCCTTAATATGCCTGTATATGTTCTTAATAACGCTGTATATGTTCTTAATATGCCTGTATATGTTCTTAATGTATATGTTCTTAATGTATATGTTCTTAATATGCCTGTATATGTTCTTAATGTATATGTTCTTAATGTATATGTTCTTAATATGCCTGTATATGTTCTTAATGTATATGTTCTTAATGTATATATTCTTAATATGCCCTTGTACAAAGTATTTCCTTTTATAATTGTAATATAACTTATTATTTTTAATGGAGCTTCCCGGCAAAAAGCATTTTAACACGATTGTACCAGTAATATAAACAATAAACATCTTGAATCTTGTATCTTGCATCTCTTGAATCTTGAATCTCTGTGGTTAAGCTGGTTAGCTAGCTAGCTAAAGATAGCAGCTATTAGCTTAGCTAGACACTTTAGCTTTAACTTTTCAGGACTAAATGGAGGCAGATAAAATAATAATAATATGATAAAACAGAGCAGTTAGGTTTTAATCTGAACAGACACCTGAAATAATGTGTTTATACGAGCTCAAAATAGCTAACTAATGCTAACTGACAAGCTAACTAGCTTAGCCGTTAGCATGTCACTCACAATTCAATCATCCATTCTCCGGACAGGATCTCCTCCCACGACCCGTCGGTGACTTCTCTGAGGCTGTCCCGCTTTGCAGACGACGCCGGCAGCGACGTTAAACACGCCACCAACAGAAACACGCAGCAGATCCAGGAGCGGTGTTTAGTAGGAAACATAGCTGAAGCTGTGCTACTGGCTAGCAAACACGCCATGTTGGATCTGATGCAGCTCACTTCCGGTGTGCGCCATGACGTCACAGTCAGGTGGGGAGTTTATTATTAGTATGAAAGTCTGAAGTTATCTTTAGAAAATATAGCTAAAATAAGCAGTTATTAGATTGTTTTGGTGTAAAGTAGCAAAGAAAGCAACGTTAGAGAAGCAAATGTTAACTTAAAGGTTTGCAATTAACTAGATAATGACAGAAGTCCACATTAATTTGGATTGTTTTATCCTGTTTAATGTTGTGAAGTAAAGCTCGTTTTATACACTCTATGAAGTAAAGAAAAGGGGCTTGTCATGTCTTAAAATATGAAGTACAGTAATGTTACTTTATTTCATTCTCATGTGTTGTAAACGTTTTAACCAGCAGGTGGAGCTATGGTCTCTAAAATAGCCCAGAAAGGAGGTTTAACTGTTGCATGTGAGAGAATGCATGTAAATTAATGTATTATAGACAGATAGATAGATAGATAGATAGATAGATAGATAGATAGATAGATAGATAGTAAC
This sequence comes from Sebastes fasciatus, assembly GCF_043250625.1. Taxonomy (NCBI): domain Eukaryota; kingdom Metazoa; phylum Chordata; class Actinopteri; order Perciformes; family Sebastidae; genus Sebastes; species Sebastes fasciatus. The sequence continues at coordinate 7,495,382 of NC_133809.1, read as the reverse complement.
TTTATTGATCCCGAGGGAAATTCAAGTTTCCAGCATTACAGTTCGATAGTGCAAAACATGTTAGTAAAAAGGCAGTAACAAAGTTAGCAGTGCAAAGTACAAAAAAATATACCAGATATAAAAATACAAGGAGATGAAGAAAAATGTTAAAACTGAATATAGTGCAGGGTAACAGCTGTGATACAGGACTATTCAAAAAGTGAATAAAGTGCAGAAGAGACTGTTAAAAGTGAGTATAGTGCAGAGTAACTACAGTAGTTTAGGCTATGAAAGTGCACTGTGTGCATTATTATCTGTCCTGCAGACTGTCCTCCTTTGTCCCCCCCCCCCCCCCTCACTAGAGAGGTGTTGTACAGTTTGATGGCTCGGGGGACAAAGGATTTCCTGAATCTGTCTGTGGAGCACTTGGGCTAAATGAGCTCCTCTGTGATGGAGGAAGTTTTCTACTTTTACTTAAGTAAGAGTAGCACTACTACATTGTAGAAATACTTTGTTACAAAAGTATCAGCATCAAAATATACTCAAAGAACCAAAAGTAAAAGTACTAATTATACAGAATAGCCCATTTCAGAAAAATTTATATTATATTGTTGTATTATAATTATTGATGCATTAATTTGTTCATCACTTAAATGTTGCAGCTGGTAAAGGTGAGGCTAATTTTAATTACTTCATATACTGCTTGGAAGCTTAACCTATAATAACAGATCATTATTTATTAGTTGATTTATATATTTTTTATTAATAATCTAAATCTAGTAGCTAAAGCTATCAAATAAATGTTGCAGGGTAGAAGTATAAAGTAGCAATAAAATGGAAATACTCAAGTAAAGTACAAGTACCTCAAAATTGTACTTCAAGTCAATTTACTTAGTTACATTCTTTAAAACTTTAAACATTGTTAGATTCATCATATACATACAGGTACATACATGAAATTTGACCTTTATATATAACCCGTCCTAAGGAGCAGTGAGCTGCTGTAAAACGCTATTATGGATTAAAGACTGCATATATTCACCTAGTATGCTGTAGTGAAATTGTATACTGTATATGTATATTGTATGTGAGATATGGCTGCAACTAAAATGTTTAAAAAATATAGTGAAAAATGCCCATTACAAACTCTGAGCATCTTCAAATGTCTTGTTTTGTCCGATCAACAGTCCAAAACACAAACACATTCAGTTCACAATGATATAAAACAGAGAAAGGCTGTAAATCTTCACTTGAGAATCTGTAACCGGAGAATGTTTGCAATTTTTGCTTGAATAAACAAATCAAAATTGAGCATTATTCAATCTGTAAGTCAAGATTTTCAAAGTGCACATTAATAAGTTTATGCTTCCTGATGAATTCTGATAGTAATCAATGTTTTGATCCAAGAGGAACTGTCTCCTTTGCTCAGTATCTTCAAAGCTGCACGATCAAAGTGTTTTGCATTTTGTATCTGCACATGCAAAAACCCCACTGAGAGCAGAGTGAAATCCATTTGATTTGACCCGGAGGTGAAGTGCAATCCTGTTAATACTTCTAAGTAATGTCAAGCTATATTCTCAGTTTTTTTTCCTTCAGCATTTTCATTTGTCTAAAAAACTTAAACTGTCAAGAAAATATCCTGTTGCTGCCTGTTAGTTCAAAATAGTTTGCAAAGTTCTCTCATATTCTCAAGCACTTAGAATCTGCTAAAACCTACATATGTACATCCATCACTATCCATTTCCTGTTACATTTCTGCTGCTTTTACCAGATAAATAAGTTCTTCAAAGGACATGTTCACATGTTTTACATTTCTATCTGAGTACAGCAGTCTGAGTTGAGCCTGTTGAAGCCTCATATTAACTTTGGAATACATTTTTTTTTTATAGAACGAGGACTGTGGATTTTGTCCTCCATGTTTAACAGTGAAGTCCTGTTGGGAAGGGATCGCTTCATGGCTAGAATTGAAGACTGATTACGGTTGTCAATAACTCTGTCAACCTTCATAGCATGGTATGTGAATCAAAACCTGTCCTTTAACCCAATGGTTCCCAATCTTTCTGGTTTGTGAACCCTTAAAACAAAACAATTTCTACTTGCAACCCCTCTCATTGGTTGCAAATGTCTACCAGATGTAACCAGTTCAACCAGAGACAGATCTTTTTAACCCTTGTTTTATTAGAAGTCCCAAAGACGTACGATCAAAAATATTTGACTCTCGCTGTTGATTACCGTTCATATTTTTCCCACGGTGGTCCACCGCAAGAGGTGGGACTTCACCTCTGTATTGCTTCAACCTGTCCTTGAGTGTGATCCCAGACACCCTGCTAAAGAAAACATATTTTGATTACTTAAATCCACAATGTCTTTCTTTTGGTCGCTATCCAAAGATCATAACTGACATAAATTGACTGAAACCCCCAATAAGCTCCTCCCGCTGGAGGTCTTGGATAATTTTTACAGAGCATACTGAGAGTAGATTTCAATCAGAGCATAGACCATGACAAAATTTTGCTCCCAAAACATATTCCCTACCTACAAATCTGTCGTTCACTCTCAGACCTTGACCTGCAGACTGACAGTGTGAAATAGATTTTGTTGTGCTCACTTAGCTTTGTCACTTATGAACTTCCATATTTTTGGTGTCAGTGTGTGTCTGTACAAGAGAGTGAGAGTGTCAATCATCCTGCCTGTGTTTCTCTGCATGAGAAGGTTTCACTCTGAGTGAATCTGCAGAATGAGAGCAGTTATTATTGCTGGGAACCTGCAGGCAGATTGCAATGGCAGCCAGTTATCAGTGCACCTCACACTCTAAAAATACCCTGCAGATGACATCCTTTTGTGCCCCTACCATCGCCCCCTTTCTCCAGCCATCAGCTCTGCTCCACTTACAGCGCAAAATGAATCTCCTTCCTGCTCAGCAGTCATCTGCTCTCCTCCTTCAACTTAATGTGGCAGTGAGGAAAATAAGTGGCAGATCGGGGAGGTGCAGTGCTGTTTTGTGTTGTTCTTTCAAACCCTATTACTGGGCTCAGGCTGCTGCTGGTCTGGAAGCAGGGACACGGTGGCAGTTTCTCTCTTTTTTAGCCATTGTAGCCATGGTGTTCGGTCAATCAGTCGGTCCACCACAAAAGAAAAATATCTTGACAATAACTGAATGAATTGCCGTGACATTTGGCACAGACATTCACAGTCCTGCATGAACTTTACATTAGTAATACCTTGATTTTTCATCTGATTTTTCATACCTCTAACACTGGGAAGAGTTTATCTGATGCGATAAGAAGTTGCTCCCAACATCAAACAAGCACTCTGCTGCGGAAGATTTTTCTAATTTTACATTTAATTTGCTGCTGATTAAGCTGTTGATGGCTGGCCAGAGGCTGATTGTTGCCATGGTTACTGCTCTGCTACAGTGCAGCCTGCAGATGCTAGTTACAGACAATATCTTTCTGTTTGAATTTTCTTTGAGCATGAGTTTATACATTGCTTAACCCATCATCATTAATAGAGAAAAATAAGAACAACCCTAGGTTTCTATTCAGCACTGTAGCCAGGCTGACAGAGAGCCACAGCTCTATTGAGCCATGTATTCCTACAACCCTCAGTAGTAGTGACTTCATGAGTTTCTTTAATGATAAAATCATAACTATTAGAGACAAAATTAATCACCTCCTACCGTCAACTGGTACCAATTTATCCTCAAACTTAGGAACCTTAGAAACAGCTGTACAACCTGATATATATTTAGACTGCTTTTCTCCTATCGATCTCCACAAATTAACCTCACTGATCTCCTCATCTAAATCATCTACCTGTCTCCTAGACCCTATTCCAACTAGACTGCTTAAAGAAGTTTTACCTCTAGTTAGCACCTCTTTACTGGATATGATCAATGTGTCTTTACTAACAGGCTATGTACCACAGTCCTTTAAAGTAGCTGTAATTAAACCTCTTCTTAAAAAGCCCACTCTTGATCCAGAGGTCCTAGCCAACTATAGACCTATATCTAACCTTCCCTTTACCTCCAAAATACTCGAAAAAGTAGTTGCCAGTCAGCTGTGTGACTTTCTACAGAACAATCATTTATTCGAAGATTATCAGTCAGGATTTAGAGTGCACCATAGCACAGAGACAGCACTAGTGAAAATTACAAATGACCTTCTAATGGCATCGGACAAAGGACTTGTCTCTGTACTTGTCTTGCTAGATCTCAGTGCTGCTTTCGACACCATTGACCATGACATCCTATTACAAAGACTGGAACATTTAATTGGCATTAAAGGAACTGCACTAAGTTGGTTTAAGTCCTATTTATCAGATCGATCTCAGTTTGTACATGTCAACGATGAGTCCTCCATGCACGCCAAAGTTAGTCACGAAGTTCCACAGGGTTCTGTACTTGGACCAATTCTATTTACCTTATTACTGCTTCCCTTAGGCAATGTTATTAGAAAACACTCCATAAACTTTCATTGTTATGCAGATGATACCCAATTATATCTATCAATCAAGCCAGACGAAACAAACCAGTTAACTAAACTTAAAGCATGCCTTAAGGACATAAAAACCTGGATGACCTGCAATTTCCTGATGTTAAACTCAGACAAAACTGAAGTTATTGTACTAGGCCCTGAGCACCTCCGAAACAAATTATCTAATGATATAGTTACTTTAGATGGCATTGCCCTGGCCTCCAGCACCACCGTAAGGAACCTGGGAGTTATCTTCGACCAGGATATGTCCTTTAACTCTCACATAAAACAAACCTCACGGACTGCCTTCTTTCATCTACGTAACATTGCGAAGATCAGGCACATCCTGTGTCAAAATGATGCAGAAAAATTAGTCCATGCATTTGTTACCTCTAGACTCGATTACTGCAATTCCTTATTATCAGGCTGCTCCAATAAGTCTCTAAAGACTCTCCAGTTGATCCAGAATTCTGCAGCACGTGTACTGACTAGAACTAGAAAAAGAGATCATATTACGCCTGTATTAGCTTCTCTGCACTGGCTGCCTGTAAAATCCAGAATAGATTTTAAAGTCGTCCTCCTCACCTACAAAGCGCTAAACGGTCAGGCCCCATCATATCTTAAAGAGCTCATAGTACCCTACTACCCCACTAGAGCACTGCGCTCACAGAATGCAGGGTTACTTGAGGTTCCTAGAGTCTCCAAAAGTAGAATGGGAGCAAGAGCCTTCAGCTATCAAGCTCCTCTTCTCTGGAACCAGCTCCCAGTTTCAGTCCGGGAGGCAGACACCGTCTCTACATTTAAGAGTAGGCTAAAGACTTTCCTCTTTGATAACGCTTATACTTAAGCTGCTATAGGCATAGACTGCCGGGGGACTTCCTATGACACACTGTCATAAGGAACTTCCTATGACACACTGAGCTCCCCTCTCCTTATGTATATACTCATGTCCCATGTCCATGTTGTTACTAACTTCATTCCTTCCCGGGAGTCCTTGTGCCTCCTTGTCTCGCAGCTAACCGTGGAGCGGGGTCACACCTGGAGCGAGGTTATACCTGGAGCATGGGTACACTTGGAGCAGGGTTTCACCTGGATCTTGGTGGTCTCCGGTATTGTGGCTGCATCTGCTGCCGCGTCGGTGCCTGCTTGACACCAACTGCTACCATCCCTAATTAACTACGTCTGTACGAGGGACTACCAATGCTAACGAGGGATTTCCAACACCTAGTGACAATGTGGCAGCCTGGAGAATAACACTTCTCAATCACTGCCAAAGACATCAAGAGCTCCCAGCAAGCATGCTGATGCTGCAGGAACCAACGCACGGGCATCGATCGCAGGGACGTCCCACACCAATACACATGGACGTACTGAGGAGAGATGCTGGACAGTGCTGGCTTTCCGATAGTTGTATTATCACTCTTTCCATCCACCACTATTGGTTTTGTGTTATCAGTCCTACTTGTATTAGCTATTACAGCTGCTAGACTGCTATTGTGGCTGCTTCTCTATCTCTCTCTCTCTATCTATCTCTCTCTCTCTCTCTCTCTCTCTCTCACTCTCTCTCTATCTATCTGTCCCCCCAGCCGGTCTCGACAGATGGCCGCCCGCCCTGCGCCCGGTTCTGCTCCAGGTTTCTTCCCAGTAATCGGGGAGTTTTTCCTGGCCACAGTGCGCTTGGTGGATCCTGTTGGGTCTCTAAACTATGGTGTACGGTCATAGACCTGCTCTATATATAAAGCGTCTTGAGATAACTTCTGTTGTGATTTGACGCTATACAAAAATAAATTGATTTGATTTGATTTGATTTGATCATATATATGAACCTTGAAGTGACATTGTATTGTCAGCTGCTGTTTCCAATGAAATTCTAATGACAACTAGCAAAGTCCACGTGCTGATGAAGATAGCATGTGATATAATAGGACACACCAGGAGCTGGATGCACCAGCTGTGCTTTAGTTCAAACTAGTTAAAATTGCTAGTAAAAGAGATATTGGAGTGGAATATGTTCAACAAATCTGACCTGACACTTAATCAAAATGCAAAACACAATACTCCTGAAATTACAAGCGTTATACTCATAACATTAGGTTAGCATAATCACATATATTGCAAATCTCCTTGTATGCACTTATAAATAAAGCAAAAATCATACCCACATTTATAGAGAATTGTCAAGTAAGTTTAATATTTTGCTTGGCCCCTAAAATTATTATTTTTGGAAGTTCAGTTGCAGCTCATTAAGCTACAGTGATTTACTGTTCACAGTTTTTTGATTGTGCTGAACTACACGTTTTGTAGCAACCAGTTTACACATTCCTAAAGTCGTATTTATTTTATTAATTTATTAATTTATTAATTTATTAATTTATTAAATTAATTATTAATTAATTTATTAATTTATTGGTAAGGGGCAATACATGTTGGCATTGTTACATATAAATAAAGTGCAACCGATGTGATGCAGCAGCTAATTTCCAGGCCTTGACCCTGGTTACTTGCGAAAACATTTCTTAGGTTTTAATGATGCAACCCGATGCAGCAAATTACTAATCTGAAAATAATTTAGCTAATTAGTAAATTTAGGAAGGACTAAATGGATTTACAATAGCTGGTGCAACCAAATCCTGAACAGCCACTAAATTTGACCTTGAAGGTCCATTTCTATCAATTGCTGTTTCCAAGGTCAAGACTGAATGAACTTTGAACCTCAACTTGCAATATGATCATCTCAAATATATAATATTCAGTGTCAAATTAAGTCAAGTCAAGTTTATTTGTGTAGTCCAATATCACTTAAAATGTCTAAACAAAAACAGTTCCTAATCCAGCTAAATCTCTCTTGGACGACAAAACTCGTAGTATAAAAGGAAGGAAATGGTAGAAACTTTAGGAAAGAAAGATCTCTCCTCTAGTAGAAAATATAACAATGGAATTGCAGTATAAAAATAAGATTACACTACAGTTGGTCCAATACTAATGTAACAAATCCAACACAAGATGTTCACCAAAATAAGTCCAAGAAATGAATCCAATGGAATAAGTCCACTTTATGAGTCCATATGAGTTCTGCTTCGGTGTGCAGTCATAATTGAGATCATATCAGTAATTACTGCAAAATAAAAATCCATCAGGGTGATTATTGTAGAAGTATAGCAATGGTCCCTGCAGCAGCACAGGTAGAGAATAGTAGAAGATATTGTTGCACCTCATCGATGCCTCAGCAGGTGTTTTCCATTAGAGGTTTTTGCCAACACACCTGTTGTGACTCCACTGATTCAGCTGAAGCCAGAACAGAGCAGTACAACAGTGTTTTTATGCTCTTTAAAGCAGTAGCATTGATTCGCCTTTAAAGCAGGCACACACACATGGGTCTCTCCCAAGTGGTTTCCACAAATATCTGTTAACTTCAAACGCCATAATGAAAAATCAAAGTTCTACATTTGTACAGTCTGTACACTAAAATGCAAATCATGAATGTGTGTGTGGGTGGTTGTATTTGTATGAGCTGCAGAAGAGTACAAGCAGCCGATGTGACCTATTCACTGTGGGAAACACATGGATGTTGAATTATTGATACTTTATATGCTAAACAAATGATTCAGCTCTCTTGCAAGGATGATGTGCACATGTATATACTGGAGATCATTTGCAACACTATTAGTGCCTTGAAAATGAGACTTTTACCTTGTTAGGGCAGCATTCATTGTTATTACACACTCAGCAGATAGCAACATTAGCATTAATTTGGGATCTTGTTTCAGTCTAATTTTCACTTCCCTTTTAGCTCTGTTTTGGTCTCCACCTATTCTAATTTATCTGCTAAATGCTCCACTACGTTCACCTGCTAGTCGCTAGCTTTGTCTGGATTGCTGTTTGGTGCTGGACAGGTAGTGTACAGTTGGATTATCAAAGGTTTTTCGACTGAAAACAGCTGCCTTTTGCTGCAAACAAGGTTGATAAAAGCAGAAACTGGACCAAAATAGTAAAGTTGCAGACTGTAAATCCAAAACAATGAGCTGAAAGATGCTAAAATGCTCCATTTTTGTGAAACCCATTTTTGCAGCACTTCTGCACACTCACTCTGTGCAGCACCAGCAGGTATAAATGCTTGCTTTTTTTTACTGGCAGCCATGAATTTTTCCACTCTTACATATATTTTCTTTTTCAATATTTTCAAGGTTACTTGCCTCACCACAGATCAGAGACCCAACACTCTCACTTACAGAAGGCCTGCAGCTGTATCTCTGCATGAATGTGAAGGCCATCATATTGTCATACAGCTCTCAGAGACTGTTAGCATCCACGTGACAGCTGATGGTAATTCCAAGTGATGAGTGAGAATTGGCACAGCGTGGGAGTGAGGAGGTAGAGCGTGCACTCCAATCACAGAGGAGCCTTTCAAACAGTGGCTGCACAACACAACACTTTACTCTTGGTTTCTCTGGGTTTTCCACTTCTCTCCCTCAAACACATATAGTGATGTAAAGTATAGAAATTTAATGCTAATGCCCGTCTCTCTTGATCTCAGTCTTTCCCTCTCACTTTTCCTGTTCTTTTTGTCAATTTTTTTGGTACCCAAGTGATAAGATGCTCAACCTCGTTTCCACCAGCAGCAGGCGGTTGTCAAATAAACTGATAAACCCACTACACGCTCCTACACCAAATAGCTGACAGACAAAAGTTAGAGACGTGCTGGTGAAAAAAGTAGAACATCTAACAGCTAAAGAGCCAGATATGTTTGCTGCAATTGGTGGAGACCAAAAGCAGAGCTAAAAAAAGAGTGAATATTTAGTTTATGCTTGTTTGATGGTCAAACAACACCCGAAACTCCCTTCCACCACACTTTTCTAAATTCAAAATAGGGGAGCCTGTGTCCGACAACTTTTCTAACTTTCTGAAACCAGCACTTAACACGGAGACTGTGTATGTGGAGGTGAGAAAGTATGTTTGAATTTTCTTTCATCAGCTCTCTTTTCATTTCATTCTTACTTTTCGTCAGTACAAACGAGTGCAACACCATAGAGCTTTTCAACAGAATTGCATTGCTAGGCAACAGTCCATACTTCCTGTCAGCTGATGTTATTCACATACACTGCAACCAGGAATAAATAATAATTATTATATATTTCTTGCACTGCAACAGGAAATAAACTGGGACACATTTGGAGTGTTTACAACTGTGAAAGGGTCTATAAATGTCTTCCAGGAAAGTGTATAAAAATGTGTGCTGTTATATAACAACTAATCACACATCTTGCCTCTCTCAGTAATCACAGCTTTCCACCTTTCCTATCTTCGAGTGGTAGTTTCGCACAGCTATAAACGCTTGAACTCTTTTGGCCATACCCTGGCCTTAATGTTGCTCTGTATTTACTGGATGTGTTATCAGGTAACTATAGCATGTTAGCCATAACATCTTTAAAAGGTGATAATATGTCAGAGCTGTCTGTCAGCTTGTTTTGCTGTTGTTCTTCCCCTTAGTGGCCCAACATTTAATAATGCAGCTTTAAGATTAACTTGCACATCTCTTTTTTATTATTTGTGCAAAAGGCAATACACAAAACAGGGAGACAATACACAATATATACACAATACATAGTAATAGACACAAACAGGGATTTAGATGAAACGAGTCAGACAAAAAAAAGCATAACAAACAAAAGAAAATGCAAAAACAAAACAATAAATAAATAAATATGACAATATTTTTGTTGTTATAAATATGCAAACCAGTCTGTGTTTCTAAAGGTGGTAGGGCACACGTGTGTATGTGTATAAGTGCATGTATATTTGAAACTGATCGAGAAGAGAGAGGGAAGCCTGAGCAAATGCTACTAATAAAAAAAATACATAATAGTAAAAATAATGATAGAATAGAATAGAAAGTTTTATTGTCACTGTACATGGTACAACGGAATTTGGAGGCTTCTCCAGCTCAGTGCAGTTCAAAAATAGATAAATAAAAACAACAGACAGCTACAATACACATTCATTCTTCCATTTTACACATAACATTCACAACATTCATAGTACCCATTCGTTCCCCACATGATACACATATGTTTGGAGTGCTTCTCCAGATCAGTGCAATTAAAAAAACTGTGTATAAATAGTGTAGCTGTTTCACTAATAAAAAATAATTATTGCACAAGTATGAGGTATTTACTGTTTGACAGAGTTTAGAGTTCTTATGGCCCAGGGAAAGAAACTGTTTGTGAGTCTGGTGGTGCGAGCTCTGATGGACCTGTAGCGCCTGCCGGTAATAGCCGATAATAAATATGTATAATAATAATCATAATAGAAGAAAAAACAACAAGTTGGGACCTCCAGCCACCTTCCATGGCCCTGCGGGGGTACTGGGGCTCGGGCGGGGGTCAGCTTGGCTGGAGAATATCTCAATCTTTTATCTGATTGAATCTGTGTTAGTGAGAGAATCAGCACTCAGGTTTGTATGGCCTGTAAACAGTGAACAGCATGAATTCAGTTTTCAGATTAAGTTCTGCATGTGTTTCTGGGACCAGATAATCATTGTTGCATTGCTCTCTGTGGGTCATCAGTAATGTCAAAGTGACAGCATGAAGCACATTGTGATCAGATCTCCTCACTTGATCCACTGAGTGCACTAGGAAGAGTCTGAGTGTGTTTGTTCTTGTTCTCTCTTTAAAATGGTGTTGTGTCAGCAGAATCAAGGGAGGAAGCTGAGTGACGCAGACAAGATGTTTCCCAGTGGAGCGACGAACAACACCAGACTTACCTGAGAGCAATAAAGCCTAGCGTGGCAATTACAGCTAAATACCAGCTGTTCCAGGATCACCATCAGCATCTGGAGCCACCGGAGCGGTCCTCATTACCTGTGAGATTTCATATGTTTTGCCCTGTGTCCTCTCATACATCTTACTCATTCTCACAACGAGGACTTCCTGTGGTTCAGACTCTCCAGAGAGATTCACTGCCAACTGTTCACACATTACAAGCTTCAGGCAGCGTGGTTAAACTCCAGCTGTTTCGGTAACACACAGCATCATAATAACACCATTCAGTGTATGATGGATAACTCAATTTGATATTAATTATGTGACAATATGTCTGGTAAGAGTAACCATGTGTTAATGCATTTTTAGGCGTTGATTAATTTGAAGTCTAATTCTCAGGGACTGTTTCAATTAAAGCAGGAAAACCTGGACTCTGCTTACCACTTTAGAAATCTGTAAATAATTGTTTAAAGAGTAAATCCAGATTTAGATTAAAGTTTTAAATTTCGTTTTAGGCGTTTTTAAAAACTTTGCAAGCAAGATTGTGTTTGGGAAGCTGTTTTCCATATGACGTCCATTTCTGCTTTGAAATTTCTTTTTTATTCTAAATTGTTTTAAAAGGTCCTGAAAATCTCAAACCATAAAAAAATATAATTATCATTAAATATAACTTTAAAGGTCCCATATTTTGCTCATTTTCAGGTTCATACTTGTATTTTGTGTTTCTACTAGAACATGTTTACATGCTGTAATGTTCAAAAAAGCCTTTATTTTCCTCATACTGTCTGCCTGAATATGCCTGTATTTACCCTTTATCTGAAACGCTCCGTTTTAGCGCATTTTGACGGAATTGCAACAGAATTGCGTTGCTAGGCAACAGCTTGGGTCTATGTGTACTTCTTGTCAGCTGATGACATTCACATACACTGCAACCAGGAATAAACTGGGACACATTTAGAACGTCTACGTTTAAAATGATGTCAAGGGTCTAAATATTGTATATTTGTGACATCACAAATGGACAGAAATCCTGACAGCTTGTTTCAAATGCAGAGTTTCTGAATACGGGCTGTGTGTATTTCCCTGTGGATTGAGTGTTTCGATACTTTCACAGTATTTATATAGGACTTAAGCCTGCTTTATAATAAAAAACATGCAAATCTCACTTTTTTATAATATGGGACCTTTAAGTTAGACTTGCTATAGGCTAGACACTTAAATGTACCTGTTGCATAAAGCTAACCTATGAGTGACTAACTGACTGTCGCGCAATGCATTATAGGTGAAATAAGACATTTCACAGAGCAGAAGAAATGACGGATGCAACAGCGACTGTGACACCACACCAAGTATTGGAGAAAATAACTGAAAAGGTAAACAGCATAAAAAGATATAAGGTACAAGAGTCCAATAAAGTTATGGATAAACAGTTAAAATACAGGTAGTTAAAAATGAGCTAAAAGTAATGAATAAACAGGTGTAATAGTTAGCTAAAAGTTATCTAAAAGTAATGGGTAAACAGTTGAAATATTTAGCTAAAAGTTTGCTAAAAGTAATGAATAAACAGGTGTAATAGTGACTCAATAAATAAATAAATATGTCATTACATGTAGAAAAATAATAGTAAAAATAAATGTAGCCATTAATCAATTGTTAAAATGTCATGTTATTTATCTTTGTATTAATTCCCTTATTAATTTACTCTTCTGTTTAATTTTCCCTTTTATTTATTTAAGTATATTTATTTTTTAGTATTTTTAATTAATTAATTTATATTGGCTTTTATTTTTTATTTTTTAATTAATTTTTGCATTTTTTTATTTATTAGTTTTTATTTATTTATTTTATATTTATTTTTAAATGTATTTGTTTATTAATGCATGATTTTCCCTTTGCATTTCACCCCTTATTTATTTCCCTAAACTTAGCTAAAAGTAATGGATGAAACAGCTGTAATATTTAGCTAAATGTAATGGATAAACAATTGAAATAGTTAGCTAAAAGTAATATATATACAGTTGAAATAGTTAGTTAAAAGTAATGGATGAAACAGCTGTAATATTTAGCTAAATGTTAGCTAAGCTATCAGTCATTCATCTCCTCTCATTATTATGCACAGTGCCGTTAGAGAGCCATGTGTTTAATGGGAGCTGGGTGTAAGGATGTAAAACGTTGATCTGAACAGAAATGTTCAGTATTTTATTGCTTTCTACCAATATTCTCCCCTTTTACATTACACTGTTATGAGTTCTGTCTCCAGTGTGAAATCCAAACTACAGTAATTGCCTCTATAACCGAAGCAACACTTCCGCCTCGTCTCATAAAAACTATAAATCACTCTGCATCCCCAAACCGCATTAGGCATTCTGCAACATAATGCCTTTTCTCATTTGTGAAGTCGGTACAAACAGTATCTGCAGTGTTCAGCTCGGCAGCCTGCAGAAGTGTCACGGTGTCAAGCTATTGAACCCTCTGGCCACTGATTAATGAGGCTCTCTCCTCCCTCAGCCCTCTTAAAGGTGCCACTGAGTTGTCATTTGTTTTCTTGTCTGAGTCACCTGAGGGGACCATGTTGGATACAACCCATATGCTACGTTTGGAAGTGTTGCACACAGGATGATAAATGGTTTGTTTCCTGATGGTATGCATTAATTACGCTCCTCAGATAGGCACTTAGATAGACACAACTAATTACCAAACTCTGAAAAACAATCTTTGCTCAAAAGAAGCTAAATGCAGAATTCATCAATGCCAACCCCTAAAAGACGGTCTCAAATGCACCAAATGTATAAATGTTTAATTTTAACTGTTTGATTTGTTACAGTGAATCACATTTTTCCAGCTGAGAAAGGTCTTAAAAAATAGATTAGGATTCCCAAAGTGTTTTCAACCCTAAAGTCTTTACTAGAAAAGTTTTAATGGTGCAACCCAATTTAGTAAATCAATTGTTTGAACCGTAATAGTATAAGAACTTGACACACAAACTTAAGGATGGATTTACGAATAGCTGGTGCAACCCAATGCTGCACCGTAAGGAAACTGTTCCTAAATGTGATGTACGACCATAAATTCAGGAGCTAAAGAACCGTACAAATTGTACAAACGCTCCAGTGCAATATGTGAAATAAAATTATATTACACTGCCAGCCACCCAGGCAGAGATGCGGATGAAGGAATCCATCACCTACAGGGGAAGATAATAATGTTTTACCAACACTCTAACATCATTTTGGCTACAGTGAGATTACCAGTAAGACAGTGAGAAAGCCTTTACTGGACTGTAGGTCGCTGCCACTGAGCATAGGTCAGTGTTGAATTTGATTTCCTTAATCGGTTCAGTTTAATCCTCCTCAATAGTATTAGATGCATCTGTCTCATGATGGAAAATGCAAGTTACATGTAATGGTTGGCTTATGACGCGTTCTCTCACAATCTCCTTTAAGCTGTTTGCATGTGTGTTTTTGTATTTTCAACACTGTGTATAAGAAGTGGACGTAGTCACCGTGATGTAACCCATTGGTTTGTGGACTGCCGTTTTAAAGACCCGAATTTGGCATTTTGCGTTTTTAGCAACCAGTATGACATGAGAGGGTGGAGCTAAGTACAACCGAATGCTGAATAAGTCATTTTTAGGCGAACAAAATGGTACAATTTACTCGTACAGTAGGAGTAAGAATTAAACAACAACATATCTCAAATCATACAGTGTATGCCCAGCTTAAAGCATCCCATGCTTTATGGTCTATTTGACTCCAAATGGGACCATAATTTACTAAATGAACATCATGCTGTATTGAAGAAGACTTGAAACTAGCGATTGAGACCGTAAACTCATGTTTACAATGTTTACTAAGTTAATAAATCAAGTGAGAAGTAGGCTCATTTTCTCATAGACTTCTATACAATCAGACTTCTTTTATCAACCAGTGGAGTCGCCCCCTGCTGGCTGTTAGAAAGAATGCAAGTTTAAGGCACTTCAGCATCGACTTCACTTCTTAGACCGCGGAGTTGCACGCTGGTTCTAGCCCCCTTTGTGTGTGCATTTTACCTGCGTGGTCAACCATTTCATTAATCATCATATAAATAGTGGTTTTGTGCTTTGAGCTTTATGTGTGCGTCTGAGTGCAGTGAGGCTCTGCAAAACAAGTGATTCTCCCAGCTTGTCACTGCAGTGCTCTGAGGTTTATGGGAAGTAATGTCGCAGTGTGGTGGCGTAGAAGGAAAGGAGAGGGAGGGGTGATGCATTGAGTGATATAAGAGGAGGAGGTGCGGTTGAAACTGGATCAGTCGGACAGTGGGTCACTGGGCCGGGGAGTACCGCTGAGCTCAGCTTACAGTCCGACACCTTGACTCATCATGTTTCCTACACTTTATGACTTCCACTAAGGATGTGAAGGGCATGAATTACTGCTTCAAAAGTAATTAAATGTGTCAGTGCCTCAAGATTAATTTGCCAAGGGTTCTTTAGCCTGAATGAACTTTTATTCCATTATGTTTGACCGCTTGAGTCATCTGTGATGCTTCGCTTTACTTGATGCCAGATAAACTTGAGAATATTTCCCAGTTCGTTCCATTTTGCAGACTTTTTAATTAAAAACTCCTTAATGTCTCCTGAAATTATGTTTCTGTTACAGTCAGAGGACGCAGAGCCCATGCAGTGCTTGAAAACACTTTACAGACATGTCCAGCGGGGGAGGAAACAAGGTCAGTCATATTCAAATGAGAACAACTGCATTTGTTGCTCTGCTTGTGTTTGTTTTATTTCACTGTGTGCTAAATATAAAGAAAATCTGTAGTGGTGTCTGTTCATTTAACGAAAAACACACAAGAGCATTTGTCTGCATATTCGGTTTGGTTTTTTTGCAAAGCAGCAGGGACAGGTTCACTGGGGTTTTGCATGCTGTCGATTAGTTCAGGAGCGTTCGTGGTTAATAGTGTGCTGCCTGGGATGCCTCTTTATGAGGCTCTGTAAATGTGTCAGGCAGCAGCAGGGGAAAGCCAACTCCTCTGGTCCCTCTAATTGGATTTGCACGTGTGGAAGAAGGCCTGGATTCATTTGGAACAAAAGACTTTATTCTACTCATCCTACACAGTTCATCCTATTGTTCAACATTTTCAATTCCCAGATGGAGAAGCAACCCAAAAATGCAGCCAAGAAATGGCTCAGCTCGTTATGATAAACAGGTTAGGAGGAACAGGACCGTTTTAACAAACTCTGCAGCTTTAAGGAAAAATCAACACATACTGCATGTAGCGCTCGTCAAAAACAGCCAATATTAGAGATAGCATTGACATTTGTAAGAATACAAGCAAGCGGGTGTTCACCACCCACACAGTAAGTTTATATTATTAAGTGCGTGCATACAGGATGAGAAACCCCCACTGTGCTATAGAAGCTGTCAGAGCATCCCCATGCAATCAACTCTGACACATTTTATTGTGCTGGCTCTCTACGCCTGCACATTAATTTTAGAAGGAAACAAGTGCAGAGTCTCGGCTTTAATTTGAAGGGGTGTTTACGTCCGCGTTAGATGAGCCGTGTAGAAACTGCAGAACTTTTTAGCCATGCTAGTGGATCAAGGGACGGCAATGTCAGTCAGTTGGTCAACCACTTTGGTGCAGACTGAAATATCTCAAAAACTATTGGATGGATTGTCGTGAAATTTGGCACCGACATTCATGTTCCCCTCAGGATGAACTGTAATAAATTTGGTGATCCCTTAACCTTTTCTCTAGCGACACATATACTTTGATTTATGACCAAAATACCTTCAAAACTGACATTCCCATCACTTTGTTTTGTGCTAATTAGCAAATGTAAGCATGCTAACACGCTAAACTAAAATGGTGATCCTGGTAAATATTACCTCACCATGTTAGCGTTCCCTGTGTGACCCAAGGAGGGTGATGTCACACATCATCATCGCGTCATTGTGGTACAACACATGCGCAGTAAAATCTGGTCTGCACTCACCGAAATCGAGCCAATAGCAACGCACAACCTCAGCTCCAGTTACACTGCGCATGTGTCACACCTCATAGCTCAAGACTGTGTCCCAGTCTCTTTCAATAAGCTTTGCTGTGAGCATGTTAACATACTAATGTTAGCTCACCAAGCAGTGACAGCAATAATCACATCTCTCTGTGGCCGGGAGGCGTGTTTGTGTGTTTCAGGCGGGAACAGATTCTTTGTAACATAGGTCAACGTGTCACATGAGTCACAGGACTCCTTTACTGTTTACTGATTGGCTGTGGGTACTCTCTATCCCCAATTTTGGCCGCACTTCGCCACAGAATCAAATGGCAGCCGCTCGCTGAGCTCGGAGCTGCAACCGCATCTTTCCATAGACATGGCATGGCTGCAGGCTGCACTTGGCTGCTGCTTGATGTGTTTCTGGCGTTACAGAACTGCCAGCGTAGCGGTACACTCTCAGTTTTGTTATTTATTCTTCTTGAGAAAACATTGTGATTCTGTCAAAGAACTGCACAGAACAAGAAACCCCATAAAAACACACCACTCTCCACTACTTTCTGGCTGCACATCAGAGCATACACAGTAGGTTTTGTTTTGAATGTTCTGTGGTTCAGTTGATTCTCCTCTCCTCCACTTCACAGACTCATATTTTAGTAAAAGGCTGTTTTTATCTGAATACACTCCCCTGAGGAGACATGCAACAAAACACCAAATAACCCCTCATCTTGGCTCACAATGTACCCGAACATTCATCCAATCTAATTTAAAAGCAGAAACTCTACAGCTCCCTGCTTTCACCCAAACTTCAGTTTCAATGCGTTAACGCTAAGAGCCCGAGGAGGCCATTAACGTGCACACATGCTCACATTAACACCGGCACTCCCCTGTGCAGATCTGAAGGTGAAGGCGCGAGGTGTTGAACATGTGTGACACATTAATAAACAGCGAAACAAATGGCATCTTCTGGTATCTCATTTGCTGCTAATGGCATCTTTAATGGCGAGATCTGAAACACACAGAAGACTGTTTCGTCTGTCGAGGCATAAATGAGCTGACGAACTCAGTCTCCTTCAAAATTAGGTTTAAAAAAAAGATGCTGCTTTGTGTCTGTGAAGGATTGTTGTAATGTGTGTGTACAGCGGCATAAAGGCTGCTTTCGACTGGCCTCTAAATGTCTATTGATTTAACTGCACTGCTGCTCCTACAGTCTGTCAGGTTATTTGATTGGTCAGACATTTATATCTGGATCTTTAGCACACGCTCTGCTTTCCTGGAGCAAAAATGAATTTGTGGATGATATCTTCCAGAGACTTCAAAATTCATATTTCAGGAGTAATCACTGGTGGAAAGTAAATAAATACATTTATTCAAGTAATTTAGCATTTCCATTTTATGCTACTATAATTCTGCTACATTTCAGAGGGAAATAAAGTCGTTTTTACTCCACTACTTTTACTTAATTTTGAAGGCAGGACTCATACTGTATTGACTTCATTTTTAGGGCTGTCAATCGATTAAAATATTTAATTGTGAATGATTGCATGATAGTCCATAGTTAATCGCGATTGCATCTGTTCAAAATGTACCTTAAAGGGCGATTTGTCAAGTATTTAATACTCTTATCAACATGGGAGTGGACAAATATGTTTATTTTATACAAATGTATGTGTATATTTATTAATGGAAATCAATTAACAACATAAAACAATGACAAATATTGTCCAGAAACCCTCACAGGTACTGCATTTAGCATAAAAAATATGCTCAAATCATAACATGGCAAACTGCAGCCCAGCAGTCAGTGTGTCAGTGTGCTGACTTGACTATGACTTGCCCCAAACTGCATGTGATTATCATAAAGGGGGCATGTCTGTAAAGGGAAGACTCGTGGGTACCCTTAGAACCCATTTTCATTCACATATCTTGAGGTCAGAGGTCAAGGGGCCCCTTTGAAAAATAGCCATGCCAGTTTTTCCTCGCCAAAACTTTGTGTAAGTTTGGAGCGTTATTTAGCCTCCTAGTAGTATGAGATGTTTGGTACCAATGGATTCATTAGGTTTTCTAGTTTTATATGATGACGGTATCTTCACTCTAGCTTTAGAGTTACTGATTATTATCGCGTTAACTTTGACAGCCCTAATTTTTACATTGTGTTATTGTTGCTTTTACTCAGTAAAGGATCTGAAATACTGCTGTGAGATCTCTATGCTCTCACTGCAAACACAGACGTAACAACTTACGCTGTTTGTTTTCCCTGCAGGCCTGTGCTGCTAAAATACCATCAATCCAGCTCCAATTCATCCATAACCAGAACGAGACGCTTACATAAGGTGGATTTCCTCGTTGCTCAGAATGCCCAATGCCCATGTAAGTAAAATCGTTCATGACTCACTGACAAATGATGTTCACGCAGGCCTTTACTGGTGTCTGAGAGGCAGCGAGGATTGTCGGAAGCAGTGGGAGGACAGGACAGAAAAGTGTGAGGAAACGGCCTGAATAGCAAGAGGTGGGAAGCACACAGTGGCGTATCATTCACAGACAGACGCCCACAAAGACACACACTCATCAAAAGCCCTTAAAATATACATTTTATGTAACGAGCTTCCTGCCTGGAGCAAACATGAGTAGATCCTATTCCTTTACAAAAATAAATATGAAACAAACACCTCATTCAGATGTGACGTAAAAGGTTTCTCTTTTTATAACGTACCTCTCTGTATAGTGAGCGTTAATGCTGCTGTTGAGATGCCAAATGCATTTACATGAAGTAATTCATAAAGATGCCCCATTGAATGATCAAAGATAGTCTGTAGTGCAGCGGTTAGGAGCTCCTCTTCTTCTGTCTGAAACATGTCCACTCACTTTTTTCAGACACTTGCTTTCTGGAAGAAAAATGCACATTTATTTTTCTTGACAGACTTTTCAGAAAATCCCCCAAAAATAAAGACTTTAATGTTCAAAATGAGCCAACCAGCCTCCAAATTAACCATGAGCCCGTATCAAAAGATTCAGGAATAATTTATGGGAACCAAAACAGACGGGACTGCCAGTGCATCCCAACCCCATTCTCTATACTCACTATACTATATCTTCTACTGTTTAGATAGATAGGCGGTGTATAAGAAATTAAAGTACTGCCCCATTCTGTACTAACAGCAGGATGCAGCGTACAGATACCAATCAAGGAATGACTTCTTACTTATTTGCATTTATATGGAAACTTCACAACACCTTGTAAATACGTTCTTTCCAAGATTTGTTTTGTCACTGTTGTCATTTTCTGAGGCACCAGAGCTTCTTTTCTAACACTATCCACTGTTTCTTTACGGTTTCCAGATGTGAGTAGTTCCACCATTTGTACGCTTTTGACAGAATATACTTCATGTATCGCATGCCGCAAAAGTGCCCTCTTGAATGCCCTTATGGTAGGTAAAATATGATAAAGTGCCCTCTATGGTGGCCCAATGTGTAAGGAAACATGATAACGTGCCCTCTAGGTTGCTCTATATGCTAGAAAACTTTCTACACTTGGTTTTAATTATTTTTTTTTTAAACCCTCAAAATGGTTTTTTTCTGGCATTTAATTTGAGCTAATCCTATCTTTCCCATTAAGGGTTTTTAAAGGATTATCTTTATTGTTTAAGGACAAACATTTCATTAGTTTTTCAGTCAAATTCAGAGCTTCACCCCAAAGTTGTGTTAATGGATAAATTAATAATATTTCTTTGTCCAAAAGATCTTTGAATAAGTTTAATGTCATCAATCGTGAGCTGCTGACAGGTTAAACTCCTCTGCAGCTCTGATACATTTCAGTTGAGATATGAGTCACTTCACTTGTTAGGAAAGCTGATGAAGTGTTTTTACTCTTCGTCCTAAGAGAAGAATCAAACACTTTTCTCTCAGAGAACTTTTCTTCAGTTTGGACTGATTTCCTCCTCTGTGACGTTTTGATGAATTCAGGCTCTGATCGGCTCTGAATGTCTCCATGAAACAGACTGATCTTGGTTCAGTTTGTGAGGCTCATTTAAGGCAGGCTTTTCACAATAAGAGACATGTTTATGGACAGAAGGAAAACACAAAGAGTCCAGGAGGGACTTGAACCCATAACCTTCAGACTGTAAAGCTCTTTCTTTACCAGCTTAGCTGTCAGGAGTCTGTGCAGTGAACTGAGTCTCACACAGGCTGACTTTGTCAGAGTGTATCTGTTTTATTTGTTCCTTAATCAACCTTAATTGTTCAATTAATATGCAAATGTGAGGTTGATTATTGGATAAATTAATGGATTATGATATATAAAGGTTTTAATAAAAACCTTCAAGGACTTAAGTTTTTCTGGCTTTTTAAACAATCCTATCTTTCCTAGTCAGTGCATTTTAATGGATTATCTGCATGGTTTAAGGATTGTTTAAGGGAGAACAATCCATTAACATGTCCTAAATAATATTAAAGCCACTTTAAATCTTTCACCTTCATTATAAATGGATTAAGTCAGACATGACACTGAGTCTAATCTAAGATCTCACCTTTATGAGACAGTCCTCTGAGGGTTGACAGAAGGAAAACACAAACAGTCCAGGTGGGTTTTGAATGAACAACCTCAAGACTGTAGAGACTCTGAGAGGTAAACTGAGTCTCGCATTCAAAAGAATTAGATTTTGTCAGTTTGTCAGCGTGAATCTGTTTCGTTCTGAAGTCTATAACTTTGTTTCTTTGCAGGTTGATGAAGGTGAAGTTTCTGCAGCTTCAGTCTGATCTTCTCCCTCTCTTTGGTTCTTTGTGCTGATCGGCGGAGGAGATGATCCAGTGGTGAAGGACGCTGAAAACCAACCGCCGAGACACGGAATCGAACCCCGGCTGAGGTAGGTCACTCAGGTGTGTGTGATGAATGTGTCTGTGGATTCATGTATCTCCTCCAAACAACAAAATATAGAAATTTCAAATGCTGCTATCACCAAAGTTGCCAAGAGGAGAACGTCTTAGCGGTTCATCTGCATGCCCTCAGTTAAAAAATTGGTAAATTTTAATGGAAACATTTCCTTAAAATGTAAAACTTTAGAATCTAATTAAAATGGATCAAAGTGTTAAACCTCCTTAAAATGTACAAAATAACATAAGCTGTATCTACACCTTAATTTGTACCTTTTATGATGATGATTTAGATGCAGATTTGAAGTTAATTAATGGCCCGGGGCGATCAAGTTTGAAAAAAAAAAAAAAACGCAGCCTAAGTTCCCTCTGTAGATGAATGCTTGCTGATGCCGTTGTTGTTGATACGATATGATACTCTACGGTGGCTACGTGTGCAAGAAAACATGATGCAATGCCCTCAAGGTTGCTCTTCCAGTGGATAAAACATGATACAGTGACATATAAGCTGCCCTACATGCTGGAAAACTCGCTGGTGCATCACTGCATGCAGCTTTTTCTTTCTCAGACAGCCTGAAATGACATTTTCTTGGATGAAAAACATTAATTATACTCTGGTGTGCTTAACAATGTACAGCTTTGGAGCAAGAGTAACATTGGTGTTGAAGATTGTTGGTATTGTTGTAGTTTTCTAACCAATTTTCGACTATTTCTCCGCCTTGGAGCTTTAATATTATTATCACAACACAAGAAAGATGGTTTAATTTTCAAAGACTTCTATTCCTTTCTTCAAACTGGTGGACATGCAGCTTCATCACCCTGCAGTCTGCACTTCAATGCAATATACCAGAGAAAAATCTATAATCCGTATTCAGTACAACAAAAAGCACCAAATGGTTGAATGAAAGCCAACATGAAAGTCAACATGAAGCTGCTGCAGTCTGTCGTTTTTCCCTTTTTTTCCCTCTTTGCTGCAATCTGTTGCAATCCCAGTTCATCACAGACACACACAAAGCTCAACTGTTAATGTTTAAAATATCAACTTAAAGCCACGATGGACTGTGTTGTCGGGGTAGCTTTTGCCGAATCGCTGTGCTTTTTGATGCTCTTGAATAAGGATCGTGGATTTGTCCCCCCATTAGTTGTACTGAGCTACAGATAAAAAAGCTAGAGCTGCTGTTACAGTATGAAGAAAAGAACAGATGAAAGAAACCTATCAATGCACATATACAGGTTTGTATGATATCTTACAAAAAAGTTATTCCTCCTTTTGCGTTTGTTTTCCTACGAATGTCCAGCAGCACGTGTCAATTTTCGCTCATTTCTTGCATACAGTCTTTTCAAAATAAACTTCCGTCTTCATAGGAAACAGCTTGGTTAGGTTTAGGCAATAACACAACTTATTTAGGTTTAGCAAAAGATCATGGTTTGGCTTAAAATAACTCCGGAAGTGGCGTAACTTAAATATATGAGTTACGTGACGCATAAAACAACGTTGACTTCTGGTTTCACATGAGATATGAACACCGGTCTCCTGGGCGAAAGTCTGGTATTTTCTGACCCATTTTTTTGACCCATTCATCCACCCTGATCTCCTCCCTATGTGGTGTTTATATTTCCTGGTTCACGATTACGTTAATTACACACAAATTTTGTGGGACATACATGAATTACAGTGCATTACTTTTGGTAGGTATAGCTACGAACGGTGTATGAGACCAGCCTGAATATTTAGGAATTTATATACAGATCTACGTAAGTAAGCAAATTAACTGTTCCTTTACACTTTTCTGTCTCAATAAGGACAAGAAGCTTAGTCATAAAACAGCTGTTTGAGTGAGAATGAGAGTAATCAACTTCCATTAAAAAGAAAATCACATCCACAGCTATTAGAGGTATACTCTATATATACCTGTTGTTCTTGTTCTTCAGTGTCTCCCTGTAGTACAGTATGAGGGGTCTAATATTAGATGAGGGGAGACCTACTGTACGGTGACATTTTAAAGCTTTCAGTGATGGTCTGTGTTGTAGTTTGAAGTGCATTAACAGAGAGGTTTTACAACAAACTCAGCTTCCTTTGGCCTATTTGAGCTTCTATTTTTGAACACTTTGCCTCTCAAAGAGGCCGTGAATAGCACCTTGTGTAGGGTAAATCAAACTTGGGGATACTTGGCCTGTGTAGCTCAGTGTGTTAAAGGAACACTCCAGTATTTTTCAACCTCGGTCATCGCTCATGTTATATCGTTTAGACCGAGTCCCGGAAAAACTGTTCATGTCAGCAGCAAGCGACATGATAATGAATGAATGAAATGAGTATAAAGCTCAAAATGTGATCATCAAGAACACAAAAATACCCATGAAACACTAAAAGTGATTTTTGTGTGTGCATTTACATAAAACAAATGATTTATGCTTCCCATAAGACACACTGCTTTCCAAGAAAACATAAATACAACCATTCAATCACGACCTGTCACCGTGATTTATCCAGCAAGGCCCAGACTTGACTGTTGGCTTTCTAATGTCCTTTACTGTCGGAGCTGGTGTTCACCACCGAGCCTCTTATTGCTCCCCAGGGGGGCTGCTGATGCTGAGATGGGGGGAGGCATCAATGAGCTAACCGGTGGATCAATGGTCACCAAGCCAACCTCTCTGTCCTCAATGAGTGCCTGTGGGAGGTCAACTCTTAATGGCAGAAAGGAGAGATTTACACCTGGGTGTGTCTGGGGGAGGGATTGAAGGAAAGAGAAGGAAGATGGGGGAAACAAAGAAACAAAGAAAAGGGAGGATAGAGCAGGCAAATAAATGAATCATGGAACATGTGTATCTATTTTCTATTTTCACTAAAAGTCCCAGTAGTCAAAACCTTCAGATACGTATTGATGACAGTTCCCCTGTCCTGAAAAGCATGCTTTATCTGCTTATCTGCTTTGTAGAGGGGGTAATCATGGTGGTTTTTTGTATAAACTGACCATTTGGACCAGCCGGCCTTATTGGTCTTTCTTCAGGTTAATTTTGGGGCGATAGAACGAAGTCTCCAGCATGGCTATGTTGTTTGGAGCCATGAATTTGTTGCAGTATTACATCTCGGATATCGAAACCAGAGACTGTATATAAGAAGTGGACGTAGTCACCGTTACGTCACCCATTGGTTTATGGACTGATGTTTTGAAGCCTCGAGTTCGGCATATTGGCCATCGCCAAATGGAGCCAATGGAGCTAAGTACAACTGAACACTGAGTAAGACATGTTTAGGCGACCAAAAATGTTACAATTAACTTTCATGAACTGAAAACACACTGTGAAAGGGTTAAAGTTATAAGACGAAAACATGGACAGATCCCAGACCGGACAACGCCGTGGTAGCGACCTGTAAATCACAAGGTAGCCACGCCCTAAAGCATCCCCTGCTTTATGGTCTATTTGACTCTAAACGGGACCATAATCTACTAAATGAACATCATGCTGTATTGAAGAAGACTTGAAACTAGTGATTGAGACCATAAACTCATGTTTACAATGTTTACTGAGGTAATAAATCAAGTGAGTAGTAGGCTCATTTTCTCACAGACTTCTATACAATCAGACTTCTTTTTGCAACCAGAGGAGTCGCCCTCTGCTGGCTGTTAGAAAGAATGCAAGTTTAAGGCACTTCAGCATTGGCTTCACTTTTCAGTCCTTGAGGTTAATGCCCACTGGTCGAAACAAGTCCCACTTTTGCAACAAAGTTTTCCTCCTGAGAAAAATACCAAAATGTGTCTTTAAAAGTAAAATCTAGTAACTCAGATTGCTACTGTAGGTAATACAGCACAGTTTGGACTTTATATTACATTATATGTTCAATAACTTTTCCTAAACAGTATAACTGCTTCCTCCATCACTCTGAGAGTTGAAATAACATCACTAGTTTATGAGTTCTGAGGTTTTATGGAGACAAAGGGGAGTCATATTTCACCGGCTGCTGTAAATGACTCTTCATATTTGATAAAGATGTTTAATGGGTTTAAATCTCTCGGCTTTAGGCTGTTTGAGGGCTGTTCCTCCGTTCTTCACAACTCCCAAATGGGCTTCCCATGCTTTATGTCCACTGATGGATGTCGCCATCAAACTTTCATTGGACCAGAATGTATTTTTTTCTGTAAAAGCAGCATACTGTACCTCCTCTAGTTACCTGGCATCTTTGTCCTCATGAAGAATAAACACTAGCATTGGCTGTAACATCATACAGTCATTTTTTTTTATATTCTTGTGCTCCATTTTTCTGCACCTGTTCTGTTTTCACTAAATGGGAGGTAAACAGAGGAGTCCTCGGGCCAGTAACAAAGCCTGCAGTAACAAGAGCTGACTCCATTAGCGGGGAGTCCCTGCTGGATGTGCTGGATGCCGGGTGGGGGTTGGGAGAGGGAATGAATGTAAGGATGGAGGCTTGTGAAGCACATTGCAACTGGGAATAGAAGAGGGAAACAATTAGTCTGGGAATACAACATTTTCCCAACACCATAACTCTTAATTTTCTTGACATTTCTGGGTTATTGAGAGTATTTAGTCAGAGTAAAGTCCTTGGAGGAGAAGGGAGAGGTGAAGCTGGTCAATAAAAAGACTCTACACTGAAGCCTTGCTGAACTGCACAGCTATATTATTCAAATAAATGATCCGTACAGACACATTGATTTAATCGTGGCTCAGCTACTTTCAAACTATGTCACATAATTTGTATGCTTTAGCCCACAGTAGCTCAGAAACACCTAAATTTGACTGATTACATGTTGGAAATAATCAATAATCTACATTCTGTGTCAAATCCTCTGGCTTCTTTGGGTTAGTAGAGCGTTGTGTGAGTCCACGTGCAACAGGAGAGCTGGGTTTTAGTAGCAAATCCCCATCCTGCTTAGAATAAAAAATCATTAAGCTATTAATTGCAGCACAGATTCCCTGCAGAGGCTGGACGCGGTGCTGCACGTGGAGGCCTTACCCTGCTCACATGTCTCTTCATGCAGCCCACGCATTCAGCAAAATGACTATTGCACTTTTGTGAATGTTGTTCTCCATTGGAGATGCAGCAGCGCATTGTCGATTGCTTGTTTTGTGGAAATTCACGATAGCTGTGACGCTGGCCCCTCTAAAGGCTTTGCAGAGAGAAAGAAGCACCCAGCACACAATGGAGCACTTAAATGTATTTCAGTTACAGTTTCAGTTTCCGTTGTGTCTTCACTGACAACATGGCACTGAGAGGCAACGAGCCAATCCAAATCAGTGGCAGTGGAAACACATCATTATGGCATTCCTCTTGTGCTGATTCCCCGAACAAAACTGCAATGCTTAAACTCAGCATGCAAGAAGATGAAAAAACAGGCAAAATGCTATTTTTCTTTCACTGGATCAATCATTCCCTGATGTCAGTAATTCTGCATGTCTTGGCGGGAAGCATTACAAATTTGTTTTGTGCATTCTCCAAAAGAACTTGTCTTTTTTTATTTGGATCAAAGTCTTCTGAATAATCTTCTATACAAAGTGAAATTGCGACTCCACTTGCTGATATTTGCCAAGTATTCTTAACAAATAAGCTGTAAAATGTGTCTATATTCTCCTTGAATTAAGGTCAGACATGTGGCTTAATGCAAAACGCCCATGTTAACTGTGTAACTTTGTGTTTTTGCCGGTGGGCAACCTCCGGGTCTGAGAAATGAAGCCGTGGCGGAAGTGCCTTAAACTTGCATTCTTTCTAACAGCCAGCAGGGGGCGACTCTGCTTGATAAAAGAAGTCTGATTGTATAGAAGTCTATGAGAAAATGAGCCTACTTACACAACATGAGTTTATGGTCTCAATCGCTAGTTTCAAGTCTTCTCATTTAATAAATGATGTTCCCATTTAGAGTCCAATAGAGCATAAAGCAGGGGATGCTTTAGGGCGTGGCTACCTTGTGATTGACAGGCTGCTACCACGGAGTTGCCCGTGTTTTCGTTTTAGAACTTTAACCCTTTCACAGCGTGTTTTCAGTTCATGAAAGTTAATTATAACCTCTTTGGTTGCCTAAAAATATCTTATTCAGCGTTTGGTCGTACTTAGCTCCACCCTCTCGTGTCACTTCTGGTTGCAAAATACCAAGATGGCGACGGCAAAAATGCTGAACTTGAGGCTTCAAAGCGGAAGTCAACAATCCAATGGGTGACGTCACGGTGACTACGTCCACTTCTTATGTACAGTCTATAATTTTTCCTTAAGGCCATGTTTGTAAGCCCTCTGTCCTTACCCTCCCTCTTCTTCTTCAGGATATATATATGTAAAATTACACTTTAATAACCACAGAAAAAAACACCTCAACGTTGTGATTACTGTCATTAATTCTGACGCATATTAAGTTTAGAGATAATATTCATAACTACGAGGCATCATTACCAATTTCTCCCTGAAGGCTTAATTTACAAATATTGCATCACGAAAAAAAAATGCATTTTTCAGGTCACTGTGAAGGGCACAGATGGCGCTGAATCCATAAACATGAGTTCATGTGAGGTTGTTGAAGATGCTGCAGTGCTCTGAGATGTCAGGAAGTCAGCACAGTGACTTTGGGCTTTTGTCCGCCAAGTTGCTCGTTCTGCTACAGAGAGCCACAATAGCAGATGGTGATAATGTGAGAACTGTTGCATAAGGAAAGGTTACCGGAGGTGAATGTGCAAAGTGATGTTTAAGCAGCCCCTTCATAACTTTGATTCAGTACTTTCTGAAGGTTAGATAAAGCCATGAACTCTGTCATCTGCAAATGCACTTTATACATAGCCCAATATCTCTGGGGAGATTATGTCCATAGTGGACGATTCTGCATGTCACAATTTATCTCCAGTGCCAACATTTAATGTCAACGCAGGAACTAGTGTGCCCTAGAGACAAAAAGTAAAGTTGTGTAGGTCGGGATGGTAGATGGGTGTGTAGCAAGTCCCACAGAACTGCAATTACTATTTGCGTGTGATCTTTCTCAAACCTTAACCAAGTGTTTTAGTTTCCTCGCCCTAACCTCAATCATATTTCATTTGGAGGCTGTCCTCCCAAGAAGAGCGACAGCATCAAAGACATATGTTTACATCCAAGTGACAAAGAACACTTGAGGTCGTAGTAATTGTGACAGGAGCAAAGGAGGAAGGCTGGTGACGTAGATATAAAGCAACAACGTCCACGTTGGGAGGAGGTCGGGGTGGATGGATGGGTCAACAAAACATTGGACTTCATCACAAGAGACCGCTGTTCGTTTCCCGTTTCTCACCAACAGTCAACGTTGTTTTTACCACGTCGTTCCCAAACCTTAATCACGTGTTATTATGATGACAAAGGTCTAACCTAACCTTAACTACGTACTTATTTTAACCCGAACCATGATCTTTCCCTAAACCTAACCAAACTATAACCATAGTGTTGTCACATCGTAAAACTGATTTATTTTTCGTCAGTGATTTTGTAACAGGCAAATGATGTTGTGCTGTGAATATCAGCTAAAAAAACACCTCTATGTGTTGTTCTATAAGACATGAACGAACACCGTATTTAGTCATTTAATTTGGAGGACTTGCCATAACCACAATCTTTAAACTTACCATAGTTACCATGCACAGACATTGCAGAAAGTGGGAATGACATTTGACATTTTCTGCAAAACTACAAATATACCAGGATGCTGCTAACAGTTCTCATTTACAAGAATTGGAGAATAAAGCAATTTCAAATCTACTTCTTTATCTTTAAAGGGGACAACACCTTTCAGTGTTTGTGCTCATACATTTGGGTATCTGGAGTGCCTACCGACCGACAAACACTTTTTCAGGAGGGGGTCTTACAGAGACAGGCGCTAAAACGGAGCGTTTCAGCCAGAGGGTGAATACAGGTATATCCAGACAGACAGTTAACATGTTCTAGTAGAAACCCAAAATACAAGTATGAACCTGAAAATGAGCATGATATGTCCCCTTTAACTCAAAACAAAAGAAACGTCAAAACCTGTTCAGAAAGTATGTTTCCTTCACTGTGTAATTGTGGACCCAGTGTAAACATCCATTCTCCAAAATTACAGTAACTTCATCCTTTAAAGAGTTACAAAACCACAACTTTTCTCAAGCCAGAGCTCAGTAACAAAAGATTTCTATTCTTATCTTGAATATCTCCGCTGCGTCCCATAGAGATTCCCATCTAGTCTGAGCCGTGTGCCGTAAAGCTCCAGCAGTCTGTGTACTTCTTTACTCTTGAGTCGTCTTGAGGCTGCAGAGGGAGTCTGTGTTGAGAAGAGTTAATAGACTCAGACCAACACACAAAGGAGACTTTATCCCTTATCGATGGAGGGGAGGACTCCAATAAACTACGTGAGCTCCGGGCAGGATGATTGAACTGTGGGTTGAATACTGCTTTAACTAACAATGGGGATTTATTTTCCCTCTGGTGTGTAGATCCAGGTGTTGAAGGTGTTGTGGTGCATTCATGAGCTTTTCAAAAGCTGACATGTCTGCAGATTTACAGTAATAAGTGTATACATCAGTCTGAAATCAAGGACCCATTGTTTCAAAAATTAGTAATAAAGTCGTAAATCTGCAGTGGTGGAAGAAATACTCAGATCTTTTACTTTAGTAAAAAGAGTAATACTACACTGTAGAAATACTTTGTAACAAGTAAAAATCCTGCATTGAAACTCTTAGCCTACTTCAGTAAAAGTACAAGAGTACTAGCATCAAAATATACTTAATGTACCAAAAGTAAAAGTAGGCCTACTCATTATGCAGAATGACACACTCATTTTAGAATCATATTATATTACTGGAGTACAATTATTGATGCATTAATGTGTAAATCACTTTAATGTTGCAGCTAATTTTGATTTATTTATAAAGGCCTACTGCTTCGTAGCTTAAAGTGGCACAGACGGGTTTTGCTTTAAGTTATCATTATGACGTTGATTGCACAATGTAATGGCTATAGAATAATGACACTATCGGCGTTTATACCTAATTTATACTTCTGCGGAGATGGTTTGTGGTGCATGTAGAAAGCTGCAGAGACAAGCCGCGCACCACCTGAAACATGTGATTACAAGGCAAACACCACAGACGCCTCAGAAGTTTGATCACATTCACAACCACAGTCTGATCTGCTGGCCACTGAGCAGCTCCACTGGAGCGGTTGGGGTTAAAGGCTTTGCTCAAGGGCACCATAGTGGTGGTAGTTTGCTTTCCCCACCAAGATTAATCCTGCTGGTCCGTGGGATTGAAGCAGCGACCTTCCGGTCTCCAGCTTGCTTCTCTAACCTTTAGGCCACCACTAACCCAAAAAAAAAAATTCCTCTAAAAACAGTGTAAAATGAGCAGCAGTAAAACTTTATTCTGTTATATCCGATCCGGTTGTCTTTGCAACAGCGACAACAGTAATACCACTTGCTGTCTGTTGCCAGTTTTATCTATAATAAAGTATCATAATGTATTATTGATTTATATTTTGTATTAATTATCTAAATCTGCAAAGTAACTAGTAACTAAATACGTCAAATAAATGTAGTGGAGTAAAAAGTACAATATTTGCCTCAGAAATGTAGCCTAGTGGAGTAGAAATAGAAGGTAGCACTGTACAAGTACCTCAAAATGCACCATTATCGTTACAAACTGCGCTATGTGACAAAATATAAAACAATATACAAGTCAATCTTAAAAGTATAGTCAGGTAAGTTGGCAAAAATGTCCCTTTAATTGGACTTTGTACGTTTGCTGATACTGTTGCTTTGTCACCAGCCAGTTAATCAGCAGCTATTTTACATTTGTCGTCATGACGCCTCCGCTGTGTTAGTGCACACGAGGTCACCAAAAACAACTTAATCACAGACTTTAGGAGCATTCTTGGATGTGATCACCGAAAAGTAAAAAGAAATCTGCGAAGCTTTTCTCTCAGAGCCGTCTGGTGCGTCTGTCCTGGCAGCAGGAGCGAGTTGGCTCCGACGCAAAAAAGATGAAATAGATTCAGAAGAATTGGCCACTTTTCTACTCAAAGGCGGCAAACAGGAAGATGCAGTGTGGCCCCGAACTGAGGAGATTACACAGAGAACAATGTCATCATGCTGGAGGCGTCAGCAAGCATGCATCCAAAAATAGCTGATGGTCTTGTTACAAACATTTGGTTTGGATCAACACTGTATTTGGTTAAATCCAGGGGAATATTTACATGGATAAACTTGCCATTTGTTGTATATTTTCCCAAATCTTAAAGAATTATGAGCTGAAGCATTATCAGCACAGAAGGCTCTGATAGAAATTAAACACCTAATGCTTTAATAGTGTTACAGAAGTGAAAAATAAGGAGCACAGTTTGAGTTTATAGATGATTATTATGTCAAGTGATGGTGGAATATGTGTTTACACAATAAATCCATGTGACATTTTGATTTCCTTCAGTACATTTGCTTTGAATCAGCATTATTATTACTCAATGAGATTATTCACATTTCCACTTTGATATGTTTATCAGCCGGTCTACAATCTGATGCATTGGACGCATTCCTGAGCGATTATCTTTATTAGACAAAGACGCCCATATTAACGCTCCTCTGATTCTCAAACTCCTTTA
Source organism: Sebastes fasciatus (assembly GCF_043250625.1). Lineage (NCBI taxonomy): Eukaryota > Metazoa > Chordata > Actinopteri > Perciformes > Sebastidae > Sebastes > Sebastes fasciatus. Next base: position 7,462,742 of record NC_133809.1, on the reverse strand, counting down.
CAAAATATGCAAATGTAATCACACTGAGTGGCCTCACGTTGCCCTCTGTGGGTCTGAGAAACCGTTCCGTAAAATGGGATTATTTCATTTATTATTTCATTTCCTATCAACGGCCTCGCTGGGGGCTCACGTTGCCATGGACGTCTCAGAGATGACGGAGGTATTTGGCCATAGAAACGGAGAGGCTCACGGATACGGAAAGAGAAAAACCTCTTTTGAGAGCTGCTGCTTTATCTTATCTCACAAGGTGTCAGTTTCCATGTTCTCAATCTCCTCCAGGAGTGATCTTTGCTCCCTCAGCAGCTGAGAGGAGAAGCTTTTCAAATAACAAACATCCCAAATCCGGCAAATTTCTACTGTGCAGCCGCTATGCAAAGCTGCGTGGGTTTTTATTATGCAGATCCCGGCTTAAGAAATCTCTAGATAGTCTGCCCTGTTTCTGTCAGTCAGAAAATCAGATGTGGAAAGTAACGAAGTACAGTTTTGAGGATTGATATCTTACCTTTTAGTATTTCATTTTACTTTAAAGGTGCTAAATTCGATATTCAGAGCATTAATATAGCAGGAAACAACTATTAGGAGTAATGTCTACCTGAGCAGAGAATGAAGTCACTCTCCCTCTGTGCTTTGTTGACATAGTCGGGCTGGCCGCGCGTGTTTTTAGTGCATGTTCGTGCATGTTCGTGCATGTGAGCGTGAATATATTTAGGTTACATATTGCTGCTCTTTCTTAAGTAAATGGACTATAATCGGCTTAAGAGAGCATCTTCTAAAACAATACTTCTTTTTCTTTTAGTCTTTGGTTGTCTGCATGATCACATTTTATTAATTGCTCTATATTGAAAGGATGATCTGGCATTGTTTCCCATATAATCCCCTAAACAATTAGGTTCAGTAATGTCTACAGACACTATAGTATCTGTTGTCATATCTGGCTGGTAAGCTCATTAACATATCTCTCTGTCTCCACACTGACAGTTGACTCCTCCAATGGTTCCTTGGAATCCACTGCTTATCCAATAGCAGCCCAGTCTGAGCTGATGCTGGTTTCCTATTGGTCTGTATTGAATTGAAAGGATGATTTTGCATTATTTTCCTTATAATCCCCTAAACAATTAAGTTCAGTAATGTCTACAGACACTATACACTGTGAAAAAACTAAGTGTAAAATAACGGAACTTTTCCGGCAATAGGGGCGCCAGAAAATGTCTGTTAAAAAACGGAAAAATACTCTCCGTTAATTAACATAAATAAACTGTAAAAAAAACAAATAATTATCTTTATATAATTAGCCTTTATTACTGTAATTTTAAAAAAAATATTTTACTTTTAACATATATTTATTGTTAGAATAGTCATACACCGTAAATCTAAGACCATTTACATATAAATCACAAATGAAACATGTATTTTTACGTTGCAAAAGCCCAAATTTACATTAAGTCAGAAGTTTTGCAAAAAAATCTGTATTTTTACAAGAAATATTTTTTGAATTCCATGAAATCTTTTTCTTCTAACATAAATTAATTGTTGAAATAGAGTCATAAACCTCTAAAAAACAGAATAATTATCTTAAAAAATGATCAAGAAAAGCTTAAATAAAGATAATTCCGATTGTGATTACAAAAAATACTGTAAATCTAAGACCATTTACATATAAATCACAAATGAAACATGACATTTTTACATTTTTCTTTCTGTCATTTTGAAATACAGACAAAAAATTAAAAAATTTCTTGAAACAAACTGTAAAAATGTTTTTGGTTTTTTTTACAATGTAGTATCTGTTGTCATATCTGGCTGTAAAGCCCATTAAAGGAGCCTCTGTCTCTCCACACTGACAGTTGACTCCTCCAATGGTTGTGTGGAATCCTCTACTTATCCAATAGCAGCCCAGTCTGAGCTGATGCTGGTTTCCTATTGGTGGAGAGTGTGTCTCCTCGGTGCTGTGAGGTCTTTTCCTCTGGTCAAGGTTGCAAAAATAAATTAAAGAAAGAAAGAAAAAAAATATATATATATATATATATAAGCAAATTAAAAAAATAAAAAGAAATAAAGAAATAAAGAAATAAAGAAAACTTTTAAAAAAAACTTTAAAAAAGCCAGTAGTACGAGAGAAAAATAAATTAAAGAAAGAAAAAATAAATATATATATATAAGCAAAGAATAAATAAATAAAGAATCAAAGAAAGAAAGAAAGAAAGAAAGAAAGAAAGAAAGAAAGAAAGAAAGAAAGAAAACTTAAAAAAAAAAAAAAAACTTTAAAAAAGCCAACACAACTGATCCAATGGTTGTTTGGATTCCACTGCTTATCCAATAGTAACCCAGTCTGAGCTGGAGCTGGTTTCCTATTGCTCTGTATTGAATTGAAAGGATGATTTTGCATTGTTTTCCTTATAATCCCCTAAACAATTAGGTTCAGTATAATATCTACAGACACTAAAGTATCTGTTGTCATATCTCCTTGTAAAGCTCCTCTGTCTCCACACTGACAGTCGACTCCTCCAATGGTTGTGTGGAATCCACTGCTTATCCAATAGCAGCACAGTTTGAGGTGATGCTGGTTTCCTATTGGTGCAGAGTGTGTCTCCTCGGTGCTGATGTCTTTTCCTCTGGTCCAAGGTTGCACTTGCAGTAATAATCGCAGTATAGGACGCACCAACAGAGCAGCAGCAGCCTGATCAGCATAGACTCCTCTGCTGTTTAACTTTCTCCTGCTTGTTGTTGTTTTCTCACCATACTGAGGAATCTCTCACCTCTCTGCAGCAGCAGTCATGGATGAGATGGAGGAAGAGTTAAAATGCCCAGTGTGTGGCTCTTTTTTCCGGGAGCCCATCATCCTGCCGTGCTCACACAACATCTGCCAGGCTTGTGCTCGGAATATCCTGGTCCAGACTCCGGATGCTGAGTCTCCACACAGCAGCAGAGCGTCCGGATCCGGCGTCTCTGACTATGACTACCTGGATCTGGATAAAATGAGTTTGTACAGTGAGGCAGACAGTGGATACGGATCCTATGGAGGGTTTATGAGTGGACCTACTACTCCTTGCCAAAAATCACCAAACGGGGTGCGAGTTTTCCCTCCATCTGCACCCCAACCTCCTCCACAGCAGCCCGGCTCTCTGCCTCCAATCCCCCGCAACTCGTGCATCACCTGCCCGCAGTGTCACCGCAGTCTCATCCTGGACGACCGGGGGCTCCGCGGGTTCCCCAAGAACCGGGTCCTGGAGGGCGTCGTGGATCGGTACCAGCAGAGCAAAGCGGCCGCCTTAAAGTGCCAGCTGTGCGAGAAGAGTCCCACCAAGGAGGCCACGGTGATGTGCGAGCAGTGCGACGTGTTTTACTGCGAGCCTTGCCGCCTCCGGTGCCATCCTCCCCGCGGTCCTCTGGCCAAGCACCGCCTGGTGCCGCCTGCTCAGGGTCGGATCAGTCGGCGAGCCAGTCCGCGCAAGATCTCCACCTGCACGGAGCACGAACTGGAGAACCTGAGCATGTACTGTGTGCAGTGTAAGATGCCAGTGTGCTATCAGTGTTTGGAGGAAGGCAAGCACGGCACACACGAAGTCAAAGCTCTGGGCGCGATGTGGAAACTGCACAAGGTACGTGCTTAAAATACATATATCAAGCTGTGAAATGTTTATTATCTGTTTTTACCTTACAGTGCGTCTTTTCTCTGTATATATGTGTGTTTTATTCACAATGATTCATCATCCTCTGAGCTGCAGCAACAAGTCTGCCTCTCTCTCTCTCTCTGATACCTGATTTGCATACAACAAGCTATTTGAAAATGTCTCCTTGGTTCTTGGAAATTGTGATATCTTTTTTTACTATTTTCTGTCATTTTTATGATTCAAACAATGTAGGTGCAGCCTTATTTAAAGGGACTGTTTGTAACTTTCAGAAATGCTTGTTAACAGCGACACCTGTGGCGGGCTCGCGCTTGTGCTCGCTCTAAATAGACATGAACGAGCATCGCTCAAAACAGTGAGGTGACACACGTCAGCTAAAACCACAATATCACTCTATATTTCACCTGGTTGGCAGTAATGTTTGCTGACCAGACGAAGGTCTCTCCATGAATGACTGCTGATCCTAGTGTTGGCTTTTCCTGCTTCAGCCCCGGAGGCTGAAGCAGGAAAAGCGGGTCGGTGCCGGGGCTGAAGCAGGAAGAGAAACGTTATCGTCTCCCGACTGCGCCCGCAGGGAGACACCGGCACTCGGTCGGAGACGGTAACGTTACTCGCTGCGGAGCCCTGTCATTTCGCAAGACACTGCACAAACATTCACTGTACATTTACTAGATATTCTCAGAACTAAACTAACTCTTCTGCAGTGTGGAGTGAGCGCGCATGCACGTGTAGAGGTGGAGCGAGACAGTGAGAACACGCGCGGTGTGTGAGTGAAGGCAAGCAGGCAGCGGAGGAGAGACACAGGCCACACGCGCGCTCGCATATGCGTGCGCGCGCATGGGATACCGACCCGGTAGATTTATATGTGTAAAAAGTTACAAACAGTCCCTTTAAGACAACACAATCTTATATTTCAGGTAATTTCCAGTAAACCAGAGTTGAACTCAGGGTTGGGCGTTATGTCCAAAATCTTCTATCCTGATTTAATAAAAGAAATTATAAAAAAAAACAAAGCTTTGTTGAATACTCGATTCTGATTGGTCAATTACGGCGTTCTACGGTCTGTTATTTATTTATAACAGACCGTTTCTATGGACGCAGTTCTGATGTTGGACTCTGGAGGACCATTTTTGGGTCAAATTATTGATTTCTTCAGAAAGTAGTCTTGTAATAAGCGGGATAATGTACAGCTAGCGGGTCATTGTTGTGAAATAAACCCCTTCAGGGCGATGCAAGACCCCTCTTCATAGTCTGTATGAAATAACCACAATGAAGATTGTATTATATCTCTATATATATATTTATATATTAAACATTATATCATGTTTATTTTTGTTTATAGCTTATTTTGTATATTGTATACTGTTAGAAATTCAATTTTTTTTTCTTTTTTTCTTATTATATAAACACGATTCTGATTCTAAACATGATTCTGAAAATGATTTGCGCTACATCTTGTCATCTCCGCTTCGCATCCAGTAGACGTACAGACAGAGCTGTGGGGATGTTTATTCTGCCACATTGGATTTAAATGAATGCTTTACAATGCACAATATAGGGAGTAGATGAATTTCCACATCTCTGACTGACAATCCTCCAGCTCACATTTCATGAAATGCTGCACGTCTCCAAACTGGGAACTCTGCTGTCTTTGGTGCGCAAAGCTGTCAGGAGGCGACTCTATTTGAAATTCAGTTCACGAGTGGACAACCAGGAGCTGGCCTTCCTTTAACCAACAGGAAAACTGCTTCTATCACATCTGCACTTCTCTTTGAAATGATGAGCTTAAGTGATTCTGGCATGATTTCAGCTCATGACCATTTGTCTCCTGAGCGTCCATACAGCACATTCCTTCACTCTCTATATATATGTTCCACTCCCCTCTGTGCTCTGACAGCTCAACAGACGCCCCAGAGATCATTAGGCACGGCTAATATTGGAGCTACGCTTTAATCAGAGCCAGCAGTGAGGCACAGATGCAGCAGGCCTTCAGTGTGGCTATTTTGGAAGCTGTGTTGTTGTGGGCAGGGAGGCGTTTCAGAGGGCTGCAGAGCTGAGTTTATCTGCGCCTCTGCAGCTGCAACAACCCTCACCTCCACACTCTCAGCTTCCAGTGTTGAGGGAGGATGTAGAGCTTGATATAGATGCTCTTTCAGTACTCACTCGTACACCCCCACTCACAGGGAGGGTGATGTGTAGTGATGGTGTTGCCTGGTTTCCATTAGAAAACCACAAAATGCATTGAGTTTTTGTGCACAAGAAACTCACACACACACACACACACACCAGTTTGCCCGGCTACAAGTGTAGATAAGCTGTCCTCGTTATTTATAGTCAGAATTGGTCTTGTATGTCTCCATTTAACAGACCTCCAGTGCAATCATCTCCTCTAGATGGTGGTGGAGATGGTGTGTCACCTCAGATGTATGAGGCAATTGCAAAATTGATGGAAAAATCAGAGGGGGGTTGATCATTTCACTCACATCAAATTGCCATCGCTTGAGAAGTTGCCGACCTTTTCTGCTTCATCTTTCTTGGATCCAAACTGGCAAATTGGCATTTTTTAGAAACCAATCGATGTGATATTGGTGCCAGTATGCAGCATGTTGCTCTGTTTTTTGGCTTCTATGATGGCACCTGCTTATTTGTGACCTGTTATCTGAAGCTGCTGCCGCCTGCAGAACTGTAACAGATGGCTGAGAGTTGGGAGCTGGCAGCGTCGAGGATGGGCATCTTTCAGAGCTTCGGGGTGTTCCTCGCATAATTCATCAGGGGAAAAAACATTTTCCATATCCTGCAGATACACTGTAGCTTCTCATGAGTCACTTGTCCTTATGCATAATGCACATATAGTGTAGAAAGTCAAGGAGGTGGTGGCACTGGCTTCCTCTGAAATCTGATTGGTCATTCTCCAGATTTTCTCATACTTTACTGGGAGTTCAAGTAGGGCTGGGTGATCATTCAATATGATAATTTATTGTCTTCATTGTGGTTATTTCATACAGACTATGAAGAGGGGTCTTGCATCGCCCTGAAGGGGTTTATTTCACAACAATGACCCGCTAGCTGTGCATTATCCCGCTTAATACACAACTACTTTCTGAAGAAATCAATAATTTGACCCAAAAATGGTCCTCCAGAGTCTGAGATCAGAACTGCGTCCATAGCAACGGTCTGTTATACATAAAAATCAGACCGTAGAACGCTGTAATTGACCAATCAGAATCGAGTATTCAACAAAGCTTTGTTTTTTTTATAATTTCTTTTATTAAATCAGGATAGAAGATTTTGGCCATATCGCCCAACCCTGAGTTCAACTCTGGTTTACTGGAAATGACCTGAAATATAAGATTGTATTGTCTTAAGTAAGGCTGAACCTTCATTGTTTGCGTCATAAAATGTCAGAAAATAGTAAAAAGAAATCCCAATTTCCAAGAACCAAGGAGACATTTTCAAATAGCTTGTTGTATTGGTAGTGTACAGTGGGTTTATAGAGCTTTTCGGCTAGAAACAGCTGCCTGCTGCTTCTGGAAGTGTGGAAGAGCGGTGAGATTGAATCAAAACAGTAAAGTTGCGGGCCATAAAACCAAAACAATGAGCTGAAAGACACTAAAACGTTCTGAGGAGCTGAGAGTAACTGAAGAGTTGGGTGATGATTCTCTCTGGGTTCATCACAACGAGCGACACCTGTCGTTAGTCATTTGATCCACTTTATATAACGGCTAGTGCAGCTTTAAGGTTTGGCTTTGGCTGGATGCAAAACCAGGCAGTATTCAAATACACGTTATTTCATAAAACCTCATAAAAAACTCATAAAACCAGAGCAAATACATACATACATACATACATACATACATACATAAACACACATTAGCGTCTTGCTTTTTTTCCTTTAAAACTGATCAAAGCCGTTGGTTGTCTGATCTTGTGACTGGGCTGCTGCATGTTGTCAGCATCACCGTCTAATGTTGATGCATGAAGAACAACACTAAGAAACTTGAACCTTGTTACTTTGCGACAAAAATCTTGAATCCACTCCTTCAGCATTTACATTTCAGAGCAGAAAACACGCTCGCTTGTATCATTTAATAAGATCTCTTCTATTTTCCAACTGGGGTTTTTCTTCAAGGTTTCTAATCTGCGCCATCATCATCATCGTCGCCGTCGATGTCGTCTCAGTACGTTGGGACAAACTGTGCTCTCTCTATCTTTGTGAAACATTTCTCTCTTTATGGAGACGGAGTTGAACCACCTGCCGCCATGGCAACCAAATCCCTCTTGATGTTGTGCAGAGCAGCAGAGGTCTCCAAGATACCGGACCCCACGAGGAATCCATCCCAGATGCTTTACAGCCTTTCCCCTCCTCCTTCTACAGTACATGTGTGTCTAAATGAACGTGGCTGCAGATCATTACTCCCACTTTCCTTTCTCAGACGTCTTCTTAACTTCTCCGCTTGTCTCACGGGCTATAAAAACCCACCGTGTTTTATCTCTAACGCCTCCCTTTTGGACTGCGTGACCGTGTCTAAACCGTGATGGTAATCAATTTCATGTCTCCAAAGTCAATTCCAGTCACAAAAGACGAGTAGAAATTTAAGAGCTACATCCCCCATCTCTGGTCTGCCTCTTCAGATTTGTGTCAGAGGGTTTTATGTGGTGACAGGATGTCTGCGTTAATCTCTGTAAATCACATTAAAAACAGTAAAGGGGCATCGTCAGAGTGTTAAATCTCTACATGGTGAGTGGTCCTCGGCTCTTCACGGGTGTCACAAGGGGTCGCGCGGGACCCCGAATGCAATCTAGGTCAAGTTCTGTCGCCTCAGTGTGTTTAGTGGCAATTAAAGGTGATTAATCACACAGAAGCTTAAGCACAAGAAGATGCGTTGGTGTGCAGAAAATAAGCAGCAGATTGTACCAGAAAATTTGCAATTTGCCCTGTTGCCACAGGAGGAGAGATAAATCAGAGGAGATTTGAACCCAGACGTCCCTTTGAGCTCTGCAGAAAGAGGTTGGAGAAGTGAGTAATTTCAGGAATTCACAAGTGATTTAGGGAATATTTCACTTCCAGCGTGCACATGTGTTCCCCTTTAATGTCACCACGCGTTTGATCCTGAGCCTCCTGACATAAACAGAAGGCCTGCACACAAAGTCAACACAGACGGATGCTCTCATCCAGGATGCCCCAGAAAGCCGGCTAATGAGGACAGACAGAGCAGGTACTGGGACGAATATTAAAAGACTCGTCTCAATCTTGAGGCCGATGTTTGTCGGCGGCGGTTGATTCGTGTCTGGATGAGTGACCTGCAGCTCTGCCCGAGCTCAGCGGGAGCAGGAAGGGAAAAGCCTTGAAGAGTCAGACACTGGCGGCGGGATCCCCGTCCTTCTCTCCTGGTTTAACTCCTGTCTGCTAATAGTAATGAGGCTGGCTGTCAGTCTGGATCCATTGTACCCTCAGTCGGTCCCGCTGTGCTGCTGCTCAACACGCAGGACTTCCAGACAAAGACCAGCATGCAACTGTTCCATACAGAGGATTAATGAACTTTATTGGTTTAATGTACCGTGCAACCATTAGTCCAGATGCAAAGTACAGTATGACGGCTCTAACATAAATGACTGCATGGCAACTACGAGTGTGAACAAATCTTTTTCACAGAAATTGGTAGAATTCATTAGCAACATGAATATTTGGAGATGCAGTACAGCTGCCGATTTAACTTATCATTTGCAAATACTGAGATTAGAAGTCTCTGACCAAAGTTATTTTGCTCATGTAACATCAAAACATATGTCATCTAGTCACATGCTTCAAACACAGGCTTCTGCAACTTCAAACAGAACCAAAGCAGAGTGCAGCATTAATACGTTAAATGATTCTGCCGTGTCTCTAGCGAAACAGCTTTGATAAACCGACTGCAGTTAGCGACCAGCTGGTGAACATTGAGGTGCATTTAGCAGCTAAAGAGCCAGATATTTACCTCGGAAACAGGTGAAGATTGGATCAACGCTATAAGGAGAGTGAATATTGGACTGATAGGTGTCAATGTTGTGTTTACAGCTTGTCCCCAAGTGGTGAATGATTTTAATTAATGCTGCTTTAATATACAGTATTTAAAACATGATCTTTCAACAGATTATATGATGCAGACTTGTGGTGGTGAGTGAGTCCTGTCGATAGTTAAAAAATACATTTGAATTTAGAAATAATAGATAGTAGAAAAATAGATAAATTACAGTATGAATAATGTAGGATTCTGGACTTGATTGGACTGTGGTTGGTCCCAATTCTAATTTAATGTTGTTGGTTTTTGTTGGTATTCTCAGTTTCAGTATATTGGATTTATACCATGTGTTTATTGAAAAACATTACATGAGTAAATAAGGATGTTAGCATATTCATAAATTGATGCATTATGATACAGATTGTTTTACCTTGCATGGCAATGTCACAAGATCACAAAAGAATTGCAGGATCACATATCACACTAAATGTATATGTAATGTAAATCAGCTTTTATTGTCACCAGGTACATTGTACACACAGCAGAGCACACAGTAGAATTGATTTTCTGCATTTAACCCATCCTAGTATTAAGAGCAGTAGGCAGCTACTGGATAGCGCCCAGGGAGCAGTTTGGGGCTCCAATGCCTTGCTCAAGGGCACCCCGACAGTGCCCAGGAGGTGAATTGGCATTTCTCCAGCAGCTACGGGTCCACAGTCCGTACTTGGTCCGTGCGGGGACTTGAACCGGCCACCCTCCGGTTCCCAAGCCAAGTCCCTATGAACTTGGACATAGGGACAAAAATCCATCTTGTCAGGCTTCAAGTAATGCGTTTGTGTCCAGCAAGCCAGATCACGAGCCATTAATGGTCCTGTGAGGAGCTACTGGCAACTTCGGGTGTGGCTTAGGTGTGTGTGGCGACACAGAGAGGCGAATGTTCCTTCGAAACAACAACGGAGGCTCTTGAAGAAGTTAGTGTAACTGTAACAGCATCAGTTTTATCAAAACTGGATAGTATTTCTTCATTGAAAGAAGAACAGAGAACAACACTGAAGGCTTTTCTCGATGTAAAAGATGTTTTCGCTCTTCTCCTGACTGGCGCCGGCAACAGTTTGATTGACAGATAGTTCATCCAATCACCTGCCAAGTATTTTTTTTTAAGTGCCTACCCTTTTCCAAACAGTTTCCAATGACGGCTTCTCAGATGGTTCTGCATATAAGTATCTGGCGGGTCAGGTTACAGATTTTTGGCCATATCACCCAACTGTACTCAGAAACAGCAAGTCATGACTGTTGTGTTTAGTGTTTTTTTCTTGTGAGTGAAGTCCTACATTGTTTATGACAAGTCAGTCAGCAGCCTGTGGTGACAACGAGGACTTAAGTACGTCGTCTTTGCTAAAAGTGATTCTGTGCAGATAAAAAACACGATTGCTCGATTGTTCATGATAGCAGACTGTGATTCACTGATATGGGGACGAGACAAATGAGGACGGAGGCGGGACAGAGGTCTATAGAGAATGAAATTTCACAGTGGGGCGTCAAAGCCGTTTAGGTTGACGCTGCTCCATTACAGGCGGTGATATTTACCCCTCGAGCTGCCATGTAAAGAGATTAGCTGTGTAAATGTTAATGAAAGAGGGAGATAAAGGAGAGGAAAATTAGAATGACCCAGAATGCCCAAAGAGAGGAAGTGAAACAGACGCCGAGCAGGAAGGAGAGGCAGAGCGACGCTGGATGTCTCATCGAGTTTGAAGATACTCTACAGAATATTTCATGTCCAGTCGGGTCATCTTGTCATCTTGGCTCCACACAGGAAACATTGGCTTATGCACTGAAGGTATTTTTGTTTTGACATATTTTTATATAACTTCTCTGGGCGGGAACACGGACCAGCTGAATATTTCAGCTTGCTCCAGGCGGGGAACTGGAAAGAGATAAATGCCTCAAAACTCCAATGTGCCAGTTTCCCTTTGTGGCCCGACTTGGAAAGAAAGAAAGTTTTTTTTTCTCTGCATAAATGAGTCCAAACCAAAAGAAAGTTATCAGATTTTTAAAACAGAATGAGTAATTGTGCTCCGTCACATCTGGCTGCCCTAACACAGTCAGCCCACATTAAATGAGGACATCAGTTACATAAGAAAGTGAGCTCTCAACCTGAAATGTGTGCAGCAGATGATGAGGACAGGTTACAGCCTGCAGTGACCCTCTTCTCATCAGCGCCAACGCCATAATTATCATCAGCATAACCATCATCAGAGACATTGTTTTGATTTGGATGATAAGGTTACAAACTTAGAAGAGGAACTGATGTAATTATCCTCAGTCTGTTATCAGCGTCATGACTCAAACACAAACAAGACTTTACAGAGCAGAATATGAACAGAGCTTTATCTTATTGAGTTAAATGTTGGTGGGTGAGGTCAAAATCCAGGATGGCACAAAATCGACAGACTTGAAAAGAGCTTCTGTGATCCATGATCTCGGATCTCAGAGGTTCAGGTGGACAGCAATCTCGGAGCCCATCCGCTATCAGTCTGAAGATGGATAAGCCTCTGGGGGTAAATGGCTTTATTTCTTGGAATTCAGGTGAAGCCAGCGGAGATCCGGGCCAAGACATCCTCTTCTGCGCGCTGCTTATTGTTTACAGTCCGATTAGCAACTTGAGATGCAAGACTGGAGTTGAGAGACGACGTGTACGACCGGCTTGTTTCACAAGTAGCCAGTTTACAAGCTAATTTTAAACCAATAAAAAGCGAAATCATCTTCGGACGATAGCCGCCCCTTTTGCTCGCCACACGGACTGCTTACCTGCATTCAACCAAAGCCCACTCAAAAGTGATACTACTCGGACTACAAACGGAAACCAGAGCACCTCCGATGCCAAAATCTTGTCCCGCCGCCTACAGATTCTACATGTGAATACACAACCTGTTTATAGAGGTCAGGTTGACAGTTAAAGAAAGTAGCCTGATGCACCATGGCAACAGAAAACTCCTGTTTCTGATTAGCTGAAAGCTGTCTAGTAAAAGGCTATATTGGGACACCTGTAACATTGTTCTTATCTAATCTGTCCTCAACTCCCCCTCTTTTATATTAGACTGCAAGTAACCATGGCAACAATACTGACACAGTTACAGTAAATGATGGTTAACCAAATATATACAGTAGTAAAGAAACACCATTTCTTTCAGCTTTCTTGTTTTGTTTTCATAAAAGTGACCGTGGTGTAAGCATGAAAATGGATTCTGAACATAATGACCAAAAAGGTGTCCACCTTGGTCATTCATTCCTTAAATTGAGGCAACTTGTCATTATTGCTTTCATAGCTGATTGGTGGTTTGATTGGACATTTATCTGGCCGACGCGTTCTCATCCCGTCACATACTGACGCTTTGTCAGACCTCTTTCCGTCCCAGTAAACACATGCTTAGTGAATGCTTTAAATGTGGTGTAGTTAAAGACGAGAGTATCTGATACCTGACTGAATGACCTGACAGGACCTTTAAAACATCTTCCTCTTCCACAGTTTTAACAGCATACGCTCCTCATTTTCTGTACTTGATGACACATTCAAACAAGATTATCATATATAGGCGACTTGATCATCTGCAGAAGACGCCGCCCTCGCCAGATAAATCCAGCACTGACAAGAATAGATCACTTCTGCCCCATTTACTGCTGTGCTGTCCCAGGTGTCCGTCAAATAAGGACTCAGAGGGAAAGCAATGGCAACTTTTTTTTTCACTGAGTTTCATGGCTTTTTTGTGTGTGGATAGTTAACGACTTCCTCTGCATTATTGATGACGGCAGATATAAGCGATGAATAATGCACCGGCCACTTAGGATCTGCTCGTGGAAGATGGGTGTCGTACGGGATCTTGTTAAACACGGAGGAGTATCACAATCTGGTCAAATCTTAACTCTTCCAGCGTGTTGGAAGATGTAAGAGCTTAATTTTTAACAACAGAAAGGCTCCCGAGACGGTAAATATCATGAAGTCGCCTGCTTAATATTTCAAGCTGTATTCTCTGAGGGCTGCGGCAGTGCGTGTAAACAACAGCAACCTTTCATGTTGGAGTCTCTGGTTACTGATAACTGTAGGGGGAAACACAATCAGTAATCAAGCTGTGCAAAATCACATCCATTTTCACTTTCTTTCATCGTAGGCCTTCAGTGGAAGTTTGTTTGGTGTTTTCTGTCACCACAAGTTGACCTCACCCTCTATTTATGCCTGTTTACAGTGTGTAACCAAAAGACACACAGGATTAAATTAGGCTGAAGGGACTGTTTACAGAGCACCAGAGAAAGTACTTAACCCTGAAGCTCTGAGAAAGAGCAGGACACTTCAAATATTTCTCCGAGAGGTAACGCAGCTTTTTGAAATTAGGTTATGGGAACTCAAAATCTATCTTTACCGTGGAAACATTTTATGCATATATGTGTATTTTAATTGGCTTGAAGAGTAATGCTTTTCCTCTGCTGCGGCTTTAAGAGCTTAGCAGTGACATTACACCTACCTCCCTCTTTCCTTGCACTTCCCACTTCCTAGTGGGGGCTTTAATCCAAATTGGCTCTGACGCCTCTCTGACATCCGCGTTTTCCTGTGACAGATTGGCTAGTTCGCTCGGCCGCGGCGAGAAAATGAAACACGCCGAATGGCCCTGGAGCCGCTTGTGAATTATTCATGCACGTGTTCCCACTCGGCTTAATTACTGAGATGATTAGCGCTCCCAAATAGCAGGGACATCCTAAACCCCACCACCAACCAACACCACCTCAACAAATCCTTCATAGCTCATTGCAAACATTTCAGCATCTATTTCTCTAATGTTGCATGATGCTTTTATTTCTGTCACTGAACAAGTTTGAATTTGTGTTGCGTTAATGTGAGTGGAGAGCTGTTCTCCAACTCTTAATAGTTCTCATCAATCATTCTAGAAATGGAAATCTCTTCATGTTGAACACAATTGACTGGTCACTAAGAGTTTGGATGGTTTTTAGCCTTTCCAGTACATAAAACACAAGAGCAAAAGTGTCAGTTATGTAATAAACAAAATGTTTCTCTGCTCTAAAGTAAGCTGCAAACGTTAGCATGCCCGGCTAACTATCTTACTCCCTACAGCAGTATCAAGCAAAGCAAATAGAGCGATAGTACGTAGGGCCTAAGAGCTTGGAGGGGGGTGTCTAGGGTGACCATATTTTCAAACCCCCACACCGGGACCCTTAAATGTACTGCACGTTCATGCATGCGACCATGTATGCGCTTATGCATGCACCATAGACGCTATCATCAGGATCGGGGACAATTTATTTCAGCTCTTAGCACACCTACCAAGTGACCTTTCAGTAGAGACGTCTTAGTAGTAGTTTTGTCTCCCAAAATCTTTATAGTTTATTTGAAAACTGTATAACAACGCTAGTAAACACAAAAGGTAAGGGTTGCATTGGTGTAATATAACGTATTTATTGATTGTCAGATATCTTTTAAGACTACAATCACACAGTATTTGTCAGTGTGCACAAGCACAGGCTACCGGCTAAATGGCAGACTGTGACACATTCTCTGCCAGCTATTGTATATTGCTATCTGGCTGTCTTAATATGATCTTTTATATTGAAATTTCCACCCTGAGGGGCCAAAAATGTTCTCTTGCTGTGTGTCCAGAACATAGCAGTTTGGAAGGAAGGAGCCTCCTGGAGCTCTTTGGAAAAGACCGACTTTCTCTTCAGCATGACAGCTAACCGTTATTGTAACGATCAGTAACAGCCTTGACAACAACACTTTGATTGATTTACTCATATACAGACAAATCAGTGTTGAATTTAGACGCATGGTGCATTGGTTATGTTTTCATATGGGATTAATGACTGGGACAGAACATGATAAACATCTATGGAAGCGCTGAAAACAAGTATGATATATGACATGTGAGAAAAGAAGCGCCTGTCAGATCTCAAACTGTGAAGCTTTGGTGTCAGTCCCATACTGCTCTGCAACCATTTGGCGCTAAAGTCTGTCCGTCCATATGCCGACCTGCCGGCCATGGCACTGTTGTCTCCACCGAGCAGGAAGTAGCCGTAAGCGGTGCAGAAATAAAACAGCCTCTGTTTTCACGGCACGTTTTGACCCGGTTTTGAGGACCGAGCTCTGCAGGCTCTCGAACAGACACTGCGGAAAAACGCCTCCAGACAATCAAGTGCTTTTCATTTCATCTGCTCTGTCACTGAACGCACGCTGACTGTTAACTGGGCGAGGCGAAGGCAGGAGCTCCCTCAACGTCCATCGCTGCATCACAGGGAGGAAAATGAGAAAGCTGAAAGAGAAAATGAACTCTGATTTAGGACAAGCTGAAAGGGCAGGTGTGAGTGACCTGGCTGATGTGTGATGAAACCACCAGAGTCAGAGGGAGCGTTTTGGATGACTTGACTGTGATTGGCAGGATCTTAAAACGATGAAGTGAGATGGAGCTGGATTTCAGAGACTCAGGAGTAGTATCACCTCAGAAAATGAGGCTGACCCGGAGTAGCCTAGGGCACGGTCAGTCACACATGGGCAAAATCAACATTTACCTCCATTCTATGCGAGCGAAGGGGCGAAAAAACATTCACTTCTGGTGGTGAAGCAAATTTGCAGTTCAACTTTGGTAAACTTTCAGGCAAATTTGTGCATGTGTGACCTTTACACATCAGGAGACAAGGATGCAAATTGTTTGTTTTTTAAATGTTTTCCATTCACATTTATATCCTCTTAGGTAAAATAGAAATAACTTGAAAGAATAGTGTGGCATTTTGGGAAATTTGCTTTCTTGCTGAGAGTTAGATGATAAGATCGATACCAATCTGTTCATTAAATATGAAGCCAGCAGTCAGTTACCTCAGCTTAGCATAAAGACTGGAAACAGGGGGAAACTGCTAGCTGTTTCCAATCTTTATGCTAAGCTAACTGGCTGCTGGCTGTAGCTTCATATTTAACAGACAGATATGAGATAGGCCTATATCTTTTCTAAGTCTCAACAAAATGAATAAGGATATTTTTCCAAAATATTAAACCTTTCCTAGAAAAAGAAAGTAAACCCCTATCAAAGCAGAAAATGTTCCAACTTCATGCATCAAAACGTTTAAGTTATATTAATTGATTCTAGCAAGCTAAATTGTGAAACATTTGCTGGTTTGTTCTTCGTAAATGTGAGAATTTTCAGAATTTTTCTGTTTTATTACTTTATAATTTTAATACCTTTTAGTTTTAGCTGGTTGGTCAGACAAAACAAGAAATTCAAAGATGTCACCGTGAACTTGTGACAGGCTTTTTTCAATATTATTTTACATTTTATAGACTAAATAATTTGATAATGAACACAAAGGCTTATTTGTCCTCAAAGTCTGTCCATAGGTTTTTGAGATGTCCTTGTGACAAACTAACTAACTAACATGGGAAAAAACATAAAGTTTACATCTTCTCATTGATGCAGGTCTCTTGAGACGTTGAAATAAGAGTCCCAAGTTAACAAAGAGGAAGTTTCTTACAGGAAAGTTTACATTTCAGTCTTTGCTCAGCTGTCCCCTCGGTGCAGCAGTTGACTCATGTTAGCGGCAGCTGTCATGGTTTCCCAAACGCTGGGGTCAAAGGTCAGGTGTTGGCCCCCGCAGACAGATTCCCATTTGACCGGCCAACGTCAGAGACCAGGAGCTGCGTTGACACAGAGATGTTTTCACAGTGTTTTCCACTGTATCAGCTAGTTCCAGCTTTTATTGCTCTCTTCCGGAGTTGAAGTGATTTTTTTTTTCCCTTTTTGCCCGATACCCTCTGTTCCTCCCAGAACACAATACGCTCCCCAAGTTGACGGTTGTTCACTCAACCAAACGAGGTTCCCACAGGGTCAGGCCGCGTCCTCTCGCTCCGTCACCTCCTTATTCACACAACCTCGCCCCACATACATGAACAGCCCATCTCTTTTCCTCCGCTATCCAAACAGGAGCGTTTGTGTGTCATCGCACACATCCAAAGCAGTGGTATTTTCCCATCACATGTACAGAGCTCTGCTCCGCATGACCAGGGACTATAATCCAATAATAAGACCATGCCCAACAGTCAAGTGCTTTATTAGACATAAATCATCTTAGTTTTGAAATGTCATTTTTGTGTGTGAGAATAAAGCTGACAGCTCATTTTGTCTCCGGGGTGAAAACTTTGACTCTTCAAAATGTCAGTTTCTCAGCAGCGATGAAAAGCAGCTTTGTTTGTAAATTGAGTTCATCTAAAACTTAAAAACTGACAAATTCAGAGTTAGAAGATTTTCACAGCATGTATGCTGCAAACAGGCTGTTTATGTGACTGATACTTTGAACTGAACGGGCCACACTGGCCTGGGAATCTGCATCTAAAATAACTTCAGCTGCTTGGAATGTCATGCTGTGCTCCCGCCATGTGTCTTTCCTGTCAATCTTCCCATTTAATATATTTTCTTACATGGTTTGATGTTTCTGCAAAAAACATGATGTGGGGTTTAGAGTTAAAAAGTCAAATTTAATATTCTAAAAAATATGTTTGAGCCTTTGGAGTGGGCTGTGATAAAGCATGTTACTAGGGCTGCAATGATTGTTATCATTATCAGTTAACTTGACGATTATTTCTTGATTGATTTATTAATTGTTTGGTCTAGAAATTGTGTGAGAAATGGCTAGTTTCAAACTGGTGTTGTCCAACCAGCTGTCCAAATCCCAAAGTTATTCAGTTTACTATCAAATAAAACAGAAAAGCTGCAAATCCTCATTAAAGAGTGTTTGACATTATTGCATGAAAAGGGACTTTAGATTAACAAAATGAGTTGCTAATCTATTAATTGACCTATCATTTCAGCTCTATATGTTACCATAAGGTTTTATATGATTAAAGAGGTTGGCTGAATTGCCCCAAACATAGAATTACTTTATGTTAGATGAAATATTTGTAAATGCCCCTGAGCGCAAGATGAGTAAAACAATTTTTTGTAAATTTATAAGAGAAAAACATCAAAAGAGTGGATTTTTGGAGTATAGCACTTCCTGTTGGCTATAACGTTGCAGTATGTCACATAGCTGAGTGTAACGCCGAATTCACAACAGAGCAGCGGCGAAGTGCGGCGAGCTGCCATGCAATGTCCAAGCTCAGCGAGCTGCGACCGACATGCTGCCAAGCTAAAAGTTGGGAAAAGTTTAACTTTTACCGGCGAAGAACAGCCAGAGAGGACCCGCAGACAATCAGTAAACAGATCCTGTGACTCCTGTGAAATGTTGACCTATGTTACAAAGAATTACACATGAACACGCCTCCTGACTGCAGAAAAATTAAATGATTGCGACGAGCCGCCCTTCGCCACTGCCTGGTGTGACGATGTTGCCAGTTTGCATCCTGCAGAAGGGCGTCTGCCCAAAACGTCCGTGCATGAGTGAATCCTTAAATTGGAGTCTTGTCCCACTGATGATGTTTTATATTTTTGGTCCTGATGACTCAGCACTTATAGCATCTCTATATAATGGAGTGTTGATTTATTGTTATTCGAATGCAGTACAAACCCATAAAACTGCAGTGCTGCTGCTGCTGCTGCATCTCTAATGTCCTCTCTCTGTGCTTTCTCTCCTCAGGGTCAGCTGTCTCAGGCTCTCACCGGCCTGTCAGACCGAGCCACTGAGGCCAAAGAGTTCCTGGTTCAGCTCAGAAACATGGTGCAGCACATCCAGGTACTTAAATACACACAATCACATTACAGACATGCTGCTGCTTTACCCGCTGCATCCTCTTGTCTTGGCAGTTTGTAACACGTCTCTCATCCCCATCTGTGATCCCAGACTGCCCACTGTTAACATCTTGTAATCCCTGGCATTGTCCAGCCATAATGCTGCATATGACAGGTGGGAAATTACCCTATTTATAGTAGAACAAAAACAGCAACACTCACAGTTAAGCTGTTTCGTTCAAATCTGCCTTTACAATCGATTTCAGATCAAAGTCCTTTCTTTAATGTGCATTTTTAACACATGAAACATTAAATTAGAGTCAATTAAGTAATGGATGTTTTAGCATGCAGCGTGTACTAAGATATATTAATGGTGAAAATGATTTCATATGTGGACACAGACTGTCAGGATACATATAAAGAACACTGTAATCAATAAAGGCAGCTACATTCAATGAAACTGAAGCATCACCATAGTAACAGCAGCAGAGCAGCTTTCACTTCTTTTCCACGTGTGAGCGAGGATATTGATTTGAAATGTCTCACATGTCTGCTATCACATGTACAGTACTTAGTGTAAGCACACTATATTGACCAGGAATAGATTTACATGCTCGACGGCCTCCCGCTGTGTGTGCGGTGGAGACAAAGCTGTGGTCGGCTTAAGAGGTCGATTAGAGGAGGAAGGTGGGATTAGATGCCCCCGTTGATTATCGTCACACAGTCAGATGGCGCTCCAGGGAGACCCATCAAGGTGGGAGATGCTGGAGAGGAGAGGAGGCGAAGGAGGAGGAGTGGAAATTTGGGATGTGAGAAAACAAATTCTTCTAGGCGTAATTGTAGTCAGTCATCTCATGGTGCTGATGCTTCATGATGATTTTATCCACCCACCTCGTACGATGGCGAGCTACTGGAGGAGACGTGTGAATGAAGATGCATTTTTAAAAGAACTGTTCTCAAAGGAAACATGACGAGTACTCAGGGCTGAGCAATAATACAGTTTATTACACCACTTTGTTGAAAACTTGTTTCGGATTTTTTGGTCAACTATTTCTTTATAGCAGGCCGTTGCTATGTATAACAGACCGTTGCTATGGGCGCAACTTCTGATGTACGACTCTGGCGGACCGTTTTTGTGTCAAATTATTGATTTCTTAAGTAAGTAGCCGTGTAATAAGCGGGATAATGTACAGCTAGCCGGTGATTGTTGTGAAATAAACCCCTTCAGGGTGATGCAAGACACCTCTGCATCGCGTCGGGGTGCCGCATCGTCCTGTCGGGGTTTATTTCACAACAATGACCGGCTCGCTGTACATTATCCCTTACATGATAATTTATCATCTTTCAACAAAATCATATCCAGATGAAATCATATATCGAAATATCATGATTATTCACAATGACGACACAATAAACGACAGTTACATTGCTTAATATACACTCACCGGCCACTTTATTAGGTACACCTTGCTAGTACCGGGTGGTCTTCTGCTGCTGTAGCCCATCTGCTTCAAGGTTTGACATGTTGTGCGTTCAGAGATGGTATTCTGCATACCTTGGTTGTAACGAGTGGTTATTTGAGTTACTGTTGCCTTTCTATCATCTCCAACCACTCTGCCCATTCTCCTCTGACCTCTGACATCAACAAGGCATTTCCGTCCACACAACTGCCGCTCACTGGATATTTTCTCTTTTTCGGACCATTCTCTGTAAACCCTAGAGATGGTTGTGCATGAAAATCCCAGTAGATCAGCAGTTTTTTAAATACTCAGACCAGCCCGTCTGGCACCAACAACCATGCCACGTTCAAAGTCACTTCAATCCCCTTTCTTCCCCATTCTGATGCTCGGTTTGAACTTCAGCAAGTCGTCTTCACCACGTCTAGATGCCTAAATGCATTGAGTTGCTGACATGTGATTGGCTGATTAGCTATTTGTGTTAACAAGCCATTGAACAGGTGTGCCTAATAAAGTGGCCGGTGAGTGTTAATTGTATCGAGATATAAAATTACCTATATCGGGATAGAAGATTTTGGCCATATCACCCAGCCCTACGAGTACTATGAGTCTTATTATCTCTATATATTTCAGTGTTCATCCTGCTATTAAATTGGATTAGATCATCAGTATCTCCTCTGCTTTTGGTTTTGTATATTGTATATTTTCAATTGTAAGTTTCTACTGTTTATTTTTTTTTTTTTTTTTTACGATGCGTTATTCCTTTCAGCCTTTGTCTGTTGTGTTGCAGGAGAACGGAGTGGAGTTTGAGGCCTGTTTGGTGGCGCAGTGCGACGCCCTCATCGACGCCCTGAACCGACGTAAAGCCCAGCTGCTTTCACGAGTCAACAAAGAGCACGAACACAAGCTGAAGGTGAGTGAGCGTGAGCAGACAAACAAAATAGACATCTCAATAATATATGAGGTGGTGTGTTCATTCACAAGATGCAGCGTATTGTTGCAAAATCTGACCAGGACGGTAAAAAATATGCACAAGTGTAACGTGAATATTTCTGTTTTTGCATTAAACGCTTCCTGTTTGAGAAGTGGAACAGTCCATAACACGACTTTGCACAAATAAATGCAGAAATAGTTGTGATGAATTAGGTATTTCAGGCAAGGTTTTTAACCAAATGGTGGCCTCTCGATTGGTAAGGAAATCACTACCAGGCTGGCTCTACTGAACTGAAAGCAATTGCTGGCTGGAAGGACGGAAATTAATCTAAATGTTAATGGTTGGCTGTAGTGTCAAATGTATTATTATCAAATGTAAATTATTTAAGCTGTTTCTGCAGCTCATTGCAGGTTTAACATTCATCAACACAGAATTAAACAACCTACAAATGCACATTTTTTTAGATTTCGCATAAACTCGATTCCACTGATTTCAGAGACATAAAGTGCCACATTTGTCTTTACACCATCTTCAACACGTTGAACGGGCGACATAACAGAGAGATGGAGTCAACAGGACAGGAGGAGGAGGAGGAGGAGGAGGAGGAGGGAGAGATACATTTGTGCTGTACAGCATCCAATTTCACGCTTGGACGCTCTGTAGAATCAAGGTTTCACACGTGTAGGTGGTTTGAGAAGCGCAGCTTGTGAACGGCAACATGTGAACACACTCATACTGTACACTCACACACATTTTCTCCATATATGAAAGATTTAGATGTGAGGCATTTTATGGAAGTGGCTCATAAATCACTCACAAACTGAAAAACTCATTTTCATTTCATGCACGTATAATTCTCTCCAAGGAGGACCTGTCCCTCTTTGCGTGTTTTTGAGGTTTATATTTTCTTTTGAGAGGTTTATAAATTAATTTCTCTTAGATTTTTTCTTTTTAAACATGTCTGAATTGGGCTTTAATGCAAGGTAGCTTGAGGTAGCTTCTGCCTTTGTCGAAAAAGAGTCGATGCGCTTCATGGGATATGGAAACGCCTTTGCCGAATAAATTCTGGCATATTGAACATTTAACTCACATGACTGATGAGATGTTTCTGCTATTGCCTTCTTCCCGGGTATTCCCACAATGTGTGAATGCTTGTTTTAGTCCCCGGTCAACATGAAACATGGCCAATACTAGCTGACAAGAAAGAACAACTTGCCCAATTGAAACAAGTTCCTGAAGATCTCTCTCCGTTATTCTCTCACAGATGGTTAGATGTATGACCAAACCGACTTGTTTTGTTTCCAGTTTGCAACCTCTACTTCTTCTACTCTTTTTACTGGCGGATTACAGCCATGCGTAGCCTGTAGCGCCAACTTCTGACCAAACTAGGCTGTATCTGAATTTATTTGCTCCAAACCAGATGCTGGAAACTCTCCTTATTCACATTTCATTTCAAGTTTGCTTAAAATTCACTTGACAATTGAATGGAAACACGACTCATGACACTCTGAGCAGTGAGTCTTACGCTGCAAATATGCTCCAGTCAACCAAACCCGTATATATAAAACCTGTCACTCTCACAGCAGCTACAAACACTGCAAACTGTTACACTCATCACCTGCAGTGTCACAAATGTCAAAATTACAGCAGCCATTACTTATTTTTTTGCCTGCAGATGTAACACGCTGCGACATGTTAACAGCTGCAGCTCTAAACTGTTGCTGCTTTTATTGGTGTTGCTGGCTGGACTGGAACTGCAGGTTCAGAAACTGCAGAGTTGCAGAGCCTTCAGTAGTTTCTGGCTCCATTGTGCACGCTTAAAATGCAAAATCTGCTCCGCTAATGATTGATTGGCTGTTAAGTGATGGATGTTTAATGTGTGTTATTGGTTCACACCTCCAAGAGGGAGAAATGTTAATGTATCTCAGCGCAGATGTGATCCCTCCTGTCAGCCAGCAGATCGGCGCCTCCATGTGTCGTTCACTGAATGTTAATGGCAGAAAGACACATTTCTCCACGACAGATCTGATATTCTTTTTACTGTGCTGCTCACTCACTCACTCACTCGCTCGGGGACACTGCCGCCATCATAGGAGTTTCCCACAGAGCCGGTGATGCAAGAAACTCTCGGTTTCACATGTTCTGTGTTTCTCATCTGCTCCTGGAGGGCAGCGTGGATCATCTGAGGTAGATATCAGCCGGAGTAAAGGGGGGATGGGAGGACGTTTTCTGGAGAGCCCCTCCAGTAATTGGAGCCCCTCTGACACGGCCGGTCAATGGGACGCTTTCTGCTTCATTACCATGTGGCTCGGTGGCGGAAGTCATCCTGCTAATTGAATGAGACACATGTATGTCTCCTGGTGTTAATGCATCCCTTTGTGTATTCTCCAGCATCTCACATAGAATTTATTAATATAAAACACAGATTGTTGCATAAAACAAAATGCCAGCTCTGCATTTTATACGTGTCCAATTAAAGAAACTAATGAAGTGTCCTGATTAATCCTGCTGATTCAGTCACACTGAGCTCCTTTTATGAGGGGAAACCATAAACACATAAATTCAATTAACAACAATTTAAACTGCTGCCGCTGACTTGGCATCTCCTACAGAGCTTCCTGCTGCTCTCCGCTGGTCCTGACGGCAATGCCCGGTCGCCATGGTGACTGGGACGTGTTGCGCTTGTTGTTTGAAGCTGTGGAGGCGAGAGAAGTAGTCCTTAATAACATGAGTCAGGTTCCTTTTTGTGCTGCGCTTCAGGAGGACTGACCCTCGTGTTTATTCAGAGAGACGGCAGAGGAGGAAGGTGGTTTTACTGCAGTTTGTCACACTGAGCGAGTTACAAAAGCTCCTTTACCCAAACATCCAGTACATACAGTGGTGCTTTGGAATTTATTATAGCCAAGGCAAACCACCAAGAAGCTTTTCTGGGGGACCTGATACTTAATCTCTTTTTATATTTGGACAATTTCTTGTGGAAAAACAATAAAATTTAAATATTGTTTCTGATAAAGCATTAACGCAAATTAGTTTTGACGCCACTCATTTTTTTAACGCATTAATGTAACTTGTGATTTTTAGGTTCTAAGCTAGAGAGAAGATACTGACATCATATGAAACTAGAAAACCTCAGGAATCCATTGATACCAACCATGTCAAACTAGCTTGTCGCGAAGTCGCAAAGTTACGCTAAATTGTGGCGAAGAAAAGCTGGCATGGCCATGTTTAAAGGGGTCCCTTGACCTCTGACCTCAAGATGGGTACCCATGAGTCTCCCCTTTACAGACATGCCCACTTTATGATAATCACATGCCGTTTGGGGGCAAGTCATAGTCAAGTCAGCACACTGACACACTGACAGCTGTTGTTGTCTGTTGGGCTGCAGTTTGCCATGTTATGATTTGAGCATATATTTTTTTATGCTAAATGCAGTACCTGTGAGGGTTTCTGGACAACTTTGTCATTGTGTTGTGTCGTTAATTGATTTCCAATAATAAATATATACATACATTTGCATAAAGCAGCATATTTGCCCACTCCCATGTTGATAAGAGTATTAAATACTTGACAAATTTCCCTTTAAGGTTAATTTTGAATGGATAAAAATGTGTTATTAATTTGCGATTAATCGCGATTAACTATGGACAATCATGCGTCAATCAATTAAATATTTTAATCGATTGATAGCCCTAATTTTTTAGTCTTAAAAAAACCATCAGGATCAGCCTTAAAATCCCTTTATGTGTTATATTTATGAGCAACAGTCGAATGTAAAAACATAATATTGAGGACACGACCTCGCTGTCCTCATTTGTAACTACTACAGCCCTCTTCGTAGCTGATTTAACTTTATCTTTTACTGGCAGAAATTTTCCAAATATATTTTTGACTGATTTTCCTCCTTTCAGACAGACAGACATATCTCTCACTTTAATGTCAGTAAGATATGGAAATCAAATTACAAAGACATGAAGCTTGTTTGATTAATAATCCATCACAGTGAACTTTTTACAGGCTTCTTGATAAAAGTTTGCCACAAAGAGGAGGGACTGTTTGTTCAGGAGGAGTTCTTCCATTATAAAGTTTGATCAGACTCCGAAGTCTCAGATGTCTGAGCTTTCCACAAGCACTTGAATGCACCAACAGTAAGAGTCTTTGAGGGAGTAGTTTGATGTTTTGATGTTTAGGGTAATACACTTACTTAATAGCCTTCTTACAAAGCATTAGTTCAGAGGATTGATACATCTCATCATGTCCATATGAAGCTACAGCCAGGAGACGCTTAGCTTAGCATCAAGACTGGAGCAGAGGGATACAGCTAGCCTCTAAGGCTAACTAATTAACACGTTATCTTGCTGAAATGTAAAAACAAGTTGTGGTTTTATGGGGGGATATGTGCCGGATTATTTCTTGGCCAGACCAAGCCCCCAGGAAGAGCGTCAGGCTTTGAAGCAAATATTCGTAGTGGCCAAACCGTGGAAATTCAACTTCCATGTCCGTCACGTAATGCCATTGGGCCCCAAAAGACTTTTCCCATAGACTTACATCGGGAAAGAGACGTCTGTAAACCAGCGGATATTTTTTTCCCCCAGTACGAACACTTGAATAGCCCTTATTTAAATGATTAGGTCCTAAAAGTTGTAAAATGCACTAATTGTTGTTTTTGTGCTCCTGTTCATTTGAATGAGACCGAGGCTGGACCGAGGAGGGTGAAAAGAGGAGATGTCACGCGTCATTATCGAGTCATATTATTGGAGTACGACACATGCACAGTTTGCACTCGCCGAAATCGAGCCAATAGTAACGCACGACCGCAGCTCCAGTTACACTGCGCAGGTGTCATACCCCATAGCTCAAGTCCCAGCCTCTTTCAATAAGCTTTAGGCTGGACCGAGGGTTTTGAGACGGGGTTAAAGGAAACGCTACTGCGCCTGCTCTATGGGCCCAATGGATGCGGGAGATCGCCGCAAGATCCGGGTACTTCATAACTCAGCAGTCGAGCCATTTTGGCTTCATGCACCACTGAGAAACTCTCATAGGAATGAACAGGAGCTCACCTCAAATGCCTCCAAGTGACTTCCTGGAGTCTCTATTGGTTGGCTAGCAACCTCACAGTGGCGAGACTCCTCCTGTTTTTTGTATTGATTACACAAACAAAATAATGAAATGTTAATAAGTAGTGAGCTTTAGAGATGTTGGTAGGCAGATTTTGTTACCTTTGGACAGAGCCAGGCTAAGCTAAGAACCAGTGTAGCGCTTTAATGAGGAGAATTATTAAATATGATCAAACCGCTGTCAGTCCCTTTCACTGTATTTCATCTGGGAGATCCGAGCTCACGGAGTCAGCAGTGAACTGATGAGGAATTCTTCCGAGGGCTGATTAGAGAAACACAAAGTGAATCAGAAACTAAGACAATCTGCATCTTCTGCCACCGGATGCTTCGTCCTCTGGACATCCAGCCCGGCTTGTTTAATGAGCACAGCTGCAATGAGGCTATTTTTATTTCCACTGTAGTCATTTGTTGACCTCCCTGTTGACTCCTCGTCATCTGACTAAGCTGTGTTGCTCCGGGGTATCCCTGCTCTCTGGGGTCCTCCTCTCTCAAGCACTCAAACATGGGGAACAGTTTGGACTGTACAGAGATGAACTCAGGAAATATAAAAAAAACACTGGAGGCAAATATCGAATGATTAATTCTCTCGCTGTGAACAACAGTTTTTATGGCTGCAGTGGGATCTGCAGCGGAGACGATGAACATGAAATATTAAGACTGCTGCTGAGTTCAGTATCGGGGGATTATTCATCAGTATCTTTGTGCTTTCTTTGTAAAGTACTTGGTCGAGGAATCAACTTTCTGTCCATCCGCAGAAAACTTTTTTAAGGCTGCAACTACATCATCGATTAATAATTAATCATTTAGTCCAAAAAATGTGATAAAATAATAAACAGTGTCCATCCCAGTGTCCTGGAGTCCAAGGTGACGTCTTCAAACGTCCTGTTTTTTCCAAACGAACAGTTCAAAACCCCAAAATATAAAAACTTTTCAGCTCAAATCATTTTAGCCTTTTATTTTTGAGTTAAAAATGCAAAACAATCTTTAGTTCCAGCTGCTAAAATGTGCAAATTTGCTTATTTTTTTCAATTATATTATTTTAAATTGACTGTATTGGGGTTTTGGTCGCACTAAATAAGCATTTTCTGACATTATATGGAGTAAACGATTAAAAAAATGAATTGGAAAAACAACTGACAGATCAGTCAATAATGAAAATAGCCCTGACATATCTGTCATTTTGACCCCTATACTCCTTTTTACCATTGATTGCATCAAGGAAGTGAAGCTCATCTTTCCGTTGCATTTTCTGTGCGTCCGTGAGAGTAAGAGACACATTAATGGCGAGCAGGAAACGCCTCCATCCTCACTGACAGCTGAGTGTTGTTGGAAGTGTCGCTTGTCACTTTCTCTGACCGTCACTGCAGCGTGGAACGTACAGGAAGTGATTTTAATCCCTTTATTCATCTTACTTTCATCTTGTAACAGTTTGATTTAACGTTTCCCATCATAATCCCTCTTGTACTTCTTTTTGTCTTCCTCCTCATCTTACTATTCCCCCTTTCCTCAACCTCCTTTCATCCTCTCCTCTTCTGCCTCCATCCCTTTCCCTTCTCCTTCACTTCCCTCTCCCTGTCAGTATCATTAAATCATCTTCATGCACTTCCATAATGTCAGCCTGTCATGTATTTCCTGCCAGGGTCCTGACTGACTACAGCAGGCTGTGCTGCTGCTGCTGCTGTAGAGGGACAGGTTAGGTTAGGAGACTGCAGCCACAGCATCTCACAAGGCCAAAAGTGCCGCAGTGGCCTAATAATTACAACAGAAACAGATAGAAGGAGGTAATTTATAACACAAGGAGGCAGCAAAGCAGCCGGTCCTGCAGACTCGCTCGCAGTACAATATGTGCAGCGGATGAGATACTGGATAATATCCTGCCTTGTTTGGTTGTAGTTAGTGCCGGTGCACGAGTTTAATCTATTATTTTGTTTTTTATTTTGGTTCACTTTCTCTCATAGTGTTGTTTTCAGTGAAAAAGCTCTACAGACCCACTGAACACTACCTGCTCAGCATTAAATGGTAAACAGACACACAGTTAGACACTAGATGGTGAACATGGTGGAGCATTTTGCAGCTAAAGAGACAGATATTTCCCTCATGAGCTGGTGGAGACCAAAAACAGAGCTAAAATTGGATTTACATTCATCAAGTGGACAGAGACACGACTCCAAATGAAAGATAATGTTGCTCAGTATCTGCTGGACGCGTAAATAAACCGCTGTTTTGCTAACAATTTTGCCATATCAACTTTATTGTGTTGATAATATGTCATTGTTGTGTTTACAGCTTATTTCCACTGCCCCCAAGTGGCCAAAACAATACAGTTACTGTAGATTTAAAAAAAAGAAATTTCATTTTAAAATCTGTTGTCAAGTTATGTTAGCAGCTCCTTTTATAACCATGATGTCATAC
This sequence comes from Sebastes fasciatus, assembly GCF_043250625.1. Lineage (NCBI taxonomy): Eukaryota > Metazoa > Chordata > Actinopteri > Perciformes > Sebastidae > Sebastes > Sebastes fasciatus. Next base: position 7,433,484 of record NC_133809.1, on the reverse strand, counting down.
ATTAGTTTGTGGTCTACAGTTTTGAAGCATCGTGTTCAGCATTTTGGCCGTCGCCATCTTGGTTATTTGCAACCAGGAGTGACATGAGAGGGTGGAGCTAAGTACAACTGAGCGCTGAATAAGACATTTTTAGGCGACCAAACTGTTATAATTAACTTTCATGAACTGAAAACACACTGTGAAAGGCTTAAAGTTGTAAGACGAAAACACGAACAACTCTCAGCCATGGTAGCGACCTGTCAATCACAAGGTAGCCACGCCCCAAAGCATCCCCTGCTTTATGGTCTATTTGACTCTAAATGGGACCATCATTTACTAAATGAACATCATGCTGTATTGAAGAAGACTTGAAACTAGCGATTGAGACCATAAACTCATGTTTACAATGTTTACTGAGGTAATAAATCAAGTGAGAAGTAGGCTCATTTTCTCATAGACTTCTATACAATCAGACTTTTTTTGCAACCAGAGGAGTCGCCCCCTGCTGGCAATTAGATAGAATGCAAATTTAAGGCACTTCAGCATTGACTTCACTTCCTAGACTCACTAGTTATGTACCAGGATGGCGGAGTGGTTAAGTTGTTGGACTTAAGATCCAATGGACATTGTCCTTGTGGGTTCAAGCCCCACTACTGGTAGAAAGAGGTAGTTTTAATCTAATAATGAGTTGAAGAATAAACAAGTAAGTCTGGGAACTTTGACTCCGTATAAACTCTGACTTCTGACTCCGACTCCTCCGGTCTGGATGTCCATGGGCATGATACTGAACCCCAAATTGCCCCTGCCATTGGAGTGTGTAAAGGACCATTAGATAACTCCTGATGAGCAGTATGGCACTATGAATGGGTTAAATGTTGCTATTTAGGGTTAAATGTTGCTATTTAGTGTAAAGTGGTCGGAAGATTAGAGTCGCCCCCTGCTGGCTATTAGAAAAAAATGCGAGTTTAATGCTTTTTTCAGACCCTGGAGTTGCCCACTGAACAAGAGTAGTACCATGTTTTAATGAGCAAGAGAATACATTTCTCACCTGAGTCCTTGGATGCAGAGCTGCTGTTCCAAACATGAATAATAACCGTAATGTAAAGTATGTTTTCAGCGTTCTGAGCATCAGTTTGCATTAATTCTGCCCTGTCATTGTTTGGGATTGTTTTAGCAGCGCTGTCGAGCTGCTGTGACTCTGTGAAGATGTGTTTAATCACCATGGCAGCCACATATGTCACGAGAGGACAGAGTTTGTTTCCCCCCCCGTGAGCCCCGTTCATCTCTGCTGCTGCAGAAACTGTGGCCCACTTTACACAGCCCGATATGCCCTCCACACTGTCCTGCACTCACCCCTCTCTCTCTCTCTTAATTCATTCCTCCCACATCTCTTCTCTTTCTGGATGCTTAATTTCCTCCCACATCAAGCTGCTGCTGTCCCTTCGTTTTGTGTTAGATTCAGGTGAATGAATCTTCCTTACGCTGATTATCCGCTGATCAGCCGGCAGAGCGGTGTTGCCGGCGGCAGCTTTTTCTATCTGAAGCTGATTTACAGCAGATTTCGGGGAAGATGACGGGAATGCTGAGAGAAGCTGTTCAGTACGCAGAGAGTGTCGAGTCTGCGAGAGAAAACGGAAAAGGAAGGAGCACGATAAAAGTTGTCTAGCAAAATTCCCCCACATGTATTGTCCTGTATGAATTAAGAGATTGTGATTCCAGCTGCGTGCGGAGGAGTGACAGCGACTCTGATTGTTAAACAGGCGGCGACAGCAGTGAGAAACTCTTCCTGGAGCGCTGCCAGGCCACTGCAGGGGTGTGGATGTTCCAGGCTTGACACAGCAGGGAGGGTTTTGGCCCCCAGCCAGAGAAATATAGACCGAATCATCAGCGCTCTCCTCACTGTATGGCAAGAGAGGTTAACCACGGTGCTCCTCTGGCTGATTGATTACTGCACTAAAACGGGGAATAATTAGAATATGATTAGCTGCGTCTCTGTTAATATTTATTTACTTGAAAATATTCTATTTGCAGTTAATATTTAATCCTCTTAGAGTGCAGTCAGACCTGTAATTTGTTTAATTTGGTCTGAACCTTGGAGGAGAAGTTGCATTTTTCTATTTGGTTCATTTCAGTTCTTGCTGTCTGCAAACATTCAGTCATTTCTGCAGCATCTTACTGCAGATATTCTGTCAGAGTGAAGGAGGTCAAAACAACATATCCAGACTCTGTAACTTCAGCTAAACATGATTGACTTATTTGCAGATACATTTACCTTCCCTGGTGTTTGCAGCAGATAAGAAAACAGCTGAAGAGGAGGAGACGAGATGGTCTTTAGTGGTTCAGAGCTAAAAATCGGTATTTTCAAGTGTCTCCGTGCAGTTTGTTCAAAGGCGCCTGCGGTCACTTCAAATTGTTTTCAGCTGCCCAAACAAACCAGATTGGGAGCAGAAGTTTTCAGTTTTCTGAGGTTTGAATGAAGCAAACCAAACATGCATGGTGCAGTCTTAACAATATAACATATGGATATTAAGAGATTAAAACACTGATCTGAGCCTGAAGATGATGCTGTCATTTTGACCACAATCAATGGCATATTTTCACGCTTTGCTTCATGTAAGGGAAGGGTGATATGACGACATACAGCATAGGAGAAAATAGAGATTTGTCAACCAATAGAAACTTAGATGGATGTTGAGATAATTATGCCTTTAATATCTGTGGTGTTGTGTGTTGATTTGGACAGTATGCAGGACTGATTTATAAAAATATTCGATTTTTGTGTCAAAAGTTGTAAAGCACATTGATTTGTCAGGTATTTATTTTACTGTAGCAGTCAAAAAAATGCCATTCAGATCTGGTTATCGCTGCTGTTAATGGTTTCCCAAGAAAAAAAACAATATATTATAATATATGATGCAATTCAGAGGACATCTTCTTGTATGCTCTGATCACAGCCTTGAGAGGGGGCTATGTTAAAGGTGCAGTGTGTAGTAGTGTTGTCACGATGCTGGAATTTCTAACTTCGATACAACACCTTGAAAAATATCAATATTCGATACCATTTTCGACACCACGGGGAATCATTGACACAACATCAAGGGCATAAAATTTCACATTTTTAATAAAAGATAAATAGCAGTGTGTGTGTGTGTGTGTGTGTGTGTGTGTGTGTGTGTGTGTGTGTGTGTGTGTGTGTGTGTGTCAACTCGCTGTCGGAGAGAAGAGAGAGCAGAAAGTTCACCTGGTAGCCGTGTATCGATACCGCAGAAAATGAGTATTAAAACCGTTTCAAATATTCAGTATCGATATGTATTACGATATTTTTTGACAACACTGGGACAGCATCTAGCAGTGAGTTTGCAGATTACACCCACTGAGATTTCTCCTGTGTGGTGCCAAGCGTGTAGGAGAACTACGGTGGCCGACGCAAAAACGTGAAAACACAAATGGCCGTATCTAGAGCTGGTTTGTCCGTTCTGGGCTACAGTAGACACATGGCGGCCGGCTCCGTGAAGAGAATCCACTCCTTATGTAGATATAACCGGCTCATTCTAAGGTAACGAAAACACAATTCATCTTATCAGGTGATTATACACTAAAGAAAACATACTTATTAATATTGTATTCCATTTCTGCCAATAAATTCCCCTAAATGTTACACACTGCTCCTTTAAAGCGTACACTAATGCTACATACTGTATTCTGAATAATATGAAAGTCTTGACCGTTTGTCATGTGTCAGTGGTACAATATTTGCATATTGATGCGCTGTGACTGCAGTCATCAGTAAATCATCTTCATGTATACTGTCGGTCTGCAGAAAGGATTTTCCTCTCCGTTCAGCCTTGGAGCCCCTCAGATAGCAACGGCGAAGTTTCTGTTACCTAGCAACCCTCGGTCCAGCACCTCCGTTTATTTCACACTGTTGCGAGGAGGCTCGGTGGACATCAGTAGTGTCAGCGGCGGAGAGGGAATCTCCCAGGTCTATCAGATATCACATCAAATCAATGAACTTGTTGTATGTGTGATAAGGAGGGTTTATCTTATTGATTTAAAAGTGCTCCTTTGTATTCAGATCATGATATGGGAGGATCAATTATGAATATGAGGAGGGGTGCAATGAAAACTGATTAAAGGACTGATTTTTCTGTGTTTTTCTGAGGTAGAAATCTATTCAAAAACGTAAACATGTTTTGATTCTAGCTGCTCCGAAAGTCAGAAAAATATTTCCTGCAGTCTCTTCTCACCGCTGATGTAACCGGTGATGCTGACGACCGTTCACACGTGTGAGAACAAAATGTCACTTTCCTTCCGTTAACGTCAATAACAGGATCGCTCGCCGACGTCCCTTCAGCCTCCTCTTCCTCCCTCAATCTGTGTGCGAGTCTCAGGAGGAAAAAATTAGTCAATCAATCACTTTGACAATCGTGCTGCTAATCTCATTATTGGTATTCCTGCTGCTCTTCGTCCATTAACGACCTTGTTTAATCTGTGTCCTCCATCCATCCTCCTCCCTCTTCTCTTTCCCTGTCCTTCTTCCTTTCAATGTCGCCATATTTTCTTGTCTTAAGCTCTCTGCATCCATCTTCCTCTCCTCTACTCTCCTTTGTCTCTCTTCTTCCCTCATTTATCCACATTTCTGCCACCTTCTGCTTATTTAATTTCAATGCATCTCCAGTCTTTCCTCTTCTTTTCGTCCCTATTTACACCTATTTACAGCACTCGCACACTTTATTAAACCCTCTCTGTGCATTTTATTCATGTTCCACTCCAGAGTGATTACATGAAAAGGGTGATGATTAACATATGATTATCCTCTGTATGTTTGTTGTTGTTGTTGTATTATACATGCAAAACTTGATTCCCTCGTGGCTGTTGCTTCTCTTCTCTTCCGTCATCCCTCTTTTTTCTTTTTACTCCTCTTTTCCCAGGTGGTCCGGGATCAGATCTCCCACTGTACGGTGAAGCTGCGTCAGACCACGGGGCTGATGGAGTACTGCCTGGAGGTCATCAAGGAGAATGACCCCAGTGGATTCCTGCAGGTAAGATGCACAACAAGTCTCTGTTTTCATATCCCAAGTTACATTAATGAAGTGGAGCAGAATGCAAAATGTTTCCTAGAGCACCAGTTCCAAACATTTTTGGCTCGTGACCCCTTAAAACGAAGCAATGTTTACTTACGACCCCTCATCACTGTTTGCATACGTCTACGAGTCGTGACCAGCTCAACCAAAGATGAGTTCCCTTGCTATTGTTATATTTGAATAATTTTATGTCCTGAAGAAGTAAGATCATCCATGAAATCACAAAATAATGTCAAAGATTTGAAAAGAAATCAAGAAAATTAATGCAGTTTTGTATAGTCCCCAAGGCTCCATTCTCGGGCCTCTTCTGTTCAACATCTTAGATGCGCATTTTCAATTTGAAAAAAACCTAATCGGAAACGCCGGAAATTCGAAAAACAATCTTGAAATATTGCAAAATGTTTTTACGCTTGGCTGAGGTGGAAAAGTTGGTCTATAAATAAAACAAAATGTGACAGCGTGCAAAGGTTTTCCTTCTGCTTATCTCAACGAACCAACTCCAAATAATCACATAACGGTAGTGGATGCAAACAAGCATTCGTTTGCATTTTCTTTTGTATCTTCTCTAAAAATTAAATTCTGTATAAATGAAGCGATACATTTGGATGGAAACCTGGCTACTGAACTGACTTTAAAATTCTACTGTTATCTATTATGTTTATTTTACTGGTTTATAAATCACTAAATGGTTTAGGGCCAAAACATATTTCTGATGTGCTGCTCCTTAATGAACCATCCAGACGGACAGGCACACTTACTGTGCCCGCAGTCAAAACTAAACACCAAGAAGAAACATTCACACAGTTTTTAAGTGTCACATTTCTGAAACAAACTCCCAGAAAACTTGATGTAAAGTGGTGACAATCTATTGTTAACTTTATGCTTTTAAAGCTGCAATTTTCTCCCATTTCACTACTTGTAGCGGTAACTTTAGTGACATTTTTCTACGGAAGAAAAAACGTATATTTCAAAAAGAGAAATTCCTCCTGAAAAGCAGTAAATTACTAGCTGAGAATATGACTCAGACGCAGTCATTTTAGATAAAGTTGACTTTACTTCAAGGTGAAAAATAATTACAATCAAAACTGATTTTGTTTGTTTGTTGCCAGGAGATGTTTTCACTGCCTTTGCTGAGCAATTTCACCTTGTTAAAATCAAACACTGTTTGACATCTTTGATTTAAGTTCAACAGTGTTATGGCTAAAAACCCTTCAGTGTTTTGTTTTTGTGACTGAAGAGCTGAATGTGATGAGATGATGAGCAAACACAGTATCACAGGTTATAAATGTATGTGCTTGATAGAAGTGTTGACTATGTGAGGAGACCTTTTAGAATGAAATTGAAGTTATTTACCATCTTTTCAGCATGGTCCAAAATGATTTTTACCCATTATGGTGAGATGTTTATAGGGGAAATACAAGTTTGGTGTTTATTTTAACATTTTCTTTAACGGATTAAACAATAATTTCTAGATAATTTCCTTGGAAGTTTTCTCAGAAAAGGCATTTAAGAGAATTGGCTTTCTTTGTAAAAACAGCTCCTTTTGAACCCAACTACATATTATTCTTTTTATATGTTGAATTGTTTTCCTCCCTGCAAACATATTTCACATCTTTGCATCTTCAGCTGACCTGCCTTTATTTCCCTGTTCAAGTTTTTTGGTGGCTTTGTTCCACATCTGAACTGAAACTACACAAATTAAAATACAAAATGTATATGTTGTTTAAGTAGAGGATGCTGCAAACATAGACATACATCTGTGAACACACAACAGTATTTGTTATTGGTAGGTAACAGTGAGAGTTTTAATAGTGTAATTCATTTGTTGTCCTCAGATCTCCGATGCTTTGATCCGGAGGGTCCACATGACGGAGGGCCAGTGGGGGAAGGGAACGCTCACCCCCAGGATGACCAGCGACTTCGACCTCACTCTGGACAGCGGACCCCTCCTGCAGACCATCCACCAGCTGGACTTTGTCCAGATGAAAGGTAAAAAGAGAGGAGATAATGGATACAGACACCTGAGGGATTTATATAAGAGTGGGCTAAAAGAGGGACTGATGGAGGAGAGCAGGCACTGCTACTTTTTACTTTGTAATAATTGCTGTGTATCAATTGGGATACTTCCATTCATACACTTCCATGTAGTACACTGTGCACACTATGTACTTACTTGCGTAATGTGTGAATTTCGACAGGGTAGTGTTGTCTCAAATCACACTCGGCCAATATGCACTCACCGGAGGTTCGGAAGATCAGCTGGTGATAGTCAGCCATGGACTATCGGCAGTGATTTAGGAAAGGCAGCCATTGACCTTCAGTCAGTTTGCTCTAGTCTATGAAGCCAGCTGTCGGTCTATGAGCCTTTATCCATCTGACTATGTATTATTCAAATTGTGTTGCAAGTGATGTGTATTCACCAGGATGGCAAAGTGGTTAAGGCGTTGGACTTAAGATCCAATGGACGTAGCCCTCGTGGGTTCGAACCCCACTCCTAGTAGGAAAAGGAAGTTTTAACCTGATTATGGGGAGAGAAAAATAACTTCAATTCCGTTTTTGAAGTATAGTACTATTGTCATGCTGAGTTTGTGTTGACACGTAGAGGTTTCCACTGGCTTCTTGGAGAGGCGGCTGTGCCTCCTCCTCTCTGCATGTCAGTTCAGATGGATAAGTTAACCCAATAATGGCTTCTATCCGACTACAGTATAGTGGTACTTGGTACTAGTGAAAAAAAAACACACACTGTACCGGCCTGTGAAGGAGCTAATCTGTAGCCAGACTAATTTCTGTTATGAAGATTTTACTCATAATATTTCTGTTTGTAGTATCCTTCTAAAATGTATTATGGACACTAATGTTGTTGTTTTTTTGACAGTCCCTTGAGTTTGCAGTGTCAATTTAGAGACAGCTTGTTTTTGCATATGACCTCTTTATCTTTTAAAATCACAAATTATTTTACAAGTAAACATGAAAATATATTCAGAAGCTGTTTTTGTTGGGGTATTTAGTGGATGTGTGCTGAGATATTTATGTTTGGTACCTGCTTTACACAGTATGATATCTCTGACACAGCGTAGGTGTTTGCTACAATATTCTGTAAAATACTCAGAAAGTTAAAGAAGTTTGTTTATATGTGTGATTCTGAAGCATTTGATTATAGATTCATATGTTCATTATTGAATTTATAAATGATAAATATTGAACAGGTCTTCGTGCACCGCAGAGTCATATCCAGTGTGTGTGTGTGTGTGTTCGTGCATGTGGGCTGTAATCTGTAACCTGTGTTTTCCCCTCCTCAGTCCCAGCTGCTCCCATGCTCCAGCTGGAGGAATGCTGCACTCAGAACAACAGCGCCACGTTGTCATGGAAACAGCCACCGCTCTCCACCATCGCCGTGGACGGATACATCCTGGAGCTTGACGATGGAAACATGGGGCTGTTCAGGGTAGGTTACCCCTCCGCAGGTACTCTTTTGTCTCCGTCCGTTAGGATTTATCTGTCGACTTTAATAGAAAACAAACTCTTACTTGTAAAAACAGGAGGATCTCTGTTGGATTTACATTTAGATTACAAGCCAAAAAGTGAAAAACAGGACCAGTTAGAGTAATAATTCACCTTAACAGAACACCACCCGTCTCTCTCGCAACAAAGACTCCTTCATTTGGTGCCAGGGAGGACACCAGCTCAGCCAGGGGAATCTGAAAGCAACGCTTTGTCGCTGAAATCCCTCGATTGCTCTCTCGTACCGTACACAGCTCTGAGTGATATGAGAGCAGGTCACGTGACACACTGTAGCGAGGCATTGAATGACACAACGTCAGGAGAAAGGGTCTGTAATGCAGCTGCCAGCTGGGATGATCCCACAGGAAGTGTGATCTGGGATCAAAGCTGTGTTCAGACCCTCTCAGACGTTCACCATGTAACCCATCTAGCTAAGAGCCTCCCCTGGTCTCCATACATTGAGGCCCCTGCTTTGTTATAATGGCAACTTAAACCCCCTGAACAATACCTTCGGTTCAAAGGAGAGGATATCTGTGTCCGACCTCTGAACCTGTAAAGCGCAAGTTGCTCCATACAGTACAGCCAGCATGTTGCCTCTCATAACAATCAACCTGGGAGATCTTTCCACTTTGTTGTGATGTTAAACTCCCCGCCAAGTAGTTTAGATAACCTGAGAGGCCATCATTTTATTTTAGATAATTTATTCATCCAGATTAGTGGCCAACCCGCTCAACTCCTGAGCCCTAGACGGCCCTATGAACCCACCAGTGGGCTACTCCGGGTCTGAAAAGTGAAGCCAATGCTGAAGAGCCTTAAACTTGCATTCTTTCTAACAGCCAGCAGGGGGCGACTCCTCTGGTTGCAAAAAGAAGTCTGATTGTATAGAAGTCTATGAGAAAATGAGCCTACTTCTCACTTGATTTATTAACTCAGTAAACATTGTAAACATGAGTTTATGGTCTCAATCACTAGTTTCAAGTCTTCTTCAATACAGCATGATGTTCATTTAGTAAATAATGGTCCCATTTAGAGTCAAATAGACCATAAAGCAGGGGATGCTTTAGGGCATGGCTACCTTGTGATAGACAGGTCACTACCACGGCATTGTCCAGTCTGGGAGTTGTCTATGTTTTTGTCCTACAACTTTAACCCTTTCACAGTGTGTTTTCAGTTCATGAAAGTTAATTGTAACATTTTGGTTGCTAAAAATATCTTATTTAAAACGGCAAAACCAATGGGTGACATCACGGAGACTATGTCCACTTCTAATATAGAAACTATGGAAGCCAGACACACACTCAGCATGACAGTAGTCAGTATATGCAGAGTCAAAATTCCCCATTCCTTGTTCATTTTTCCACAACTCACAATTGGGTTAAAACTTCCTCTTTCTACTAGGAGTGGGGTTCGAACCCACGAGGACTACGTCCATTGGATCTTAAGTCCAACGCCTTAACTACTCAGCCATCCTGATACATGCAGATATATACCCACCAGCTGTAACAGTATTTGGCGTTGACTACCCACGAATTAGCAGTTAGCGGATGCAGTTGGTAAATCTGTTGGCAGATTGGATGTAAATGATCACCCTCTGATGCAACAGTTGTGATTAAGACAGAAGGATGAAGGCTCATACAAACAGACAGCTGGCTTCAGAGACGAGAGCAAACTGACTGAAGGTCAGTGGCTGCTTTTTCTAAATTAAAACACAGGATGCCTCTACAAACAGCTGCTGGACCATTCACATTACACAGGAGAGTATTTAGCTGATGCTCTGACTGTAGAAGAGTGTTAGAAACATTTCAGCCTCCTCACTGAGCACTAAAGTTGATCTATTTGCAGCTCTAAAAAGTGTAGAAATCAATAAGACAGTTATACAAACAGAATATGCAGCCAACTGAGTACACCACGAGCCCAAAAGTCCAATATTCAGATTACTATCTTGTGTTTTGGAGTCTTTGAGTGGGAGGATCTGGTTACTACTGTGGGGTGTGTGTGCCAATAGAGTCAAATCAACCCACTTTAAGTATGCTGCACCAGCTGTTTAGAGGAATCTGATGGACATGTTTAGGAGCTATGAGTAGATGGCAGCAGTTTGAGAGGAGGTGGAGATTGAAATATGGTGGCTAAATTTAGATTTAGGTGTGTTTCAGGGCTTTCTGAGTGGTTAAGGCGTTGGACTTAAGATCCACTGGATATAGTCCTCTGGGTTTGAACCCCACTCCTGGAAGAAAGTTTTAATCATAGACTGTATATAAGAAGTGGACGTAATCACCGTGATGTCAATCGTTGGTTTGTGGACTGCCGTTTTGAAGCCTCAAGTTCGTAATTTTTGCTGTCGCCATACTGTTTTTTTGCAACCAGAAGTGACACGAGAGGGTGGAGCTAAGTACAACCGAACGCTGAATAAGACATTTTTAGGCGACCAAAACTTACAATTAACTTTCACGAACTGAAAACACACTGTGAAAGCCGCGCCCCTAAAGCATACCCTGCTTTATGGTCTATCTGACTCTAAATGGAACCATAATTTACTAAATGAACATCATGCTGTATTGAAGAGGACTTGAAACTAGCGATTGAGACCATAAACTCATGTCTACAATGTTTCCTGAGGTAATAAATCAAGTGAGAAGTAGGCTCATTTTCTCATAGACTTCTATACAATCAGACTTCTTTTTGCAACCAGAGGAGTCGCCCCCTGCTGGCTGTTACAAAGAATGCAAGTTTAAGGCACTTTCACATTGGCTTCACTTTTGAGACCCAGTAGTTATGTACCAGGATGGCGGAGTGGTGAAGGCGTTGGACTTAAGATCCAATGGAGACTGTCCTCGTGGGATCGAACCCCATTCCTGGTAGAAAGAGGTAGTTTCAACCTAATCATGAGTTGAAGAATAAACAAGTAACTCTGGAAACTTTGACTCTGTATAAAGCACTTAATACTGACTCCAACTCCTCCGGTCTGGATGTCCAAGTGCCCATGGGCATGATACTGAATCCCAGATTGCCCTGCCATTGGAGTGTGTAAAGGACCATTAGATTATCTCCTGATGAGCAGTATGGCACTATGAATGGGGTAAATGTTGCTATTTAGTGTAAAGGGCTTTGAGTGTTCGGAAGATTCAGAGTCCATTTAGCTTGGAGACATTTGAGCAGAGCTTTAACTGAATTTATAGAGTTTTAATAGCAGAAATACATGTAGAACATCCTCAGAGTACATTTTGTAACTTTATATTTGTTTTTGTGTGTTTCAGCCATCCAGTCTGTGCATCTCTTTAACTCAGATTTGATGTCATACCTGTATCTGGTGCTACGTTTCGTCAAACAACTATTTACTTTTCAAATTGCGAGGGAAGTTTTCTCTTCCTCCTCTGACTCATTGAGGCTCGCCAACGCAGCGCCACACTGAGCTTGGCGAGTTGTGTGTCCCCATGTCTATTTATACTCCGGTGTGGGCTGCCTCGCCCACGTTCATTTGTGCAAACTCACACTCTCGCTTATTACGCTCACCGCCAAAAAAAATCCAAACGGGACGCTCCTTCAGAGGCAGAGCGGTGCGGGTTAAAGAAGAAGCAGGACTCTCTGTGTCATTATTACGCACTCGATGTATCTGCTAACTTAACAGGAAACACTGTGTGTCTTTACAGGAAGTGTACGTGGGGACGGAGACCATCTGCACGGTGGACGGGCTCCACTTCAACAGCACATACAAGTCCAGAGTGAAGGCCTTTAATGCCAGTGGAGTGGGCCAGTACAGCAAGACGCTGATCATGCAGACCTCTGAGAGTACGTTGAGCATCATCTCCTCCTCCTCCTACTACTAACATGACTGTATGTCTTTAAGGGAAAATACACTCTCAAAACAGAATTCACTTTTATTCCTCTGATCTTGGATCGTTCAGTCAGTATTTGGAATACAATTGTCAGTTTCCACAAAGTTAGAATCCAGAAAGAGCCGAGACTCAAGTCTGTGTTGCCAATAGAGCCGACGTATTAGTGCTTCTTCACTGGCAGTATTTATTAATAAAGCAAACTTTATCAACAGTATTTATCTACACTTTTCAAAGCAGCAGGTCTGAAGTAGAGCTAGGCGAATATATCTGCCGATAAGTACCAAGAAATGGTAAACTAGGTTTGAGATAATAGAAACAGTGTCACTATTACATAGTTTGTCCACCAGAGGGCACTGACAAGTTTATTTTTACACTGTAAAAAATCCCCCTTAGTATGTATCTTGGTCATAATTCTTTAAAAAACATATCTAAGGGGTCCGTATCAAGAGTAGTTGTTTATGTTAAAAATACTAGCGGCTATTTTATAATTATCAGATTTTTTAAAATACAGCTGCATTCTCAATTTCATTTCGAGGGAAACATATTTTCTCCCGGATTACGGACGCATTTTTAAACGTTATTAACGTAAATTGAAACAAAACAAAAACACAACAAAACTACATGGTTAGGTTTAGTAAAAACATAATGGTTTGGCTTAAAATAAGTACATTTGCTACGTCATTTCAGTTACAGACGTTAATTAAAATAAGTCAATGTTGACTTTTGGTTTCACACAGAACACAAATAATGTTGTTTTAGCCGTCATTGCTAAATTTACTTACAGTTTGTACAAGTGGGTCAGCATGTACCAGGATGGCCGAGTGGTTAAGGCGTTGGACTTAAGATCCAATGGACATAGTCCTCGTGGGTTCGAACCCCACTCCTGGTAGGAAGAGGAAGTTTTAATCTAATTATATGAATTGTGGACAAAGAAGGAAAAATCAGTGAACTTTGATTTCGTATAGTACTTTACTGTAATCCTGTTGACACATGGCTTCCTGCTGTGGCTCCTCTAGTCTGCATATACAAGTATTCTTGGGCAAGATGCTAAACCCAAATTGTTCCTGAAGGCTGTGCCATTGTTGTGGGAGTCAGCATCAGATTATCTCCTGATGTTTAAAATACTATTGGCTAATACTGTATATCATTATCAGATTTTTTGACCTCCTAAATATCCAACCCTCTCTCCTACAAAAATTACGTTCCCATACAACTAAACTGCATTCTCAATTACATTTCAAGGGAAATATATTTTATCCCAGATTATGGTTGCAGTTTTAAACTGGTTATAGTTTTAAATTGAAACAAAACAAAACCAAAATACAACAAACTACTCGTTTAGGTTTAGTAAAACATAATCGTTTGGACACGAACAGTGGTCTCCTGGGTGGAAGTCATCTGTTTACTCACCCACTTACCCCAACCTCCTCCTTACGTGGACTACGATCAGAAACATGTTTGTGATAAGTCAAAAACAAACGTAATCCTGGAGAAAATACGTTCTCTTTAAATGTTATTGACAATACATTGACAAAAAATCGATATCTAGTCTGAAGTGCTGCTGGCACAACTTCATCTACTTCCAAGGTGTATGGAGAAGGGAACAAGTCTGAAGAGGTCAAAATTGCAGCAACACTTATATAAAAACAACTTTATAGTCAGAACAACGCATTTCAGCTTGCGGTCTTCATCAGGGTCAGGAATAAGAACATTTAAAAAGATGGATATCTTTATATTACAAGTGTTGCTGCAGTTTTGACATCTTCAAAGTGTCCATAAGTTCATAACAGGGAAAAAGGGGGCAGGAGTGTAAGCAGCTGAAGACCAGCTGACTGTTGAACAGAAAGAATAATGCAAGTGAAATTAAGAACTGCTTGTAGAGAGGAAGCAAACGAGATTATACTTCAAACAAGGATACGGATAAACCACAAAATATGAAGTTATAAGATCCAGAAAAAGTTGAAAAATGTTCACTGATTTGGCTTCTCTGCTGTTGTTCCAAAGTTAACAGATGGACGTGACTAGATATACATCTCTACTGCCAACTCTGAAATCAGTTTGTCACTCACTGTTTCTTATTTTTCAGCACTTTTGCTTCTCCAAATGCCTGCCACATGTTTGTTACTGCATCCCTGTTTCCCAGGTGTTGTAACTCTTTGTTGGTGCCCAAATATGTTTGACACACATATATGTTTTTGCATGATCAGATCTTCAAAAAGTTACATTTCCATCATGATGAATCCAATCTGACTGGCCGTGATGTTGCGCTCTAGCAAACAGCTGGCAGGTATTTTATCTAATAACGGTAATAATATAGTTTCATAGTTATTGTCACATCATGAGATCACAGACTGGAGTCCCGGCTCAGTTTCCTTCTTATTTTGGGAGTGAGGCGTTCATTAACAGCAAAGAAATCTTGACTGAACTCGTGAAGATCTTAAGAATAATAAAGTGTTGCTGCCAGACTGAAGCCTTGCATCTTCAGAAACTTCTTAGAAATTTAGGGGAAGTTACTTGGCCACTTCCTTTTCTTTTTATTTTAGATTTAAAACTATGCAGTTTGAGTTTTTAATTATGGACTTCAAAGGGATTTCAATATCCCCATCCTCTTTTATCTGTCACGTAACACAAAAATAATAACAGTAAAAGCCTCCAAAACATCACTTCCAAGGTTTTAACCCAAAAGCAGCAGCAGGATGTGGATTCTGTTTGAGGGTGTGTTTGAGCTTTTAAACTAGGTACATCCAGTAGCAGCTGTATAATCCACCTATGTGTGCTCGCTTTCCCATTAGTTAAATGCTGCTCTGCACACAGGGACGCTTGTCATCCATCAGTGGACGTGAAAGGCCCAGACGGCCTCCCTACCTGCCAGACAGAGCACTCAGCTGCTGCACAAAGTGATCTAACCACTCAGTGTTTTTGCAGAGATCTCACATCCCGGACCGGACTGGGATTCGATTTTCTCGGTTTTATTTCCCGCATGGAGAGAAGAATTGTCTTTCTCTTTGTTTTCATGCTTGTTCTTATAAGTCTCACCTGATTTGCTTCTAGGAACTTCTGTTTTTCGGATCTCCTCTGTGGTGTTTTGGTTGAACCAGCTCCCCTGATCAAACCTGCTTTCTCCTCCACCCCTCCCGACCCCTCTACACTGTCTGCTTCACCGCTTCGCTACGCTCTCCTCCTCCTCCCCTCTTTTCTTTCTCCCGCTCTTCCTCTACTCCCCTCCCTTCATTTCATATTTCAGCTGGACTCCCTCCATGTGATATTCAGTCTATAGGCACAGGTATGGACGGCTCTCACCACTCTGTCCCCCTCGTTGCCATTGCCTGTGTCATCAGTGCTTCACTCTCAGACCAGCAGGTGGGCAGTTTGCTGCTCTGTGGGCTTCACTTATTAAACGTTCACTACATGCTTCTAATAAATGTCTTTGTTTTATTTCCTTTGGGAAATAAAGCGATGTAATGAAACTTTACTGCACATAGTGACGCCAATGAAAGATGGTGGACAAGTCCAGTGGAGCCCATATAAAGCACAAACATCCCATCTGTTAAACTCCCATATTACTCTGTATAGAGTATAGAGCTTTGTTAATACCGGAGTCAAACAGTTTGCAACGTTATTAGCATTTGATTTAACCTGCTTGCAGTGTTGCAAGCTGGTGAAAACAAACGCCAATTACCATGTGCAGACTGTCTGACCCAGGTGTGATATTATTATAAATATTAAGATTATTAGGATTAAGTTATAAATTAAGTTAAGTTAAGTTAAGTTGTAGAGTATAAGAATTATTAATCCTAATAGTGATAGTGAATCTTCTTCCTCTCATCTTCTTTCATATGATTATTATTCCTTTCATTACAGTGTAGGTTCACCTCATCTAGCCTCCAGCCTCTAGATTCATGTCACCTGTAAAGTCATCATCATCATCATCAGGTGTTGCAGTCAGTGATGCTAAACAACAGTGTGTGTAACTCTCCCCATGTGTGTGTGTGTGTGTGTGTTTGTGTGCACAGTCGCCTGGTTCACCTTTGACCCGGCATCCGCTCACCAGGACATCGTCCTCTCCAACGACAACCTGACGGTGTCGTGCAACAGCTACGACGACAGGGTGGTCATGGGTAACTCCGCTTTCTCCCGCGGCGTTCATTACTGGGAAATGACCGTCGATCGCTATGACAACCACCCGGACCCGGCCTTCGGCATCGCTCGGGGCGACGTGCTGAAGGATGTGATGCTGGGGAAGGACGACAAGGCGTGGGCCATGTACGTGGACAACAACCGCTCCTGGTTCATGCACAACAACTCGCATACTAACAGGTAAAGAAACACGTGATAACTGTCCAGTACTGATGCAAGTAAATGTAGTGGAGTAAAAACCACAACATTTGCCTCTGAAATGTAGTGAAGTAGAAGTATAAAGAAGCTGAAAATGAAAATACTCGAGTAAAGGTACAAAATTGTACCTAAGCACTACACTTGAGTAAATGTACTACCCAGTACAGTTACAGGATGGGAGGAGAAATATTCTGCAGGTACCAGATTATCTGTCATACCTTCTTCTCTGTGTGTGATGGTGCAGGACGGATGGCGGCATCAGTAAAGGAGCTACAATAGGAATTCTACTGGACTTCTCACGCGGGATCCTGATCTTCCTCATCAACGATGAGCAGCAGGGTCCGGTGGCTTTTGAAGCCTTGGAGGGCGTCTATTACCCCGCCATCAGCCTCAACCGAAATGTCCAGGTACACAATCATATTGTATATACATGAACTGGGGCTACGCATTTCATTTAAACTCCTTCCATGTCTGAATAGAGAGCTACAGGAATGAGTCCTAAAACCCAGAAATGAGTTAGCATTTTAGCACTTCCGGTTCCCTCGTCTGGAAGTCAATGTCTTTTTTTTAATGGGTTTTTAGTTAGATGCCTGAAATAAGTTCTGTGGTTAACACAAGCTGAAGAGATTTTAACGTTTTGTTCTACGACATAAAATACATCAATAAATATCCCACTCATGAATTATTTTATCCTTTATGTGTCTTTAAAAAGGCAGTTGCTAACATGTGGCTAAATGAGACTACTAAACATCATCACGCCGACTCGTCCGCCTTTACAGCTTTGTTGTGTATACTCACGCTCATGCGACTGTGGTTTGTTTATAGCCTAACGTTAGCTTTTTACTTCTGGGCGATTGCATTCACACTTCAAAAATCATAAAAGTGGTGTTCATTAGTGTAGATTATCTTGCTGAACAAAACGTGTAAGTATCATAAACAATAGTTCTGCAATAGTCCAAAACCCAATGGAAAAATCCCATTGGGTTTTCATCGAGGTAACCTGTGCGATGCTAACTTCCTGGTTGGTTTACAAAAGTACGTCATCCCTGGAGCACTCTGTAGAAAGATTGGAAAATGAATCCCTTAACATACCGATTTCTGCTTTTCTTTTCCCTGAAATAGCTTTAAAGGAATAGTTTTCTTATTAAGATTGAGACCACTCTCATGTCTCTTATGTAAATATGAAGCTTCAGCCTGTTAACTTAGCTAGATCATGTCTGTATAACGTCCGTCAGTCCAGACCCACTTTTGAACGTCTGGTGGACGTGCAAGTTGGGTTCAATATTTGAACGTCTGGTTAGGGGCCTTTTTGGACGTCTGTGGACATGCAAAATGGGTTCAATATCTAGACGTCTGACTAGGACCCCTTTTGGACGTCTGCGGACGTGCAACTCAGGTTGACATCAATAGTTGAACGTTAAAAAGACGTTTCAAAAAGACATCGCAAAAACTTTCATTCTGGCTCCTCAGTGGACGTCCTCGGACGTCGACAGAGATGTTAAATTGATGTCTTTTGGACGTGTCTTTGCTCAGTGGGTTAGGATAAAGGCTGGAAACAAAGGGAAACAGCTAGCCTAGCTCTGTCCAGAGGTGCAAAAACTGGTGTGAAAACAATGTGTGTGGGAGCAGCCAACTATTTCTTGGCCAGGACCAGTTAACAGGCAACCAGCGGAGACTCCAGGAAGTTACTGTTCTCAGCCAAGAAAGAGTCCTGCACATAACAGCAAATAGTCTTTTTCACACTTTGGTGTTTGTACGAATTAAACACATTTGGCTCAGCTCCAGGAGGAGCTGTTTTATATCCGTCCCTGGCTGTCCCTCCCCGAGCAGTGCTGCAGGCCAAAACAGAGGTTTTTACTTGTAGATCAACAAAGTATCATAAGAGTACAATTATTATTCATTAAAACTGCTTTTCCAAGTTTTACAAATATGGGCTCAGAGGATTAAACCTTGAAAGAGGAAGCTTCAAAGACTCAACAACAGTTCGTAGCTTTGAATTTCTTATTGCTCTCAGCCAGTTTTCTCATTTGTAATGCCGTCTCTGGGTGATGAAAGCAAAGCGCCTCCAAGACAAAACACTTCACTCACTGAGGAAATAGTTCAACAGCTCCACCTGCAGGCAGGAAAATGAATCAAACCTCTTTGCCATGATTCAGTAACCCATATATTTGTATGTAAATGTGTTTTTCTTCAGATCACACTGCACACTGGTTTACCCATCCCTGATTTCTACACCACCGGGGATGCGGATCCCAACGACTCTGTGTGCTAAAGACTCACACACCGACTGGCTGGGGAGAACCTCTCCAGGATTTCCCAGGGTTCATCCTGCCAGTCAATAACTATGATCCACCGCCCCACCTCCTCCTGTCCCCCTGACCGACTGACCCCCTGACTCTGTGTAAGAGGCCCCATCCAGCGCTGAGCCATGCCTTTATCATGCCTAAACCTTGGACACTTGGACCATCTGCAGGACAAAACTGGATCGTGCTTTGCAACCTTGTATTTTGACGTGTTACAGTTGAAAAGGGTTTAATCCTTTTGAAAAATATACTCAAGCGGATGGACTTGGAATAATGTGCCATGATCATAATATCTGCTTAAAGGAATAGTCTGACATTTTGGAAAATAAGCTTATTTGCTTTCCACTCGATTACCACTCTCATGTCTGCACACTAAATATGAAGCTACCTGCAGCAGTCGGTTAGCTTAGCTTAGCATAAAGACTGGAAACGGGGAAACAGCTAGCCTGGCTCTGGCGAATGTTCAGAAATATGTTTACGAACACTTCTAAAGCTCACTTATTATTATTTTTAGGTTTTTATATCACTCTGTAGCTTCCCAGTGGTGTTCCAATGTAAAGCGGTGAGAAAATATTCTAAATATATTGTACACTTGAACTGATATTGATGTTTTTTTAGGTGGTCATCGCCGTCAGACAGCCCTTTCCGACGGGGAACTGAAGCCGTTATATAGCTCTCTTCAAAGCCACCAGACTCCATTCACATAAATAATCATTTTACATCGTAGAACACGAAAGTATACATACAACCCCACTTTAAAAATACAAATTAACCCAAACTTAGCACAAGTAACGTTGACTCAGCTAGTGCTATTTAGCATACAGCCATGAAAGTGGTCTTATATAACTCTCGGCAAGAAAGCAAATAAGCATGTTTCCTTATATATTGAACTGTTCCTTTAAAGGTGGGAGTTTGTTTTGTAAATGAGTCGACTTAGAAAAAGTAGCCCCCGTCATACCATCAACATACAGCTCAATATATCTTATTCTTTATTCTTATTCTACACAATATCCTGTATGTTTCTTTTCCTGCCAACGATCATGAACATCCTGACACATTTAAACCACCCAGGGGAGCATGAGAGGTCGTGTTTCATGTGTTTATGTGTGTGAATGTATGTGAGGTGGGGGTGGACGGGTCGAGACTGGTCAGCAGCTGCAATGATCCCTGGAAGAGAGCAATAGTCCGACTCTCAGCCGCGTCACTGTCGTATCCTCATCCGTATACATGAGACGCTTTTCTTAGTGGCTTAGCTCGTGTGATCCTTCTGTATCGTCTGTAAAAAAACAAAAAAAACATGCAGCCTTTCTCTGCGGTGCAGCTCTAAAAACAGGATGGATGGGTTTTGGTGTAACGTACCATGAAAGTGGGCGATTCCGTGCATTGAAGTGTGTTGTAAATGGGTTAAAGATGATGACTGTGAAGCTCTTTGAATAAGGTGCTACAGCAGCTTCGCTTCATTCTGGCTTTTTTTACTGTAGGTGACTAAATCCTGGTAGTTTTGTAATATTGTTATTGCAAAGATCTATTGCAAAGAGGTGTATAGCTAAATAAGTTATTGATGTTCAGAGTTTTTTCAATGAGAATTCATCATTGTTCCTTTATTTGATGTATAGTTATTACAGAAGCAAAGAAACTGAATCTTTTTTTTTTTTTTGTCGCTTTAAAAATGTAGTTTGGAGTTTGTTCTCAAACCAGTTTATGTCCTATTAAAACAACAGGAAAGGTGACTATGTACTGGGATGTTGTTGTGGCCTCACATTTGGGCAACAGCCTCCTCAACAGGCAACAACTAAGCCATGCAAGCAGCTCCGTGCTTTGAGCTAAATGCTAACGTTTAAATGCTGATGTTTAGCAGGTATAATGTTTACCATGTTCACCATTTTAGTTTAGTGTGTTAGCATGCTAACATTTACCAATTTGCGCTGTACACAAAGTACAGCTGAGGCTGATGGGTGTGTCTTTAGTTTTGCAGGTTTTTGATAGTTAATCATAGTATTGAAAGTAATTTAAATTTATCCCCAAAACTGGTACAATCCAAACTGCGGGGGATATGAATGTGTATACCAAATGTCGTGGCAATCCAACCCACCATTGTTGAGATATTTTGCTCAAAACCACAAATGTGACCCTCATGGTGGCGCTAGAAGAAAAGTCAGAGTATCGTCAGTCATTAAGATTCATCCTCTGGGGACCATGAATGTCTGTACAAAATGTCTTAGGAATCCATCCAATAGTTGTTGAGATATTTCACTCAAAACCACTAATGTGACCCCTCATGGTGGCGCGAGAGGAAAAGTCAGAGAATCACTAAAGGGATTAGGATTCATCCTCTGGGGACCATGAATGTCTGTGCTAAAGTTTGTGTCAATCCAACTGGTAGATGTCGAAATATTTCACAGGATAAGTGAAAACTTTGACCTGCTGGTGGCGCAATAAGAAAGTCAGAGGATCCCCAAAGTCATTACGATTCATCCTCTGGGAACTATGAATGTCTGTCAAAAATGTGTTAGGAATCCATCTTATAGTTTTTGAGATATTTCATCAGATTTCACAGGATAAGTGACAACTTTGACGGTCAGAGGATTAAGAAAAGGCTATAGGATTCATCCTCTGGGAACCATGAGTGTCTGTCAAAAATGTTTTAGGAATCCATCCGATAGTTGTTGAGATATTTCAGTCTGGACCAGAATGGTGGACCAACCAACTAACATGGCTGTCCCTGGAGACATGTTGCCACTAGCAGGGCTAAAAAAAGTAACTGAATTCAAAATGTTGAGGTCGATTTGAGGGAACTGTTGCCCTCCAAGTTGCCCAAATACGTTTCCCAGTGCATCGTCTCCCTGAGACGTACCATACATGTCTAGCATACACATAAGGTGCTATCCTGTGTTTTGAGTTTCATGGGTGTGCCTTTTCCCCTCTTCAATACCAACCAGATTTATTATGAAACTTTGCTACAAACTAGATTCATTGCTTCAGCAGAGTCAACTGTAACATCTGTGATGCCTGACTTCACCTGCTGCTACGTATCTTTTCTATCGGCTAAAAGGGCAACAATAACCATGTTTGTTATGGATATAATAACCACAGTATTGAGGTTCAGGTTCTTAACTTTATAAATCCTCTCTGTGATTTTTATTTTCTCTTTCCCTGGATTAATATTGATTGTAAATCATCTAAAACTGATATATGGCTGCACAGTAAACTATATATAATGTTCAGTATGATATGTGCATGTGTGCTGATAAGCCAGACTACTGCAGCGTTCAGCAAGTTGCACGGCCTTTGCTGCAAAGGCTGGATTCAAGCTTTGATTCATGCAACATTTAATTGGTGGGTTTTCAAGGTAAGCCTTTTGTCCGGCCGTAATTATAATAATAAAAGTACAAAAGCAGCCCCGTTCAGCTGAGGGTCACTGAGCAGCGACGGCTTCCTTTGCCTCGTACCGAGACAAGTGCAGCCTTTATCACGACATTACACAACCTCAGATTCCAGGAAACAAAATGGCTTTAATTCAGCAAAACAGTTCATTAAAGGGATTCTCCACATGTCCAGTAGGAGATGACACACACGTCTGTTACTTTTCAACACAAATTATCTTCTCATGGAGCATTTTCTATGTGAATAAGTTGTATATTTGATTGATAAATACCATAAATGTGTGTTTCTCTACTGAACATGAGAGGGTGCTGATGTAAAAAAGTGTGTGATTGTAACATTTATTATTTCTAAACCAGCCAAATACACTTTAATAATATTAAACTTAGACCCGGGGATGATTTAAAATCCATTAAACTTTTGTGAATTATTAAAAACTTACACACAGTCGCTGGGCGACACTGGGTGTTATATATCCAAATGTACATACATGTGTGTGTGTGTGTGTGTGTGTGTGTGTGTGTGTGTGTGTGTGTGAGTGTGTGTTTACCTGCATTACAACCTCATTTTAACTCCAAAGTGATTCTTTTTTTTGCCCTGTTTGATCTGAGGTGGAATGTCATCACTCGATATTATTATTTACAGTGATGCTGAAATATGTCTATGGAGAGTTTTATGAATATAAAATGAACATTGTTATTATCGTTATGATTTTAAAACAGTATGATTATTATGATTATATGTCTATCATTAACATATTACTGCTATTATTATTATGATGATGATCCGAAGTGTAATATGAGCCTCTGTGTTTTTTTTGTATGTGTGAATATTCAATAAATAGGTGTCAACAAGGTCTAATGTTCTGTCTTTTCTGTGTTTTACTGTCTTATAACAGTGACTCAAAGTAGATTTAACGTGGCTTTTCCACACGCAGGTGATCTCTATTTTACTAATTGAACAATAAACTTGACTGGACTGATAACTCAACTGCACTTTACAGGAAAGGCCAGAGCAGACTCTATCTGCTCAGGAGACTGAGGTCTTTTGGAGTGCAGGGGGCTCTCCTGAAGACCTTTTATGACACTGTGGTGGCATCAGACATTTTTTATGGAGTGGTCTGCTGGGGCAGCAGCATCTCGGCTGCGGACAGGTAGAGACTAGACAGAGTGATCAGGAAGGCCAGCTCTGTCCTGGGATGCCCTCTCGACACAGTGGAGGTGGTGGGAGAGAGGAGGATGATGGCTAAGCTGTCATCCATGATGGAGAATGACTCCCACTCCATGCAGCACACCAGAGCTCCTTCAGCGACAGGCTGCTCCACCCAAAGTGTGTGAAGGAGCGCTGTCGCAGGTCCTTCCTTCCTGCAGCTGTCAGACTCCACAACCAGCACTGCTCCCAGTAGACCACTTACACACCAAAAACTGACAATAACCTGATATTTTCAGGTGGAATTTCATTTCATTCTCACTGTGCAATATCATTTTCCACTTGTGCAACTTTGTTAATAGTCTGTTTATTGTCAAAACTGTATATACTGCTCCTATTTTTATACTTCCTTCTTTTTAAATGGTTCTTTTTTTACTGTGTTAGCTGATGCATCTTGTTTTTTGCACTATCTCCTTTGCTGCTGTGCACTGCAGATTTCCCCACTGCAGAACTAATAAAGGAATATCTTATCTTATCTTATCTTATCTTATCTTATCTTATCTTATCTTATCTTACATGGCTTTTAATTGACCCCTCGCTAAGCCCCGCCCTAGAACAGGCCACTGTCCAATCATACCTTAGCAACCGTAACTAGGCGCAGGTGTGTATGGAACCGGAACTAGCATGTCCTAAAGCAGATATCCTGAAAGTTTAGAGAGAAATGTTGTATTTTTTCGCTTTTCCAAAGCCAAGAATGATAAAGGAGCGATGCCGGGTGTTGAATACACAGTGTGGAAGACCTCACCCACAAATGAATCCATCGAAGTTCAACAAAACACCTCCTTCCTTTGCTCCGAGGTAAGATGCTAATAACGTTAGCTAGCTTAGCTTAGCACGTTAGCCAAACAAAGACAGTTGAATATCATGGCGCGCTTTAAACACATGGAAAAGTGGGATAGTTTAGTTTTATATTAGATAATAATGATTGATGATTTAGATCACACAAAAAAAAATCACACCTTTATTAATAATCAAAGTAAGGATTTTAGAAAAATGAGGAAAAATTCTATCATTGTGTTTATCAAATGTTTTCCATATGAAATATTTTCTTTAAACTGCATATGTGTGCATATCTCTGATATTCAACTATATAACAACATTGTTATGAGTTCATAGATACCAAATACTTGATTGTGCACCTTGTAGTTCCTGAGATACAGACATTTTCATACTATATCTAGTCTTTGGGCACCAGGGACTACTGTTTTATCCTAAAATACATTATACACACAGTATATTGCAAAAACATTAGTCCCATGTGTCCAAAGACTATAGATAATATGATAAGAAAAGGTTTGACTGATTTGGGAAATTTCTTCACATTTGTGCTGAGGCAAGTCCAGAGAACACTTCTATTAAAGGTCCCATATTATAAAAAAAGTGAAATTTTTATGGGTTTTTTTTTATTATAAAACAGGCCTAAGTCCTATATAAATACTGTGAAAGTATCGAAACACTCAATCCAAAGGGAAATACACACAGCCCGTATTCAGAAACTCTGCATTTGAAACAAGCTGTTAGGATTTCTGCCCATTCATGATGTCACAAATATACAATATTTAGACCCTTTACACAATTTTAAACGTAAACATTCTAAATGTGTTCCAGCTTATTTCTTGTTGCAGTGTATGTGTATGTCATCAGGTGACAGGAAGTACACATGGACCCAAACTGTTGCCTTGCAATGCAATTCTGTTGCAATTCCGTCAAAATGCGCTAAAACAGAGCGAAAATAAAGTTGTTGTTTTTTAACATTACAGCATGTAAACATGTTCTAGTAGAAACACAAAATACAAGTATGAACCTGAAAATGAGCATGATATGGGACGTTTAAAGGAAATACAAAATTTCAGTTGCGGACACAAATGGGTTAACTTAACGTGAGCTTAAAAACAAAGGTTGTCTGAGGCTTTAATTGGGACAGGTGAGCTTATCCCTTGATTTTAACGGCCTCTTCATTTACAATACTCTGCCAACAAATTAGTCTATATTGTGAATGTAGCTCTCAAATGCATATTGTAGTCCTTTCTGTCTACTTCTCTCTGATATTTCAGAACTATTATTCCAGAAATCTGCTATTATTTCCTTTAAAACGGTATGTTGATATGCTGGGTGCAAAAGCTTGACACGCCTAGCAACAGTAACCAAGGTGGTAGGGGCTTGATTTAGGTGTGTTATATTGAAGGGAGTGCATTCTTATGCAAACAAGTATTTTGTATTACATATTTGTTATTAAGTACAAAATAAATAATATCTCTATTTATGCTGAAAAAGGGAGAAAAATATGAATTAGAGGACAAACAAAAAGTAATTTTTAGTTTAAGAATAACAGTGTTTCTTTATGCAACTATAATTAGTTTGAATGAACTTACAATAAAATATGACTTGGAACTATGAATCATAGAGATTTGTGCCAGCTTAACCTACACAAAACTTTCAGTCCTTATCTGTGGTCTCTCTGTGCATCTTCTCCTGCAGCTCAGCTCAGCGAGGGCCGGCCGGGGGAAACACCCTCCCCCTGCAGTCACCAATGAAAGCAGAAAAAGGAGGAGACTGCTGCATGAAAACCTGCCATCTTCCCTTTCAACTTCACTTCCACCCAGCACAACTTTACAGTAACACACAGGACAGACCTGCCTACCCAGCATGGCGACACCTCTCACCGACCAGGACAAGCGCAAGCAGATCAGCATCAGGGGGATTGTGGGAGTGGAGAGTGTCGCCGAGCTGAAGAAGGGCTTCAACCGTCACCTGCACTTCACCCTGGTGAAAGACAGAAACATTGCAACACCCAGGGATTATTACTTTGCCTTGGCTCACACTGTGAGGGATCACCTGGTGGGGAGATGGATCAGAACACAGCAGTTTTACTATGAAGCAGACCCAAAGGTAAAGAGTTTCTCAGACTTCTCATACTGTAAATATACATTCCACATGTACTTGAGAGTAGGATTCAACTGCAAAACATTACAAAGTATCTCTAAATGCAGATAATAGTCATCTCAAATAAGTTTTTAATGTATTTGAGACACTTGAAATCCTGAAACCTACATTGCAAAGAATATATTTCACATGCAGATGACATTTGAACTTCCTTGTAACACATGTTCTATCTTAAAGTACAAAGAAGATCTGTTCACTGCATTTCAAATATTTTCTCCCCACATGGTTTGTGTTTGTTTTGGAAGAAAGCCAAATTTTTTTATTAAAGAGCAAGTCGTAATAGGAAGTAGGCTTATGCAATGTTTTTCTGTTACATAAAACGTTCCATATTTTCAAGAGGTGCAGTGTTTTTAGGTCATTGCTTCATGTCTACACCGCTAGGAAAATGTCAGCTTGTTCCAGTTTCATTCATTTGCTGCTCAGCTCTACACTTCATTTTCTGCACCATAAAGCCACAAGCAAACACAAATATTAATTTGTAGGTAATCTTTGATCTATAAAGTGTCTGAAAAGATGAAGTCTGTGCAAAGAAACATGTTTTTTTTTCTTCATATGTCCAGAGGGTGTATTATCTGTCTCTGGAGTTCTACATGGGCAGGACGCTCCAGAACACAATGATCAACCTGGGGCTGCAGAACGCCTGCGATGAAGCCATCTACCAGGTCAGACACAAGTTTACAGGAAATAGAGGCAACAACAACAAACACTGAACACACATAATCACTGTGCTAGTTTTGATCATATCTTGCTTTCTCCTAAAAATGTAAACAGTAGGCTTTTATGTTTCGCCTCTGCTGTAGCTCGGCCTGGACATGGAGGAGCTGGAGGAGATGGAGGAGGATGCAGGTCTGGGGAACGGAGGTCTGGGCAGACTGGCAGGTAAAAAAAACTGCAGATGTTTGACACAGAGAGAAAGGGGTTTATTATATTCCCTCTCCTTTAAAACAAGTCAAAGTTACAGGAAAAATGGAGAAAACAGAAAGGAAGGCGTCATACTGCTTTTATGCTGACACTAAATGAATCAAAGACCAATTATTTTTTGAATGCAAACACTTTATCTCTAGGGCAGCAATACTCCGTTATAAAATCTAGGCTATTTTGGCAGTTGTCCATGAAATACCTCTGTGTGCGTGTTGAGCGTTTGAAGCAACTTGCAGCCACAGAAATGTTGAAACCGAATGTGTAAATGAGCATTACACCATGAACTGTCATTTTATGTCTCAATTCAGCATTATGGAGTTTGTATTTTGATTTTATGTCTAATTATGAAGGGGTTTTTTTCTGCACACAGCATGTTTCTTGGATTCGATGGCCACCTTGGGTCTTGCAGCGTACGGTTATGGCATTCGATACGAATATGGAATCTTTAACCAGAAGATAAGAGACGGCTGGCAGGTAACTTCAGCTAAAAGTTATTTTCTGCTAATTTTAGCTGTTAACCACCTGCCTTTAATCTTATAAAAGGACTAGATATTTCCCTACAAACGCACCCATGTCTCTCTCTAGAGTTCATAGATTTCTTATCTTTTACTTTGAAATGCAGGATTCTGTTGTTGGCACATATTCATGGAGTCAAAATGGAGCAAGGCCAAAGTAGAAATGATTAGGCCACAATACATCACAAGCTAATCATTAACAGGAAGTTAACTTGATGTCTGTCCCTCTTTAGAGTCATTGAAGTGGTGCAAGCTCCTGACAGAAGCTGGTGTTGGTTGGTTTAGATGAAAAACAAAATACATATTGAGTGTCTAGTGATAAGAGATCCTCAAACTAAAGGCCTTTGCCCTTTTGAATTCTCCTGGTTATTTGCTGTTCAAAGCCTCAGTGTAAACATGTACTTCTGAACACTGAACTGGAGTTAAGCTCAGTGTTTTCCACTGGGGTGGATGAACTTATATTCCCTGCTACTAGTGGACAGTAAATGCAGTGAAATTTGGTGCATTTTATTCTACAGAATCTAATCTTATTATGGACCTGTTGGGCTTGATATAACATTAAAATAACTTGATTAATCAGACGGGAAATCCTTTCTTTTTTTTTTACCTCAATCTGCTGTATAAAGAGGTCAGTGTGTTGCTCTATGACTCTTCTTTCTCTCCTGCTACAACATGTTATCTCATATTAAAGCTTTTGTCTGACCTGTTGTAGGTGGAGGAGGCAGATGACTGGCTGAGGCATGGAAACCCGTGGGAGAAAGCACGTCCAGAGTACATGTTGCCAGTTCACTTCTACGGACGAGTAGAGGACACGAGAGACGGCTCCAAATGGGTCGACACTCAGGTACTGAAGATGTGTTCAGATTGCAGTAGGTACTGAGGGGTAAGATCGGGGGTGGAGACAGAGGGGTGCCCCCCCCGCCGGAGTCAGAAGGTGATAGGTAGTTAGTATCATGGATGGATTACTGAACAGGCATACTGGGTACAGGCCCAGGGGCCCCTGGAGCAGAGCCTCTGTATGAAGTGACTAACAATTATTGATGAAAAGTCAATGATATGACTACAAAGAGACACAAAACAACTATAAAGAGACATAAAACGACTACAAAGAGATACAAAACAACTACAAAGAGACATAAAATTACTACAAAGAGAAATAAAATAACTATAAAGAGACATAAAACGGCTACAAAGTGACGCAAAATGGCTTCAGAGAGACACAAAATGACTACAAAGAGATGCAAAACAGCTGCAGAGAGACACAAAACAACTATAAAGAGACTAAAAATAATGACAAAGAGACATCAAATGATTACAGAGACACAAAACAACTACAAAGAAACATAAAACAACTACAAAGAGACGTAAAACAACTACAAAGAGATGCAAAACAACTACAAAGAGACATACAATGACTATAAAGATACAAAACAACTACAAACTGACGCAAAACAACTGCAAAGAGACATAAAACAACAACAAATAGACATAAAACAATTAATAAGAGATGCAAAACAAATTCAAAGAGACGAAAAACAACTACATAGAGACATAAAATCGCTACAAAGACATGCAAAATTACCTTATTTTACATGTCTTTGTCCAGGGGCCCGTTGTCTCATACTCTGTCCATGGCTTTAGGCTATTTATTGATATTATTTCATGTGCAAGTTTTTAAAGTAGTTTATTAGTTTATTATTACCAAGAACCAGGGCTTTACAGGTGAGGCTTAACACTTTTTACTCTTTTTTTCTTTTTCTAAACCTGCCCCGGGTAAAATTACAGGCTTTTATTCTGAAGCTGTGTCTTCCTGCTGACTCACTGTTTTCACTTTTATTCATGCAGGTGATTTTGGCGATGCCCTACGACACACCCATCCCCGGCTACATGAACAACACCGTAAACACCATGAGGCTGTGGTCCGCCCGCGCCCCCAACGACTTTAACTTGAAAGACTGTGAGTGCTGAAGGCAACTTTGACTATTGCTAATATAAAACCCACTTTTGCAAAACAGTCTGTGCATTTCCTTTTTAGTTTTCAACAGAAACACTTTGCAAGACATAAGGAAACTGCTGCAACACTGGCAACTTGCATAAACATGTCTGTTGCAATATAGCTCAAATGTTGTGGTTTCTTCTCCTGCAGAGTTTAATCTTTGACTTTAGAGAACATTATAATATGTAACATGTATATATATTAACTAAAATGCACTTCACCTGTCTGTAGTTAATGTTGGAGATTACATCCAGGCTGTTCTGGACAGAAATCAGGCGGAGAACATCTCCCGTGTTCTCTACCCCAATGACAATGTGAGTTCAACATTTTGTCATTAAGCACATATTGATGTGTCTATGCAGCAATATGCAAAATACTACTACTGATTTTGCATCACAAGATCATCTTCTTCGACAAGATATGCATAATTTCCTCTAAAAAATGTCTATACTGTCTTAAAGCCAAGGCCTTCACCGTCTCTGTGCTCTTTATATGTTGTAGTTCTTTGAAGGAAAAGAGCTTCGTCTGAAGCAGGAGTACTTTGTTGTGGCGGCCACACTCCAAGACATCATCCGCCGCTTCAAGACCACTAAGAAGGGCACTGCTGGCCGAATCTCCTTCGACAGCTTCCCAGACAAAGTAAGCTTCAAAATCATCAGTTATTTATTGATGAATGCAAAAGACAAAGGAGCAGAGAACCTCAAGAAGAGAGTGACTAATGGAAATGAGTTATGTTACTTTCTTTTTTTTTTAGCCCCAGTTATTGACCAGAGGCGATCAGTTACAAATTTGTAGCACAAGCCTGATTGAAGACCTGTAACTTACTCAAACAAGGAAATTGTGTTTTCAATTAAGAGTAAAATAAAGCAGAGATAATGCATTACCAAGAAAAGTAGTGTCATTGCTTTGTCAAATGTGTTATTGGCCTGAAAACAAAATGTGCTACATTAACAGCAGGCATTTTGTTTCATAGCACCAAGTGAGAAAATCTCTGCCAAGTGAGAAACCCTGCAGATATAATATTGAGATTGTGTGCAAACGCGTGGCAAATCTTATGCAAGTTGTGTCTTTAATTCAAAGGTATTGTGTTTTTCCTTTCAGTGTTTCACAGCAGCGTCTTTAATCTCCTGTTATTCAGTTATAGGAGGTTAAATCAATAAGAAGGTGTCAGTACAGAATGTCGTGTTTTCCAGGTCGCCATCCAGTTGAATGACACTCATCCGTCCATGGCCATCCCCGAGCTGATGAGGATCTTTGTGGACATTGAGAAACTTGACTGGGACACGGTGAGTGAGAGTCAGATGTGATTTCAACCGTTTTTCTTACTTAGAATGACTCAAGAGCAACAGGATTAGATTAAGAAATCATAGCAGGTAACACAAAGGAGGTTAAAACCACAGAGCGTGACAAATTAAACAGACATTCCTGTGTTGCATAATGTTCATGTGTAATAGGGAAAGTAAGGCAGAAGTAGTTTGTTGATGCAACTTTTGCGATGTAAGATAGCATCGATATGGAGGAAAGCAAGGACACTATCAAGAAAGTAGTAGACTTAGATTAGGTTGTAAGTAGTTGCAAAGCTCAGGTGTGATGTTTAAACAGAGAAAAATCCTCCTCTGCAGGCCTGGGACCTCACTAGGCGCACCTTCGCCTACACCAACCACACGGTCCTCCCCGAGGCTCTGGAGCGCTGGCCTGTAGAGCTGCTGGAGACGCTGCTGCCCAGACACCTGCAGATCATCTACCACATCAACCAGGTCCACCTGGACGTACGTATACTGTGGCTCAGACACTGCAAAAAGAGAACGGTTGTGTTTTATTGACTGAACACACCTGTGACGTATCACATGAATCTGATATCCTAAAGGTGTGTCTGTTTTGTCACTGCAGAGGATCGCAGCTCTCTATCCAAAAGACATGGAAAAACTGAGGAAAATGTCTCTGATTGAAGAGGACGGGTGCAAGAGGGTGAACATGGCGCACCTGTGCATCGTGGGATCTCACGCTGTCAACGGAGTCGCTGAGATACACTCCAACATCATCAAGACTGACGTGTAAGCCAGTGAAGCAAAACACTGTAGCTACAGAGACAAAGCTACAGCTCTATTGGTCTTGAAAAAGTGACAAACATTTTTATAAATGACAAAGAAACGGAGGCAAACTGTACCCACAGAAAGAAACAAAGGTAGCTCAGACAGGCCGACCACTAAAACAATAGTTGCTAAACACCACATGAGTATGGGCTCATAGAAAACCACAGGATTGAATCATCTCCTCTGTGACACACTCTGAACAATAACCGGATGATGGGAGCTTAAAAGGCAGGACGTTGTTAGGTAACCAAGACGCAAAGTTACAGAACAAACAGCTAAAAACTTTCCTGAACTTTGAGAAATGAATGTTTATCTGATGAGTCAACCATCTTTGTTATAATGGTGAAGGACAACACCAGTGTTTTTGCATGTTTTAGTGCATTTACTACAAATCACATATAGTTTTTCCAACCTTTTTCCTTAAGGGACTCCTTTTCTATCATTGAGTAATCTGACGACCCGTGACAAAGTGCCATATTTTATGGATATTTCATATTATATTCAATGCATAACAATAGCAGTACAGAACAATTGACAAACTGTACAATTAACCCAAATAGTGAACGCAATAACTGCAGGACGTTTGTGTAAAATGAGCATCAGAGATGAGTTTTCCTGTTATTTTTAGGACCTTTTAAAACAATTCTCTCTGTATTATGTATTTTCTTTTTCATTTTTAACAATCATATGTACTTAATATGCTTTTTTTTTTGACAAGTTCAGATTTTTCTTCTCCCTGACGCTTGGTAATTATCAGCTTATTAGCTGTGTTATCTACGTACTTTTAATGCAGGACGAGGCTGTTCAGGAGAGAGGAGAGGGTCTGTGAATATACCTTGTGTTCCGGTCTTTACCGTGACATTATCTTGTTTATATCTTTTAATAATGATCCAATTTAATAATCCAATATTTAAAAATAACAATTTCATTCAGTTTTCTTCACAAAAATGAATGAAATGCT
The DNA here is from genome assembly GCF_043250625.1 of Sebastes fasciatus. NCBI lineage: Eukaryota > Metazoa > Chordata > Actinopteri > Perciformes > Sebastidae > Sebastes > Sebastes fasciatus. The sequence goes on along the minus strand of NC_133809.1, from coordinate 7,400,430 downwards.
GAGATATAGGCCGACTGCATCTATTTTTGTAAAAAAAAAAAAAAAAGTAAAATGTGTATTACAAAGGTCAGAAAAATCGAAACATCACATGATTTTATGGTTGAGGAGATAAAACAAACATGCTGGTTTGCTCCTTTAATATATTCACTATTCAGATGTTTCCATTATTTTGTCCATGATAAACCAAATTAAGTTCTCCCTTCAAGAACGTTTCCCATTGTTCTCCCACAGATTCCGTGATTTCTATGAACTAGAACCGGAGAAGTTTCAGAACAAAACCAACGGCATCACTCCCAGACGCTGGCTGCTGCTGTGCAACCCCGGACTGGCTGATCTCATCGCTGAGGTCTGTCTGAGCTGTAAATAAGTGATCGGCTGCCAAGAGATGTCGTAGAGAATCCTCTATAATATATTCCCCAGCTGTCGTGTGATCGAATCTTGGCGTAGCTTTCTCTCCCGAGTCTTTTTACAGCCCGTGTTCCAGTCACCTTTCTAGATATACTGTATATGAGGTGGAGTTTGTAGTGTAGTAAACACTGTCAGGTTGTTTTGCCCACATTTTACTGTGACCTTTAACGTGTCTTTCAGGTCATCGGGGAGGATTATGTGAAAGACCTCAGCCAGCTACAGAAGCTGAATGATTTTGTTGACGATGCTTTGCTCATCGGTGACATCTCTAAAGTGAAACAGGTACATTAACTCAAGTACTGAAGTACATTTTTGAAGCTACTATATACCTCTGTTTTACTGTGTATCAATAGATTTAGAAGCTTTGTCTGACATGAAAGTAGTTTAACTGTTATTGCAAAGAGGTTCCTGTTTTTATGTTACACTAATGATTGCATGATGTTGCCATACATGCACAGTGGAGGCTTTGTCCTGTTACACCATGAGTCCACACATTTCAACATGTTAGTGCCTGTGTGTGGTAAAAAACATCATGTAGTTGTTTATCATCTCTGCACGTCTTTGCAGACAAAGACATTACAATCTGTTATATTTGTGCATTTTGCAGCTTTAATGTCTGTACGTGTCAGGACATGCCGCACCTGTGATTCAACTTCACCTCACTGAATAAATCCTTAGTCATGTATTTCTGATTTTTCTCACAGGACAACAAGGTGAAATTCTCCCAGTACCTGGAGAAAGAGTACAGGGTGAAAATCAACCCATCCTCCATGTTTGACGTCCACGTGAAGAGAATCCACGAGTACAAGCGGCAGCTCCTCAACTGCCTGCACATCATCGTCATGTACAACCGTACGTTAAATGACTCATTACTACGTTCCTGAGAAGGTTTCACAAGCCAACACAGCTCTCTGTGAGAGTTACATGATATAATCTGACATGTCCTGATGTGTTACTGAGCACACAGAGTGCCCCTAGCCAGTTAAAACAAACACTAAGAGTGAGATGGATCTGCCTTTTCAATCAACTGTGGGGTAATTTTCCATGCAATCATCAGACTGTGATAAACAGGAAATCTCTTTCATCAGCAGTTCTGTTTTGTGCAACATGCAGTTTACTTTCATGCTGATTTACCTTTACCTTACTTGGGAATATTCCCAGCAAATATTTCTATATACATACTTAAAAAATGGCTATTTAAATCGCATAAAGTTAATCGCATATCTGTTCAAAATGTATCTTAAAGGGAGATTTGTCAAGTATTTAATACTCTTATCAACATGGGAGTGGACAAATATGCTTGTTTTATGCAAGTGCATGTATATATTTATGATTGGAAATCAATTAACAACACAAAGTAATGACACATATTGTCCAGAAACCTTCAGATGTACTGCATTTAGCATAAAGAAATATGCTCAAATCATAACATGGCAAACTGCAGCCCAACAGGCAACAACAGCTGTCAGTGTGACTAAAAACAACATGTATAAAATGTGTTTTGTGCTGCATGGAAGCAAAATGCAACTTCTTAGTGTTTTGTACTAACCCATTGAATGATTTGCTGAGACGTCATACTGTAGTATGTTCAAAACAATCCCCTCACTTGTTTGTTGTCAATGCAGAGACCTGAGAAATGGTAACTGTAATGTGTTCATATGTCTGTATTTTTATTGTTTTTGTTAAAACTGCATCACTTTTAATGGGTGTCCGTTTTTGTTTCCCAAGGCATCAGAATGAATCCCACTGCACCTTTTGTACCACGAACAGTGATCATCGGGGGAAAGGTACCAGCTCAGACACAGCAGACATGACACAGCAGACGTGACACAGCAGATGTGACACAGCAGACGTGACACAGCAGACGTGGCACAGCAGACATGAAGTTCAATAAACAGGCCGACAGGTGGAGTGATATTTTAGTTTTACAGTAAGTGCGTCTCCTGTCACACTCTGCAGGCTGCTCCTGGGTATCACATGGCGAAGATGATCATCAGGCTCATCACTTCAGTGGCTGACGTGGTGAATAACGACCCCGTGGTGGGAAACAAGCTGAAGGTCATCTACCTGGAGAACTACAGGGTCTCTCTAGCAGAGAAAGGTAGCGTTCAGACTACTTTCTTTGGTTTCATGTGAAAATATTATCCATTATGGGGAGAGCAACTTCCTCAAATGTAAGGATGGTGCACCAAAAATGATGTGCTCTCCCTCTCTAGTGATACCTGCCACAGATCTGTCGGAGCAGATCTCCACCGCCGGCACCGAAGCTTCAGGAACCGGTAACATGAAGTTCATGCTGAACGGAGCTCTGACCATCGGCACCATGGACGGAGCCAACGTGGAGATGGCCGAGGAGGCCGGAGAGGAGAACCTGTTCATCTTCGGCATGAGGGTGGAGGACGTGGCTGAAATGGACAAAACGGGGTAAAGGAGCCTGTTTTGTTGTTTATATTTGGTATTTTATAGCTCTTTTTATGTTGTATATTAACGTGTGTCTTTTTTTTTTTTTAGATATGATGCCATGTCGTACTACAAGAAGATCCCAGAGCTGAAACAAGTGATGGACCAGATCACCAGTGGATTTTTCAGCCCTAAAAATCCAGATCTTTTCAAAGACGTCACCAACATGCTCTTTAAACATGACCGGTGAGCAGCACACAGATGCATTCTTTACTTTCCCGTCCAGTTTAACTTACTTAAAGTTAATTAATTAATCCTCCAAAACTGTTTTATATGAGAAGCAAAGGTCACTGATACCGTCATGTCAACAATCATTCTTTGTTAGTTTTGCTTCTAATGATGGATGTCAAACTTTTAGCTCTGTTTTGTAGAGTTCAGGTTGTCAGACTTGATGTATTTATCCTCCTCTGTCTCTCCTCAGGTTCAAAGTGTTTGCAGACTTTGAGGACTACATTAAATGCCAGGCGAAAGTCAGCAAGCTCTACGAGGTAACATCTAACAGACAGCTAGACAGCTGTCATTGGGCTTAACTCAGTTTTTAAAGTATCACGAAGCTGGCTCATTTTCAGCTGGGATAGATCACCATGGTAACCTCACTTAACTTCAGGATCTGATCAACCAACTACTGACCGATCAGAAAAACTGACTCATCATTCCTACAGGATCCTGACACGGACATAAGCACTGAGTTCACAATAAGGTTACAAGTTATAAAAAGCAATATCTGTTTAGGTCCTTAATATCATTTTGATCTTCTTTTTGTTCATGGATTTACGTGTGTCACTTTGGTTTTCTCACAGATCTTCTAACAAATGGAGGGATTTATGACACTAAATAGCTACATCATGACGATTATAGCTGTAACAAGGCTTTGTAACCCAAAGAGAGCCAGATTAAGTCAAACTGGCTTCGTGAGTGCCAGAAACTTTAGACAACCACAAGAAGGCATTCTTCCTTTTCCCTTTTACGGTCCTTCACTCCGTTCACTTCCTTGTCTTTTTTGTTTTCTTTTAAATTACCTGTTACCATGTTTTTTATTTTACGTTCTTTTACTGATTTTAAGTTGTTGTTTCCCATTTCTTTTCTTTTTTGTTTTACTTTGTGTTCTTTGTTTTCTTTTCATTTTCTTTTACTTTGTTTTCTTTTTTCTTTTATGATTTCTTTCACTGATTTTTTTGTTGTTGTTTTCTTTTCTTTTACTTTGTGTTCTTTGTGTTCTTTGTTTTCTTTAACTGGGTTTTCGTTCTTCTGTTTTTCCTTTCCTTTTTTGTTTTGTTTTTCTTCTATAGTAGTATAATAGCATTTTTAAAAAAAAACAGTTATTACAAATAACTTTACAAAAGGCAGCATAAAATTAGAAATTGTCAAAAGAACGAGTAAGATGTATAAAATGGTCCAGCAGAAATAAAAAATGATTACGAGAAGAATGATCACAAAGACAACAAACCCACAGTAGCAGAAACACCACAGTAGTTATGAAACCTGTAATAAAAATGTTTTATTCTTCTCTAAAAGAATCCGACGGAGTGGACGAAGATGGTGATCAGGAACATCGCCGCCACGGGGAAGTTCTCCAGCGACCGAACCATCACCCAGTACGCCACCGAGGTGTGGGGCGTCGAGCCGACCGACCTGAAGATCCCTCCTCCCAGTGAGCCCAGAGAGGCCTTCGAGGAGACGGCCAGAGCTCTGAAGAAAATGTGAGGCTGTTTCACCACCGAGGGCGGCCTTTATGTTTACAAATCATTTAATGTTCCTTTAACCTTCAAGTCACTGAACTGAACAAGAACTGTGGGTGTTTCAGAAATCACATCTGCACACGTTTTTATGTTCTAAACACTTTTTATTGTCAAAGCACTTGCATTCAAAAAAAAATGTCTGTTACAATCTTTTAGCACCCGTACAGTAAACCAAGAGTCAGTGTGGAGAGCGAGATCCAATCATTTGTTCATATTTGACATTTCAGGAATTCAGTAGGATGTCAGTAACAGAGCAGCTGACTAAACTGAGTTTTTAATTACATTCCTGTGACTTTATGCTGCGTGTACTGAGTGACGACGCCTGTCTGTACTCCAGACAGAATGAAACATAGTATCAGTATAACTTGGCTATTGAAAGCTACAAGTAATGAAATTAAAAATAAAACGTTACTGGTGAGAGGAAAATAATGAAATAGAAATAAAATGTTTTAGAACACACACATTTTGTCACAAAAATAAACCTGTATGTTGGAATCCATTGGGCCTTATTTACTTCTGTGGAGGAGGGAGAGCTGATCTACTCTCTCAGGTTTTGTAGGAATTTCCTGCAACCAAAACAGAATATTACATTTATTTCCTGTTGTTTGCTGAGCTTTATGGACAAGGTTTACAGGAAAAACACTTAATGAAAGACACATTTAGGGGAAACACCCCAGGCAAACATTGTTTTTCATTCACTGGTCAATTTTAAGATTTCACTTCCATGTCTTCTTTCAGACTGGAGGAAAGAAAACATCCAAAATACACATTTAGGTGTTTATTTTACTACTTTGTCTGTTTGCGTCTGCAGATTTCTACTAAATTCACCAAAAGTTAGCATTAGATAATTCCTCATTTACATATTTAAACATAAATTTCAGAAAACTCATAATTCAAAAAATAATTGCCTTAATGGAAGTCATCAACCGGGGAAGTTTCATGGTGATATCTATTAGTTAAATATTTTTACCCCATTCACTTGTAGTGTCTTCAAAATGTATGAAATTTTACAATCCATATCTTTAAAGGCTGATTTCTCAAAATCTCCACTTCAGTAGCTCTTACATCCACCAAAGTTTCATTCCTATCTATATTCTGCAGGTTTTTACAGAGGGGTTTTTTCATATATCATTCATAGCCAGATTTATAGAAGATTTTTTTCCTAAAAAAATATTTTTTTTATGGCTGTTGACATTATTTTCTGATTTATGTATTGATAAAAAAAAGATATCCAACATTCTCGGAGAAAAAACCTTTGACTCTAATATGTCAACAAAATGAAACAAAAAAATTTAGCCTGACTTTATCCAATGTTCAGATTTCTGTTCTGGAAATTTATGAAAATTAGCACAAATTTAATAAGACAAAATTATCACACATTTGTTACATTTTTACCCTATTCACCTTGGGGTGTCAGACAAGCATCAGTTGTTGGTTACACTTGTGTTTTGCCCAAATTCATGTCAGGTTTGACTAAACTTACCCGATCACATTTGGCAGATTGGGATCTCTATAGATGTGGCTGTGTAGGTATCCAAGATCGGCGCTGTAGGTGATCATTTCAACCGGAGCATCTCTGTTGTTGTATTTTTTAGACTGGAGGGCTATCTTGAACAGCTGGAGACAAAAAGTATTTTCAACATGGCAGCAGCTTTATCCACGAGGAAATGATCTAAACAGTCAAAGAAAGCACACATAAAGACCAACCGTACCCTGACACCCATCTCAAAAGGGATCTTATTGTCATCCTTTGAATGGATGAAAAGAGTCGGGCAGGTCAAGATCTTCACACTGTTGGGATGAAATACATATTCACAGTCAGATATGGATGCGTTTCATTAGCTGAATAACATATTACAATCATATTATTGTGCACATAGCTTCTTGTTTTTTAAGTGTACTTACTTTTTATCGTTGGCGAGCGCAACGTTGACGTTATCCAAGATGTTACAAAGCAAGTCATGAAACCCTGGAACGAAATTGTAAAACTGGAAGAACACAGGGTACAAAGTGAGGAGAAATAGTATTTTGTAATTTCCTGTGTACTGTAATAACATACAGATACTTGCAGAATAGAAATAGTCATTTGGTTTAAAGGTACAGTGTGTAGGATTTAGTGGCATCTAGTGGTGTGGTTGCAGAATGCAACCAACTGAGTACCCCTCCGCTCACTCCTCCATTTCCAGGACTGCGGTAATGTGAGTCGCCGAGGAGTGCAAAACGGTGGTAACGCCGTTCACCTCGCTCAGAGGACAACCATACCATAATAACACTACTTTAGGAGCAACGGAAGTCAGACGGCAGCTGGTGGTACCACAGTTTTACACTCTGTAAGGTGTATAAATGCTACAATAATGCGCAAGGCCTTCAGCGTGCAATAAATACGCCTTTCTTGATTTATGTGTGTCATTTGGACACCATTTATCCTGTTATGGAGGACCACAAGAGTCACGTAAACAGTAATAGAGCATTTCATTGATTAATTACTAATTGTACAATAAAAATAGGCATTAATAAATGTGTTTCATTCATTTATAAAAAGAAGAATTATGAAAAGAATTTACAAATGAAATATTAATCCATCAATAAATAGTTCAAATTAAAAAGGGATTTACAAAAACACCATAAAACAGTCAATAAGTACATCATTTAATAACATTTATTAATGCCTATTTTTATTGTACAATTAGTTATTTATCAATTAAATGCTTTACTACTATTTACGTGACTCTTGTGGTCCTCCATATCCTGTACTGTCTGCAATGTTAACACATTTATGTATAAATGCTGCGGTAAGAGAGGCGCATGTTCGAGACCGTTGTTGACCGGTGTTTTGTGACATTTGTGACGTGTTTTCTGCACTTGTTTCCGTATGCGGTTTACTTAGTTTACGTACTTATTTTTAAAGCCCAACCGTGACGTTTTCCCTTAACCTAACCAAGTGGTTTTCTTGCCTAAACCTAACTGCAGACGTTTGCATTGCGTACAAATGACAAACAAAAAGGCTAAAATGCATCCTCATGACATGCAGAATGTTCATGTAATGTCGTGGTATTTAAACGCCTTCCCGTGAGACCGGGTCGCACACACACAAAGAAACAACAATAATCTTAGTATTTGCACATTTTGTGTTTTCATGGGTTGGTAAACACCCTGAGAGGCAGCAGACAGACAACTCACCTTAGTGAACGTGGAGTAACTTATGATTTCTTTCATAGATGTGAACGGAGCATGAAGGACTAAAGCATCAACAGCAGACCCTGGTGGATTAAAGACAGTAACAACAATTATTATAAACAGATTATATAATAAACAAAACATATAGATGGATGAATGAGGTATTCAATTTGAATTTCAAGGCTTGTAAAGTCAATATTTATTGACTACTAGGTGTAATATACTGTATTGTAGAATAATGTACACATGAAATGCAGTGTACAGGTCAAGATTTTCAGTTTATAATAATAATAATAATAATAATAACTAATTATGATTATTACTATTATTGTGAATAAAACAATTATAATTATAATCCTAATCACAATAATCATGAACATAATTTTATTTATATAGCACTTTTCCAGTTTAAGCACAAAGTGCTTTCCAGATTAATTAATTAATTGACAGGATAAAAATAAAAAGTCAGAAACCACAAAAAAACAATAAACAAATTTGTATGACATACAAAAATGAGAGCACATACTGTATATCAAGCAGCACTGAGCCCATACATACACAGAAATCGTTCATATAGGTAATTAAGACGTGGATGAGAGAAATAAGATCATATAAAGCGGATGAATTTTATGTAAGTAACCAGATAAATGTGCAAAATATATAGAAATTCATATAAAAAATATTAAAACAAGTACAATTTAAATATGTTATGACAAAAAAGTTTAAAAAAGGCACCATTAAATAGTAATATAAAGAGGAAACATGTGGTGAGGTTTGATTTTTCATCTCTAGCAGTAAGTCATTTTCAGGTGTTTTGAGTTATTCTGGCTATTCCGGCTATTCTGCAAACTAACAGAAGAAGAGAGATGTCAATCAAACAGTCTCTACGTACGCACACGCCAACACACACCTGAGATCTAATCAGCCAGACTGATTAAACTCACCTGTGTGGGTTTATATGTTAATGCAGTAACCCACCTTGTTCCTGTAACTTCACTACAGTGTTGGTTGCCACCCTACAAGAGAACAAAAACAGGTATGTGTTAACACATTTCTGATCTTTCCTGTTGTGTCTGTTGGTGTCATGGACAGTGGATGTTACTGAAGAGCTACTGACGCGGCGCCGAGCGAGTGTCCCCACACACAGACGAGACCTCTGCTGTGATTCTTGACCCAGTGGTACAGGGAGACGGAGTCCCTGGTCAGTCCGGCTTCAGTGGGGCTCCCAGTGGAGTCTCCAAAACCTCATTAGAACATAGACACACAAAGCTTCAAAATCATGACTGTAGATAGACTGACAGGACAATACAGCAATAACATGATATGTGCTCTGTTTTAGACCTGAAGAAACTATTCAACTTTAACTCTTTTGTGTTGTTCATAATAGCTTTACTCCCTCACTGCTGAATGTGTAATAGTAATAATGATAAGTATAAAAATAATTTAAAAAATAAATGTTATTTAAATTAAATAAATTAAATTAAATTAAATTACAAATAAAATAAATAATATAAAATATAATAAATTTTATTTAAATATAATAAATTATACAAAAAAATATAATGTAAGGAAAGGAAAAGATTAATAAAAACAACAACAAAAAAAACCAAACAAACAAAAAACAATCGGGGTCTGTTAAACAATTAGAATAAATTGGAAATTTCAAAACAATCTAATAGTTTTTGCCAATTTAGAATTTTTGAGTTTTAAGTTTTCAATCATAGTCAAATATTTTTAAAATCAGTATCTTTAAAAATGTAAAAGGAGGGTATTATTTTAATTCATCATCATTTTATGTATATAATATTTAGATTTAGATTATAGAGATTAAACTAGGGTTTTTATATATATACTTAATTTAAAAAGTTCAATACAGTACATTCATAAACATGTTCAGATTTTCGGTAAATATATTTTACAGTATAAAAATAAAAAATAAAATATATATAATATATAAAAAACTAATACAAAATTAATAAAAATGGAATATTGTGTAATTTATTTTATTTAAATAAAATAAATTATACGACAAATAAAATGTTAGGAAAGGAAAAGATCCAATCCAATCCAAATTTATTTATAAAGCACATTTTAAAACAACAAAAGTTGACTAAAGTTGAATAAAAAACAAAAAAACAAAAAAACACTGTCAGCACCAATCACAGATATAGAGAATATGAAAAAATGATTGCATTTAACCAGCTGAGGTCACAAAAGTAATGTGTTGTTTTCTACAGCGGACTTCTGAATCATGTCAGTCATGTTTATGAGTAATCCTCATACAATTAGGACAAATCCAGGACCCCAAAAACAACTTATTATTTAGCAGAAACATGAAGGGAAACACCTGAGGAGCAACAATAAGCATCTTACCTCTGTAGTCAAAAGATATGACATGGTACCCTGCAGCGCTTAAAACCTGCAACACACAAAAAATGTAAATTTAAAGCTGGAAGTCAAAACTGAAAATGCTTTAAAACAGAAAGCGTACCTTCACCAGCTCCACTCTGTAGTCTAAGGCCCTGCAGAATTGAAATGAGAGCAATGAATACAAACAAACAGGTGGCTTTCAGACTCATTTACTGCATTGTGTTCACTGTGGATAAAGCCAGGGGCCCGAGCAGTCACGTGATACCCACTAGAGTCCATCAGGAGCAGTTCAAGGGTCCCTATCCCGCCGCTTTCACCCCACCTGGTCTGTTTTTGGCCATGGAGATAGAGAATAACAGGACTGCCGTCTCCCAGAGCGTCCCGGTACCACTGACGGCTTTTCCCCTCAGCCTCCTCCCATTGGCTGGCAGGGAGTGTATGCCTGAGAGACACAAAGATATTAGAGAGCGAGGGAAGATACGCTTGTGTTTTCAGACATACTGACGTTTTTTTGTGGTCCTATTCACTCAAGAGCCACCTGTACCGAATATGCACCTGCTCGAGGTATTCTCAAGTACTGATGCACTTCAAAGGACAAAACAGAAAGCCACAAGTGACCTACCAGACACCCAATTTGATTCCCTCCTCTACGTCGAAGTAGAAGTTGGACGTGTAGTTCAGCACGTCTTTAGGTTTGCTAAGATCCACAACCAATGGAAAAAACACTGCAGCAGGAGAGAGCACACAAGGTCAGTTAGACTTTTGCATTTAAGTCGTATTTTCATCATATCCTATCATATTGTATCACATCAGATTGTTTCGTATCGTATATAGTCGGGGTCTGGAACCTCAATTTCATTCTCTGGAGCCTTATAAAAAATGTAGCCCCCAGGTCCCTCCCAAAAATCCCTGGATTTTTTTTATCAAAGGGTCAAATCCAATGCTGGTCACCGACACCAACCTGGTCACACGTTGCTGTGGGATGGCGTTCCATTCCTCAACCAGAATGCAACTTGGTTTTGCGAAACACCAGCTTTAAGTTGTCCTATCGCACGGGCGTAGTAAAAGTAAAATTTGCCAAAATTCTCTGCCAATTCTAAACAGTGTATTCTCTTGTTGGTATTGACGCTTGTTTTGAGCTCCAGGCGCTGACAATCAGGTGCGTGATGTGCCGGTTGGCCTGCAGGGTGCTGCGCCTTACTAAAGTGATCATTTGGTGTCTGCTCCAAGCATCGGCATGCCAAGTTTGTCTAATGTGGATAATGCTCGTGGGGCAAGTTGAAGCTAGTGTTTCGCAAAACCAAGTTGCATCATGGTTGAGGAATGGAACGCCATCCCACAGCAACATGTGATCAGGTTGGTGACCAGCATGAGGAGGAGCTGCCAGGCTGTTATTGCTGCATATGGATCTTCCACTCGCTACTGAGGCTCTTGACGGTGTATTAAATGAATAAAGTGTAAAATTGCCAATATGTCTTGTTTGTTCCTCGTTACTGAGAGAGAGTTTAATCATCCAATCCACCAAACAACTCAAAACAAGAGTCAATACCAACAGGAGAATACACTGTTTACCATCGGCAGAGAATTTTGGCAAATTTTACTTGGGCGCTACCCACATAAACAGCTGTGCTGCTCATTCCACAAATGCATGATCCTTACAAGTTGGACATCACTGTGAAGGTAAATAAACAGGCTTTCCAACGATGTAAAATACAATGCCAATTATCATTGTAACAACAGAGAAATAATCGACCAAACACAAATTTCCAAACTTTTTTTTCCGAGTTTATATAAAATCAAACTGTGAATCTTTGTATATTTATGGGTCTTGTATTGAATCTTTATACATCTAAATTAGTACAATTTTCATAATGAGAATAGTGTGTGATAACATACAATGAGATCATTTTCACTGCAACCACAACACATAACTTGACAACATAACACACAATGTGTGTTTCTGCCAAGAATAAGAACATCATATCTCTTTCACAAAGTAACCACAACACCTGGTTACTGACGCATTATGTCGTTCGAGCAAACAGCTATTTTCTATGACATAATACATAAATGGAAGTATTGACTTATAGTGAGTGGAAACACACATTACTTACTGTAGTGTGAAAATACGATGTAGATCATTATCGGTGGGAACAGGTAGAGAAGGGCAGGCACTGAAGCATAGACAGCGATCAGAATTAACACAACAATCTTCATTGCTGCTCCTTGTGAAAGTATTTCCTCTCTGCAGCAACAAAATGTTCCCTTTTCCTTGATTTGAATCCAGCAGAGTGTTGTGAAATTCAGGAAATAGATAGGTTATCATTCAACTGAATCCAACTATTTACTCTGCTGCTATTGGTTCACATTTAATACAGTGTCAAACCGGTTCAAAAACAATTAAACAGAACAAGCCCAGCTTACAAGTAACAACAGTGCACTGTAAGGCATCGTGGGTGTTAAAGTTTAGTTCTAGTGATGCCACATGTTACGATTAAAAGTCATGCATTCAAAAGTTTACTGAAGTAAAAGCACAGAAGTATTATCAAAAATGTACTTTAAGTATCAAAAAGTGAAAGTAAATGAAATGAAAGTACTCCATAATCCAGAATGGCCCTTAAAGGTACAGTGTGTAGGATTTGGCGGCATCTAGTGGTGTGGTTGTAGATTGCAACCAACTGAGTACCGCTCCGCTCACTCCTCCCTTTCCAAGACTGTGGTAACGTGAGCAGCCGAGTGCAAAAACCGTGGTAACGCCGTTCGCCTCGTTCATCCTTACCATAATAACACTACTTTAGGAGCAACGGTAGTCAGACGGCGGCTGGCGGTACCACGGTTTTACACTCATGGCGGACTCCATGAAGAGGACCCGCTGATTCTTAGTTTCAGGTGATTATATGCTAATGAAAACATAGCCTAGTTATGAAAAATGTATATTCCATTTCTGCTAATAGATCCCCCAAAATGTTACGCACTGTTCCTTTAATGGTTTTAGGCTATATTATGCAAGGGATAATGTACATGAGCCGGTCATTATTGAGGAATAAACCCAGACTAGGCGATGCGGCACCCCAACGCGACACAGACTTACTTAAGAAATCAATATTTTGACACAAAAATATTCTGCGTCCGACATCCGAACTGCGCCCATAGCAACGGTCTGTTATACATAGCAACGGTCTGTTATACACAGCAACGGTCTGTTATAAAGAAATAACAGACTGTAGAACGCAGTGATTGATCAATCAGAATCAAGTATTCAACAAAGCTGTGTAATAATGTATATTACATGTATTACTGGATTATAATTATTGGTGCATTATATTAGCAATATATAAGCAAGATTTTAACGTTACAGCTGACGTGGAGCTCTTTTTAAGTACATCATATAGGCCTACTTCTGAGCAATCTGATCTGTAACAATGCATCATTTATTTGTTGATCATAGAGGAAATTGAAGAAAATGTGAGGCTGTTTCACCACCGAGGGCGGCCTTTATGTTTACAAATCATTTAATGTTCCTTTAACCTTCAAGTCACTGAACTGAACAAGAACTGTGGGTTGTTTCAGAAATCACATCTGCACACGTTTTTATGTTCTGAACACTTTTTTTTATTGTCAAAGCACTTGAGTCAAAGCACTGGCATTTAAAAAAAAAATGTCTGTTACAATCTTTTAGCACCAACACAGTAAACCAAGAGTCAGTGTGGAGAGCGAGATCCAATCATATAAGCATACATATTTGACATTGCTGCCCTCCACGACCTGGGCCTTATTTACTACTGTGGAGGAGGGAGAGCTGATGTAGTCAGGTTTTGTAGAAATTTCCTGCAACCAAAACAGATCGAATATTACATTTATTTCCTGTTGTTTGCTGATTTTTATGGACAAGGTTTACAGGAAAAACACTTAATGAAAGACACATTTAGGGGAAACACCCCAGGCAAAAATTGTTTTTCATACACTGGTCAATTTTAAGATTTTGGGGCTATTTTGCTTCCATGACATGTCTTCTTTCAGACTAGTGGAAAGAAAACATCCAGAATACACATTTAGGCATTCTAATATACATAATGTTTCTACTTCAAAGCAGGAAGATGTTCAGAGATTTGCTGGAAAAGGTTGTGCTTATGTGTAACTCCAGAGGGCTTTAAGGGCTAAAATATGTTTGTTAAATCCTTCTAGTAGCCGTTATAAAGTGTATATCACAAGTAAGTGGTTGAAATGTAACCTTCCCTCAAACAACATGTGCGTTCAAAATACGGGAACATGATGAAGCAATTCATAACGGCTCTGTTAATGCGTCCAGTGGTGCAATACCTACATTTACTCAAGTACAATATTGAGGAACTTGTACTTTAGTTAAGGGGAGACACTACCAGTCAAAAACATGGTTTTCATACACTGGTCAACTTTGAGATTTTGGGCTATTTTGCTTCCATAATATGTCTTCTTTCAGACTAGTGGAAAGAAAACATCCAAAATACACATTTAGGTGTTTATTTTACTACTTTGTCTGTTTGCATCTGTAGATTTCTACTAAATTCACCAACAGTTAGCATTAGATAATGCCTCTTTTGCATATTTAAACAAAAACTCATAATACAAAAAAGAATTGCCTTCATGTAAGAAATCAACTTTCATGGCGATATCTATTGGTTACACTTTTTGCCCTATTCACCTGTGTCAGCATCAGTTGTTGTTTACAAATTGCCCAAATTCATGTCAGGTTTGACTAAACTTACCCGATCACATTTGGCAGATTGGGATCTCTGTAGATGTGGCTGTGTAGGTATCCAAGATCGGCGCTGTAGGTGATCATTTCAACCGTAACATTTCTGTTATTGTCTTTTTTAGCCTGGAGGGCTATCTTGAACAGCTGGAGACAAAAATGCAAAGTATTTTCAACATGGCAGCAGCTTTATCCACGAGGAAATGATCTAAACAGTCAAAGGAAGCACACATAAAGACCAACCGTACCCTGACACCCATCTCAAAAGGGACCGTATCGTCATCCTTTGAATGGATGAAAAGAGTCGGGCAGGTCAAGATCTTCACACTGTTGGGATGAAATACATATTCACAGTCAGATATGGATGCGTTTCATTAGCTGAATAACATATTACAATTATATTATTGTGCACACAGCTTCTTCTTTTTTAAGTGTACTTACTTTTTATCGTTAGAGAACGAAACGTTGATCTTATCCAAGATGCTACAAACCAACTTCTCAAATCCTGGAAGGTATTGGTAAAACTGGAAGAACACAGGGTTAAAAGTGAGTAGAAACAATTTTTGCAATTTCCTGTGTACTATAATAACATACAGATATTTGCAGAATAGAAATAGTAATTTGGTTTAAAGGGACAGTGTGTAGGATTTGGCAGTATCTAGTGGTGCGGTTGCAGACTGCAACCAACTGAGTACCCCTCCGCTCACTCCTCCTTTTTTGCGGTAACGTGAGCCGCAGAGTGCAAAACCGTGGTAACGCCTCGCTCAGAAGACATCCATACCATAATCTCTCACACTCTGCGGCTCACGTTACCACAGTTTCACAAGTGTGTTGCAGAACTACGGTGGCCTTCAGGTAACGTAAAAAAGGTTGCAGCCCGTTTGCAGAAAAAGGTGTATGAATGCTACATTAATACGTAGGGCATTTTAGCGTGCAATAAATGTTTTTCTTGATTTCCGCGTGTCATTTTTACGCCATGTATCCTGTACTGACTGCAATGTTAACGCATTTGTGTATAAATGCTGCGGTAAGAGAGACCCATGTTCGAGACCGCTGTTGACTGGTTTTGTGTTTTACGACATTTGTGACGTGTTTTCTGTAGTTGTGTTCGTACGCGTTTTACTTTGTTTGCGTACTTATTTTAAGCCCAACCATGACATTTTACCTTACCCTAACTAAGTGGTTTTCTTGCCTAAACCTAACTGCGGACGTTTGCATGGCGTACAAATGACACACAAAAAGGCTAAAATGCGTCCTCATGACACGCGGAATGTCGTGGTATTTAAACGCCTTCCCGTGAGGCCGGGTTGCACTCTAGAGTCAGTGTTTGGTTTGTCCGTTCTGGACTACTGTAGAAACTAGGGATGCACCGATACCACTTTTTTTCAGACCGAGTACAAGTACAAGTACTTACATTTGGGTACTCGCCGATACCGAGTACTGATGCCGAGTATCGATACCGAGTACCGATACCAGTACCTCTCTGTGCCAAAAGACCCTCGTTAACAGCCAGCTGGAGGGTGTGAGCGTCATACGGCAGGCTGGGGAGTCTGGCATGGGCGAGCTCGGCCCACGTAAAAGGCGCTAGGGGTCTGCGGCGATGTCTGCAACCCACTCGACTCGACTTGAAACATGGATCAAAGAGTCTAACGCACACGCAAGTCAGAGGGTGCAAGCAAAATCCTGTGGCGCAGTGAAAGTGAAGCACGGCGCGCGCCGCCTGAGATGGGATCCCGGCCCTCGCGGGGTCGGGCGCACCACCAGCCCGGAGCGTGAGCGCGAAAGACGCTGACGAGAGGTTAATGTTACGCTGTCGTAAAGTGGTATCGGAGCCGTTTTGCGAGTTCGAGTATGTGTACATGAGCACAGTATCGGACCCGATACCCGATACCCGATACACGATACTGGTATCGGTATCGGTATCGGTGCATCCCTCGGAGAAACATGGTGAAGCAACATGGCGGACTCTGTGAAGAGGACCCGCTCTCTATGTAGATATGAAGGACTCATTCTAAGCGAACGAAAACACAACGATTCTTAGTTTCAGTTGATTGTACACTAATGAAAACATCGTTATGAATATTATTTTCCATTTCTGCTGATAGATCCCCCAAAGTGTTCCACACTGTTCCTTTAAGCGATTTCAACATAGTTAACACATCCTGATATTTGCATCTATAAAAAGAAATATTTTCTTTTGAGGCTTTATTGCTGTATCTACTCATTTAAACTTGGTCTAGTTGTGGGTCTCAGATGAATCAGCTGGGTCATATAAACATGACCAACCAGTGTTTCCTGTCTCTCTTTCAGCCTCTGTACAGTCTCAACTATCTAATTAAAGATTCTCTGTAATTACTTCAATTATTTTCCCACAACATTTCCTCCTCCAGCAGTAAAAGAAACAACATGACATCACGTCTTAGTATTTGCACATTCTTTTGTGACAACTGAGTTTTCATGGGTTGGTAAACACGCTGAGGGGCTGCAGACAGACAACTCACCTTAGCGAAGGAACTAGTGAATATGACTTCTTTGAAAGATGTGAATGGAGCATGAAGGACTAAAGCATCAACAGCAGACCCTGGTGGATTAAAGACAATAACAAAAAATGATTATAAACAGATTATAAAATAAACAAAACATAGATTGATGGATGAGGTATTCAATTTGAATTCAAAGGCTTGTAAAGTCAAAATTTCTAGGTGTAATATACTGTATTGTAGAATAATGTACATGCACACAAAATGCAGTGTACAGTTCAAGATGTTCAGTTTATAATAATAATAATGATTATTATTATTATATTAAGCTTTTGTGTCTTGTCGGTAAATACCATATACTCTACATAAAGCTAAAGTGCTTCAAACAACCCCAAATTTCCACTTATTTTGTGTTGAATTGCAACATCTGTTTGACTCTGTGGGAACCCCTGCTGTCGCCTATATAGTCCTGTTAACCTGCCATTAGGGCCTTCAGGGAACACCTGTAGAGTCATGATAAATATATGATATAAATAGGCTCATGACTCATTCTCTCTCTCTCTCTCTTTCTCTCTCTCTTTCTCTCTTTCCCCGCAGACACCGTCCCTGGGCATGTGGCGGCCTTAGGTTCTCCTTGGTTATTCTTTGCTTGTTTTATACATTTTACAACACACCATTTACACTCTCCATGCACATCTCACACTACTGATACTACTGATATTCACACTCCTTACCTTTTGATCCTTTTTGTTCTGCATAATTTACTCTACTTTTGTTAAATAAATTAATTGATTTAATCGTTACCACGGTGTCTCTCCCTATTTGTCATGGCCTTGAGAGCCAGGTTGTGACAAACTCTGTCTCCAAGGTCATAACAAACAAAAAAAGCTATTTTGACATCGCAAATATACGAAAAATTATTATGTAAAGAAAATATTAAAGTGGCAGTAGGCAGTATATTTTTGGCATCATTGGGCAAAAAGTCCATAATAACCTTTCAGCTTATTGTAATTCAAGTGTTCTGAGAGATAACTCGACTTCTGCATCTCCTCATGGCTCTGTTTTCAGGCTTTAGAAAATCTACCAATCAGTCACAGGTCATTTCAGAGAGAAAGCGTTCCTATTGGCTGTGCTCGGGTCATGTGACCGGTAGTTTGGCGTTCCTTTAAGAGAATTCACAATGGCTACCACGACACAAACTTTCTCATTTTACAGCTAAACAGTACACTACAAGATGATTCTGAAAACATTTGAGGAGAGAAATAGACATTAACGTAACATAATATTGATTCACATTTGATCAGTGCTGCCTAGTTTGACCGTTTGATCAGAGTTTGCGAGAGATTGACAGCCTGCTCTCATGGACACGAACCTCAGATCAGCTCTTACTGCTTGTTTTTCTCCGGTATGTGGAATCTTGCAGATGCCGTTAGGAGCACTCGAGGAAACAGAGGCACATGATTTTTTTCAGGCTACCTGTTTCATGTACTACTGTCACGATATAGCGACCGTTTTATAAAAATAGCTTTTCTTAATCATATTTGCTCCAATCTCGCCTACTTCAGCTTTAACAAGAACTGTATAAATTAAAAATATCTAGTCAACTCCCTTTGTACCAAATGTCATCATGTCGCTTATTCTTACTTATTCTATGTTTTTATTTTATTTTATGTTATTTTATTTTATTTTTTCTCTTTTCTGTCTTTATTCTCATGTTGTCCATGTCATATATTGATCATTTTTAAGTTATGATGTAAAATCTCCATTTTCTTGCTCCATGTAAATTGTATTGTTGAAAGAGTTCAATAAAAAAATATATATATATTTAGTCACCAATGCAGGTTTTTGAGTTATTCTGGCTGCAGAACGTCCACACACACCTGAGATCTAATCAGCCAGACTGATTAAACTCACCTGTGTGGGTTTATATGTTAATGCAGTAACCCACCTTGTTCCTGTAACTTCACTACAGTGTTGGTTGCCACCCTACAAGAGAACAAAAACAGGTATGTGTTAACACATTTCTGATCTTTCCTGTTGTGTCTGTTGGTGTCATGGACAGTGGATGTTACTGAAGAGCTACTGACGCGGCGCCGAGTGAGTGTCCCCACACACAGACGAGACCTCTGCTGTGATTCTTGACCCAGTGGTACAGGGAGACGGAGTCCCTGGTCAGTCCGGCTTCAGTGGGGTTCCCAGTGGAGTCTCCAAAACCTCATTAGAACATAGACACACAAAGCTTCAAAATCATGACTGTAGATAGACTGACAGGACAATACAGCAATAACATGATATGTGCTCTGTTTTAGACCTGAATGAACTATTTGAAAAGTAATGGATACTGTACAGCGAGCCGGTCATTGTCGTGAAAGAATCCCTGACAGGGTGGTTTGCCAAAAAGCATGGGTTGCATTTAACCACGTCTTACAGTTGAGGTCACAAAATTTGTGAAGCGGACTTCTGAATCATGTCAGTCATGTTTATGAGTAATCCTCATAAAATTAGGACAAATCCAGGACCCCAAAAACAACATATTATTTAGCAGAAATATCAATGGAAACACCTGAGGAGCAACAATAAGCATCTTACCTCTGTAGTCAAAAGATATGACATGGTACCCTGCAGCGCTTAAAACCTGCAACACACAAAAATGGAAATTTGATCTAAAGCTGGAAGTCAAAACTGAAAATGCTTTAAAACAGAAAGCGTACCTTCACCAGGTCCACTCTGTAGCCTAGGGCCCTGCAGAAAAGATATGAGAGCAATGAATACAAACAAACCAGTGGCTCATTTACTGCATTGTGTTCACTGTGGATAAACTCAGGGGCCCGAGCTGTCACGTGATACCCACTAGACTCCATCAGTCAAGGGTCTCTATCCCGCTGCTCTCGTCCTACCTGGTCTCTCTTTGGCCGTGGAGATAGAGAATAACAGGACTGCCGTCTCCCAGAGTGCTCCGGTACCACTCAGGGCTTTTCCCCTTGGCGTCCTCCCATTGGCTGGCAGGGAGTGTATGCCTAAGAGACACAAAGATATTAGAGAGCAAGGGAGGAGAGAGACAAACAAATACGCTTGTGTTTTCAGACATACTGACGTTTTTCTTGTTTTACTTGTGCAGATAAATGAGTAGATTATGGTCCTATTCACTCAAGAGCCACCTGTACCGGATATGCACGGGGTATTTTCAAGTACTGATGCACTTCAAAGGACAAAACAGGAAGCCACAAATGACCTACCAGACACCCACTGAGACGCCCTCCTCTACGTTGAAGTAGAAGTTGGATGTGTAGTTCAGCAAGTTTTGAGGTTTGCTAAGATCCACATTGGATGGAGCCAAATCTGCAGAAGGAGAGAGCGCACAAGGTCAGTTTGAGTTTAAGTTGTATTTTGTCATGCCCTATCATATCGTATCACATCAGATTGCATTGTATTATTTTATTGTAACGTATCACATTTATATCGTATCACATCAGATTGTTTCGTATTGAATATAGTCGGGTCTGGAACCTCAATTTCATTTTCTGGATAAGATATTTTGATTGATTTGACTTCTATGGAGCTTTATTAAAAAATGTAGCCCCCAGGTCCCTCCCAGAAATTCCTGGATTTTTTACCAATGGGCCAAATCCAAGATGGCCGCTGGCGCCAACTTATTATGTCGTCTGCTGCTGCTGATCCACATTTCATACAGTGTCAAACCGGTTCAATAACTACAAACAACGTAACAGAACACAACCAGCTGACAAGTCACATACGTGCACTACAATGCATAGAATAGAAGAATAATAGAATAAGACCAGATCTAGGTAGAATAAGACCAGATCTGGGTAGAATAAGACCAGATTTAGGTAGAATAAGACCAGATCTGGGTAGAATAAGACCAAATTTAGGTAGAATAAAACCAGATCTGGGTAGAATAAGACCAGAGCTCGGTAGAATAAGACCAGATCTCGGTAGAATAAGACCAGATCTGGTAGAATAAGACCAGATTTAGGTATAACTAGAAGTGAAGTCGGAGAGAGCAGGCCTCCGCCAAGGCAGGTTTTATGTACGTCGCTACCCTGTAATGTCACCGTGATTGTTGAGGAAAGCTGGCAGAAGGAGAGAGCAGGGTGATGAATCATGATCGCGTCATCAGTTATACTGCGCATGTCTTAAAGCCTGTGGTGTTAATGCACAGGCTGAGCGGAGTTCTTAAAAAAAATTCCCAAAGCCAGATCATGATCCGAATCGCCACCAAAATCTAATGGATTGCCTCCAAAAATTCAAATCCATTGCAGACTTTCGGAGTTATCCTCCAAACGGACAAACAAACAAACCAACGCCGGTGAAAACATAACCTCCTTCCTAGGCCTTTGGCCTTGGCGGAGGTAATAAGACCAGATTTAGGTAGAATAAGACCAGATCTGCAGTGCTATTTCAGTTTAACACACTGTGTGTTTGTGCCTAGATATTAGAATAAGAACATCATATCGCTTTCACAAAGTAATCCCAACACTGTGTATGACCCACCTGGTTACTGAAGCATTATGTTGTCCTCGCAGACAGCTATTTTTTATGACATTATACATATATGGAAGTATTGTTTTATAATGAGTGGAAACACACATTACTTACCGATGTGAGAAAATACGATTAAGTTCATTATCCCGGGGAACAGGTAGATAAAGGTAGGCACTGAGGCGTAGACAGAGTACAGAATTAACCCAATCAACTTCATTTCTGCTACGGGTGAAAGTAGTTCCTCTCTGCAGCAACAAAATTATCCCTTTTCCTTGATTTTAGTCTGGAACAGAGGGCGAATCCAGCAGAGCTCTCCTCACCGGTGTTGTGAATGTTCAACTGAAACTAATATTTAATACAGTGTCAAACCGGTTCAAAGCTACAAAGAACAAAACAAAACATACTCAGCTGACAGGTTGCATAAGTGCAATACAATTCATATGAATAATAGTAGATAAGACCAGATGTAGGTAGAATAAGACCAGATCTGGGTAGAATAAGACCAGATATAGGTAGAATAAGACCAGATTTAGGTAGAATAAGACCAGATGTATAAAACCAGATCTAGGTAGAATAAGACCAGCTGTAGGTAGAATAAAACCACATTTAGGTAGAATAAGACCAGATATGGGTAAAACCAGATTTAGGTAGAATAAGACCAGATTTAGGTAGAATAAGACCAGATCTCGGTAGAATAAGACCAGATCTGGGTAGAATAAGACCAGATCTGGGTAGAATAAGACCAGATTTAGGTAGAATAAGACCAGATCTGGGTAGAATAAGACCAGATTTAGGTAGAATAAGACCACATCTGGGTAGAATAAGACCAGATCTGGGTAGAATAAGACCAGATTTAGGTAGAATAAGACCACATCTGGGTAGAATAAGACCAGATCTGGGTAGAATAAGACCAGATCTGGGTAGAATAAGACCAGATTTAGGTAGAATAAGACCACATCTGGGTAGAATAAGACCAGATCTGGGTAGAATAAGACCAGATTTAGCTAGAATAAGACCAGATCTGGGTAGAATAAGACCAGATTTAGGTAGAATAAAACCAGATATGGGTAGAATAAGACCAGATCTAGGTAGAATCAGACTGGATCTAGGTAGAATCAGACCCAAACTGGGTAGAATCAGGTCAGATCTGGGTAGAACAAGTCTTCATCACACATTCATCAGAAAGTACTTTGCATCTGCATGGTGGATGTTTTTCAGTACAAAAACGTTCTCGCCCGGAAAACCTGTTTGAACACTGGATTGTTGTATTTGTAGCTGAGGAGTGGAAAGAGGTGTGTCCTCTCTCTATACTTATTATTTTACTATATATGAAATATAAATATATTTGTGACATGACATTGTCTAATATATAAAATCAAAACTGTGAATCTTTGTAGGTTTATGGGTCTTGTATTGAATCTTTACACATCTAAATTCTCATAATGAGAATAGTGTGTGATATACAGTGAGATAGTTACCTCCGCCAAGGCCGAAGGCCTAGGAAGGAGGTTATGTTTTCACCGGCGTTGGTTTGTTGGTTTGTTTGTTGGTTTGTTGGTTTGTTGGTTTGTTTGTTGGTTTGTTGGTTTGTTGGTTTGTTGGTTTGTTTGTTGGTTTGTTTGTTTGTTGGTTTGTTGGTTTGTTGGTTTGTTTGTTGGTTTGTTGGTTTGTTTGTTGGTTTGTTGGTTTGTTGGTTTGTTGGTTTGTTTGTTGGTTTGTTGGTTTGTTGGTTTGTTTGTTGGTTTGTTGGTTTGTTGGTTTGTTTGTTGGTTTGTTTGTTTGTTGGTTTGTTGGTTTGTTTGTTGGTTTGTTGGTTTGTTTGTTGGTTTGTTTGTTTGTTGGTTTGTTGGTTTGTTTGTTGGTTTGTTGGTTTGTTGGTTTGTTTGTTGGTTTGTCCGTTTGGAGGACAACTCCAAAAGTCCACGATGAATTTGAATGAAATGTTTTGGAGGGCTGGGGTGTGGCACAATGAACGATCCATTAGATTTTGGTGGCGATCCGGATCATGATCCGGATTCAGGAATTTCTTTTAATAACTCTGCTCAGCCTGTGCCGCCACAGGCTTTAAGACATGCTCAGTGTAACTGATGACGCGTCACCCAGTTCTCTCCTTCTGCCAGCTTTCCTCATCAAACAGGTGACATTACAGTTAACTTCGACCAAGGCACACTTGGTGACTGTTGCAAACAGTGACAACGATGCTTTAGGTGAGTTTTATTTTGTTGCTGACCACTTCCACTGAAGTGATTTTACACTGCTCCGCTATATGATGATGCTCTGTATGACGATGCTCTATATGATGATGCTCTATATGATGATGCTCCTCTATATGATGATGCTCCGCTATATATGATGATGCCCTATATGATGATGCCCTATATGATGATGCTCCGCTATATGATGATGCTCCACTATGCTGCTCCACGACGTTCAGTTGATCTCAACATAAACAAAAACACATGTGGATGATGGGGCAAGCTGAATGGCGAGTGGGGTGGGAGGGGCAGCGACGTACATGAAACCTGCCTTGGCCGAGGTCTGCGTTCTCCGAGTGCACTTCTAGTTTTCACTGCAACCACAACACATAACTTTATGCTATTTCAGTTTAACACACTGTGTGTTTGTGCCTAGATATTAGAATAAGAACATCATATCTCTTTCACAAAGTAACCACAACACTGTGTATGACCCACCTGGTTACTGAAGCATTATGTTGTTCTCGCAAACAGCTATTTTCTATGACATTATACATAGATATAAGTATTGATTTATAGTGAGTGGAAACACACATTACTTACCGATGTGAGAAAATACGATATAGGTCATTATCCCGGGGAACAGGTAGATAAAGGCAGGCACTGAGGCGTAGACAGAGTACAGCATTAACCCAATTAACTTCATTCCTGCTCCGGATGAAAGAATGCATCTGCTGCTGCTGATCTACATTTCATACAATGTCAAATCAGTTCAAAAACTGTAAACAACAAAACAGAACACACCCAGCTGACAAGTAACAACAGTGCACTACAATGCATCCTGGGTATTAAAGTCTAGTGATGCCACATGTAAATCTGTTACAATTAAAAGTCCTGCATTCAAAAGTTTAATAAAGTAAAAGCACAGAAGTATTATCAAAAATGTACTTTAAGTATCTAAAACGAAAGTACTCCATAATCCATAATCTAGTGGTGTGGTTGCAGATAGCAACCAACTGAGTACCTCTCCGCTCACTCCTCCCTTTACAAGACTGCAGTAACGTGAGCCGCCGAGTGCAAAAACCATGGTAACGCCGCTCGCCTCACTCAGAGACCATCCTTACCATAATAACACTACTGTAGGGGCAACGAAAGTTGATCGGATCGCCACCAAAATTGAATGGATTGTTCATTGTGCCATACACCACCCCTCCAAAAAAATTTCATTCAAATCCATCACAGACTTTTGGAGTAATCCTCCAAACGGACAAACCAACAAACCAACAAACCGACGCCGGTGAAAACATAACCTCCTTCCTAGGCCTTCGGCCTTGGCAGAGGGAATTATGAATAATTGTATTCCATTTCTGCTAATAGATCCCCCGAAATGTTACACACTGTTCCTTTAAACCTGCAGTAGGCAGAATGTTTTTGGCATCATTGGGCAAAATTCCATAATAAGACCAGATCTAGGTAGAATAAAACCAGATTTAGGTAGAATAAGATCTGATTTAGGTAGAATAAGAACATTAGCAACGCAATTCCGTTGAAGTACACTAAAACGGAGCGTTTCAGACAGAGGGTAAATACAGGTATATTCAGGCAGACAGTATGAGGAAAATAAAGTGTTTTTTTAACATTACAGCATGTAAACATGTTCTAGTGGAAACACAAAATACAAGTATGAACTTGAATATGAGCAAGATATGGGACCTTTAACTAACATTTTCAATGCAGTACTGTACTTGTAACAGTATTTTTTACAGTGTGGTATCTAAAGATGGGTGGATGCTACAATTTGAACTTCAAACCAACGGCTACTGCCAAGAAAAGGTCACAGTTTATGCCGGACTATGACTGAATAAATACATAACAGTCGAATAATCCCGGTAATAATAATAACATTTCGTTATATTTTAAAGCAAAGGAAGTATTAATGTAATCTAGCAGTGTGAGTTTGGTCCACAGGGGGCCAGACTGTGTCCAGTCAGTCAGGCGGTTCCTCAGTCACCGGTCACCGCCCCTTCCTCTCTGCTCTCCACCAGCCGCTTTTCAAAAACCCGCTACAAGGAGGAGAACTGGAGGATGAGACACAACCGAGGAGGACACAAAGCCAGCACCACCTCTCTCTCCGAGGATTTACTGGATATAAAACAACGTAAACGGACTGTGTCTTCAATCTAACGGCTCATTTATCTCTCTGGAAAAGGACCGTTTTTTAACTGCGAGTGAACCGCGACGCGACTAACGGGAGAAATGTTTTAAAAGTTTATTATTATTATATCCGCGTTTCAGTTTAAGCAGCAAAATAGAGTTGGAAAAGGAGCCAACTGTCGTCCAAGTTCGGAGACTTTGGTGAGTTTATTTTAACTAACAATATTAACCGTTATTAACTGCTCTTTTTGGGGGATGAATTTGAACAGAGATCCAACGGACGAACCGTTTCCTCCCAACATGCTGCTGATGAATTAGCCCGGTTAGCTTCATAGCCCATCACTCTCCTATGAGCAGCACCTTTCACTAGTTAGTTAGTTAGTTAGTTAGTTAACGGTTTTATCATGCTCTTAACTGACTTTAAAGTTTACTCCGGTGTAGTCGAGCTGTATTCAGACATTACTAAGACAACTGTTGACAGTGTTTCCAATGAGTGATGCTAAAAAAGGAGATTCATTTACTGAGTAACTGGTAATAATATGAGACTGTAACTTACATTTGATGTGGTCCTTCTTGTCTTTTTGACTGATAACAGGATCCACAGCTGACTAGAAGTCTGTGACAAAGCCTTTAACGTTTTATGAATAACATGTGGCCTTGAATATATGTGTTTGTGTGTGTGTGTGTGTGTGTATGTATATATATATTTATATTTATATTATATATATAAATATATATATACATATATATATTTATTTATATAATATATTATTTATATAATATATTTATATATATTATATATATATATTTATATATATATATAATATATAACTATATATATAGAATATATTTTTTTTTATATATATATAGAATTTTTTTTACTTTTAGACATTGTTTTCACATCCCAAAGAAAACACTGTGATGGATATATGACTCTGGAACAGTTTGAGTCTTTGGGTCAGTCTTTTTATTTAAAAAATTAGTAATTCATTAGAATTTTGTGGTGCTCAGTTTTGATTTGTGTCACAGTATAACTCCAAAACATGCAAATCTTTCCTCAAATTTCATCAACTTGGACTATGAAAGTGTTGGAAGTGTGTAGATGTGAATTGTAGTTTGATGTCAGGTTAACCTTGTGGCAGTGTGGGCAAATAATGGTCATCCTGTTTACTCTAGATCTCATCTTTGTATTATGCACTTTGCAAAGAAGTTTATACAGTTGTTTTTCTTGTGCAAAGTAAAGCAAAAGATAATAGAAATGCAATATGATTAAGAATATGTTGCATGATGATAATGGACAGGTAACTGATCAAAGACAGGGTCAAGTACAAGAATTAATTTGCACAAAAAAGTCATAGAAATTGGGGAAATAAAGCAATCGCAGACCAATGGAAAACTACGTTTCAGAGTGGTATAGTGGGTGATTGGAAATTCAATTAATATTAAAACTCAACTTTAAAATATATGCAAATATATGCTAAATCAAATGTTATTCTTAAATATTTCTAAAAATATTCTCCTGAAAACATTTTCTGATTAAATTTTTTAAGCTTTATATTGTTTTATAGTCACTTCAGATTGTGAAGTTGCAATTGAAGCTAATAAGAGATATTTCTTCATGACAACAGTTTGCTTATCAAAATGCAGGAAACTTGCTTTTGTTCCATAGTCATCATCATCTCTTACCCAAAAATCAGCACAAAAATGCAGTACACCCATCAGTGTTTCACGAGGCAGATGTTGTAGAAGAAAAGTTTTGACATTTTTTACTTTCCCAGTCTGACATCTGCTAGTGATAATTACCAGTGTCAGTGGATGTTGGGATGGTGTGAAGGATTAACCTCCTTCTTGTGACCTGGACTTGAGCGATTCTTTGGCTGCAGCAGCTGTCAAATCACAGCCACCGAGAGCCACCGGGAGCCACCGAGAGCCACTGTGGCCGAGCAGCAGGGCTACCGGGATAATTGGCTCAGAGGCTGCAGGAGAACGCAAAACAAGACAACACAAGCAAAGTGTCTGGAGTGAAACTTACTTCAGGGCAGTGCCGTTATGAATAAAAACATTCTGATTATTTCCCTACATTTGTTTTTTTATGTTTTCTCAAATTTAAGACACTATATCTTTAGACAAGATGCCACACTGCTGAGCCATGATTTTCTTGCATTTCATAAGCCGCTGAAATGTGCAGATGCAGAATACTGATTTGGTTTTTGTCTCCATTGTCTGTGGTGATGTGAATGGGAACCCCGAGTCTGGGGTGTGGGGGACACCTGGCCGAGCGCTTGATGATCTCACTGAGAGCAGCTGGAAAAGCAGGGGTCAGGAGGGTTTTCTCTTTGTATAGATATTAAGGCACAAAGTGGGAAGTTTCAACTCATTAGATGTATGTGTGTAATGTGTATTTATGTATTACCTATGAGAGCAAAGTTTAGTTCAGATCTTTATTGTCCCACAGGAGGAAATTATTTTTTGCAGCAAGAAAAATGCAAAACATGAAACATAAACACACACAGACAGACATCTGAAGACACTGAAAGTGCTGCACGATGAACACAATTCAGAACAAAAGGTGAATGATAAAAGCATCAAAAGGTGCAACACGAAGAATAAAGATTAGAAAAAATATAGTGCGAAGCTTTGTGAGGAAACAAGGGCAGTCAGTAAGTGAAGTAAGATTATAAAAAATAAGAAACATTTATTCATTGCACAGCAAGAGATTTAAGTTGTTTCAACGCCATAAAATGCAGGATTTAACACCAAAAAAGTTCATAATAAAGCAGCCAGAGGGCAGTTAAAAGTGCAGTAATATTAGTATAACTCAAGAAAAGCAAAAAAAGAGAAACAATGGAGGCACTATATGAACGTACGACTGGTGCCAACAGTCCACTTACGTACTGTAGCGTGCAGAAATGTGTTGCAACGGTCAGACATGCAATTTGTGGAAACAAGCATTTATAAAAATAGAAGTAGATGAATGTTTTACTCTGCTCAGCTCTCCTGCTATTTCCAGTCATGTTACCTTCCTTAAGCTTCAGGTGGTTGACCTGTTGCGTGTATGAGTTTAGTTATGTCATTGCTTAAGTTAGTCAGACTCTTTTCTTTTTTATTTGGCACACGATTACGTCTCGCATGCGTCTCTCTTTAAAGTAAAAGAGTCCTAAATAATTACCCAAGATTCATTGTTTGCGTTTCTATTTTTTGCTGGACTGGATTCCAGGGGAGTTTGTTGCCTTTGTTTTTCAATTACAGCAATTATGCATCCCAATAGAAAGTACAACAACGTCTCTGTAACTGATGCAGCCAGACAGCCAGTAAATGTTGGCTCAAAGCTTTTGGAGTAACCTTCCCAATTTAGTTCCTGGCTGCTTGTTCCACTTGGTTCAGAGCCACTCTGCTGTCTTTGTCCATCGTCTTTATCTCCAGTTTGAAGTATTTGAAGGAGCATTTAGTCTTAAAAACTAAAAACATGCTGCTTTTTTATCATTATTACCTTTAGGATTTATATTTTGTCAGCATTAACAAAATCAAATACCATTTTATTCATTTATTTATTTGACAGGGGCAGTGCACAGCTTCTTAGCTGTACCAGAGTTAACTATAAGCTAGTTTACATCAGTAGTCCCTGGACATGAAACAGAGAATGGCATCTCTGTTAAGAAAATGAACACTAGTATTAAAAACAATTAGAAAACAGTAACGTTACATATTCACTATACAACAACAACATCAACAACACACAACAACATTAAGACAGCACAACAACAACCACAAGATTTCACAGCATTAAGACACATCAAGTGTTTGAGTTCATGTGTGATGGGTAGATGATTGAGTTGATTTCAGCCATGATTTCATCTTGATTTTAAAATCAGCAAGTCTGCAGCGCTCTGTTGGTCGTCCTAGTTGTCCTCCCATTATCTGAGCGCAGTGAACTACATCCAACTGTGTGTACTGTATACAAGGTGAATTTTCCCCTTCACATGTGCCTCAGATTGAATTACATGGGTCATGATGAAACATCCCAGCTAAAGGCGTTAAAAGAGAGTCCTGGTCGGTGTCAGACTTGGCCGTGTCGATCAATTTACGTGATTGTCTAATCATTCTAATTGGATTAGCCAAAGCCTCCACCGCAAATGACGCTAGAGCGGTGTGTGTCGGTAGCTCAGTGGCTCAGCAGCGATCTCAGATGAAGGAGCTGGTAGGAACGCATACTGTTGACATAGATGTTTCCTCCCTGTTTGTGAGTATTTGTTAACAGTGATTGGATATATCCTTATGTAAATTTAGAGTGAGGAGATTTTGCCCTCTTGTTTTGCTTTGTAACAATGATTGAAGTTGAATTCTGCTATTGTTGACAGACTCATCAGCTAAAATGTGATGATAAAACAAGGCTTTTCCTTCCTTGTCTTTCAGGGCAGGGTGCTGTCCTGTGGGATGGATGACACCCAAGAGCAGGACCAGTACGAGGAGCGCCTAAAAGAAGTCTTTAACAGTTTTGATGCCAGCGGCGCCGGCTCGCTGTGCCCGGAGGAACTCTCTGACCTCTGCCTGTCCCTTCACCTGGATGATGCCACACCAGCTCTTCTCCACACACTGCTGCAGAACCAGGACCGCCTCACTGCCAGGGTAAGTTCATTCCACTGAAAATAAGTTTGTGTCCTACAGATGTGCATTAATTTGCTCAGAAAAGTTGTATTTGCGGTATTAATATCGTTCTCTTACTGATGCACATGTGAGTCGTGGCCTTTTGGCTTTCCTTTGCAACGGGTCCCCTGCGTCCTTTGAATTTGGCAGACCCCCATGTTGAGCCACTCCAGCTCTCAGGTCTTTGTGTCTCCAGGCTTTTTTGGCGCTTTGTTAGCTGTCTTGTTGAGGAGAGAATGTGCCCCCATCAGCCCTCATCCCAGGTGTCTGTCGTCAGGACAACCAAGCCGACTAATCACATTCACAGATGCATTTCTTTGAGGGTGCTCCATGTGGAAATGTATGAAATAGAAAGGACACTGGTCTAATCAGTTTGTATAAAATGGATTGTACATTCAGAGGATCTGCAGTATGTAGATTATATCTTTTCAGCCTAAAGTAGACTGATGATGAGATATATTCCAAATTGCTTACCTCCCATCCACACTTTTGCATCAAGTTGTGATTGTATATAAGCGTGTGGACAGACGGATGGCTATTGTCTTGCCTCTGTGGGTATATTGTGGGCGGGGGGAAATGTTAGCAGAGGGCAAGAGAACTGATTGCCTACCCATGGCATCCAACAATGCCAAAAAAATCCACGTAAAGCCGGCAGCCGCCAGCCTCGACGCACAAAGAAAATCACCATATCCAGGGTTAGCAGCTGTTGATTCTTGAAGTGTGACCTCGCTGTTCACCCTCCTCCACCCAGACAACCAGGGACACGCAGCCTCCACCCAGCAGGCACACTGGGAATTACATCCAGTCTGAGGAATTTCATCAACTTTTGTTTTTACTTTGCTTCACATACTAAGCATTGCTGGCATTGTCTCACATTTATGTAACACTATTTTTTTTTTCTATTCTTGTTCCAGGTCGACTTTGACCAATTCAAGAATGCACTGATTCTGGTGTTGTCATCAACTATTGAGCCACAACAAGCAGAACCGGAGGAGACCTTGTCAACACCAGGTAAAATCTAGATTCTGGTGTTGCAGGTTTTTAAAGAAATCTCACACAAATCTCTTTGTAAAATGCACATGGTGGAAACAAGCACAAAGCATGAAGCCATAACATTAATCAAATCTGTATTTTATGTCCGTATCAGTTAGGGCTGTCCCCAACCAAAGAAATTCTTAGTCGACTAACACTGTAAAACTCAGTTTCACTGCAAAGAATCACACAAAAGCACCACTTTAGATCTTGTGTTTACCAGAGATGTGCTCATAAGTTTCTTGGAAATAAGTCATTCAGCATGAAAAAACATTAAAAAAACTAATCAACTAAAGAAATCTAAAACCAAAATGGTTGATTAGTTGACTAATCGCCTACGAGGGGGCAGCCCTAGTATCAGTTTAGTATTGAACTTCAAGGAGACATTTTCCACTCACTCAAACTCAACTAAGCAGATGAGAAGGTGACTGAAAGCTGAGTAAGTGGAACAGCCCTCATGCTGATTCAGCTGTAAATCTACATACAATACAGATGCACAGAGCCAAACAGTGCAGGCCCAAAGCCAAGTAGCTGACAGTTGAACAAAACAGTTGAATTTGCACCATCATGGTTGGACCGCTGGCATGGTTTGTTATTTCATGGATGTAGTAAACAAAAAGAGTGTTTTTATATGAATCTATTTCCTGGATCATTTATTCATACTCCCAAGCTTCTTTTTTGTGAATGAATATTTCAGACTCCTGGTTAATACCACCATCTTTTCAGCTCATTTATTTTATTTCTTTAAGATCACATCTCACTCTAGTGATCACAGAAGAGGGACAGACTGACCTGTATGATAATACGTGTATTAACAGGCCAAGCATTACTATATCATGCTTCTATATTGTGATACTTGTGTCACAAGATATGAAGAATATGAAGTCTGATCCTTGTCAAAGCAAATACTTCACTTTAGAGCTGCAACGATTAATACATTTTTTGATTAGTTGTCAGCTATTAAATTAATCGCCAACTATTTTGATAAGTGATTTAATCGGTTTGAGTCATTTTTTAAGGAGAAACGTCAAAATACTCTGATTCCAGCTTCTTAAAAGTGAATATTTTTCTGGTTTCTTTACTCCTGTATGACAGTAAACTGAATATCTTTGAGTTGTGGACAAAACAAGACATTTGTGGACAAAACAAGACATTTGAGGACGTCATCTTGGGCTTTGGGAAACACTGTTCGACATTTTTTTTTACTACTTTGTGACCTTTTATTGATAATTGACCTAACTAATCGATTAATCAAGGAAATAATCGACAATGAAAATAATCGTTAGTTGCAGCCCTACTTCACTGTTAATATTTTTGTCTTACTGTTAATTAAGCATAAAGTCTATTAAACCTACAGAGTTCAAGACATTTTCTCTTCAGTTTGCACCTGAAACACTGTCGACCTCAAGTTTGATGTCTGCATACGAACGAGAACATGTGGCTTTAAACAGTTTCTGTATTTGCCACTTTTAGAGAAGTTGTCACTCAGAGAAGTAGCTGCTGAAGGCTGCGGCACGTATTAGTCATTGAACATTTTTTCGTTCTGTATTTAATAATATCCTCTGTTGTGCAAACCTTACTACGACATACAGTATGCAAGTAATTATGACTCTACTCGACTCTGCATTGGCATCGTGAAATATGGAGTTGGAATATATTGGATATCGTTAAAAATCTAGTATCATGCATCCCTGATGAACACATGGCTGCTGATTATTTTCATCATTGACACATTGATTGATTTGCTGACTATTTTCTCGATTAATCATTTAATGCCTTGGTCCACAAAATGGCATAAAACAGTCTTGTTTTGCTCTGACCAAAATGGCAAAATTCCCCATTTTTTATGCTAGAATTTTTAGCATTCTAGCTAGAAAAATTACTCTATGATGATTAATTGATTACCAAAATAGTAGGTGGTTAATTTCCTGTCAATTCATCAACTAATTGTACTTATTTGATTTTCTTGTCATTGTATCTCCACAGAATCTACTGAGATCCAACCAAAGTTCGTGAAGGGCAGTAAACGTTACGGCCGCCGCTCCACGCCGGAGTTCATAGAGCCAATTTCAGACTTCTCTGACGTTACGAACGCAAACCCGGCGGAGGAGGAGGAGGATCTGGAGGACAACTATGACTTGGCTGTTCCCCGGAAGCGTGAGGTAAACGGCTAAAGACTGATGTTCTCTGGGTTTTTCCAGCACCGACTGCTCTGAACCTCCAGACACTCTGACGCCGCCCTTATCACCTCCTGTCCTTGCACTGCGTTTCTCAGCAGCCACAGGCCGTCAGCGAGGCGTTATTCTTAGCTAATCAGCTTAGTGGCATGCAGGGCAGATCCTGAAATGTAATATGGACACTCAAACGCAGGATCCACAAGGCCCTGCTCATTGCATAACAACGCAGCACTGTCTGTAAATAACAGCACAATTACTGTTTTAATTAGCCTCCGGATGAAACCGCAATGTTTGTGTAACGCCACACAGAGTTGTCAGTTTAATGTGTCATGATGTGATTCTGTGTTGAGTTGCACTTTGCCCTGAGTGTATATGCTGGCTGTGATGTGGTTGTCAACGCAACAGCTCAGTGATTTAGGAATTTACATCATCATGTCCAAACAGATAAAAAGAGAGACGGAGCTGATTGTTCTGTTTTATGGTCGTCAATATTTTTCTTTATTTAAGATTGGCAGTCGGTGCCTCCCGTTGTCTGCACAGGACAGTAGTGGCTTGAATGTGACATGCGTCTCTGTGTCACAGAGTTGTATAGCATTAGTTCAGTCGTGGTTATGCACAGCTGAACGCTCTGCATGGTTCCTCTGGTTGATCTCTAGATCCTTTTCTTGGATTATCCTGCTCTCAATGCTGACATGGAGAGTTGTTTGGCATATTGTACGGAGGTCTTAGCTCACAATTTGTGCATCCATGGCATGCAACGGAAATAAGGATTGTAAATTTAGCAAGAGGTCCCATTTTGTCCTGAAAGTCTATTTTGCTGTAAAGTAGTAGGGCTGTGCTGACAATTAATTAGTCTATGTAATTTCCCTCTCAGTCTATTAGTCGACTAATCAGTCCTTTTGGTCTTAGACGTCTAAGATGACTTATTTCTAAGAAACTTATGAGTGCATCTCTGGTAAACACAAGATTTAAAGTGGTGCTTTTGTGTGATTCTTTGTGGAGAAACTCAGTTTTACAGATCCGCCGATTAAATCAACTCATCGATTAGTCGACAAAATCGTATGAGTGTTAATCGACTAAGAATTTCTTTGGTCGAGAACAGGCTAATGTAATTTATCAAGTAAAGTTGCTCAACATTCACTACTGCCAGCTTCTCAAATGTCAGAATTTGCTTTATATTTATTTTTTGTTTTATATCATTTTGAATTGCTTATCTTTGGATTTTGGACTCTTTGGTTATGCAAAACAAACATAAAACCTGTGATAACTATTTTCTGACATCTTACAGACTGAACGATTAATTGATTATTTGAAACGATTATCAAAAGATTAATAGACAATGATGGTTGGATGCAGCTTTATGTTTAAGTTTTTGGTACGTATAGGATTTACTGACTGCCGTGGCCTTTTGACAGCAGGTTAATTTTTCATACTAATGAATGTGCTGCAGAAACATAAATCACGACAAAGAAAAGTCCCCAAAACGGTATAATGATGACGAGTTCAGCTTGTGCACGGATGGATGTGTTAATATTCTGTGCATTGTCTGCGCTCCGGCCTCCGCCCCAGAAGACAAACACTGTTGGAGACATTGAGCTGAAGCGTGTCTCGGTGTTATTGACTAATCTGGGTTGCAACAATGCTACAATGTCCGGCCTGGGGACCAGCAGATGGGGATGGGTCAGGGGGCTCTGCCACGGAGACGGCAGGCCTGGTGCTATGGGAGGAGGAAGAGGAGGAGGAGGGTGTAGGACTGTGACAGAGGAACAATGAGCCCCACTACCCCCACCCTCCTGGATGCCTATACACCATGTATCAAAACGCCACTCGCAGAATCCCATCTGTTCTTCATTCCCTCACTGTTTGCTTCCCAAACAATAGACGGTCACGCTGGGACTGGGCTGGAGCGCAGTGGGTCACACCCACACAAACCCCTCCCCCTCTCGGATTTCTTGACAATCACAAAAAAACACTACTGTGTTTACGTTGAAATCATGACTCTACTGGTAGTTTTAATTAGGATTTAAGAGTAAGAAAAACTCACTTGAATTTTAAACTGTTTTTTAGTTTCAAAAGGCATTTTTAAAATGTAATTTTTCCAGAGTGAGTGACTCATTTTTAGCATCAGCTTCTCATTTATGTCATTTTAACTTTATATTTTAAATGTTGAACATTGTTACGAGGAGTATACTTTAAATATGTTTGAAAAGGTAAAAGAAAACATGAAAAGTGTGTCTGTCCATGACACATTTTCTCTATTATTACCACCATTCCTAATATGCACATTGACCATCCCTGATGCCCTCGTGCCGTCACAAAAGCTCTTTTGTGCTTTTTGTCAGACGCTCCTGCCCCCTTTTCACCCGGACTCCCACCTCGCCTCATTTAAAAACATGTTTGAACTTATAAACAGCTGATTGTCACACACAAAAACAGCCTGTGGAGATATTTTAATGTGGACATTAAAATCATCTTCTTTGTGATATTAATCCCAATTTCGGTATCTTTTTGTCTCTAACAGCGCTGGAACGCTCACGAAACAAGCACAGAGGAGTACGAGGCAGAAGGTAAACGTCAAAGTCGTGGTATTTTCATAAAATTCACTCTATAGATGTTTATCACTAGATGATCACAGTCTCTTCTTATCTTGTTTGTAGGCCAGATGCATCTGTGGAACCCCGACGAGCCGAGCACACCTCGGGGAGCCATCTTTCCCTCGTCGACCTGTTTAGAGGAGAGACTGCGTGAAGCCTGTGACGACTTGGAGATATCGTGGGACGGATGTGCTGGTCACTCCGAACTGCTCGCGCTTTGTGAACACCTGGGCCCGGAGGTGAGATTAAAAGTGAATGGAGAGACCGTTAATTTCAACGCAGCTTTTCAAATCTCATTATCAATACTTTAGTTAGTTTTATAAAGTCACACTGTGTTTCAGTGCACTCTGGCCTAGTGGCACATTACTGTGGTTATAATTTATTGATGTTAAAATAACCATGCAGTTCTGCCTTGCTTTGATGTTTCTTGTTCCTCCTGATTCCATTGCTCATTTAGACAATTTGAGTACAAACAAATGTGTTTTCTGCCTCCCAAGGGCCGCTCTCGTTAAAGTTTTTACTTTATTACTTATTAGGAAAAGTACATATACCCTATAAATATCATATACACTAGGGATGCACGATGATATCAGCACGTCATCGCCGGTATCAGCAGATAAAGGATTTAAAATGAAATATCAGAATTGGACAGAAATTAACATTTCCTCCCGAAATTACCGATGAGGCGGATAAGATGACGCATCTGCGCACATGACCTGAACCGTTGATGAAGCGGGTTGCAAAACCAAATATGACTGCTCTTACTTTCACATGATCCCTTTGGACAGAGATTACATTGTTTTGCAACTTTTGAAATAGGTCAAATTAGCCCTGGTTGTGCCAATTTTCATGATTGTCTTCAGGGACAGCATCATCCAAGCCTGTTTAACCAGGATGAATTTTTGTTTGAATATGTTAGATACAAATAAATACGGCATGTTTTACATGTAACATAAGTTGAAGTAGTTTTATTATTTTGAAAAGCATTGTATTTTATGTCTTTTTGAAGACTTTATGTTTTCTGCAATTAGGTGGGGAAAAAATGTGTGCCAATATCGGCATTGACTGTCAGAAAAACAGCAAATTTCCCTATTTGGTGCTAAAATATTTTGCATTTTAGCTAGAAAAATGACTTGATGATGATTAATTGATTACTGAAGTAGTTGCTGGTTGTCGTTACAGCTCTACAGACATGTAAACTATTTGGCCTGAGTGCATTAGTCCATGTGACATATATATAAATTTTGGACTTAACAACTTCAAATCAACCCGAGGGAATCAAATGATAAAAAATCACTCGCATACAATGTAAAGAAATTACAACATGTATTTATTTTTCAGATAAATGTGGATGTGCTCCAGAGTGTAACCGGCGACGGAGTGATGAATGTTCAGGAGTTTGTTTCCAGGGTTGTAAAACACAACAAACCCCCCACGCCGTCCGCCTCCACGCCCTACAGACAGCTCAAACGACACCACTCCACTCAGGTATTTGTTTGTTTAGCTCTACAAGATCACAGCATGTGGGGTAATTCCCTTGTTGGTAATTGATTAGGTGGAATTTTGGAGATTAACTGATTTCTCTAGTAAAAACACACATTCTTCCCTGTACAGCCGTTTGATGAGGGAGGCCGTAGGATAGCCGCTCCTGCTGCTCTGACCAGCACCATCGGCATGCGTCTCTTCTCCACCCTGGACGACGGAACCGGCTTCACTCCAGTCGAATACATCCTGGATGCCTGGATGGAAGAGGGAATAGAAAACAGTATTGAGATCCTGCAGGTACTTATTCTTCTAATTATTAGTGTTAATTATTATCAGCACTTTAAATCTAGTTAATTTGTACATTTTGAAACAGACAGCTGATGACAGAAAGGAAGTCAGAAAATGGTTTACAAAACTACCGTTTTTTGTATTTACTCCATGATTCAATTAAGTCAATATTTTTCTAAGATATTCAAAAAAGAACAAATGTATAATTGTTTTTTGTTTTTTTCTGCAGGCTTTGAATTTCAGCTTAGATGGAAAACTGAGTCTTACTGATCTCACCATGGCCCTGGAGAATGAGCTACTGGTTAC
This sequence comes from Sebastes fasciatus, assembly GCF_043250625.1. NCBI lineage: Eukaryota > Metazoa > Chordata > Actinopteri > Perciformes > Sebastidae > Sebastes > Sebastes fasciatus. Next base: position 7,361,686 of record NC_133809.1, on the reverse strand, counting down.
TAAGAATGGGATTCACCAGGCGGCGTTGGCGAGCTTCAAAGCTGAGATCATATATCTCCTGTGAGTACGAGTCACCATTATAATGCAGCCCATTAGGATCTTAATTATCTTTGTTTATATTTGATGAATACATTTGGAATCATTTTGAACCTGTTAGTCTAAAATAACACGTGCAGGATTATTCAGTAAAGCTTCATACAATTATTGGCCCTGTTGTTTTTCTCTTTTCAGAGAGCGTGTAGACCGAGAGCTCAGGGAGAAAGAGAAAATCCGATCTGACCTGGAAAAAGCAGAGAAGCTAAAAACTGAACTCGCCACTGAGGTGGATGAGCGTCACGCTGCGATTGAGCACATGAACAACCTCAATCTCAGGTAATTTATCCCTCAGATTACACCAGATGCTGTTTGTTCTCCAGTGTTATCACAGCAATAGGCCTCCGCCCACTAAGGTGTTTAGAATAATTTGATTGATGTTTGACTCATGTTTAATTGTGCCTTCTTCTCCTTCCCTACATCTCTGCCTCATTCCTGATGTGGATTTTAAGTATTAAAATACTGAGGGATTATATCTGTCACTCTTTATCCCTTAATCTAGTCCATTCATAAAGACTGCAGCTGATCATAATTAGATTTATATGCTCGTCGTATGCTATAGTTGACTAATCGACTGAGAGGGGGCTGCCCTGGTTCTTTGTAAGTGTTACACCCTGTTTTCTGTGTGTCTTTTTGTCTTCAGGAAGCTTGAACAAGACCACAAAGAGAAACTAGCAGCAGCACGATCAGAGCTGATGAAGGAGATGGACCAGATGCAGCAGCAGGCCGGCCTGCAGCGCGAGCAACTGGAAGCGGAGGTGGAGAAGATCAGGGATGACGAATCTTTTCTCCGAGACCACCTATCCATCTCTGTGAAGGTAAAAAAGACTCTCTTTGCTTTTAATATGTTTTTAGAATGTTTATTGACGCACCAAGCAGTCACTGACGAACCTTGACGTGGCTTCATTTCATCTGTTCTGTTGGTATCTTTATTTTTTAGGAAAACCGACGCCTTGAAATGGAGTTGCTGGACAGCACCGAAAAACTAATGGAGACACAAAGTCAAAATACAAAACTCCAGACTAGTTTGGACAACGTTATGAAAGAAAAGGTACAGAGACATTTTATGGCTCTCTGTGATTTCAATACTGACTTTCTCTATTGTTGGAGTTATTGGAACATACACAAACACTACATTAGTTTTCTTTGGGGGTTATTGGCTTGCGTTTTTGTTTTTATTTGTTGATTTTCTGTGTTCTCGCTCCTCTTCTGCCTAGCTCTTTTTGTTTGTGTCTTTTATTTTATGGTTTCTGTGCAAACAAACTATTAACTTGTGAATGATCTTCTTTAGTTTGGAGAGTTGGACACTGGCAGTGCAGACTTCCTCCTCCAAGAGGAACGTATTAAAGAACTACGCAGCAGCTACGAAGCTCAGTACAGGGTAACTGCATCTAAATCACCTTTTCTTGAATTTTAGCTTGCGTGTCCGCGCACAGACCTGATACAATATACATGTTTAACTCATAGTGCTCTCATTTGTAGGAGCTGCAGGATCGTATCGACGAGCTGCAGTCAGAGTTGCAGGAGTTTCACAGTCTTGGTCGAGTTCATCAGCCCTGCCACAAACCTCTCTCTGAGGAGCTGGAGAGTAAAAGCCCCGGCATGGAGTCTGATCCAGGTAACACATATACTGTACACTCCCTGGGGAGCTAATTACAGTATAGAGCCCTGACTGCATCTGTTCGTGACAACAATCGGAACATAAACATTTTGCATAGAAACAAGGAAACCCTGTGTCACCAGTTTCACCAACTTGTAATGTGACTTTTTGCAGGTATCGGTTCAGAGGAAGTTCAGCCCTTCAGCATGAGCCTCGAGGCAGAGATGATGTTGGAGCAGCTGAAGGAGCAACACCTTCAGGAAACGGAGGATTTGCAAAACCAGCTGGAAAGCAAGGTTAGTGTAGTAGTTTTATATTTCATTGGATGGCATTTTGCTCATTCATATATTAATATATTCATATTAATTTGATTAATTCCTCTACATTCTTTTCTTTATCACCACAGATCACTGAGTTTGATGAGATGGTAGGACAGCAGAGGGCGACCCATGAGGACCAGAAGGCTGCCTTAGCCCTCCAGTACCAGCAGGAGATGCAGGCTTTGAGGGAGGAGATGGCCAGCGTTCAGAGCCATGAACAGGAGCTCCAGAGCCAGGTAGAGCAGGCGGAGCTGGAGCGGACGTGTCTGGAGCAGAAGCAGGCTGAGGAGAGGGAAGAGCTGGAGAATCTGCAAGAGGAGGAAGTAGGAACTTTCAGACAACAACTGCTGGAGGCCCACACCTTCGTCGCAGACCTGGAGGAGCAGCTGAAGACCCTCGCAGCCCAGCAGACGGAGACGGATGGAAACCTTGTCAACGAGATGGACGAGCTGAGGAAACAACACGCCATTGAGATTAAGAAACTGGGTGAAGAGCATGTAAAGCTTTCTGAAGCCAGACTGGAAGAGGAGAGGAAGAAACTGCAGGAAGAAGAGGCTGAGTTGGAGCAGAGATTGTTAGATGATTGCGAAAGGGAGAAAGAGCTGCTGCAACAAAGCCATGAGGATGAACTGAAGGCCAGACTAGAGGAAGCAAAGATGAGGTTTGAGGGAGAGCGTGACGAGATTGTGCAGAGGCTGACGGAGCAGTGGCAGAAAGAGAGGGCTCAGCTGGATGAGCAGAATAATGAGTCTCTGCAGGAGGTGCTGGAGGAAGAGATGATGAGACTTGTCAGGGAACAGGAGGAGAAGGAGGGCAAGCTCAGGGAGGAATGGGAGCATGAACGAGCCCGGCTTCGGGAGCTTCACGAGGACGCTCTGCTCGATCGAATACTGCAAGAAAGGCTGCAGGTACAAGAGAAGTTTGAGCAGAGGGAGAAGAAGCTGAAGGAGGAGTGGGAGAGGGAGAGACTGCAACTGGAGGAGGATTACGAAGGGATGCTCCAGGAGAGGCTGAATGAAGAGAGGGTGAAGCTTGAGACTGAGAAAGAGGAGGAGGAGGAGAGACTAGAAGGCTTAATGGCAGAGGAAAGGGATCGTCTAGAGGAGAGCCACAGAGAGGCCATGAAGGAGCTGACGGTCAAGCACACTGGAGAGAGGGAGGCTCTCGGCAGCATGTTGGACAAACTACGAGATGACGTCACTCAGGAGAGGTGAGATATTCAGTTTTTGAGAGATCTTTAATTGTGTTAATATCACAGTAACTTCTTTATCAATAAAACTTGCTTTGTTCTTAGGGGTGCTTTCACAAGCCATAGTCCGTTTGACTAGTCCCAATCACAATGAAATTGATCATTTTGTTTTGTTTTCTATTTAGTCTGGTTCGGTTTCACTGTGCACAAATTAAAGCAGACCAAATTTAAAAATAATTTGCTGAGGAGCGTGTACAAAGGAGCAAATTTATCTTTTTCATCTCGAGAGCTGCCACTTCTATGCAAGGAATCGCCGACTTTGATATATTGCTGATATATATTCAACGTTTTTTCATTTTGACTCTGCACTGATCTACTGTGCGCACAAATCCCTTCTCCCCCAGTTTCTCTCGAATTGCTTTAAAAACGTCAGTATTTTTGTGGAATTTGTTTAGCATATTCTGTATGTTGTCTTTGGTCAAGATGTCAAGCAAACATCGGACTTCTGCAGAAGTCCAGGTCCGTTCTTTCCCACTCATGTTAACCTGTCATTTACCTGTGTCTGTCTCAACAAATTCACAGGCAGCCTTTGTTTTGGTCCGCACCAGAGTACGATTACTGCGTTCACAACTGCCCAAACGAACCACACCAGAGTTTGATTAAAACGGACTAAATGTTGGCTTGTAAAAGTGCCCTAACATGCATCATTTTCCGATGACCTACCGGTAATATGATTAAAAAAAAGTTATTTTAGTTTGGTTAGTTGTTTTAACTTGTACTATTAAGAGTTCAAAACAGTTGCTGTAACAATCATTACATAACCGTGTACAGGAGGGAGATCGAGATCAGCTTCACCCAGAGAATCAAGGAAGTGGAAAGTCGTTTCTCAGGTGATCAAGAATCTGCTGCAGAGCGTTTTCAGGCTGATGTTCAGAAACTCGAACAGCACTACCAAAGTGAGCTGACGGCTCTTTCTGAAAGGCAGAAGCTCCACTGGGAGTCACGGATGCAGGAGGTCCTGGAGAACGCCGAGGAACAAAGAAGACTGATTGAGGAGGCCATAGAGCAAGAAAAAGAGAGCTTGGATCAAGAGTGGACAAAAGAACGACAAGAGCTAGAAAGTTTACATAAAGAGGAAATGGAAGAACTTGTGATTAAAAACCAGCAACTGCAAAACGAGCTGGATGACTTCATCAGTTCGGCTCAGACTAAAGAGATAGCGCTGAGCAAGCAGCTGAATAACCTCCACACCCGGCTTCAAGGGAGCCTGGAAACCAAAGACGAGCTTCTAGCTCAGTGTGAGAAGAAGGCACTAGAGACGGAGCTCCTGCTGAATCAAACAGTGGAAGATTTTAAGCAGGAGAGGGAAGAACTTCTGAGCCGCCAGTCAGAACTTGAGGCAAAATACAACGAGATGCTTTCCATCTCTGAGAGGCAGATTACTGAGAGGATCGAACTGTTGACCGAGCGCGATGATTTGAAGATGAAGATCGAGGAGCTGGAGAGGCTGCTTCAACAGGCAGCTGTGGACTTTGAGCTCGAGAGGAAGGAGCTGCAGGAACATGCGTCCATGCTTGAGGAAAAGTTAGGAGATAATCTAGAGAACGACAGAGAAGAGCTTATAGCAGAAAGAGAAGTGCTTAAAAACAGAATTAAAGAGCTGGAGATGATATTCAATCAGGTTTTGTCTTCTGCAGAAAAGGCTAAGGAAGAAGAAATGGAAGAATCAAATGAAATAAACACTTTAATGGAGGAAGAATGTGTTTCATGTTGTGCACATCCTGAAATCTCTTTCAATGATGCTATTCTTGCCGACCCCTCTAATCAAGAACTAGATGGTTCGACACCATTTCTGGTTGAACAAGATGTAGAGACTTTATCTGAGGACCCTGATGCAGTGGATGGAGGTCCTGAAAACACAAAAAATGTTGATAAAGAATATGATGAAAAGGTATCTTCCACCAGCGATGATCGAGGAGACAACACGCCGGAAGTAAATCTAGTTGTTGCTTTCCCAGAAGATGACAAAATTGAAGAATCAAACCCAGAGGAAGTTGAAGGCGACCCCAAAGTAGGTTGTTGTTCTGCAGAAATTGGACATGAAGACTCTGAATCCACATCCTGTGATGACCACAACCAAGATTCCACAGATCACGATGGAAATGAGTCAACCGTTGAATCCCAAAGCGAAGCCGTTTCCCCAGAGAGGCCGTGTGAAGCGGTCTCATCCCCTGAGGCGTCTGAAGGTGTAGATGAAGATGATGAGAATAAAGTAGCTCTTGAATCATGTGAGGAGGAGAACAAACCTCAAGATTTGGTCAATGAGCGCTCTTCCCATGAAGATGAGACATGTCATGAGGCTGCGGTTGATCCCGTAGCGCTTGAGGAGACAGGTGACCCAGATGAACTCTCTCTGGTGGATGCTGAGGTTAGGTGTTTACCAAATAACTCTCACGACCGTAGACAGGAAGTTGAACTTGTTTCAGACTCCGACTGTGAACGTTTAACCACACAAATAAAGGATGAAGATGCTGAATGTTCTCTCCTTAAACTACAAGCTTTGTATACCACTGCCATGGACGAGAACATCCTCCTACATGAGAAGATTTCTCTGCTTCAACAGAAGACAGAAATACTAGAGAATCTTCTGGCTCATAACACTGAAAAGATCAACACTGGTCACCAGATACTGGAGGAAAACTATAGCCTCAAAGTTAAAGTGCTGCTTTTAATGGAGCACGTCAAAGAGCTGGAGGTAAAAGCCTTAAAGATGACCGATGTTCAGATTAGATATGAAGATTGCATGTGTGAAAACGCCAAACTGAAGGAACAAAACGGTGAGCTTGAAAAGAGAGTTTGGAGCTTTGAAAGCCGGAAGAATGTTTCCCATGATTTCCAAGATCAGCCGATTGCTCTGGAGGACGAGATCGACAGGATGAGAGAAGAGAACGGAAAGCTCTCCGAGTTGTTGGGTGAATTTGAGAGGCAGGATGAGGTTCTCTCAGACGCTGGACAATCAGAGGAGTCTCTCCTGGATGAAGTTCAGGCCGTGACCGATCTGGAAGACAGCTGTGAGGAGTTTGAGAAGCAGAACACCGAACTTCGCAGAGCCATCACAGAGCTACAGGACAAGTCGCAGTCATTAAATGAAACGACACAGGCTCATAGGTAACGTGGAGAACAACTAGGATCCCGTACCTCCGTGTCTCCTGTGGCTTCCCGTTGTCCCATCCCGGTGGTGCTTTGATTTTTAAGAGCGCTCTTCCTCTTGTTCCTAAGCACAACGTTGTTCTGTTTATCCTACCCGTGATTAGGTTCCTAAACTCTTTGTGTGGTGCAACAGATCTTGAACACTTGTGCTGCTTTGATCCCTGTAGATCACCAGTGGAATAGCAAAAGAAAAATGTATGATCAAAGTGTGTAAATCGCAGAATCTTGCTGTTTTTAATGTGGTTTTGTCCGTCTACAGATCTGAGGCCAGTCGTCTCGCTGAAGAAAACGTCGTCCTCAGGAAAAAGATCGCAGCGTTGAAGGAAGAGGACTTGAAAGAGGTCCAGGAAGAGTTGGTGTAAGAAACACCTTTTTTATTTAAACATATATTTAATACTGACCTCTGTTCATTTTTGTTTTGTCATGTAAACTGACTTTTTCTTCTAATGTTTTGATTTTAGACAAACACTGGAGCACTTACAAAAAGGGAAGATAACGGCTCAAAAGGCAGAAGAGAATTTCGAGAAACAGGTACTGAAGTGACTATTAAAACAAGAGTGTACAGCCCCGCTAGCAGCTCCGTGAGGCGGTACTTAAGCACAGCAATGACATGCTAACACGCTCACAACAACAGTGATAACATGCTGATGTTAAGCAAGTATAATGTTTACCATCTCAGTTTAGCGTGATACATGCTAACATTTGCTCACTAAGCACTCAATTGGCCTCATTCACAAACAAGTCTGTGCTTAAACCGTGCGTATGAATGTTTTGCGCACAAATCGGGGATTCATTAATATTTTCTTACCTGAATTTGTTCGAACAAATTTAGAATTGCCTCAGACCACGCGTACGCACAAATGATGAAGGCCCAGCCAGCTGTCTTAATGTAAACGCACACCTTTTAACTAAACGTATCTCATATTAATACGGCATTCATTAAAAAAGGCTTTAATAGACAACAGTATTTAAAACCGTTCATTTACTAATGCGTTGGTCAAATGTATTAAGTAACTATGAAATCAATTCCCTTTCATCCTCATCAATTATTGTCATAATTAGAATATAAACTATATATTTCAAAGCTTCTATTGAGGTTTTTGAATAAAGCTTCAAATCTGTTGTCATATTTTATGATGCCTTCACCCTAAAAAAATATATTACCTCTGATGTCATCACTTTCACCCTCATTTATTGGACATATCTGAGTCACTGACAGATCAGGTTGTCCTCCTCCACCTATTTCCTTCTTTTTCTTCTGGTCTGTCATTATTATTTTAACTTTAATATGAAACCATTTCTTTACCTTTACGCCTGTCTATTTAGAATGATTCTGATTCACGAAGACAATTAATTCCTCCTTCATTCAGAAGCCGTTAACAAGATGTATTATCTCTTCTGCAGATGTCAGAGCTGCGTGTGCAGAGCCAACAACTGGAGGATGAGAACGGGCTGCTGTCAGAGAAAAATACCCAAAACATTTCTGACGTGGAGAATCTCCGCCAGCAGCTGGCAGAGCTGATAAAGGAGAACGAGAGGAGGGAGGTGTCCGCCGCTGATGAGAAAAACAAGGTAAACAGAGTTTTATGACCGACTGGTCGTCGTCGTCGTCATGGTGTCGTGTCGGTCGTAGCGGGTAGTTAATCGGTGGCTGTTTTGTGTTAGCTGGCAGCTTGTGTGTCTGCTCTGGAGGCAGAGCTGACCAAAGCTCTGGAGGACGCTGCACAGCTGGAGCAGAGGAATACCCAGCTGTCACTGCAGCTCTCTGGCCTCAGAGAGAAGGTGAGCAGGGACACTCTGATGGGGGCAATAAAGCGTGACACACAGAAAGTGATAAAGCATCAACACCACCTACTCTTACCATGAAATGACTCCGACAATCTAAGTGAATATTTTCACCTTCAATGACAAGTATAAAAGAAAATAAATATTTTCTGTCCTTAAGGTCACTGTGATCTGCTGAGATATTGTGGCGTGGAGCTTTAGCAGTGAAGGTGCACATAAAGGATTGTTTAATTACAACTGTAGTTGTCTTCTGGTTCTCAGGCGGTCAAAGTGGACTCTATGGAGAGTCAGCTCAGCAGCCTGGTAGAGGAGCGGAAGAGCGCGGATAAGGAGACTCAGGGCCTCTGCAGCCAGCTCGCCAAAGCTCATGAGAGGGTAAGAGTCCGCTGTGACCCTCAGAATCATCTCTATCAATCACTTGCTGTTTTATTTCAAAGCATTTTACAGTAGCATCCATAGTAATTAAACAGATTTGTGACTGGTGTACTCCTGGAACAAGTTAAACCAAATCCGTTCCTTTCTCCACTGTAGGTGAAGACAGTGGATGAAACTCTTCAAGCTGTGAACCATCAAAGTGCTCGTCTCAAGTCAGACCAACGTGTTTTGCAGCAGGAGAGGGATTCCCTCAAACGTGAAGTTTCCGTGCTACACAAGCAGCTGCAAAATGTCAACGATAAAGTACGATTATTTTTTTTAATGTTTTTGATTATGTGATGTTTGAAGATGTTCAAATGTGAGACAAGGTAGTAGAATTTTGCACATTTTGTCAGTAGATTTGACCTTTTACTTTTTTGTTCATCACAGAACCACGTTTTGGAGATGGCCTTGCACTCGAGTGGTCTCCAGAGTCAGAGCAAGAAGCTGTACAGAGATAAGATGTCTCGGCTGGTGGACCAGGGGCAGCAGCTGCTGAGGCAGGAAAACGACCGGCTTCAGGCTGAAGTACGCAACGTCAAAGGAGACCTGGTGCAGTCCAGAGAAAAGGTGAGCTGAGGACCAGCTATTTTAGTCTTAGTCTTAGTCTTGTGCGTTACAGTAGCACAATTGTCAGGATTGAGGTGTGAGACAAGAACGGCAGAGACTGACTGAGCACCGCCGCCGTGCGAAAATGATTTTGGTAGTTTTTATGTTTTTAAACATTTTAGTCTTGTTTTTGTTTTTTTCTCGTCAATGATGTTGCATGTTTGATATCGTCACCGTTCGTGTTTAATGACATCGGTGCCTCCTCGTCATCGTCTCGTCTCAGTCATGAAAAAAAAAGGTTGTTGACAAACATATTTCGTCATAGTTTTCGTTAACAAAATTAACACTGCTGAGGACTACAGCAAACTGTTATGAACGTATAATTGTTCCATTTTCTCACTCTGTCACTAATCTATGAGCCCTTTATTTTTATGTGTGCAGGTGCGTCAGCTTGATGCTGCCGTCCTGTCCCTGAAGCAGCACAAACAACAAAGTCCGTCCTCGTCCCTGGTGAAGGCCTTGGAACAGGAGAACTCCTCTCTGAAGCAGGAGCTCGAGGCACAAAAGGAGCTCACCAAGGTAAACTGCATAACCAGACAACCTTTGTTGCTTTTTTTTTCTCAAAACATGTTTGTAATGTGGTTTAAATTCTCATTACATGTGCTTTGTGTGTTTCAGGGCTGTGAAGCAGGACAAGGACTCGCAGAGCTGGAAGGCCTTCAGCAAGAAAATGAAGCACTCAGGGCCCAGATGGCTCGACTCTCCACACAGCTGCTAGAGGTACCAACTTCTCTCTTATTCTTCTACTGCTTTTTAAGGTATTGATTTGTGGTATTTAATTAATGGGTTAATTTAATGGGTATTTAATATATAGAGAGCTTGTGCTTTGTTTTTTTTCTGCTAATGTTGACTATTTCTGGCTGCAACCTTTATACTAGTTATCATAGTTTTTAAATTTAATTATTTTTTATTTTTTATTTAGTCTTTCATTTTGGTTTTCATTTCAGTTTAGTTTTAGGAGTGCATTAGTAGATTTATTTTTATTTTGAGGAATTGACTAGTTTTTAGAGTTGTAACGGTTAATCGATTAGTTGTCAACTATTTAATTAATTAATTATTTTTTCACCATTTCCTGATATTTTATAGACAACGAAATAAACAACTAATCAATTAATCAAGAAAATAATCGACCAGTTAATTGACAATGAAAATAATTGTTAGTTGCAGCCCTAATAGTTTGACTTTAGTTTTTATTTAGTTTTAGTGTTAGCTTTTGGTTTTATTTTAAGTATTATGAGAAAAGCCTCGATTTACAGTAGTTCAAAAGGTAGGATGAAAGAATGTATGACCTCAAATAGGAATACGTGAAGAAGTCGAACAGAACAAGACACAGTGGTATACTAGCAACCACAGTGCAAATAGAGGAAGAAAACAAAACTGATATTACCCACTATTCAATTTTATTTTAGTTTGTGTTGCTTTGTTCATTTTAGTTTTTGAAAACTGATGTTTTTATTTTTATTTTAGTTATTTTTTCACTGCTAGTTTTAGTTTTCGTTAACTATAATACTTACTCTTACTTATTTCTCTACTTTGTCCAGACATTTCAGGCTCAGTTGGTCGGACTCCTGCCTCCATCCCCTCACAGGATGCCCCGGGGACAACATCGTGGTGAAGAGCCAGACAACATGCAGGTACAGTACAACCTGAACCTTCCCTCATAGCAGACTCGGGCAAATACATATATGAAAATACAAAAGCTGCTTGTCTACATTCAATTCTAGTAGGCTTGCAAATTAAATAATCACTCACAGGATGAACAAGTTAATCCTTTTCAAACTACATTTTTCCTGAGTCTGCTTTGAAATTTTACAAAAAACCTGAACAAGCAGATTAGTACCTGAACATTTAGTGCCATTGCATTATTGCACGGTTTGGTTTTTACATTCATCTACTGCCATTTTTCTCTCACTGTCATTATTTTCTTTTGTCACATTACAGCCTTATGGAGGACGGAACCTGCCAATATAAAAATAAATGAATAAACAAATAAATTACTTAATAAATATATAAATATGTCATTAAATGTAGCAAAAATAATACTAAAAATAAATGTAGCCATTAATTAATTGATAAAATGTGACATAAATTGATATTTCTGTTTTAATTTGCTTCTTTATTTTTTTATGTTTGTAGTAATTCCCTTATTTTTTACTCTTCTGTTTAATCTTCCCTTTTCCACATTTATTTATGTATTTTTTTATTAATTTTTTAATTTATTAATTTATTTTTGGAAATATATATATAAGGGGTGAAATGCAAAGGGAAATTGTGCATAATTAAATGAATAAATAAATGCATAAATTAATACATTTAAAAATAAATACATGAATAAATAAAAGGGAACATTAAACAGAAGAGTAAATAAGGGAATTATTACAAATATAAATATAGAAGCAAATTAAAACAAATATCAATTCATGTCACATTTTATCAATTTATGTTTTTTTTAATATTATTTTTGCTACATTTAATGACAATTATTTATTGAGTCATTTATTTGTGATTTTGGCAGGTTCCATCCTCCATAATAGCCATCTGTTGTTAATGGCTATAAGATGGGAATTATGAACTACTATCTCATGTTGGAACTGTTTTGGGATATAATGGGAGTTAAATGTAAACACACTCTCACTTTGGTGTAGGAAGTGAGACCACTCAAATGAATCACTCAATTCAGGTGCTGAAAATGTATTTTACATTTTTCTTTAATTTGGCAGGAAATTCAAAGAAAAGCAATACATCAGTAAAATGTTCAGCATCAAAGTGAATATTAATAATAAGTTGATTTTAAAGTGTCTCAAACACCTGAGCTGAGTGTCATTTAGTTGTGATAATCCTCATTTATTTTTATTTTCCATTATTACCTTTATGTTTGAACGCTGGGTTTGCAGTGCTCCTTGCTTTGGTGCTTGTCACAGATCATCTCCTGCAGCGTCTGTCTGTCTGTCTGTCTGTCTGTCTGTCTTCACCTCCTCACTGTATGTCGTCTGTGTCGTATTTACCTTTTGGGTTCGGTGTTTAGCCTGTGGTGCCTGTCTGTTTCTGATCTCACCGTCTTTATTTAATTTTCCATCTGGGGACTGAAGTCGCTGCAGTGGTGTGATCATGTGTGATCATGTGGGTGTGGTCCTGGTGGCTGTTTTTCCATTTGTCATATTACACAAACCTCCGTCTCACCAACTACATAGACGTAGTTTGTCCAGGTTTATCTGTAAATGGTGTCATCCATAGTAGTATAGTGCACTTTAATAGCATTTGACTTTTTGTTATGTCATTTTTATGTGCAGCATGATATTACTAGTTATCACCAGGTTATCAAAAAAGATTTATTTATTTTTTCTCCATCATTTCACTTAAAACTCTTATGTTAATTTTGCACTTAAAGATACACTTAAAATTATATAACACTTCATTTTTCAAGTATTTAATTCACACAGGAGTTTACGGAAATAGGCTATACCTTGTGGTTATCTCATATAGACTATTTATTTATTGAACTACCAGGAAACCTGCTATATTGTGATGGATATTGCTATCGAGATATGAAATGACTTCTATCATGATAGAAGATTTTGGCCTTATCGCCCAGCGGCCATAAAAACCAGTGTGAAGGCGTGTTAACTGAGCCCTGTGTAGGTGTTTAGGTTTAGAGTAGAGGGTGGAGCCGTGGTGAAGTGTACCTGCCTTCTCTCTCCAGGGGGCGATGCCGGAGCAGCGGGCGGCTCACGCAGACAGCTACCGGCGGATCGGTGGATTGTAACGCCAGCGTCTTTCCCTGCTCTTCACTTTTTAGCCTCTGCTCTTCTTTCCTCCGTCCTGCTCTTCTTCTGGAGCCTAAATCTGACTGTGACGCATGGCGCCGTCCTTTCTGCATCCTTATAGGAGATTGTGAACAAATGTGGTGCCTGGTTCAAAAGGCATGAATGTGTAATTGTATTTCCCTGCTGCTAGGTGGCAGGAAAACACAGAAAAGGCTCCTGAGGTTTTTCCCAATGGGATTTTGATCAAAATTGACATTGAAATTGTAAAGTTTCACATGTCCAATTTAACACCTACAAACACAGAGTTGTTTCTTGACAGACTTTTATAATCCTTTTGTGCATTAAAAATAGTTTGAATACAGGGAATCTTTTTAACGCCGGGTGTATTTTCTGGGAATGATCTGTTATTGTTATCATTGTTTGAGACAGGGTATATATATATATATATATATATATATGTATGTATATATATATATATATATATATATATATATATATACATCCTCAGAGGCTGAATCTTGTGCGACAGCTTGCCTTATGATCATCGGGGAGTGTTAAGTTGAGGCAAGGTCACTGCCTAACAGCCTTCTGAGCCTTTTCCAACAATCAAGCAGCCTGTAATTGTCAGGTGACATTACTGTCTGTGTCCAGTATGAGATTTCTTAACGACGGTACTGAGTTTTCACTGTTTGTCTTCTGTTGTTTATGCCTGTATTTCTTATTTGACACTACACATAGTTGAATGTTTCTTCAAGCTACCTGTTATGTTGTGTTTGTGTGTGTTGCTGTTTCTGTTGCTGCTGCTGCTGCACAACCAAAGTGAATCGCATCTTTCTGGGTTATGTTTAACTGTTCAAACACGTCACACAACTTTGAATGTTTATCTGGTATTTATTATTAGAAAACCAAATCATTGTTTGTCCCCAGTAGTGATCTATTATCTGTGTCTTTTTTGAGTATTTCTTTATTTTTGCACCAAATATATTATATTTGTTTTATTATTTTGTTATTTATTTGATTAGAAATCATGTTAGGATTTTATTTATTTATGCATTAAATTATTTTTGTAGAGGTATCTGGAATACATGGCATAATTTTATACCTATTTATATTTTATTTATTTTTTTCTAGTGCGTTGTCCTCTCCTTTTTAGAAATGTACCAGAAATGATTTAATGCTGAAATGAAGATAAAATAAAGCTTCTAGCTCATTAGACTGTGGTCTGAATGTGATTTTTCTCAGTTTACACCAGCTCAAAAGGAATGAAAATTAAAATGTCATCATCACATTTGCAGCAGTTTGTTGACATCCCTCACTGTCTTCTCCCCAGGATGAAAGGGAAAGGAAGATGAAGAATATGGAGGAGCGAATGAGGGAAATTGAGCTGTCGCTGCGTAACGTCAAACTGCTGCTCAAAGAGAAGGTCGCTCAGCTGAAAGACCAGGTCAGTTCAAAAAACTCAAAACATTTTGGTCATGGATGTGTGATACTTTAATAAGGACCCATAACAAACATGAACTCAATAAATAGTTCCATCTATTAAAACTGCATAGGTGGTATTGGTTGTTTTGACTGGATTCGCCCAGGAGCCCAATACATAGGTATAAAAAAGTTTGGTTTAAAAAGCACTAATTAAAACAGAAACTGAAAACAATGATATGAAGTCATTAAGAACAAATTGATTGACAAAGTCATGAAAAATTGTAATGATGAATGAATAAAGCACCTGTGACATGACAAAAAGTAGACCTCTGGGGTCTGCGGGGACCCCAGGTGGTAATATTATGGTTAAATATAGTTATTAAAGAAATGTTAGCAAGATACTGTATGTACTGAGTGGGACATTTTATAATATTTTATTATTATTATATAAAATAAACCATGTAACGATAGTTTCTAAATTACTGCAGACATATAGATTGGAAGGCAATCCAGGCACTTCAAAATATTAAAACAAGTGGCAAACGAGGAAGAAAATATATTAAAAAGCGGTATAAAATATGAATATAAAAATATTTATTATAGTGGCTAAATAATTAATAAAGCCAACATGTTTCGACCACTGTAGGTCTTTGTCAGGGCAGACATACTGTATCTTTGGCCTTTCTGTGCTGCAGTTTCTTTGCGGCCAACATACAGTATGCGTCAATGGCCGGACAATTTTTTTATACGGGCTCTTGTAGCCTACATCGAATGAGATTAACTATGGTATTATCATCTACTTTCTCTTGATTTTTCTAGCTGCACAAGAACGGCAAATCAGACGTGTTGATCACAGGCCTGTATGAGGAGAACAACCAGCTGCTGATAGCTCTGGAGGCGACTGAGCAGCGGAAGAAAATCGCAGAAAAGAAGAATTACCTACTGGAAGAGAAGATCTCCAGCATGAACAAGATAGTGCGTGACCTAAACCCCTCGGCCCTTCCCGCACTGCCATACCACTATAAATGTACATAATATATCAACTAAAACACCTACAGATACTCTGGACATTAACCTGCCATGCCAAATGCGTGTCTAAAGTCAACCGTAAAGTGCACTGTTTATTTACACAAAGGTCTTTTAAAATGTGCTTTTCATTGCTTGAACCGTTATGCAATAGATGCAGCCAAATGCACAAGAAAAGGCCTTTCTGTTGCATGTCCTCTGGCGTGTTTTATCTAATATTACACTGTTTAATATGCAGTATTTTTATTATTTTTTCTAAGCTTATGTTGGACCTATGAAGAACCAAATGTGAGGTTTGACGGTAAAGAAAACGAGCTATTTTACAGTAATTTATCATGTTTAAATATGTTTTTAAAGCAGTAACTGTTACTAGTAAATGAGTAAATATTTTACCATGACACTATATTTCTCTTTTGAGAAAGAAAAGCAATACCTAAGTGCACTTTTTTTATACAAGTGTTCTTTTGTCTATGTTGTCAGAGAGATTAATTGTGTTAATCTGTCTCGCCTTTGCTCCTGGAGCTCTTATGTAAAGATGCAACAAACCTGTCAGTAGTAAAATCATGTCAACAGAACAGTCAAATAATGTCGTGACCTTTTCAATGTGTTTGTTTTCATGTAACTCTACCTGAAGTCACACAAGTGAATGTCCAGTGGCAACACGCGCTATTTAATTAAAATCCTATGAACTGTTGCAATATGTAAAGTTTCCTATGTAAAGCTGTGCCATTATGAATGTTTTAGACTCAAATGAAGGATCTTATTGTCTTTATAATGAAGCACTAAAGATGAAAACACAGTCATGTGTTGTGTTGCAGGTATAAATAAAATACATGAATCATGTCTGCTTTGATTTCCTTCTGGATTAATTTTTGTTGTTTCCATTTTCTCTTACTTTATTTATTATAATTTTTTTAAATATAATTTATAATGTGTATTTACAGCTATAGTTACTATTTTGTTACTACATTTCAGAAGTAGAAATTGTACTTTTTACTACATTACATTTGCTTTTTACACCCAGCTCCAACTTGATCATCTACAACATTAAAGTTCTGTTTACATTTAAATACTTGAACAATAATGATGTAAAAATATTTATTATTGCCAATATTTCTATTTTATGTTACTTTATACTTCTGCTCCACTACATTTCAAAAGTAAAGATTTTACTTTTTATTCCACTACATTTTTCACTGTATTATTTAAGTACCATCCACAACGTTAAAGTTCTGTTTACATTAACAAAAATTATAAATGACAAAAAAAAAGAATATATATATATATATATATATATATATATATATATATATTATATATATATATATATATATATATATTATATATATATATATATTATATATATATATAATAAATGCATGAACAATTATGATGTAAATATGTGTAATGATGTAAAAAAATAATTTACATCAATAACAATAAATAAATACAATACAAAAACACAGTACTATATATGTATATATATATTGATGCTTCTATTAGATTCTGTTTCAAATATTTATGTTCTTTTACTTATGTGACATTTTCAGGATTCAGGATTTTTACTCATTAACTTTTTTTTCAGTGTGGTATTACCACTTTTGCTCAGAGGGTCAATTTCTAAGAAGGAATGAATTTAGAGTCAAAACATATGAACATATGTGTCACTTTAAAATATATAGTATAAGTAGAATTAAGTATATTTTTCAATGTGATATTGCCAATTTGACTACTTTTTTCACTTTTGCAAAACTATTTATCTTTTAAGTGCAAAGGTTGGATCTCATATTCTCATTTTAGAGTTAAAACACATGAACATATGTGTCACTTTATGTGTCATGTCTATGAATGAGCTCAGTTGTCAGCAGTATATCAGTGTGTGAGCTCGGTGGGCAGGACCAGAGGACTGTTCACAGTAACCGATCCCAGAGACAGAGAGGAGGACCAGCGGTGGGAGTGGAGCTCAGCTCAGAGTTACTGGACCTCTGGAGGAAAACACTCATCCAGTAGAGCAGCTCAGGTTAGCTGCTGGCTAACTTAGCTGCTGGTTAATCTAACGCTGTAAAACATGTTCACCTCTCCGCGGGTCGGTTCCAGAGAGAGATGACTGATGACTGATGACGGTAGTTGTTGATGTTTCCACCGAGCAGCCTTGAGTTGAGTTATGCTCTCACGAAAGAAAAGTAAAAACGAAGCGTCGAAACCAGCCGAGGTCCACGGGAAGTATGTGAAGAAGGAAACGTCTCCGCTCCTCAGAAGTAAGAGCAACAAGTCAGCCTAGAGTTAGCCTGCGAGCTCAGAGCTCAGAGTTAGCATCAGTTAGCTCAGAGTTAGCATCAGTTAGCTCAGGGTTAGCATCAGTTAGCCAAGTTAGCTCAGAGTTAGCCAAGTTAGCTCAGAGTTAGCATCAGTTAGCCAAGTTAGCTCAGAGTTAGCCAAGTTAGCTCAGAGTTAGCCAAGTTAGCTCAGAGTTAGCATCAGTTAGCCAAGTTAGCTCAGAGTTAGCCAAGTTAGCTCAGAGTTAGCCAAGTTAGCTCAGAGTTAGCCAAGTTAGCTCAGAGTTAGCCAAGTTAGCTCAGAGTTAGCATCAGTTAGCTCAGGGTTAGCATCAGTTAGCCAAGTTAGCTCAGAGTTAGCATCAGTTAGCTCAGAGTTAGCATCAGTTAGCCAAGTTAGCTCAGAGTTAGCATCAGTTAGCCAAGTTAGCTCAGAGTTAGCCAAGTTAGCTCAGAGTTAGCTCAAAGTTAGCATCAGTTAACATCAGTTAGCCTGCTAGCTCAGAGTTAGCATCAGTTAGCCTTAACTTTACAGTAACTTTACTGCCAATAAGTAGCATGTTATTAATAACAAACAGGCTGGAGTGAATGTGTGGAAACATAATAACACTTTAATGTGTTTAATAATCTTGTAAACAACTTTTTAATCGCGTTTTTGTACACTGTAAACAAATGCTCATCAAATCATCATCATCTAGCTGCATTAACGTCAGCTGAAGTGTCAGAGGAGAGTTGAGAGTTAACAGTCACTACTCACACTGACAGCAAGAATACAAAACTACTAACTGAAAGAAGTATTTGGCTTCTTATTTACTTTATTTGTAACTGTTTCCTGACGCTATACTGAGCGGAGTGGTTCACTAAAAGTCAGATTTGTTGCTAGTTATCTTATATTCGTCCACTGGTAGTAGTTAAATGAATGTTGTCATCTGTTGCTGACTTGTTAAATTGTCCTCTGATGTTAAATAGACTGTAACTAAAGAAAAAGTGCCTTTTAACTGACATGTAATTTATGTTATATCGTTAGTGGCTTACCCATTAGTATTAGTACTTTGTACTTCTAAGCAGTGGTGGAAAGTTCTTATGCAGACATAGCATGCTTTTTATCTGTTCAAAATGTACCTTAAAGGGAGATTTGTCAAGTATTTAATACTCTTATTAACATGAGAGTGGGCAAATATGTTTGTTTTATGCAAAAGTGTGTATATATTTATTATTGGAAATTAATTAACAACACAAACAATGACGAATATTGTCCAGAAACCCTCACAGGTACTGCATTTAGCATAATAAATATGCTCAAATCATAACATGTCAAACTGCAGCCCAACAGGCAACAACAGCTGTCAGTGTGTCAGTGTGCTGACTTGACTATGACTTGCCCCAAACTGCATGTGATTATCATAAAGTGGGCATGTCTGTAAAGGGGAGACTATTTTCATTCACATATCTTGAGGTCAGAGGTCAAGGGACCCCTTTGAAAATGGCCATGTCAGTTTTTCCTCACCAAAATTTGGCGCAAGTTTGGAGCGTAATTTATCCTCTTTCGCGACACAATAGTATAACATGGTTGGTACCAATGGATTCCTTAGGTTTTGTAGTTTCATATGACACCAGTATCGTCACTTTAGCTCTAATACTAGCTTTAAAACTGTGCCCGCTACAACCTAAAAAATACAAGTTGCTTTAATGTGTGAAAGAAAGTAGTGGTGTTAAAACAAATTTGCATTAGCGCATTATTTTCATGTTAACTTTGACATCCCTATTATATAGACGTTTTAATATTGTTCAAGTTGGAGCTAATTTTAATTACTTTATCGTATGTACTGTTGAGTAGTTAAACCTTCACTATAACAATAAATTATATTATATTACATCGTTTATTTTATATGTTAAAATTTTATGTGCAAGTACCTTCAAACTGTAAATACACTTATTCAAGTACTAACTTGTATCTTACATTCCTTCACAGCCTATTGGAACTCCTACTGTGTTATTGTATTGACTGATATTGATGTTTACCTTGTTTACCTGGTTACAGATCTTATGCCCTCATTCATCCGTCATGGACCCACTATTCCACGACGCACAGAGGTCCCTCTGCCAGATATGGGGCCCTCTGCCTACCCTGTGGCGCCCACCCGGGAGCCTGTGGTGTCCCGCAACAAGAGTTTTCTCCGCGCCCCCGTGCAGAGGCCTCCTCACGAGGTGGCCCGCAGAGAGAGCCACCGAATGTCAGCACCTCCATACCTGCCTCGCAGTCTGGGAGACCTGCCCCACGAGTACGGCGGCTCCTCACAGTCCTTCCTCACAGACGTGAGCCCCATGTCTGAGAACGGAGACGCTGCCCGGTATTACTACCCCTCTGAACCTTACTTTGACAACCAGCAGCAGCAGCAGCAGCAGCAGCAGCAGCAGCAGCAGCAGCAGCACCAACAACACCAACAACACCAACAACACCAACAACACCAACAACACCAACAACAACACCAGCAGCAGCAGCAGCAGCAGCAGCAGCAGCAGCAGCAGCAGCGCCAGCCCAGGAGGGTCCCGGACCGCTTTCCTGAGGACTATAGATACTATGAGCACAATGAACACAACTTCCAAAGAGTTCCACGACAACACACTCCCCCAGCTCCAAGCAGACCCCCTTCAGGTAAACATGAAATGTGTTTTGACACTCACGTTTTACAGCATTGGTTTAGATATTTCTTATTTTATAGGAAAGTAAACAAGGGGCATTGACAAGAAAATTAAAGCAAAGAAAGAGCTCAAAATGTGACAAAAATCAGGAATTGCATTCTTGACTGTACACGTGGTTTTGGAAAGAACATGGCAGGCAGTCATAGTCTCTTGAGGGACTTAAACAGCATGGCTTTTTTTGCCAAGTTCTGAGACATGAAAGTGGAGCAGTCGTGTTTGAGGATGAGTGAAATCACACCAGCAAATCTGAAACTTTTCAGATGTGTCTTTTGGGCAAAATGTCGAGAAAACATTGCCAACTTTGGGCTTCCAAGAAAACGTTAGAAGCTGTATGATTGCTGTTTTGAAATGTCAAAGTATTATGGATTGGTTTTGGACCATACATAGGCCACTGTGAAAGGAATGCAAGCCCTTTGGTTGTCACTGAAGAGCTCAAAAGAGCAATTACATTTTTCCTGAGGGATTAAATATTTTTTAAATGACTGCTCTACATTGTAAACATTAGTATGATGCAAGTGTGTAATTTCCATGAGATTAAATATTTAAGGGGTCGCAGGAATTTTCCAACCCGACTCCAAACGATAGAGAACCTTTTATTATGTGGCTGACTTGTCAGCGTTGTGTATATGGTTTAGTATTATGTCAGGCCCGCCTATCGCATATCACAGAGCCTTGTTTGGAGTGAAGTTAAACAAGCATTAGGGGCTCTGCATTTTTCACCTCTATGTTTGCTGAATCTCTCTGTCAGCAAACTAGCAATTTGCAGACCGCCCCCAGTCAAATGTCTGCTTCAGACTGCTGACTTATGAATCATCTGTGTACGTAGGTACTGTTTGCTTTATAGTTAGACTGCACATGTAAGGTTAATGCCCTGAGTGGTAAGCAGAGTTGTTTTGAAGGAGTCACAATCAGCTGGCGGTTCCTTTTTTAACAGGAACGGCACTGTAAAAATTTCAATTTTCACAAAAAATGGCACAAGGGAAGTAAGATGCGGTTTGAAATTATACCATATATTGTTGTAGGGCTGAACAATTTAGAAAAAATATGTAATTGCGATTATTTTGGCTGATATTGCAATTGCGAAATTAGAGGAAACAATAATTTTTACATCATTATTCTCATTTTCATTGAAAAACATGATTTTTGAAGGGATCTGTAGCAAACAAAAATATTTTCTCATGTCTGTAAAATATGATGTGTTGGCCAGGAAATCTCTGCCGAATGACACGATTTAATTTAAAATGTTATTTGACACACATTTCGCCTTTAACAAATATTGCGCTTCCTATATTGCGATTGCGATAAAATTGTGCAGCCCTAATTTGTTGGGCTTTTTATATTTATTTTTCAATTAGAAAATCTGGCAATTTACTAGTGTTTATTTCGAGTAGAAATGGGGGAACATTGGCTGATAATCAATGTAAAAAATATTGGTAAAACTGTATTATTAACACCATTTGACAATGTGTAGTTTTACCATTTGATGGTCTTTTTTTATTGATCACACATAATCACCCTGATCATTTATCACATATGATTAGCATCTCATTTGTCTTCTCTTCCTCATTTTCCTTTTACTTTCTATTACCGGAAACATTTTTAAAAAATGTGCTCATTGCAAAAGTACACTAGTTTCTGGAAACAGCAGAAATGACTTCAACTTTTGGATGCAGGGAAACCAAACATTTTACACTGATCTGGTCCTGTCTTCAGAAAAACAAATCTGGGTATTTTCCAGGAAAACGAGTTGGTTCAGATTTAGAATCAGTGAACCATATTAAGAATATTTTATTGTCAAATCTGTTGTTGGTGATTCATACTTTTGGTATTCTCTGACTCTATTTCTATGAGGTGACCTACTTAATTTCTTTAGTACCACTACTGCATCACCAGTTGTACATATCTACTACTCTTGACTGTGTCCCGTGAAATTCCTGTAATGCATTGAGCTTTAGGTCTGCAGTGAGCGTGGCTCTCTGCCATTTTTCTGAGGAAAAGGGCAGAGATGATGATGATGAGGTGGAGGAGGAAGAGGAGGAGTGCATTTCTGCGGAGCGCTCGCACATTCCGTCCCTTCACTCGGCAGCTGGCAAAGAGCTCCGGCTCTGCTGCTGTCACTCTCGTGCAGAATTTATCAGATTGTAGCCGCCATTTTACTCAGATACTTCATTTCGCCGCACATTCTGCAGTGTTTTCAACCCTTTCTG
Organism: Sebastes fasciatus; assembly: GCF_043250625.1. Taxonomy (NCBI): domain Eukaryota; kingdom Metazoa; phylum Chordata; class Actinopteri; order Perciformes; family Sebastidae; genus Sebastes; species Sebastes fasciatus. Next base: position 7,339,068 of record NC_133809.1, on the reverse strand, counting down.
GATTCCTACCAGAGTCGTGATTGCTCTCACTCATCCACACAGCTGTTGGCTCAACATTCCTCGCTGACATAATTCACCAATAAAAGTACAGGACCTGTTGAATGAACGCACTGTGCTGGCTGCTCTTACGGGGAGTGTTTGGGAGTTCAGTGGTTTGTTCTCTTCCGGTGAAAGCTCCAGTGTGTGTGTGTGTCTGGCCATGCAGATATCTCTGCCTTCCTGTCCAAACCTAACAACACTCCCATTTCCTACCATTCATCAAATGATGTCGGTCAGAATAAGATGCTCCGTCACAACAGAGTCAAAGAGATCAAGCACTCCCATCCACAATCACTTCAATACTTGAAGTAGTGATTGCATTCCTCTCTTGTCCTGATCTATGTTCAGTCACATCCGAATGACCTTTTGTAAATGCTCTCCTTTAAACGACATTTTCCCACACATGCTGTTTTTAAGAAAATTCCCCACATATTTTTTCTTTCCCAGCGGCGCTGTTAGCTGGCAGCTGCTCCGCTGCTGTATGTTTGGTCCGACATCTCTCCCTCTCCCTCTAGGTTTCTAAAAAGAAATGTTTGTTTTCCTCAGGCATAGGTCGAATACAGGCCAAGTCCCTCGGGAACCTCTCCAATCTAACGGGAGAGGACATCCCCCTTCCGGGCGGCTGGACCGTTGACTGGACCATCCGTGGCAGGAAGTACTACATCGACCACAACACGAACACTACACACTGGAGCCACCCTCTGGAGAGGGAGGGGCTCCCTCCGGGCTGGGAGAAAGTGGAGTCGGCTGAGTTTGGGGTCTACTACGTGGATCACATCAACAAGAGGGCGCAGTATCGACACCCCTGTGCTCCGAGGTACGTCATCAGAGTGGAAAGAGAAAGCTGTTGTGTTTTTATAAAGCTGCATTTTTCTCACTTCCATTTATTTTGATGTCCTTTGATCCCTTCCTCACAGCCCTTAATGCTCACTGGGTGACCGGGATTATCAGCACAGTCTTTTGAGTTGTGGTTTCACGATCAGGTATAAATACTATATGAACTCTGTCTGTTCCAGTGTGCCCCGCTATGATCAGCCTCCACCGTTACCACCTCCTGTGACCTATCAGCCGCGTCCCGTAGATAGGAACCAGCCCGTGCTGGTGCCAGCTAACCCGTACCACACAGCGGAGATCCCAGACTGGCTGCAGGTGTACGCCCGCGCCCCTCTCAAGTGAGTATTTCCTTAGTTATTCATCATCACTGATTTATCATTTGGTCGATAAAATGGTGAAAAATTCCCACTACAATTTCCTGAAGGCCAACATTAGGTCTTTAAGTTGCTTGTTTTGACAGTAACTCTTGACTGTTTTCGACAATTATTAAACATTTTAAGCTTCACAAAGGTTATATTTATGAGGCCTGTAATTCATACAATAGGCCTTTTTTCACAGCAGACATTTTGACTTGTCATAGAAAAACACAGGTGTTACTAATAACATTAACAATGGCTCCGTTATAGTCACGTGTCCCAGTATGCCATGACAGAGTGACAGTGAGCCAGCAGCATGCACAATACCAGCACTGAAACTGAAGCATTAGTTTTATTATTTACAACTGTGCTTTTATTACTGTGACACCATAAAAACAGTCACTTTGCCCTATACTGTAGTCATGGCAAGCACTACTAGAGACCATCTTGCGATGGGATCACACCAGCTGTGACGCCAAATCGGGCCAGGGATGTAAAGTGTTGGAGGGGCAATGGTCCCTTCCCCAATGCCTGCTTCCAGCGCTCTTGCTCGGACCACACCCATCTTCAAACTCTGCCTTCATTTTGATCTTAACTTCACACCTGTAAAGTTTCGTGACTGCATCTTGAACGGCTGTGACGCTATCGCAGTGACAAAATCTGTCAACAGACTATAAATATAAACCCCTGGCAAAGTATTCTAAACCTCTTCTGTGGAAGTTCCTGCTAAAGTAGGTGTCTCCAGTAATACATTTTAACATGATGAGTCACACGCAGACTCACAAGGTGAAAACATTACCAGCCGCTTACTGTCACATCTGATAAATACACCAGGTATGAGTAACAAACAGTACCCATTGGAGTTTTCATTTTTGGCAAATGCAGGTTTGTTTCTCTCCCAAATGCAAAGCACACTGTGTGTATTCTTAGTCCTTAAACATGTGTTGAATGCATTTCCTACTTCGTAAAACATTTGCAAAATCTTCATTTTTATTGTTGGGAACCTGCTTCCTTCTTTTCCTCCTATTTATTGGAATCTTTCTACCTTTGCCACCAAATTTTGATATGCGTTACCACCTCCTGAAGTCAGTTGAAATGTGTTTTATGGCGTGTGGCAGCATCCTTTTGTTGGTTTTAGGAGTACTACTAGACCGATGTATTGGCCAATATTAACTTATTGCAGAAATATTATGTCATCTAATGAATTAACAAGAAATTGAATAGAAGTCTATGAGAATATGACCCTACTTCTCACTTGAACATTGTAAACATGAGTTTATGGTCTCAATCACTAGTTTCAAGTCTTCTTCAATACAGCATGATGTTCATTCAGTAAATTATGGTCCCATTTAGAGTCAAATAGACCATAAAGCAGGGGATGCTTTAGGGCGCGGCTACCTTGTGATTGACAGGTCGCTACCACGGCGTCGTCCGGTCTGGTCGTAGTTGTCTGTGTTTTAAAATTTGAACCCTTTGACCGTGTGTTTTAATCCATGAAAGTTTATTTTAACATTTTGGTCGCCTAAAAATGTCAGTGTTTGGTTGAACTTAGCTCCACCCTCTTGTGTCAAACTTGAAGCTTCAAAACAACAGTCCACAAACCAGTGGGTGACGTGACAGTGACTACGTCCACTTCTTATATAGTCTATGGTCACAATGGAGAAAAAAAACGAATCTAGGATCCGCATCAAGTGTTTAAAAATATAATTTTTTAAACTACCAAAAATCGACATCAGTCGCGCTATAGTTGGTAGAATGAGAAGTATAAATAATAAAGGCCACCGTTGTCATGCAACACTTCACAAAGTACCATACATATCTTCCCTTTTACATCAGGTATGACCACATCTTGAAGTGGGAGTTGTTCCAGCTGGCAGACTTGGACACATATCAGGGCATGCTGAAGCTGCTCTTCATGAAGGAGTTGGAACACATCGTCAAATCCTACGAGGCGTACCGGCAGGCGCTGCTGATGGAGGTGGAGGCTCGCAAACAGCGGCAGCAGTGGTACGCCCAGCAGCCCAACAAGAACTTCATTGGGAACATGTGATGTGTGTGTGTGCAGCGGGGACGTCTCGCTGCCACACCTCTCTGAGGTTTCCACAGTTTGGGAGCGGTCAGGGTTTCCTTTGAAATCATGATGGACTCTTAATTGCCTCTTTACCAAACACATCTGTGCCTTCGCTTGATCCAAATATATCAGCCAGGAAGTCAAGACGCACATTGGCGGAGGGGCCCAGTCACCCCCTCCCCCCATGTGACACTCAATTTATGAATGACCATGTGACTGAAAAACACTCCAATGAAGAAGAAGAATAATGTGCTACATCTGGGGAGACTGCTTGCGGTGCCGTTTACAGCCACTGCCCTAAAAAACTGAATTGCTGTATGGATTTCTGTTTTTACGACTGAGGAGAACGGAGTCTGAGAAACTACGGATATTTGTTCAAAAACATCCTGAGATTGTGCCTTTTTAATAAAATAAAACGCAGCAGTTTTTTATACACCGGTCATTTTTTTCCCGTGGGAGGAAATGACAGGCAGCTTCTTCTAATTTGTTTCTATATGAAATACTTTTTTTCCTTTTGCTTTGATACCCTCATAAACTGAAACCGCACTCTTTTACATTAAACAAAAAGTGTGCATTTTTCTCTTTTTTTTTATGACATATCCTTTATAAGACAATCCACCAAAACTTTCACAGATATTTAAGTTTTGTTATGAAACACGTCTTTATTTAAAGACCTTTTTGTTGGATGAAGCATCACATTTGATGTTTGAGCATCTCGTGGCTCTTGGCATTACTGTAAGTCAGGAATATTCTTGTGTGTATAATGAAACATAAATAAGCTACTGGAACTTTATAAAACACTTCAGAAGACACACTAAGTTTGCCAAACAAGTGCAATTGAACTTCTCCTTGTTTCGTACTTTTGGGATATTTCTTGCCTTGGTAATGCCTTATTTTTATGGACTGACACGTCTCTTCTGTGGAAGAAGTGCAGGTTCCTGGAAGCAAATTCTATTGATCGCTAATCAATCAGCCTAAGCCATCTTAAGATACTCAGAAATGTTTTTATGCTGGAGGTTTTGGTGCTAGCTTCCAATCAATTCACTCACTAAGGTGAAAAACATGTTTTTTTTTTACATTATTGCTTTACTTAAATCTATTTTCACAGTAAAATAAAGAAATAAAAGTGTTTAATGGGACCTGTTTATGAGAGTGATCACAAATCCAAACATTTCTGAATGTCCTAAAAGGCTGTCTGATGAGGTAACGGTGGAATAGGTTTGTAGAGAACCTCTCTTCACTATGCAAGAAGGTCTCATTATCACATCTTTTCAGAACGGTGTCATCAGTTTGTACATATCTGATTTTATGGATTGCAAATACAGGATATAAGCAATAAAGTCTGCAGTGAAGAAAAATACACTTGTTGTTGCCTCTTGCTGTCTGTTCACTTTCACACTGAGCCTCAAACAGACAATGTTGAGACTTTTCTATTGTGAAACTGAAAAATATTGTTTGAAAACACTTTAGCTACGGAAGAGTATTGGTGCTCGGCAAGGGAAAATAATGAGAGGGGGAAGATTTGTTTTTTTAGTTCGCATTTCGAGAAAGGAAGCCAGGCATAAGAGAAAATAAATCAGAGGACGATTTTTTGCATTTCGAGAATAAGGTAAAAATGTTGAGAATAAAATCGAAACATTTTTTGAGAATAACGTCAAAAAAATAACGAGAATAATGGAAGAACTGTTGAGAATAAAATCGAAATGACGAGAATAAAGCTGAAAAAATGTCCAGAATAAAGCCGAAAAAATTTCAAGAATAATGTCGTAAAAAATGTCCAGAATAAAGTCGATAAAATGTTAAAGTAAAATCAATAAAATGTTGAAATTATAGTTGAAATATCATCTCGAGAATAAAGATGAAATGTAGAGAACAAACGTCTAACTTTTGAGAATAAATCAAACCACTAGCGTTAGAGCATAAACTGAAATTTCAACTTTATTCTCAACATTTCAACTTTATTCTCAAAATGCAACCTAAATAAAAAAATCTTCCTCCTCTCATTTTTTGTCCTTATGCCTGCCCCTTATACTCTTCCATATAAATCTCACCGTAAGTTTTATTTCTTATGTGGAAAAAACATATCAGACAAGTATTTTTATGTCTTAAAAGAAATAACTCAAGTCTAGTTTTCATTAATTTGGTCCAACTTTATTAGTTATTTCCTTGTAACTGAAACTTTGCAATGCGTGTGTGCGGAAACTTAGCAGTGTTGACTTTGTTCATTTGACCTTTCAGGACACTGAGGCTCCCACGATATCCGGAGATGATTTAAGTGTCCACGGGGGCGTCTTCAGGAATGAATTGTTAAATAATATGTTATGATTTTCTCTTTTTCTTTTAACAGATAAAACCTTCAATGTGTAAACGCAACAGAATGTAAACAAATGCTACTTTTCTGACTCATGAATGAACAAACGCGGCCATGAAGAAATGGGATTTCAAAACCTTAAACTGGATTTAGTCGGTTCTTTGTGTGTGTGTGTGAAGGCCTCACTGATGTTGATTATACATTGTGGAAGACTCAAGAAGCCACTTCTGCTGCAGTGCCTTTAAATTTCCAACCCTTGAGGTCAAACCTCAGTATAAACTTGCTAAATATGCATGACAGTGTTCCTGTACTGTTGGTGAGCAGACAGGAAAAAAAACCATCTGAATGCTGCAGCTGAATGTGATGCTTTTACAGAATGATTCTGGGTTATTCAATGAGCTAAAAACAATAACGACAGTTATACAAATGTACGGTAACAGTCTACGAAGCCAAAAACACCAAAAAAGTGCCGTCACCGATACAAGCCGTTTGTTTACAAAGCTGTTTTGGAAAAAAAAAAAAGAAAAGTCGGGGCCTGGCTTCTTTCACTGTACAACAGTTTTTCACAGATGATTCAACTTAAGTGTGTGAAGATGATGAAAGAGATGTGGAATGAGGATCCTTTTTTTTTTTTTTTCACAAAGCGAGGCCTGTCGCCACGCCTAATAACAACTAGCTTTGATTCCTCAGTGGCCACAGAATAGCTACATTCCTCGGATTTGCTCGAACATTCAGGGAGAAACACAACAATGGTTTCGCCCACCACCTCTACATCACAATGAAAACGCTCTTTCCCCTCAACCTCAAAAGACCAAACGCACATATATATAGAGGATCACTGCGTAATTACAAAACTGCAAAGCAGACTACAAAGTGAGAGATAAATGTCAGCTATGTTGTGTAAACTTTGAACTATTCTGTCTGTCTGTGAAAGTAAATGCCAGCACAAAGCAACTCCCTGATGCAGAAATCAACAAACTGTATAATAAATGTGCCATCGAGTGTCAGCATGTAGCCAGTAGATGTGAAATCATTTTTTTTTTTTTTTACATGTTATGGCACAATACCACTTTGTCACAACCATTTAAAACTTGATAAAGTATACCTGGTCTTAGAGCTTAAAGATGACAGACATTAACCACTTAACCATGCTGATGATGCTTGTAACGCTTCATTATTTAACATACAGTACATATTTTGGCTTTCAAACATCGCAGATCATAGATATTGTTTCTTATAAACAGCACTAAACTTCAAAGAACGGAACAATCGTCACAAATGGGGGTTTCACAGATTTGGCTATACTTTGAAAAATTATCGTCGGTGGAAAAACGATGGAGAAAAAGCGAACCCGTCTGATGTGAAATCAGCAGCTGAGTGGAGGTTGGATATGCCGAAGGTCTCCTCTAGGAGAACCTGCAGTATCTGTACATGTGATGTTTGATCACAGACAGAAAAGTGAGACGATGATAAATGACATCCATCGCTTGAAAACAGATGCTCTGACACTGCCTATACATGAACATTATACAATCCGTTATAAGGTTTAAAGTAGTGGATGTATTGGTGGGCAGCACCAGCCAATAACAGAATAAAAGAGTGCCTGATGGGTGAGGATGTCCCTCCTCCTCCTCCTCCTCCTCCTGTCCATCAACAGGAAGTCCCTGCTGTCTCATCTAATCAGTCCCTCTTCTTGTCCTGCTCCTCCGCGACCTCCTCCACCTGAGGCCCGCCGGGGAAGGCGTGGTGGTACAGGTGCCTGTGATTGGCTGCTACATTGTACAGCTTGTAGAGAGCCTGCGGAGACGAGACGAGAGAGGTGGTGGTTACTGGCAGAGGAGTTAACTCCCCGAGGTCGCTTAAAGGGATAGTTTGGCTGTTTTGAAGTGGGGTTGTAGGAGGTACTTATCCATAGTCAGTGTATTACCGACCGTAGATGGCGGTCGGAGTACCAGCACGGGAGCAAAGCAATGTACTGCTGTGGACGGGGGCAGCAGCAAAATGTATTTTAGCCACCAAAAAAAAGGCTCAAAAACGACGGAAAAACTGAAGCCGTTATATCCATCTATGCTCTCTTCAAAGCCACCAGACTCCATTCACAAAAACAGTAATTTCACCTCAGAACACGGGAGTTGCTGGTCTACCGCTGCCTCAGTCGGTTAGTTTGTTTGTGTTATTGTGTGACTTTGATGAATCAGAACAAAACCTTTAAGGACGCTTTCACAAGTCAACATTTAGTCTACTTTAATCAAACTCTGGTGCGGTTCATTTGGGCAGTTGTTAACACAATAATCTAGTCCGAGACCATCTTTCACAAGAGGTCTTGGACCATTTCCAAGCAAACCAAAACGCAGGCTGCCTGTGTGGTAATTTGTTGAGATGGAAACAGGTAAACGACAGGTTCACATGAGCGGGAGAAGATGGACCTGGACTTCTGCAGAAGTCTGATGTTTGCTTGACATCTGGGCTGAAGAGAACACACAGAATATCCTAAATAAAGTCCGTAAATAGAGTGACGTTTATAAAATCATAAACTGGACGAGAGCACGCCCCTCAGCAACCTATTTTTTTTATTTGGTCCGCTTTAATTTTGCACTGTGAAACGGAACCAGACTAAATAAAAAACGAACCAAAAGTATCAATTTCACTGTGATTCGGACGAGACAAACAGACTACGGCTTGTGAAAGCGCCCTAAAACACCAAAACCACACAATAACACAAACTAACCGATTGAGGCAGTAGTAGACCAGCAACTCCCGTGTGCTGCGAGATAAAATTACTGTTTTTGTCAAAGGAGTCTGGTGGCTTTGAAGAGAGCATAGATGGATACAACAGCTTCAGCAAGATAAAGCGGTGAAAATATTCTTAATATAGTGTACACTTAAACTGATATTAATGTTTTTTAGGTGGCTAAAATATGTTTTTCCCCCGTCCACAGCAGTACATTACTTTGCTTCCGTGTTGGTACTCCTGTCTGTTTCTCCAAACTGGGGCACATCGACCGTCATCTACTGTAGGTAATACACTGATTATGAATAAGTACCTCATACAACCCCACTTCTAAACACCCAAACTATCCCTTTAAGATAATCTCAGTATAGGGATACAAGTTTGGGAGCAATGTGGACGGGTAATGGTGGCAAAAATAGCCAAGAAAGTGACACATAAAAGATAAAAAATATTAAAATGTGTATCATCGTATATATATTTTTTTTGCTGTCAGGATCAAAAATGAAAACTTTAGCCCGTCCATACTCTCCCAAAAGATGCTCCTACTATCCTTTGTAAATATTCCCACTTTGATTGCTCTACTCACCTCATTTGTGCTCCCCTGCAGAGGCATGAAAAAGAAAAATATATATATATATTGTGAGTACATACATGCATAATGTAACATAAAACATGTCCAATAACAATTCATTACTGCTGTAGTTGGATCTGGCCAAATGATCTGTCACTGATTTAAAGCAGACTGTTGCCCTCTGGTGGTTTAAAGATACTATATCACCTAAATTACTGATAATATCTGCACATGAGTGTACGGTATTAGTCTCTGCTGTATAGCAGATAGGCTATATTTGGGTTTTGGACTCTTGGTTGGACAAAACAAATCATTTGAACAAGTAAAGTTGGGTTTTGGCCAGTAATTGAGTCATTGAGAAAGTAATCAGCAGAATAAACAATGATAAAAATAGTCAGTACCATAACGTCGACTTAATCATAAACGTTGATGGCTCCATGATTCGATAAAGTCTAGTCTAGTTTTAGATTCCTCTTCGTCCATTATGAATAAATCTGATTTCTTCCATCAATAATAAACAAACAGGATTTGTTCCAGACAGAGTAATCAATAATGAAAATAAAGTTACAGCTGTATCTCTAGAATAGATTATTGTGTGTTCTTATGACAGCTTGAGACTTGACATTATATTAGGTTGAAAATGCAGCAGCCAGACTCCGAACCAGATGTTTGACCATTTAAGATAAAATTCTGATATCCTTTTTTTTAGCTGACGTTGCACACCAGAGGTGATTTTAAAGATCTCCCTCTGAACTATAAAACCCTCAACAGATAGAGTACCTGATATTAAACCGCAGCCTGTATACCTTTCAATGCTCTGTAAGTGCTGAATATATGACTTTAAGTCGTGATCCAATCTTAAAACCCATATGTCTTTTTGGTGTCAGGTTGTTAACCAGGGTCACTTATTTTTGCCGTTGATGTTGTGTTCCACCACTGATGTAGAGAAGAGAAAGGAGACCTTTTGATGCTGCTGCCTTGTTTATCGATGTATATTATGTGCATGTCATGCTGCAACTATGGATACTGATTTTAATATTATTATTATTCAGTGGGATTTTACTTTCCATCTTATATTAAGCCTTCTATTAGGGCTGGGCAATATATTGATATCATGATATGAGACTAGATATCGTCCTAGATTTTGGATATCGGAATATCGTGAAATTGCATAAGTGTTGTCTTTTAATGGTTTTAAAGGCTGCATTACAGTAAAGTGATGTCATTCTCTAAACTTACCAGACTGTTCTAGCTGTTCTATTATTTGCTATTATCCACTTAGTCATTATATCCACATTACTGATAATTATTTATCACAAATCTCATTGTGTAAATATTTTGTAAAAGCACCAATAGTCAAAAATATTCTGATATTTGATTTTCTCTATATCGCCCAGCCATACCTTCTATGTATTCTATTTCATCTTATTTTTCCTCTTAATTTATTTTTATCTTATTTTATCAAGTGTGTTTTATTTTCCATCTTATTTTCTCTGTTTTTAAGTTAATTCTATGTCTATTTTCCCTTATTGTAAAGCACTTTGTGTTGCATTTCTTGTATGAAAGGTGCTATATAGTTTATTATTATTATTATTATTATTATTATTATTATTACTATTACTATTATGTACATTTTTAAATTTCCATGTTTTTGTATTTGAGAAAAACCCCTTGAAAATGGGGGTTTATCCTCAAATTCAAAGTTTTTTGTGAAAAAAAAGTAATTTAATCTCTACGTTGTGTGTATCCATGTATAGTTTGTATAGTTTGTTTGAATGTGGCATGTTGTTTTTTATCTTTCTGTATTGTGTAAAAAGACTCTGGCTGGTGATTTTGCATTATTAATGAGGCGAACTTGAACTTGGTGAGTATTGATTCAATTATTGATTACAGCCGGATTTATTCTTGACTTCATTAATGTTTCTGTTTTGGTTGAATTACCTGGTCCCACAGTGCACCAGCCACCTGGTCGATGACGGCGCCGAGTTCCCGGTATTCCCCGGAGTACCGGATGTAGGCCCAGGTGCAGAGAGTGATCAATGCCAGACCCAGGATCATGTTACACAAGCTGGCAATGACGTCCACGCCCACAAAGCCTGTGATGCCCGCAGCCACGTACATGACAAAGATGACCACGAACAGGGTGGCCGGCGTCCGGGCCGCGTGGAAAATGTTCTTGGAGTCATTGTGCTTGATGTACTGGACAAACACCTCGTCGACTTCTCCCTCCAGCTGCTGCAGGTAGCGGCGGCTGAACTCCTCGCCTCCCATCTTCTTCACGACCCGAAACACCTGCAGGGCCTCCTCTCTGATGACGCTGTGTCGGGCCTGCAGCTCGCTGGGGGCCAGGAAGGGCCGGTCACCGCCACAGATCTGGGAACAGAATAGAGGGTCAATAAAGAAGGTTTAAGACCACCAGGGGACAGTACCGGATCTACTTGAAAATCCTGTTTTCACCGACCTCCTCCATCTTCTTGTTGTACAGATCCTTTGCGGCTGCGACTGCTGCCAGATTATTCGCCTCTGCTGTAGCCTGAGAGGAAGCAGATGCAAATATAGTTTATTTAATTTATTTTCAAGGTAATATAAGATCAAATAAGATGAACTTTATAGATCCCAAGCAGGGAAATGTGTCACAGCCACAGAAGTACAAGAACTTTAAAGAGGACCTATTATGCTTTTGTGCTTTTCCCCATCCTTTAGTGTGATATATAGTTTTTTGTGCATGTAAAAGGTCTGCAAAGTTACAAAGCCCAAATTCCACACCAAAGGGAGTTACTCTCCCCCACAGAAGCTCCTGAACCGCCTTTTCTTCCGTAACGTGGTGATGTCACCAAGTAATACATTTGCATAATACCTGCCTAGGGGCTAGTTTGGTACGCCCTCAAACAAAGCTAGTTAGAGCGGAGCTGGAGCGGAGTCTGAAGAGTTTGGTTCGGTTGACAGTGCCACTAGACACAAAGCCCTTGGCACCTGATTGGACGAATGCTTTCTTGTGGGCTGCTGCTCCCGGCTTTTGAAACCGAAACCAACATGGCGGCTCGTTTGGAAACTTTCTTCTCTAACACCATGAAAATAGTTCACCGAAATGTGTTTCTGAAAACATTTTATGCTAGAAATAAGCCATGCAGTTGCTGAATCTGTCTTTATTTTGGAGGATTGACAACGGTTAGTTTAAAAGTTTCTCGGGAGTGTCCAGAGGCGACGAGTCGCATCAGACGCCCATGATTTGCATAAAGTAGCCTAGACCTCAACTTTATGCAAATGAGGAGCGGCTGACGGGACGCCCCGTCTCTCGAATCGGGTTGCCACACTACCAGAATGCATTGCACGGAAGCGTGGAAAGGACGGAGGCTGTGGACACGTAAAAATAAAGTGTTTTTTGAACATTCAAGCATGTAAACATGTTCTAGTAGAAACCCAGAATACAAGTATGCACATGAAAATAAGCAAAATAGGTCCTCTTTAAAAACAAATTAAAAACTAGAATGCTACATACATTATAGTGTATACAAACAAAGCATGAAAATAAAATAAAAGGGTGCTAAATATTATATACACCAACATGAACACTAACTATAAAATGTATTGAGACAGGAAGGAAGTTAAATATTAAGACGATGGGTAAAATGTACCTGCAGCATGGACTTCGGATGTGGCAGCTCCTCACCTTGGTAAATTTTGATGTATGCCTGAAATAAACAAAGGGATGACAAAAAGCATTAAAAGTAACAGAACTGGCTGATGAAGTAATATAAATATGTTGGATTTAGTCACAGTCGTGTGCAGAAACACACTCAGTTAAATAGTCACTAATATACATAATAAAAGTACAATATGACTTCATGTGCAGTGATTTTAGCTGACTATTTGAATGTAGAGTTTTAGCTATAAATATAAAATAAAAACAATATCAATGGTTGGTTTGTGTGTTTCATATTAACATGTTCCTTTGCTCTGACCTTGAAGTACTCCAGCAGGCCTCTGCAGGTGATATGGCTGCCGTTGATCTCCTTCACGTCGATGTTACGAGGGCTGAGAAGCCACGGGACCAGAATCTTCAGGTTGTTTATGAACTCGCCGTCGATCTCTAGACGGGAGAGGAGAGCCAACGGCTGGTGAGTGTGTATAGTATTATATGTGTTGAAATTCAACAGTGTTTGCTCTGATATATTCAGTTCCTGGTCGTACGTGTGGTAGTCCAGGAAAGATTCAACAATTCAGAGGAGCAAACAGCTTTTTTTTCCACCCCTGAGCGCTGTTTCTCAAACACTCCAGTGCACCACCTGCTTCTGCACAATTCATAAATACTGTGCTGCTCACCGGCTGCAGGGTTACATATTTACTCCTGTTCCACCTCCAGAATCCAGGCAGTTGTTTTGATTTGTAGATATATGTTTATGTATTACTAAATACACCTGAGTCAGAGCCATACTGCACTCATACAATTTCCTACATTTATTTTGATTTCTTACACATTATTCATACATTTCAGTAAGTAGTACTGTAAATAGTACATTTGTGTGCCACCTACACTCACCTGTTCTCTAATTTACCTAATTCAAATATCGACACCTACAGACATGCTACCATGCTGATGTTTAGCAGGCAATCTGTGCGTTCCAATACCCATACGACCATACTATTTAGTATAAGATTTAGTATGTTCCATTACATAGTATTGGTGTACAAATACCAGGATGTCAAACTACATCTAGTCGCATTTTGCAGTATGCAATCCAGCATGCTTTTCTGGCTATTCTGACCCACCATCCTCTGTGCAGCGGATATATGAGCAAGAGGGTCAAAGGTCAAGGCGGAGTTATAACAAACTACAAGGTCCCAATTGTATATATACTGCATGCAACAGTACGTACTTTGTAAGGGCAGCTGCAGTACGTACTAAAAGTAAAAAAGAAAAAGTATGCGATCTGGAACGTAGCCATGTTTGTTGTTCATCTTAGTTTAGCATGTTAGCATGCTAACATTTGCTAATTAGGAGTACTTGTAGTTGACTTGATGATAAATGAAAAGTCATGGCTTTGACGATCGCTCACGGTCAGAGACGTTTGACAAGAAACAATTCTCTGTTCATGAAACACTGAAACGATTCTGTGTTCATGAAACGCTGAATGAAATATGAGACGGAGGAAGTGTACCTATAATTCGTCCATCAAAGTGTGGGTTGGTGGCCACTTTGAGGCCGGGGTGAGGCATCAGGAAGCAGGAGATGTTGGTGAAGCAGGAGTGGATGTGTTTACGCACGTTCTGCAGCTCCTCATGCTGGTTCTCAGAGATCTAAACCACAAACACGACCACATGTGTCAGGTTTTAAACATGCATTAGTTTGGTTTAAACAGCCTCATCAATACAGTGATTGTTTAAAACTGCAGGATATCAGACCTTCAGTCTCTTCTCGAGGAACTTCATGCCTCCCTCCTGTCCGTAGGGAAACTCATATGGAAAGCTCCAGTCTCGGACGAGGAAGATCATGGACTAAGACCAAAAAAAAGCAACCATGTGACTCATGTCAATGATATCTTGTAAATTATGTTCAAATAGTTTATGCAAATAATTTGCTAGAGTTCCAGACAGATTTGAAACCTTTTCAGTGATTAACTAAACTTTCTTATGCTCATTACATTTCCTTACGTAACAAACCAAGACCCAATATTAAGTTGCTTGAAGCAAACATCAGTAATAAACTGTAAATGTCATTTCCTGACATTTGAATACAATCAGCACTCTGTTGTAAATCCATCCAGCGTGTGAAAATGATTCACGTTACCTGGAACGGTTTGAGGAAAGTCTCCTCCATCGCTAGTCGGCCGTACTCAGTGAAGAGCTGAAATAAGACAAAATGAGTGAGGATGTGAAATGTTGTGTTTAACTACCACAGTCACTTTTATAGAAGATCATCAGGAATGTTTTTGTTTCTACTATAAGAAAAGGCATATAGACAAATACTAATATGCATCATGTCTGACTGGCAATAGGTTTCAACTCTCCTCTTTGAGCTCTCAGGTTATACATTGATGATGATGACACTTGACAGCGTTACCTGCAAGTGCTGAAGGTCGTCCTCTTGTACATTCTGTGAGATGTTGTAAACCTGAAAAAGACCATTCATTTAAAGTATAATTTATTTCAAATGGAAGTTTAAAGTACAAACATTAATGTTTCTACAAAATGTTGTGGCGATCCATCCAATAGTTGTTCAGATATAACTGGGTCAGTCGGGTGAATGTACCTGCATGGAGCTGATCATGGTGCTCAGAGCAAACACTGTGGCTGAATCCCTCAACGTCGACTGGCTGTCAAACGTTCCCTGTGTGTCCATTAACAATACAGCCACCTGGGAAATAAAGCAGACAAAGACAATGACCTCTGTGCTGCAAGGTAGTCATAACGCTTCTACTGCCTCTACTGCTCTGAGGGAAGTGAGTTGTAACAGAGTGTGCGATGGATTAGAGAAGCGCTGGAAGTCCTTTAGTGACAGGAACCAGCTAGTTGGTTTGGTTTTGAAAGAAGATTTAAATGGAGAAAATATCTTGAAAGGGCAAAATCTACTCTGATTTTAAGATGCAATTTAAAGCTGACAACCAGCAGCACTCCTGCTGTTGCTGCTGCCTTCTGTGCAGACTAAAGATGGGAGTAATTTGGCTGATGCAGGCATAAAAGAAACTCGTTATAAAAGTGTCTAAATGTAAAAATACTTTCCTTCAAGTGTGGTTATACTGGGCAGCTTCTAAGTGTGAATATGTACAACTATATGAATATAAAGGCGAGGAGCAGACCTGTTGCCAAGATGAATACAAATCTAAAAAAAGGTTGTGTAAAAAAAAATGTGGAAAGGTTAATAAGGTATCTGTGTCATATTTAATTATGTCTCATTATACCTTGTTGCATTGTAATAATCTACTCGAGACTTCACCTTTCTTCCGTCTGGTTTGTCCACCAGGAAGACCTCGCTCCAGATCTGGATCCCGGTGGTCTCCCTCTCTGAGCCGCCCCTCCAGGAGAAGCCAGTCAGAGGCTCGTCTGCGTCTCCGAGCCAGCCTTCAGACGCCTGAACACAACGGGATCAGGAGTGGTAGTTAAAATATCTTATATTGTTTTTAATTAAGTGTGGGACATTTGGTCAGTGTGGTCTGCTGCTTTTTTATTGTATCTCCCTTGTGTATGTAGCAGTCACTATAATTACAAGCTCACAATATAGACTAGAATACATGCATGGACATCCCTTTAACCACAGCAAAGGAGTCTAAAAACGTTTGCATTTTTTCTTCATTTATTTACCTATTCTTTTATTGTTAAGTGAATTTATTTAGAGGCATTTCTGTATTGCATCCTATTATTTTCTTGCCACCCTTTCAAAATTTAAATCACTGAAAGAATGTGATAAATCTGAGTTTAAATGAGAGTGAACTTCTTTGAGAGAAGATTTAATAATATATTTTGCATGAAACTAGAATATCAGCAAAATATCAGATATTGCCTCAGTAGGAAATACTGGTAATGCTTTTGGTCAAACCCCAATATGCAAAAGTCAAACCCCCTCTTCGTGCAGTCGTTTAGGTCTGACCCGAATGCTTTCGAAGCTTCGACCGTTGCCATGGTAATCAACCTCCAAATCAGTATTCAATGCTTCTTTTTTTAGTTTTTTTGTATGTAATAATAAAATATAAATCCCCCATTAATTATTATTAGTTATTCTCAGACGGATATCGCTGTTTGTTGTGTGTAGAGGTGTGTGTGTACAGTAGTGCGGCAGCGGCGCTGTCCTGAAGCTTCGAATACCTTCGAATATTTCGCACCGAGTCTTCGAAGCCTAAAAACTGGTATTCAGGACAACCCAACAGTCGTCACATTTTAAAGGTTGGAGGGCCACAGTTTCAAAAGCTCACCTCCATCACCTGCTCAGACACTTACGTGGTTGTACATGTATCGCAGCATGAAGTCCATGAGGAAGGACTTGCCCTTGCGGAAAGCTCCGGCCACAGAGATGGCCACCACTTCACGATCTCTGACCTCCTCCGCCAGCAGGATGCGGCTCAGCGCCGCCTCGTCCAGCTCAAAGGTGTGGTCGTCTTTGACCAGCAGCACCTGCACGGGCCGGGCTCGTCCGTCCGGTTCCTCCTCCTCTGAGCTCCAGTCGTAGACATGTTTGTCACTGAGGGACCCTGGAGGACGAGACAGAGGGGGAAAGATGCTCTGAAGAATGACCCCTATTTTCAACTTTTAATATAATTGCATGCAGAGAAATGATAACGTTGATGCTGCTGATATGTTTCCTACATAATCACTTGTAATCAGCACTGGGAAGTCAACTGAAATGTTATTATATGAGCGAGTGATCAGCCAGAAGTTATTCCCAGTGACGAGAAGCAAACTTAGTGGTCCATTAAGGCGAGGAAACAGGAAAGTTGAGTCCATTATTCCTTCCTGTTAGCACCAGATCAATAGCATCGCCTGCAAGCTTGTTAATACTAATAATGAATCATGACATCCCATCTGTTTGCATCCAATGAGATCATGTGCATTCGGAGCTTTTTCTGGCGCTTTTCCTGGCAGTGACTCAGTGTGTTTCCAATCTCTGCTGCTGTCTCATGTGGAGCGTGCATGCTGCCCGATGCACAGATTGGAGGAGTTTTGACTTCCAAATCCCATTCATTTAATGTATGCTACAACAAACTTGTGTTTGAGCATGTATGTTCTGCAAAACACCAAAGGATTTCTGAGGTTAAAAAGACACACAAGTCACTCACTATAATCTGTGTGGCTGTTCATTTTGAGGATGTAATTGCACATTAAGCATGCTTATGAGTCTCACAAAGGCACTGTGACAGATTAAGGAGTAGAAGGCAACATTTGGGAGCGAGCTAAAAGATTAATGCAGGGTGCCAAGCATGCACGGTGAATAATTTAAGGAGGAGTAAGCCAAAGGTTTCTTCTCTCTGGCCTGAAGAGGACTATCAGTTTGACTTCACATCTCCTTCCTGCACAGGCCTCACCCCGGCCCGGCACGAGCCTGGTTAACCTGATCATGTTGCTTTTAAAACAAACCGAAAGACGTCAGAGGCTCTGTCTGCTCAAAGTGGGTCAAACCAGATACACTCTCTAATGACAAAGAGCATTTCATCCCCTTTTTTCCTTCAACCTTGATACAGCCATTCAGCACCCTTTTTTCTCTCCACCTTTTGCAGGCCTGTGTTTAAAGTTGAGCCATAGAGTGATGTCAATGACAGTTATGATCATCATAATCATGCTGGTGGAGGTGATAATGATGATGATTAGTATAAAAATGATGATTATAAAGCTATGTCATGATGCAATATTACATAATTTGATGCCAGATGCAGCACAGAGCATCATAAGAGGCTCAGTGTGCTAAACACAATAAAACCAGAAGGTTATTTTCAGGCCTTTTTGGGGGGGGGGGGTGGGGGGGGGCCTGGACAACACAGTATTTCCTGTATGCTGCTTATTGAAGAAAAAATATCACATTTAAATGGTAAAAAATGTCTGTTTGCATATGCTTGATAATATCCGATGGAAAATTGATATTTCTCACCATTAGTGCCATTATGAGGATCAAAATAAATACACCCTGATCACAATTGTGTCGAAATAAAACCTTTAATGGTGTCTGGAATAAACATGTAATTGGCTGCATTGCTTACACCCTCGCCTCGACAGCAATAAGATGAAAAAAAATGTATGTGCGTCAAGGAAAAAGCATGAAATATCAAATATTGTACATACACTCACCCCAGCTGTCTCTTTCTTTACGGTGCTTCGCCATAATACTGTCCTTGGATCCCTCTGTTTGTCCGGTAATGAGCGACCCTAGTCGGTAGTCATGGGTGTCGAAGGGTTGGGAGGATGCCCTGTCTCCACCACAGCGATGCGAGCATCAGGAGGAGGAGGAGGAGGATGATGATGATGGAGCTCTTTTTATTCCCCTGTGATGCAGGACTCCTGTTTGCAGATAGGGGGCGCTGCTGTCTGTTGTTGCAGCTCTGTGCGTTGATGATGATGTAGTTGCTTCATAATGCGGAAACAAATGAATGTGGTTCAGTTCATGTGTTAGAATGAGTGCATCCACTGAGTATGTGAAGTATGGCTGTTGAAAAGTGAGTTCAAGTCTCTTTCATTGAGTCTGTTGTGAAGATGTACTCACAGCTTCCAGTAGGTGGTGGTAGTTACACATGGAACACCTGCTGCCTTCACGTACTGTCGTAAATATCTGTACAGAAATGACACTACACAGTATGACTAGCAGTTGTGGTGATACTAGTATCCTTTACTCAGATGCAATAGTCCTAATGTTACATGAGTAAAAGTACAGAAGCATTATCAGCAAAATATACTTAAAGTATCAAAAGTCAAAATACTCTATAAAGTACTATTATATTATTCTGTTTTTATCACTAATGATTTAATGTAAGAGCATTTTAATGTTGTATTTTGGCAATGTGGAGCCAATTTGAGATACTTTGTATACTACTGGGTAGATTAGTAGCATGGTACTGCATCATATCATATAAAAATGTCTAACCAGGGGCACGGTCTGCAAATTAGCTGCAGCTAGAAGTCCTATATATACTGCATTGGTTGCACGTTATTAAAGCCTAATAAATAATAAATAATAAATAAATTCATAAAATGAAATAAATATAAGCACATCATGTGTTTTTTTTAATGCAAAAAAATATGTAGTAACTATAAGTGTCAGATAGATGTAGTGCAGTAAAAGCCCTGCATTCAAATATTTACTTAAAGGAAATAACAAAATAATAAAGTTATATTATAGCCTACTACAGAATTATTTTTACAGATGCACCAACGTGTAAGCACCATTTTAATGTTGTAGCTGGCCATGGTGGAGCTGATTGCAGCTATTTTTTATGTGTTTGGGTGGTTTAATTTTTTTAAATATCTATATGTATTTGGGTGGTTTAATTTACAATGCATTATATTTTATATGGCTATTCTAGGCTTTTATCATCTTAATCCTATCCTCTTTAATGTAGTGGAGTCAAAGTATAATGTAGCAGAAAATCAAAATATTCAAGTAAAGTACCAGTAGCCTACCTAAGACTTGTACTTAATCAAAGTACTTGAGTAAATGTAGTTAGTCACTGTAACAGCAACAGTAACTGGTGCAAAATAACCTATAATAAATCAAATGAACATGTTATCCTTGATATGCTGCCGCCCAACTACAAAGCAATTATCTATGATTTATTATGACAACTACTTTTGTTATCTGATACATCCATTTTGTAATTATTTTCACTGTGTGATACTTGATTGTGGTTTTGCCATTGGGCATTTTGTATTGTGTTGTTTTTCTGTCAAGAGAGGGTAGATTTTCCGAGGAGCTCTTGAACGCAGCATCAGGATCCCTGTAACTGCTAGTGATGGGATTTAAGGCTCTTTTTAGTGAGCCTGATCATTTGGCTCAGCTCACCAAGAAGAGCCGGATCTTTCGGCTCCCTAAACGGTTCTTCGTTTTACCACTTCTGCCTTTTTATAATTCAGCCAAATTTAGCTTTAGCTGTTTTGACCTATGATATGTGTGCACATATATCACTTAAATTATTCAATATAATTATACTAAACCTTATAATTTCCAGAATATCTTAATTTTACATGCTGCTTTGTTTCCGACTGTCACTCATCTTGTCTGCTATTCGCGCACCGCACTCCTCTCTCTCTTTCTCTCCTCTTCTCCCTCCTGCTCTGTACCTTTAGACCATCAGCACCCCGCCCTTCCCTGCTTGATGGTATGATCCTTGTCTGTCATCACCTGATTGGTGGCACTGGACGTCATTAACACAACATTCAGTCACAGTCAGTGCATGGAGTGCCCGTGGCGCGGAGAAGATCGTCCTATCATTCTGCCTTGAATTAATAAAAAAAAAAAAAAAAAGTCTCTCAGACGGGAGCCAGCTCTTATGGTGTGTGTCCACAGCCTCCGTGCTTTCCACGCTCCCCATTCATTGTCTATGTAAGCAGCGCAATGCAGACTAGCCGTCACAACGCCCACTCCTCATTTGCATAAAGTTGAGGGCTCGTCTACTTTATGCAAATCACGGTAATCCGACGCGACTCGTTGCCTCTCGAAACTCCTGAGAATCTTTTAAAATAAACGTTGTCGACCCAAGATAAAGACAGATTCAGCAACTGCACGGCTTATTTCTCGCCTCAAATGTTTTCAGAAACTCATTTCGGTGAACTATTTTCGTGAAATAAGAGAAGAAAGTTTCCAAACGAACCTCCATAATGGTTCCGGTTTGAGAGCTGGGAGCAGCGGCCAACGGCGGGAAAGCGTTCGTCCAATCAGGAGCCGAGTGCCTTGTTTCTAGGGACAGCACACCAAGCGTCCAATGTTGGGAAGTATCGCGTCCCCTCGCGATAAAAAAAACGCCCACCATTATTGTTCACTTAAAAGAGCCGGCTCAATGAACCGGTTCGTTCGCGACCTACACATCACTAGTATAACTGCGACTCCTCAGAGATTAGCAGCAGCACACTGTTGCTTTTTTTCAGCTGTTTTTTAGGGGGTGTTTAATAAATTTAAGAGTAAAACTAGACATTACTAATGTAGTTTAGCGTTAATGTTTTAACATTTGAGTTGTGAGGCTTGTTATAAACTGTCATCAGAGGGGAAATGACATGTCAACGGCTGTAACGGCTGCTGAGCTGCTGTGTGTCTGATGGAGACGGAGTGAAACAACCAACTGAAGAAGTTTATTACAGTTTACTCGATAACAAAGAGAGGAGGCGAGTTTTATTCTTTATTTTCTGCTTTTATTCGACGCCTTCGAACAGGTTAAAGACCCTGGGAACTATCTTAAAATGCAACACGTCCCCGTCCACGCTGTTTGCATTGTTAAAGGTAAGAACAGTGTGAAGTTAAGAACCAGAGGCGAGGCTAGCTCAGTTAGCTAGTTAGCATTATCTGTTAGCATTAGCTGTTAGCTGCCTGGATGCTAAAGCTCCACTAACTCCCCCTGGTTCTGGCTATTTACTGGAGTGACCACAGTGTCTAACACATGCTTATGTTGTTTTAGTGGTCAGGGCGAACTGTAAAGTAACTTTAATTATAGTGGTTGTTTAAGAGAAATTAAATATCTAGGCTAAATGTTGGTGTTGGGTGACAGATGTCACGGTATGTGACTGAATCTCATCTTTTATGTTGCTTTTAACCCACATAGCAAAGTGTGCAATAACATACTTTATACATGAATATTGGAAAGAATATTGGAAAACACTATAAATATACCAGACAACATTAAGAAAAATCTAAACATACAATAACCTACTATATATATTAGCAAAGTGTGCAATAGGATACTTTATACATTAGCAAAGTGTGTAAGTTACAATGTTTTGTTTTTAAATAAAAGATAATTGAGGTAGTAAGTGTGCAACTGTAGACGTGCAAAATTCAACATATGCAAGATTATTGCAGGAGCAAAAACAGAATGGAGTAGGGTTGAGACAGAAACTATAAAGCTGAGAGTTCTCTGTTAGACAGAGGTAAATATATTATATTAACTTTGTCACATAAAGGTTTTCTGTTTCTGCTCTGCCTATTTGATGGAGTGACCACAGTGTCTAACGTTAAACACATGTTAATGTTGTTTTAGTGGTCAGGGCGAACTGTAAAGTAACTTTAATTTGAGTGGTTGTTTCAGAGAAATTAAATATCTAGGCTAAACTGTTGGTGTTGTAAACTTGCACACTTTGCTAATATATATATAGTAGGTTATTCTAAGTTAGATTTTTTTTAATATTAGTTCATTTTTTTTTTTATGTTAGTTAGCAAATTTGAGTAGTTGTTTAAGAGAAATAAAATACCTAAGCTAAACTGTTGGTGTTGGGTGACAGATGTGACAGAATGTCTCATCTTTTATATTGCTTTTGACCCACATAAATTGATTGTTTGTCAACTTTGTGTCACCATTATATGTACATATCAACACTAGAGAAATATATCCATAGAATACACAATAGAAAGAATATTGGAAAACACTATAAATATACCAGACTACTATAACTAACATTAAAAACAAATCTAAAATCTAAACATATAATAACCTACTATATACTGTAACTTTAATTTTAGTGGTTGTTTAAGAGAAATCAAATATCTAGGCTAAACTGTTGGTGTTGGGTGACAGATGTCACGGTATGTGACAGAATGTCTCATCTTTTATGTTGCTTTTAACCCACATAGATTGATTGTTTGTCAACTTTGTGTCACCATTATAATTACACTTTGTCACATAAAGGTTTTCTGTTTCTGCTCTGGCTATTTGCTGGAGTGACCACAGTAAACACATGCTAATGTTGTTTTAGTGGTCAGGGGGAACTGTAAGTAACTTTAATTTGAGTGGTTGTTTAGGAGAAATTTAATACCTCAGCTAAACTGTTGGTGTTGGGTGACAGATGTCACAGTTTGTGACAGAATATCTCATCTTTTATGTTGCTTTTAACCCACATAGATGATTGTTTGTCAACTTTGTGTCACCAATATATGTACATATCAACACTGGAGAAATATATCCATATAATACACAATAGAAAAAATATTGGAAAACACTATAAATATACCAGGGCTATAACTAACATTAAAAAAAATCTAAACATAGAATAACCTACTATATATATATACATTAGCAAAGTGTGCAATAACATACTTTATACATTAGCAAAGTGTGTAAGTTACAATGTTTTGTTTTTAAATAAAAGATAATTGAGGTAGTAAGTGTGCAACTGTAGACGTGCAAAATTCAACATATGCAAGATTATTGCAGGAGCAAAAACAGAATGGAGTAGGGTTGAGACAGAAACTATAACGCAAAGAGTTCTCTGTTAGACAGAGGTAAATATATTAATATTAACTTTGTCACTTAAAGGTTTTTATTAACACTTTTCTTCCCAAACTTCTTTTATATCTCTCTATCAGGACATGGAGCACGGAGAAGAACCATCTGAGTAACTGTGATTAACTTAAATACTCTAGGACCATCACTTCATCAAACCTCCAGATTTGATCAACTAAATGTAAAGGATCGTTTGGTTTCAAGCTACCATGGATATCTTTCCCCGGCCAAGTGGTGAAATCCAGAGGAGGAACCCCCAGCATGACTTTGAGCTCATTCAGAGGGTGGGAAGTGGCACATATGGAGACGTGTACAAGGTACAGTAAAGTTACTGGTTCCCACAGCCTGTCATTATTATTATTATTATTATTATTATTATTAGAGCTGGAGATATCTGGGTTTGCCATCACATGACTAATCAACTTAATTGAAGACAGTGTAGTTTGTTTTGTAAGTCATGATAACATGTGGCTAACACATTTGGCAGTAGATGTTGAGCGGGGGCCAAGTCCTGCATCCCTTCCTATCTTCCTGTCTTCTTCAGCTACTAAAATACACTCTTTTGGCAGGAATAACTGCAGTTGATACCACATTACTTAATGGGCTAAGGTTGGGAATCATGTTGTAACTCACCATATAATGCTGTTGCATGAAACAAGCTGGGTAATATAGATAGATAGATAGATAGATGTACAGATGTACAGATGTACCTTATGCACCGGAACAAAAAAGTAAATAAAATGTACATACAACACTAGAGAATATATCTATAGAATACACAATATAAAGAATATTGGAATACACTATAAATATACCAGACGAGACTGCTATTTACCAACATTAAAAAAACTAAAATATAAACATAGAATAACCTACTATATACATGAGCAAAGTGTGCAATAACACACTATATACATTAGCAAAGTGTGCAAGTTACAATGTTTTGTTTTTAAATAAAAGAAGAATTGAGGTAGTAAATGTTCAAATTTAGATGTGCAAAATTCAACGTGCAAGATTATTGCAGGAGCAAAACCAGAATGGAGTATGGTTGAGACAGAAACTATAAAGCTGAGATTTCTCTGTTAGACAGAGGTTAATATATTAATTGTGAGATGACAATTATTAGTTGATTAATCAATAAGTAGATTAAAAGAAAATAATCTACAGTAATTGATTCAGACAAATGCTAAATATTTGCTGGTTCAAATGTGCTACTTTCTCCGGTCATATATGATAGGAATGAAATATCTTTGGTTTTTAACTGTTGGTCATACAAAACAAGCAATATGAAGATGTCACTATGGGAGACTATGATTTGCATTTTTCTCTATTATTTGACATTTTATAGTAGAGCTGCAATCATTAATCGATTAGTTGTCAACTACTAAATTAATCGCCAACTATTTTGATAATTAGTTTGACTAATTTTTTAAGAAAACAAAGTCAAAACGTCTCTGATTCCAGCTTCTTAAATGTGAATATTTTCTGGTTTCTTTACTCCTCTATGACAGTAAACTGAATATCTTTTGAGTTGTGGACAAAACAAGACATTTGAGGACGTCATCTTGGGTTTTGGGAAACACTGATCTAAAATTTTCACAACAACTAATCGATTAATCGAGAAAACAATCTACAGATTAATCGACAATGAAAATAATCACAAGTTGCAGCCCAGTTTTATAGACTAAATGATTAGTCAAATAATCAAGAATAATGTCCGCAGATTAATCAATAATAAAAATAATAGTTGCTGCTCTAGTTTTGTTTTCCTGGTCGTGCAAGCTGCATAACGGTTAACTGAAATAATTTCCTGAAAGTGTTTGACTGCTCAGTTTGCGTGAGATGAATAGTGCATGCTTGTACCTGCGTGTCCAATTTATCCACATCACTTTTTCTTTTTGCGTCGGAGACCATGTTACCCATCCCTTCTCGAAAGCAGCAGTATTAAAGCAGCAGCAGTAGTCTTTCCCCAAAAGGGATATTGGCTATTTACTATCAGTTATTGAGTAGAATTACTTATATTAAACTTAAATAAATCTGTAGATCAACAAATTCCCCTCAACACCGATGATGTGTGATGGTGCAGGCGATTTTGACATAATCATATATTCATATTGCCAGACTATCTTTGTCATTGGAAAGGAAAAGAAGGAACCATTCATGTACTATATTTATTTGTGCTTTTAGAAGCCCTTCCAGTTACACCCAATTATTTTTAGTTAACTCGTATGAAACTGGATAAGAGTGCAGTCTTTTTCACTCACAGACAGCAACATGTACACATTTGCAATCATTCAAGAGTCAAACAAGCAGAGTCACTGAACTGTCAAAAACGGGACTGTCCCAGAGGTTAAACATTTCTGTTGTAAAGGAAGGATGCAGCTTTATCTCATAGCAACTCAAAACATTTCAAACTGTGCAAAGAAAATTCTAATTAGAGTTACAAATGACTGCATCAAAGCCAAAGAAAACATTGATTTATGGATGTATTAGTATCAGATACTGTAGGAATGATTGTAAATGTACTGGAGAGACAGATGGCACTATGCTCCTGCACTGCACTAAAAATGCTCAATGAGATGAGAAAAAAATGATTAAGTCCATACAGAAACTGTCTAGCTAAACAAGATAATTTCTCCACCTTTCTCCACAGTCTGTTGGCTGTAGGGAGGTGTGTTTTGCTGGAGAATTTTCTTGTTTACCCATCTGCCACAGATAAACAGACAACCCATCTGATCCAGAGTGTGATAGTTCAGGCAGCCTGTCATGGTCCCTCTCCATACAAAGCCTCTCTGGCCGGCCCCCACCCCCAGACAGGCCACCGGTGGAATGCTGCGCCTGGTATTCTCCCACAGCTCGCAGGCTGAGCGCTGCAGCGGGCTGAAATATGATCAGGCCCCTGTCTAAACACGCGTTTCACTGGGTGTGTTCTGGCCTCGGCCGCACTGACAGCAAAAACACCTCAAATTAGGGAAAAGTCCTCCTTTGGCCTGCTGTGCTCTGTTGACTTTGAATGGACACAGCATTCCTCACCTTGGATGATTTATTACATCTGATTATAATAATTTGAGAAGCACATATTGCTCTCTTTGTTACTACTGGTGATAATGATTAATCTATCTTCATTATATTGTCATACCCTAGGGGCTCTCAGCATTGTAGGGCTGGGCAATATGTCGATGTATACTGTATCGTCAAAACGATATAAAAATGTCTATCGTATGTATTTTTCTATATCGTTTCTATCGTGATACAGGCTAGGCCTATATTTAGTTCAGTTTTCTCTATAATTTCACTTCAATCTGTCAAATATACAAAAGATTTTGTGGTCATAAATGTAATATCTTTGGGTTTTGGACTGTTGGTCATACAAAAACAAAACAAGCAATTTGAAGATATCACTATGGGAGACTATGATGCACAATTTTCTCTATTATTTGCCATTTTATAAGTTAATCGATAATCAATTAAGTAGTTTGTTCTTATGATAAACCTTTATATGCTGGAATTTAGTTTAGAATCAGTACTTCTTATAGGTTTACTACACATCATTTACCAGAATCTTACTCTAATTATTTGTACCAGGAAAAACATATTTAAGTACATTTTTTTGAGTTTGCATTAGCGGATGAAATGCCAGTAACAGTATCTACAAAAGATCCGTAATGTAGGTGAGTGTACTGATACTAGCTGTGCCTCTGTCAGTGCTTGTGTCAAAGGTGGATGACAAAGAAGGAACCAATGAGTCCTGCACACTGTCGGTCACTTATACTCACTTTATAAACAACGTTTTAGTGAAGAGTTTTAAAGATTTTTTGATCCAACACCCTTCAGTATGCCCTTATAATGTGCAAGAGTAACTTGGAAGTTGTTAAAAGTTGGATGTGAGGAACTATTTTTATTCTTATTGCAAGTCAGTGTCAACATTCTCGCTACAGTGAGCTGAACCTTCGCTTTATGTAGACATAAGGCACACCTGGTTTGTCTGACTGTCAGATCTTGTCTCTTTAGGGGTCTGTAACATGCCAAACTACTCTTTCCTCCAGTCAAAGGTTGCTTAAGGTTGTTAAAGCTTGTGTTGTGTGCTGCATGGTATATTTATAGGTCAGTTAAAAACTTCCCCTTTCTGGGTTCTCAGGTTGACTTTAGCTGCTTCAGGAAATGTAAAGATAGACACAGGTTGCAAGCAAGTATTTGGTCATTACTGAAACACGCTGTAAAGCTGAACTAAATGTGCCATACTGCAGTATCACGGAATAACCACCTCATGTGAAAAACATTTTTTTGTAGTTTTGTTATTTGTTTGTGTGTATGCATTTGCGGTGTCAGCTGCAGAACTAGTATAGTAGAATAGTGTGGTATTCTGTTTATGTGTGTGAATCATCAGCACATTCCCAGTGTTGAAAGGTGGCCATGCTGGAGGGTTTTGTGGTTTACGGTTGATTTAGCTGCTCGCCCCATCACTCACACTCCCACGGATTAGGGAGCATCCCGTCTTGACCTGGATTTGGAAGTCAGTGCAGCCTACTTTAAGATAGAAATTTCACAAATGATGGATGGATATGTTTTGATGTAGCCACTGGCATAATATAATGTTATACTGTGAGGATGGTACTGCACAAATACATAGAAGAAACAAAAGAATATCAGGAATGAACAAAATGATGCTACTCTAAGATTGACTGAATCTCAAGTCATCTACAGCAGGGATGTTTAAAGGTTTATGTTGTCCAGCATGACCTCTGGTGATGATGCCTGTTCAAGCGGACTTTAGGTTTGATTTTAGTTGGTCTAGCGTGAAAAAATAGCTGAGTTAACTGATCTGTTTGCAATGTAATGATGTTGAATTTGACTGATGGAGGTGGTGCCATTTGTATCCCACAGTTGAATGTTTCCACTCCACTTCTCTCAGAGGAGAAAGGATCATCTGAATGGCATTTATTGGTTTAATGCTGATGTAGGCTAAAACTGTAACTGATGTCCCATCGTACAACGCTAGTGTGCGTCTGTTAACACCTGATGAAATGTAAGGAAATAAAGTAGTGTTTTTTTATAAAAACTTTTGATGGAAAAATGACGGGAATGAATTATCAAAATGGTTTCCGGGTATTTTTCTGTAGGTCGACGAATAAAACCGCTAGTTTTACAATGAACAGTTGGAGCACGAGCTCTGATTAAAGCAGTATTAGTAACAGTACTGTGATATTTTGAGCCTTGCTGACCATTGTGCTGTTGTGTCTTTCAGGCTCGAAACATACAAACTGGGGAGCTCGCTGCTGTGAAGATCATAAAGTTGGAACCAGGTAAGAGTGATGTTCACAATAACTCAGTTTTTCTCATCACAGTGAGGAAAAAATGGGTTTATCAGAGCTTAAAAAATACATAAATAAAGAGAAGTCTGGAAAATAAGTCTGGTATTTTCCAGGGTTTTGAATGGAATGCACAAAAAGTACTTTTCATTTGTCAAGTATTTAATTCACACAGGAGTATACAAAATAGACTTTACCATGTGGTTATTTCACATAGACTATTTATTCATTGAATTGCCAGAAAACATGCTATATGGTGATATATATCGTTATCGAGATATGAACTGACCTATATCGTGATAGAAGATTTTGGCCATATCGCCCAGACATGAAGACCAATGTGATATGAGATATTTCGTGTGAAGGAGGAGAGGAGGGCATTTCAGACGGTGCCCAGCTTTGGTGTCTGTGCTGGTGATGACCTAGTGACAGAGTTAGTGCGATCCAGATTAGTGGGATTACGATGAGGGCTTTGTGCCACCAGCAACCAGACTGAGCTCAGATGATTACCAGTCAGTGAAGGAAGAGATTCACTTCTGTTTGTTTTCTCTTTCATTCATCATGTCGCAGTTTGTTTGAGTTAGTCTGGGAGTGGGAGGATGCGGGGGTATGTTTTTGTACGAAGTTTACACATGTTGTTTTCCTCAGGTGTCATCTTGTCCTGTATCATTTCAAAATGATCGCTCTAAAATTTTTGTTTTCACTTCCTGATAAGTCTGTAGAGGTCTTGAGCTCTTCTTTAAGGCATAGACATATTCTGTTGAGATATAGGAGGAGGATTAGTGTGTATGTGTATGAAGCAGAGGATCAGGGGGTTTAGCTGTAATTTGGTAGAAAAGTCAGAAAAGGGAAAGGGAAGTATTTTTTCTTGCTGTCATGACTTTTGAGAATATAAATAAATCCTACAAATTCTATAAAAAGTAAAAGTAAATCTACACTCTGGGGCGGCAAATTATGATTATTTTTATTCTCGATGAATCCGCTGATTATTTTCTCGATTAATCAATTAGTTATTTTGTAGAGTTGTTCCGATGCCAGTATCGGAAATACGTTCGATACTCCCCAAAATTCAGGGTTCGGGTATCGGCGAGTACGCCAGTCTATGTAACGATCCGATACCATCATTTATTAACCCAGAAAAAAATCAACTTGTTTAACCAGAACTCAATTCTTCTTTGCTGCTCCAAAACAGTAGCCTTCATGGTGCTGTCACCCTGGATGTATCATGGCTGCCACTACTGTCCACTATCCATACATGGTCGGTAGTAAACAGCTGTTAAATAATAAAAAGAATAATAATAACTACAATTTACGGTACTCGGTATCGGCCGATACCGTAAGTTCATGTATCAGGATCCGTTTTGGCAAGGAAAAAATGGCATCGGAACATCTCTATTTTGTCTTTAAAATGTCAAAAAGAAAAATGCCCTTCATAATTCCCTCAGAGCCCGAGGTGATGTCTTTAAAAAAAATGTTTCATTTCCAAACAACAGTCCAAAACTCAAACATACTATATGTAGAATGAGAAAAACGAAACAAACCAGAGAGAGGCATAAGCATTTTTGGTTGAAAAGTGACTCAAACAAATAATTCTAATGCACTCGGTGATCTAAATTCTTAGTAAATATAATTTGTACAAACTGAAATGGTAAAACATAAATGAATAGTAGAGAAATAATACTGAGATAAAGAGTGAAAATAGGCCTAGTGTACAGCTAAGGTTTAAGTCACGTTAAAATGGTTTAGAGCAGCGTTACAGCTTAACACAGAGGATTTTATAGTCCAAAATTGTCAGTTGCACAGCCCTGAGCAGGTTTTCCTCTAAGCATCTTTAAACACCATTCATATTCATGTTTACTTTATCTTATTTTGAGATGAGACGAGGATTAACTCAGCCCAGGTCATCCTGTTTCAGCAGGACTCTCTTTCTTTATCCCCCCTCCCTCCTTTTAGCGAGAGTCACTCCTGTCTGTGCTTCAGGTAAACAGCTTTGGGCGGACCACAGAATCAAACAGGTTTGAC
Source organism: Sebastes fasciatus (assembly GCF_043250625.1). NCBI lineage: Eukaryota > Metazoa > Chordata > Actinopteri > Perciformes > Sebastidae > Sebastes > Sebastes fasciatus. Next base: position 7,307,924 of record NC_133809.1, on the reverse strand, counting down.
CAGGAGGAATGACTCTGCTATGAAGTCAGGGACCGAGAGAGAAAGGAGATAGGAGTGGCGAAGCCCTCTGGCTGCAGGGGCTGCAGGGTGCAGAGCAGGTTAATCTGATTAGTTGGAAGGTAAACAACTATTTAAAACCAAATTCGTGTCTTCACTCACTGAGGGAACACAGAGACATTTTCAATTTTCCTCCTGCAGTGTACAAACTTTTCGTAGTCGATACTAATACTACATCTCTCACAATACCTCTTTTCTTCTTATGATAAGTCATTTTGTTGTGTACTGTCCCTGAGAAGTTGGCACCAGCCTCCTGGCAGTTTCCATTAGAAATTCTACTGCAAGCCGTTTGGGTGTGGAACATCATCTTTCATCTATGCCTGCCGTCACATTTATTTTCTTTAAGCCGTCGGAACAGAAGCAGTAGGGGCGCTCCGGTAGCTCACCAGGTAGAGCGATACCCTCAAGGCTGAATCCTTACTGCAGTGGCCCAGTTTTCGAGTCCAGCCCAGGGCCCTTGGCTGCATGTCATCCCCTCTCTCCCCTGCCTTTCCTGTCTCTCTTTCACTATCACATAAAGCAGAAAATGCCCCCAAAAAATCTTCGAAGAACAGAAGCAGTAACTTTTTCAAAGGTTTTCATTCAATCTCCTCGGATGATGCTCAATAAGTGATCAGTTTTCCATTTTTAATTTAAAGATAAACTTTTTTCTTTAAAGATGTAATCTTATTGTTAAACTGACAGAACAGCCATCAAATTATATAGGCGTGAGATTGGTAAAGACAAAGGCTGTCAAAGTTAAGGCGATAACAATGCGTTAACGCAAATTTGTTTTAACACCACTAATTTCTTTAACGCATTGGTACCAACCATGTCATACTAGCTTGTCGCGAAGGAGGCTGAATAACACTCCAAACTTGCGCTAAATTTTGGTGAGGAAAAACTGGCATGGCCGTATTCAAAGGGGTCCCTTGACCTCTGACCTTAAGATATGTGAATGAAAATGGGTTTTATGGGTACCCACGAGTCTCCCCTTTACAGACATGCCCACTATGATAATCACAAGCATTTTGAGGCAAGTCATAGTCAAGACAGCACACTGACACACTGACAGCTGTTGTTGCCTGTTGGCCTTCAGTTTGCCATTATATGATTTTTTTCTGGATAATATTTGTTATTGTTTTGTGTTGTTAATTGATTTCCAATAATAAATATATACATACATTTGCATAAAGCAGCATATTTGCCCATTCCCATGTTGATAAGAGGATTAAATATTTGACAAATCTCCCTTTTAAGGTACATTTTGAACAGATAAAAAAATCTGCAATTTGTGATTAATCGCTATTAACTATAGACAGCCATGTGATACATAAATACATTCTATAGCTCCAACATACTGAATTGAAACTTGAAGAGATGAGCGATATATGTACATTCAAAGAGCAGAGGGAAGCGCTCAGTCTGAGAGGAAGTGGCTACAGTCTTTGGCCTCAACACACTAAGAAGAGAAGATTCTCATGTTATGTTTCTCTTTTTTTTTTTGACCAAGTTCAGAGTCATGTCACTGAAATTACCCTTGCTCAAATGTTTGTGGCTTGTTGCACCATATTCTCTCTCTCAACAAAGTTGAAAATGTTAGTGATCAACAGTAGTTCTTTCTCCTGTGAACTGACACTAGACTAAAGAACACTATAATTACAAATGCTCTAACATGTCATTGGAACCTAATTAATGAGTTCCCAAAAGTGTGACTTTTAAAAGCGAGCTAAAGTATCAAGCGCTAGCTGTGAGACTGAGACGTTCATGTCTGTACGTCCTTATTGTGCCACAAAAAAACAATATAGAAGGGGGAAACACAACTTTGATATTACAGATAGAAGGGAGGGGTTCAAACTGAAGGATTGACATTTTAACATAGCCTCAGTTGGCATTCTTGAGCACACTTAATTTATTATCATTACAGACTTGTCAAGTATCTGTAACAAGAATGATAAAAAGAAATGGACATGATTAGTTTGTAGGACGGACTGTGGCAGGGCTGAGCAAATGAGAGAAATCTCATGAAGAGGATTTAAGTAGGAAGCTATTTGATGTCATATATTATTAGCAGCATCCCAAGCTACCATGTAAAACCAGTTGGATGTACACTCCACTCACACTTTCCATATATAGTACATTGCAAATATACTTCTCCCACTGGTGACTTGCATTTCATTTTGCACAATCAACATCTCAGCTGTGTAAAAGCTAAAAAATATTTGTGACATGGCACCGTCGTTTGATTGAAAGCATACGGTTACTTATACTCTGTATTTTTGTTTTTGTCAACAAATCCCTTGAAAAGACTAAAATCATCCATCAGTTAGTCTGTCTCTGAATATTTTCTGACTTCCCTATTCTCTCTGTTGCACTCGAGTCAAAGCCCTTTGGTTCACACTGAAGACGTAAATCTTTAAAAGGGACAGATATATAGTTGCGTTGAAAAAAGGCCCAGTAATTTCCTAAAACCGCTGGACTCTGTAGATTTTTGTAAACATTACTCAAACAGTAGTAAACAGTGTGTTTGTTGGGGACTATTATAAATAAACTACAGTTCCCATGATCACTGTAGTGAACATGTCACCCAGTGCAATGTGTGGCTCATTGATGTGTTTTCAGTAGGTTTTGGACAACAATGGAGATGTATGGAACAGAGGAATGAAAAAGGTCAATCAGGTTTTGGCCAAAGAGACAACACTTGTTAGTAGGATCAATTCATTACTAATTTTGGTCTTTTCATGTGATTTGTTGACAGTTATGTGTCCTTTAAGGCCTCCATGTCCCCTTCATGATTGAACAAGTTTTGTTATTGAGTGTAAAGAGATACCATCTGATGCTTAGATTAATCTGATGAGTCCATTTCATGAAAATAAATGTGACGTTTAAACACTTCAGTCACTAGAGAGGCAGGTACATACTGGTAGTTGTTGTTCCAGGCTTTTTCAGTTGTAAAGCCAGACGTCAGCCAGATGTCATACTAGCTTGTCGGGAAGGAGGCTAAATAACGCTCCAAACTTACGCTAAGTTTTGGTGAGGAAAAACTGGCATGGCCATTTTCAAAGGGGTCCCTTGACCTCTGACCTCAAGATATGTGAATGAAATGGGTTCTATGGGTACCCACGAGTCTCCCCTTTACAGACATGCCCACTTTATGATAACCACATGCAGTTTGGTCAAGTCATAGTCAAGTCAGCACACTGACACACTGACAGCTGTTGTTGCCTGTTGAGCTTGAGTTTGCCATGTTGTGATTTGAGCATATTTTTTATGCTAAATGCAGTATCTGTGAGGGTTTCTGGACAATATTTGTCATTGTTTTGTGTTGTTAATTGATTTCCAGTAATAAATATATACAAACATTTGCATAAAGCAGCATATTTATCCACACCCATGTTGATAAGAGTATTAAATACTTGACAAATCTCCCTTTAGGTATATTTTGAACAGATAAAATGTGTGATTAATTTGCAATTAATCGCGATTAACTACGGACAATCATGCGATTCATTTCGATTAAATATTTCAATCGATTGACAGCCCTGGTTCAAAGATAATGTAAATTCACTGGTTTGTTGTTTATCAGCTGGATAGTTATGCACGTGTTGACATTCCAACCAGACTTTAATTCAGACGCTCACGTGAGAGAGCCTAACCCCTCCCAGACAGACTGAAAACAGGACTTCTCTTTTCTTTGGGTTGTTTGTGTGATCAATGCCTCCGTGCTCCAGGGTGTATCTCTAGAGATGTTTTCTTCCAGAGATCAGATGCCCCTCTATCATTTTAATGAGGTAGCTAGACCACAAGCCGCGCAGTACAATGTCTGGAGCTCTGTATTGTAGTAAATTGCAGGTCAACAACTTCTTTTTGTCTTCAGGCCACAGCTGGCGGTAGTTGACACTATTTTGCGAGACAGCTGATTTTTTATAACAGAATTTAGCCATCAAAACACCTCTGTTTACATCCAAGATAGGTAGGCATAAGTGACACACTTGACCATATGCAGAAAAATTGTTTTGTTGACCGTAATTTCCACTACTAGTAATGTGCAGGTTTTTTTTGGCAGAGATTGTATCTATTAAATGGACTTAATCTGGACTGATGCCTTTGATGACAGTCTGTTGATAGAGCGCTGAAGCTGGCAGAGTCTGGTAGATCTTAACCTCCTGTTAATGTATTCCAGGTCCATGTCTCTGCACAATTGGGAGCAGCTGGGCTTACATATTTTAGCCTTCTTACTTCCTACTGGTCGGATGTATTAGAGTGCTTAGCTGAACTGGAAAGCAGCCTGGATATCGGCCTACCACATAAACTTTAAAAGTACAAAGTGTTCCTTCTATTGTTATTGGCTGTTTTATCTGCTGCATTTACACAGAGATGGAATATCGAACCATATAGACAGAGGGAAATATGAGAAGAGTTTGTTCTGTGGTTTTGAGTTTGGCAAACTTAATGGAAAGATTTAAGTGTTTTCTAAATCCTAATTTTTAAGGCATTCACAACCTGTATCATCTGAAATGCTTTGAGTGGTTATTTTAATCAACATTTCAAATTCAAGGTTTGTTCTACTGATAAAAACATATATTTTATTCTAGGGCTGCACGATTTTGAAAAAATATCTTATTGCGATTATTTTTGACTGATATTTTAATGGCGATATGATTTATGATATTATAGGGAATGATCATTTTTACATCATTATTCTAATTTTTATTAAAATGATTTATGGTGGGATTTTTACGGGGATCTGTACCAAACAAGGATGTTTTCTTAAGTCTGTAGAATACGATGTGTAGGCCAGGACATCTCTGCAGCACGACAATATTTAATTTTAAATGGCATTTTGACACACATTTCACCTTTAACAAATAATGCGCTTGATTGCAATTTGAAAATTGCAGTAGGCCATATGCAATTTCGATAAAATTTCGGTTAATTCTGCAGCCCTATTTTATTCTGTAGATTTGTAGATGAATCATAAATCAAATTCTTGTGTCCACTTTTATTATGTCCACTTTAATTTTGTGAGGTGTTTATTTCTAAATGAAAAATATCTCATTTTAAAATGAAACATTTCCCTGGGCAGACAATGAAAATCTAACTTTTTGTCCATGTGTGATTCTCCCTCTGTTTCCAGGGGATGACTTTTCCATCATACAGCAGGAAATCTTCATGGTGAAGGAATGCATGCACCACAATATTGTGGCCTACTTTGGGAGCTACCTCTGGTAAGAGCCAGCTTAAAATACTCCTGCTTTGTCATTTTATACTCTGTATTTACTCCTCTCTCGCAGCCAGTCCCAAGGTATAACATTAGTGGAATTCATACGTTACTGTCAAAGGGATTTAACGAGCCACTGCCTGAAACTCGCATGACGTATTTCTTTACTTAGTCACACTTGTGTGTGTGAAAGTGTGACTCAAACCTTTCAACTGGGCTGACTGGTGCTGACTAGGCCTTTCAGTGCCAGGATGCAGCTCTTATGTTTTAATGGAGCCTATGTTTTGTGGCTGGTATCTGAGAGGAAGTATGGCCGGTCCGCCCACCGCTGGCTCAGACTTCCAGCAGGTTTAACTGGAATATGAGCCTCTGATCTGTTTTATAAGGCTGTTAGTCCAGAGAGATGCACGTCTTATCACAGCAGGCATGTCTTGGTACAGTCTCGCCACATAGAGCACAAATGGTTACTGTAAAACGTTAATGAGCAACCCACCATGCGTTAATTATTATAAAACTAGATTAATTGTATTAGAAGAACCACAGTTTTATTGGGGGAATTCAGGTTTCCGTTCAGACCTGTTTCCTGGCCTAAAATTATTTCCATGTCCAGCTAAACGATGTGAAAAGTAGCACAGTTGTGATTGGGAATCTGAGGCAGTGCACAGTATCCTCGCCTCTGCTGGCCCAGTGTCACAGTTTGTCACACTGGTCTTATTTTTTATTTTTTGTCAGAGGGTTGACATAATTTTTCTACCCATCCCTCTCTTCTCAGACATCCAGTTCACCTGCAGAAGCACTAATTGTTTATTTTTCACCTTTCTGCAAGTACTTAAAAGAACTCTATACGTAATTCAGAGCAAATCTAAAGCCCCTTTCAGACAGAGATTCCGCAATACTGCTGCAAAGAAGATGCGCCGTTATGCCGACTTTTTTTTTCACATTATACGGCAGCATAATGCCGCCCCGGTGTGTGGTTTTTAGATAGCACGCCAGCATCACAGGAGCAAAAGAGGTGTGAAGTTTATCTAGTGTGTGTCTGTGTGCGTGTAGTCCCGCCGTGCCGGCTGTCCCGTTCACACAGACGTCGGCTCGGCTCTGTTATTACCTCCGCTGTTCAGAGGCAGAACACGGTGTGATCCCGTCCACTGCCCATTTCAACACCCCGCTGCCACATATGAAACAAACTGGCACCCAAACACAGCCTTCTGCAGCCATGGAAGCAAGCAAACCAACTGGATCTACAGAGATAACGCTAACATTAGATTCTACCCGACTTCTGAATGTCGTATAGAGAACCTTTAATCTTGTTTATTAACACGTGTTGGTAAAGTTGTAGAATGCATGTGCTGCTTATTTATGTTTTGCTCAAAATATGTGATTACTTATAGTACTATTAGCTGTATAATAAGTTTGTCTTGCTAACTTGCAAAGCAGCAGTTCCTAACTTGGTAATTTTCTGATTTCCTCAGTCGAGAGAAGCTTTGGATATGTATGGAGTACTGTGGTGGAGGATCTCTGCAGGACATTTATCACGGTGAGCTTTTCTCTTATTCATAATTAGAAAGATGCAGCCATAAAAGGGTTTTCAATACTGTACTTTAGGGCTGCACAATTAATAAAATATTAATCACAATCACGATTTGGGCTTCCCACAATTAAATGAACATGATCAACTGCGATATTGACATTTAAAATGCTGCGCTCGTGGAAAACTCTGCTGCATCAAATTAAGCGCTTCCTAAATTAACAGCCAGCCACCAGGGGGAGATCGAGATGGTTTGGCTTCACTTATGGGGAGCCGACATGCCGCTGCTCGCGCACACTACAGCGGGAGCCTGTGATAAAACTTTCCTGAATGTTGTGGCTGCAGTCGAGAGTAGAATAGTAATATACTGTATATTAAAATATACTGAATTCAGGTGAAGAAGAACCTTACTTTAAGTCTTATTTTGATGCAAATATTTGTACATTAGCAGGGATGTAGCACAACATTGAAGTGAAAGCAGTGTTCTGTTTATTTAAATCTGTGCAATAAAAGTATTTGACCCTAAAATCAAGGAATAATGGTGATCTCAATATTGATAGAAAATAATCATGATTATCATTTTGGCCATAATCGTGCAGCCCTACTTGTAAAATCAATTTCTACCTTAATCCTTACCCTTCAAAGATGTAATGAAATTGTGTTGTTACAGTGACGGGACCTCTCTCGGAGCTTCAGATAGCATATGTCTGCAGAGAGACCATACAGGTAATGTCTCTTTCAAATATTTGTTTTAAAGAATGTTTCAATGTTTGGAATTTCAGTTGAACTCATTACTGAATACTTTAATTTCCCTTACAGGGTTTGGGATATCTGCACACCAAGGGCAAGATGCACCGCGACATCAAGGTATCATATCTTTTCTACTTTGTTTTGTTTTCGTTGAGTCTTAGATTTGTCCAGGTCAGGCCCATTCTTATGTGCAACATGCAGACACTTTGCAAACACAGACAGATTATCAATATAATCTTTTTGCAAAAGCAGTGCTGCAGAGGTGTGAATTGATGTCACAGGAAAAGCGTAGCCGGGGATGTGCTCATTCGAAAGCATGTGACCAATGGTGTTACTTACAGCGGCTTTTGAGGTCGAGCTGAAGTGGATCAGGCCCGGTGCATGCACACAGACTGGAGCCTCAGTCTCATGTGTTATCACAGAAGGTCAGGGTTGGACCTATTATCTTTGCTCAGCCCTACGCAGCGAGCACTTCCTGTTTCCTCTACTCTCACCGCAGGATGCCACCAGGGAGACTGTCAGTCACAGCCAACAGAAACAATGTCAGTGGAACTGTCAAAATGCTGTGAAACTGGTGCAGCTTTACTGGCAGTCAGATCAGTGACAGACCAGCAGTAAATACTTCAACTAGACCAGATGTTACTGGGAATGTGGAACACATGATTGGCGCTTTGTTGTAAACCAGTTTGGCAACACATCAGCTCAACTCAGTGTCTTCAATCTCAGTCTAGTAAAATATTATCTTGAATGACTTTTCTCCCAGTAAAATAAATGTTTATGGGATTTTTTTTTTTAACAGGGTGCCAACATACTTCTTACAGACAACGGAGATGTGAAGTTAGGTAAGTTGCTCTTTAGCGTCTTAATTCTCCAGGACTCAAACTCCTTTATATCTTTCAGTCGTACGTGGATTACATAATCTGAAAAACCCTGTCAATCCTTGTTACAGCTGACTTTGGAGTTGCAGCCAAAATAACAGCCACCATTGCCAAAAGGAAGTCCTTCATTGGAACACCTTATTGGTGAGTGTGTCACCCTCATCAAGTTGTTTTTATTCAGAGAAGCGTTGGTTAAATACTTTCAATCAGATACTAGAACATTTTCAGTGAACTGTCTGTTTTGTATTTTATCTCACAGAATCTAGTTTGTGGTGATAACATGTACAGTACAAGTGGTTAGATAGATGCTTCCCCTAACAGATACAAGTTCAAATTTTCACAGCAGCTGAAGTGTTTTTGAGTGAGACAATGAATCCTCACCGGCTCCAGGGCCGTTGTTCTGTGACTGACCCTGACCCCTAAACCACACACAGTAAACAGAGTTTTCCTACACAGATTAACAGGGTATCTCATTAGTATCAGCGTTGGTTTTCACTTCAAAGAGGCCTTCCCAACCAACCTTTCATTCTTATTTTTATAGAGGTTCACTGAATTCTTGTTCTGAATTTGTGTAGGATGGCTCCAGAAGTAGCAGCAGTGGAGAAGAACGGTGGCTATAACCAGCTGTGTGATATCTGGGCTGTCGGCATCACGTCCATAGAGCTGGCCGAGCTCCAGCCTCCAATGTTTGACCTACACCCGATGAGGCATGTCTTTCTTTCCTCAGTCAGAGCTTCCCCAGATGATTCTTCGGCTACTTTCTCCTTTTATGTTACTGTCATGTTTCATCACGTCTTTTCATTACTTCAATGGTCATACTGTCAAAATACGTTTAGGCTATTATTAGAAGACGTTGCAGGTCACCTTACGTGAGTAGATTTCCTTCTTTAAGCCTGTCTAAACCACTCTTAATCCAAGTTTTTTGTTTTTCCATAGGGCCTTGTTTTTGATGTCGAAGAGCAGCTTCCAGCCTCCGAAGCTAAAAGACAAAAACAAATGGTGAGAGCCCCAGAATATTCAGTGTGCTATTCTAGGATTACATTATGATACTTTACACTTTGTTCTTAGAGGATAAGAGCGACGATCATCGCATTAAAACAAAATCGTCTTGTTCCCCAGGTCCACCGCCTTCCATAACTTTATCAAAGTGTCTCTGACAAAGAACCCAAAGAAGAGGCCCACGGCAGAAAAACTTCTATCGGTAATAGTTCTTATTGCTCCTCTCAGACAGATGGTAGACATTATATAGTAGGAGATTGAAATGTTTGCAACAAAGACTGTATTGCAGTTTTTTAGCCTGAACCTATTCACAATGGAAATTGTGCATGTTAGCCAAAAGTCATGTCTGTGTTCTGTCTTTTACAGTTTCTGACTTTACTTGAAATTCTAAATTGCGTTTATTGCATTACCATTTGTGAATCCTGAAGGCCAAACAAAGACGTAGAGGAGCTCAGTTGGACCAATGAGCTTCTGTGTGGTTTGGCTGAATTTCTAGCTGTGTGGGTCAGAGTCCGACCATGGCTCTACGGGCCAACCGTTTAAACGGTTACAGCATTAAAGAAGAGTTATTAGCAAATACATTCTTTGATAATATCAACAAAGCCTCAGTCCAGAGGAAGAAGACTGAGGCTCCAGCCTGTGTTCATACACCAAAGAAGAACTATCTTTTAAGAAGCAGACAGTTTTGCTGCTTCTTAAAAGATGGTTTCTATCATCATTAACTCAGTGCACGTCTCTGAGGAGAGGTGTCTCATCCTAAAGGTCCAGGAATCGGATGATTAATGCAGGTGGTTTCATTACTTTATAACAGTGAAACTTGGACTTTGATATCCTTTTCTGCAGCAATTCTGATGTTCCAGTTAGCATGGACCTTGTGTGTGAGATCAGGGATGTCAGACCTCTAGTATAAACTATAAATATAAAAACTATAAATATTATTCTCAAATGATGAATTATGATAACTCACAATCCTGTGTTTTGTCCTGCAGCATGTGTACGTGGCCCAGACGGGTTTGACAAGGAGGCTCGCTGTCGACCTCCTAGATAAGATGAACAACCCAGACAACCACCAGCATTACAGCGAGGTGGACGATGATGACCTTGAGGTAATGTCTGATTTCATCACATAAAAAAAATATCACCATTAACCCTTGCTTTGAGAAATTAAAAAGGAAAATTGAAAGTCTATTCAGCCTACAAGGAAGTGATCAAAGATATACACACATTGACAACTTTTTAGACCGTATATACTCAGAAATATGAAAAATGTGCCCCATTTGTTGATGTTTTTGACTGTCTTGTTGCAGGGAAATTATGTAAAAAACAACAAAATGATTGAAAAAAACAACCATTCCTTCCTAGTTAACCAGACTTTCATGCAAACACTGACAGACTCTCTGTCAGCAGTGAAAGTAAATATTAGCACAGCATGTTTTTTCAGCAACTTGGCAACAAAAGATAAAAGGTGAGCTTTGCCGAAGTGTGTTTTCATGTTCCCCTAAAGCTTCCCTTCCCCCTCTTCTTCTTGATTCTCTCCATCGACATTATTATTCCAACTGGAATCAACATCACATCTATGTGGCAGCCAAAGAGGTGGTACCAGCGCCTTTTAAAAGACCATTGTGCTTTTCTCCCCCATGACAGCAGTAGCACTGTCTTGGCCGCCATGAATGAAAAAAACCCTGAAGGCTATTGACTGCAAGCAATGGAGCTTGTTGCAAACAAACAGCCTCTGGGATGCATAATAATGTGATGATGCGGAGACGCAGTGCAAAAAAGTAGCTCTTAGGATTTGTTTCTACTGATTATTTCAAAAGATAAATATCATAATTGTGCTAAATGACTCGAGGCGATGCAGTGTCGGTGTTATATAACACTTTACCCTACTCTGCACTTGTTTTGTCAAATGCTGCTCTGCACTGTCGAAACCTCTTTTCTTATCTTTATATCTTTGTCTCGTTGCTTCAGCCCCTCTCTGCAGTCAGACACACCATCCGCTCCTCCAACAAACAAGCCAGAGCTGAGAGGACGCGCTCAGAGATCGACTGTAAGTAAACAAAAAGCCCAAACCCATCACCACAACACAAAGACCAACCCCCCTGCCACGAATCCGTCCTGTCATTGGTCAGCCTGGCATTGTAGGTTGATAGAGGTCCGGCGGCTTGTCGGAGGGTCATCCCATAATCCTGCAGCACTGGCTGGCACTTTTCCAGACCACAGCATGTGGTAGTGTGTGTAAAAATAGCCCGGGGAGTCACGGAAGAGAAAGTGGATGTAGTAGAGTCCATTAAGTTAACTGTCCCTCATTTTTTATTCAATGAATAATGTCGAATAGCTTGTCTGAATTGGGTCATAAAGGTTTCTTGAAGATTTTCAGTCAACAAGTGTTGATACTGAATTTGGCAGAGGATCCAGCTTAGTAGATTCTGGAAAATGTATTATTTTGCAACCCTTCAAGGAAGTTGTTGCGTGTCTGTGTGGTCGTGAGTAGTTGTAGATAAACACTGTGTTGTGCTTGTCGTGTCAGAACTGTTTCCCATTTCATCATTCTGGGTCGATGTAGTAACAGTCCAGTGGTGAGGACTGAGATATGTGTCTTTGTTGGCCGTTTTGTCCTATTTATCTGTAGCGATACGTGCCGTGCTTCATCGTGTTTTGTGCTTGTTCGTACTGTGAGATGCACTTCCTGTATCTGTATTTCTCACAATTACATCTGACTTTCCCTCCAACACGAAGCAAACAATGGGACAAACCAAGGAGGGCGATGCTCAAGTCCTAGCTTCACTGAGGGACACAGGGGGGACGCAGGTCAGTGACAGTGTAGTGAGACAGTGTGTGTTTGCATAATTCCCTAGCTCCCTCCCAAGCATACTTGCCAACCTTGAGACCTCAAAAAAAGGGAGGATTTTAGAAAACTGAAGCAGGGGACAGGTCTGGGTGTCGTCCCCCAGAAAAATTTGAGTTTCAGAGACTTTTTTTCCTGCATTCTGGTGACTTTTAAAGAATGAAAATAACAAAATAATAAGTACATCGCATCAGTGATTTTAAGGTAAATAGGCCTACGTTTACTATTAATTCTCAGAAAAGAAAATTTAATAATTTGCATCTCTGACATAAACTAATATTCATTTTATTCATTTTTATTCATTCATTCATTTTTAGCCCTGCTTGAGTATTTCTTTCTCTTAGTAATCTACATTTCTCTCTCATTCTCTGTGCGGCGAGCGCAGCTCAAACCGTGTTGTGTCGCGAGCGGTTGCGAGAAACGACATAGGTGTAGCTTTATTGTCGTCCGGGTGGAAACAAAAGGGCTTATACACACTGTACAGTGCCAGAAACGGTGAGATAAAGAAAACGAAAAATAGGTGTGAAAAATGTCCATAAATTGGGAGAAATGCGGGAAAATTGTGACCCCAGGAGAGGCAATGAAAAATGGGACTCTCCCGGGAAAATCGGGAGGGTTGGCAAGTATGCTCCCAAGACTTCCTGAGAAATAGGATAATGTCGTAGCGCATAACAGAACATAGTGTTTGAGATTTAAGTGGCACTAATAAGTGAGTTCCCCTGCATGTGGTGGCTACTTACAGTTTCGTGATCTTGAATAAAGTTTTGGAGATTGTGACATCTTGGTTCCTGTCACACTGACTGAAAGAAAATGATATTGTAGTTGACTAATCCTAACAAGGAAGTTTGACTCAGGTGTCACACCTGATTCCCCGACTTCACTTTCTCAAATGTATCGCTGTGTGTTAGTGACTCACCTCCTCGCTGTTATGTGTGTTATAAATACTGCAGCACCTCCACATTACCAGCATACCTCAAGCAGAAAAACACTCCAGGAACAAAACAAATCTGTGGTCTAAATTCTTGAATACAGAGTTTCTTTGTTAATGAGAAGCTGATTATGTGGGAGTATTTATTGGCAGGTCGGTTGATTTCTTTCGCCTTCATACCTACAGAGGGATCACAGCATGTTTATACTGAACAGTAAACCAGTCTCCTCTATGGGATCAACTGTTTGACAGAATGTGACCTCAAATGTAAACTAAGAGGAATCTGCTCCATGATTTATTTGTATTTCTTGCTCTCTCACCAATATTTCCCCCGAAGTGAACAGATCTGCTTAGTGTCGAGTGTAATCTGTGTTTGTCTTTGGTGACCGACTCGTCTGTAGGCTCCAGACCAAATATTCACATCGTAGCATAATAAATCAATGAAGGAGCTCTGTGGTGTTTTGGCAGGTACATTGTAATGGAAGCAGTTGATCTGCTGTTGCTTCATTCTTTCATACACGGGATTTTCTGTGTAGTGTTTTCCAAAGCTCCTGCTACTAATGCACTACTCCTGAGGCTTTGTGTGTTTTGAAGTGTTGGGCACTGATGCCCTCTAGTGCCAAAGGTGCGTGCAACAAAAAACAAAATTGAAAACAGTTTTTGTCATTTACAGTCGACAAGCTCCAGTTTGAACCGCCACTCCGGAAGGAAACTGAGGCTCATTCTGAAATGGTGTGTGTCATATTCAGTTTAATCAGTACTAGTATTAAAGTGATACTTTCTGTTTGTGTTTGTAAACAATTCATTTTAAGTGCATGTAGAAAAATGACATGCCGAAAAATGCAGTTTTTATTAAACTCTATTTTTGTGCATGTGCGTATTTCCACAGGATGTGAGTAAAGATAATGACTTCAATTCCCCCTGGAGTCCCTTTGCCGAGGGAGGAATAACAACCAGGTAATCCATGGAAACTGTTGTCACGGGAACTGTTCCCATTTACCCCCCACTTTCTTTCTCTCTCTCTCTTGACCTGGCTTATTTATTAGATGGATGCATCTCTTGAGATTCATCCAGAGAAAGGAAACTAAGGCATCGTTAAAGTTTTGTGTCTTTGGAGTCTGTTAATATCATAAAACAAATTCAGAGGACACAATATTATTTGTACTGTTGAGGAACAATGAATTTACTGTCATAGAGGATTAAAGAAACCAGAAAATATTCACATTTAAAAAGCTAGAATCAGAGAATTCGATTTTTTTTTTTTTTCTTGAAAAATTACTCAAACCGATTAATCGATTATCAAAATATTTGGCGATTAATTTTGATTAAGTGTTGCAGCTCTAGATGCTCCTCACTGTCTCTCATATTAACCTGCTTATTCACCGGAGCTAACCTGTGTCTGTGCATGAACTCACTCTCCCCATCTACAGTTTGAAATGTTGCTTTGGCCTGTAAGCTCCTTCTCACTTGTCCAATGTGCTTTGACTGTTTTTTCTCCCTCCGCTTCTCTCTGTCCTCTCTTGGCTGTCGGTCTCTCTCTCGTCTTGTCCCGAAGGAGCCTTCTCAAAAGCGTTGAGGACGAATTGTTCCAACGGTAACACTAACACCCCCACCTACTAGTACCCCACCTACGTCATCCACTCCATCCCTCGCTCGGTCCCCTTCCTTTTCCCAGTGAGGTTTAGCGTTCACAAATCACCCTCCCTGACACCGACCCCTCCATTCACCATGTGTGGTGTGATGATAGCTGCAGATCCAAACTGTGCATACTGCTGCATACATGAGTCTGAGACCAGCCAGCAGGTAGAACAGTGGGATGTACAAAGAGACGGGAAATAATTAAACCTGTGACTTGTTTGATCCGACTTAACCCTGCACGGACAGGTCTGTGCAATAATGACCATTGCTGTTTTAAAACCTCTAAATACTTTTGGCACTATCCAAAGAACTTTTGTCTTTGACTCTAGTTTTATGGATGAATAAAAAGACTGAATCTAAAATTCTGACGGTTGTGTGCAGACCTTGTTTTGGCCCCAGTGTTAAACATAGTAAGTGATGACAGACCTCAGAGATGTTTGTTTGAAGTCTAAACACAGCTCTGCAAATGTATTTCCTTGTGGTTTTCATCCCATGATGCTCACTAGGGTTCAAACGAACACACTCCCCCTTCTTCCCCTTTGAGTCATACTCTTTATCTCCAAGGAGGGATTTTACATAAACATTAGCACCATTAACACCCCTCTCCTGAGCTCTGATGAGTCTTATTTTCCACACCGATCACTGCGTTTGTTTCCTGCAGGGGACACATCGCCCATCTTGAAGATGCCTTTGAAGAAGTGGAGCTGTGAGTGATGTCATTACATTAAGATTTCATCATGGACACAAAAACATTTATTGCTGTAGTTTACATTTTTATTTTAAAAAAAATACCTCCATTTCAGGTCAACTCTCAAGCCAGGGCTTCCTCCTCCTCTGCCCCCAAAGGTGAGACCCAAAATTATGAAATATTTTTTAGTGTATGGATTTTTGTGATTAGAATCCATGTTAAGGCCTTTTACACCAAGGCCAACAAGAATATTTGCATTACGTGCATTCCACCAAAAGTTAAAGTCTTGCACCGCCACACAATCATCGATGCATAAATTATTTTAACTATAACAAGATAAGATAAGATGGAACTTTATTAATCCCAAAGGAAATTCTTGTGCCAGAGATAGCTCAAAAATTAAAACAAGTTTGAGTACATAAAATAAACAGTACTATTTCTAGCACCAGTGCCTAATGGAATAACAATAAAGTAAGATACAGTTAGTAAAATGAGTAAATAAGATAAGTAAAATAAAAAAGGTAAGGTAAGCTGAAAAACAGAAAAGGAAGTAATATTGCATATGATGAGAAAAGAAGTAACATTGCACATGATGGACATTAATATTGCACACAATGAACAGTGATATTGCACATGAGAATGAAGATAAACCCACACTCAACTCTACGCACTGGAGGTCACATTTCCTATGAAGCATGTTATTGTAACGAGTATAAATGCTGAGCTTATTGCACTGGTTTTCATCATTCATGACTGGAGTGGATAATATGTAGCCTATGTGCTTATTATTATGTGATACATGGCCTTTCATACAAGGTTTAATGGTCAGTTTTTTATGTTCAGCTCTCCTCCGGGGCTCTGTGGATTTCTCAAGGAAAGACAGTGAGTTCAAATGCTTCCATTGCTGGTAATGACAATAATAGGCTAATAACATATAATAGTAATAAGGCTGTACCAGATAGTTTGAAGATTTGAGGCTTCCTTCATACCGTTGATAATGTAATTATTATTAGTAATAACTTAAAGAAACATTGCGTAAAATAGTCCACCTTCTCTCACGCACCTGTAATGGGGCGGTCTAGCAGCCATCAAATCCATAAACAGAATTATGATATCGACGTCCAAGAAAATCTATTGATCATGTGAGCAAAAGTCATTAGTTTATTGGTTTGTTTGTTTTTATCGGCATCTGAAATTCACAGAAATCGAAACAGCTGCGGGGGAAAAAAACCCACTGCATTGCAAAATACAAAAGTATTCTGGCTCATAGAGATAGATGGGTTTTAATTTTTCCATTGCGTTTGGTCTGAAAAGACCTTTTCGAAGTGTATTTAGTGCTTTGATTTAACTTTTCACTCTTTCCCTCTCAGCCACGATTAACCAGCTCATCAGAGGAGATTGGCCTTAATGACGAGAGGTCTCTGACGGTTCGGAGGTTCCCGAACTCGGATAACGGACCGAGCCAGGTGGTTCGCATACAGAGCACACCTGAGCACCTGGGCAACAAGGTGGAGCACTCGTCTCCAGATTTCCTCTCCGTCAGCGTCAGCAGCCCCGGCCTTTTGTCTCATGCCTCGGATCCTGGTGAGCGTCTAAATTCACATATATTTATGTGCAATAACCTGTTCACAGGTCTTTCATTGGTGTCTTAAATCAAGTGGGTCTCTAAATGAGAACTTATCTTATTTTTTTACAAGCTCTCAGTAAATCAGAATGTAAAGGTAAGGGAGCCTGATGTAAACGTGTCTGATCTTTGGATTTAGATTTGACAGTATGATTAATAGTTCTGCTACAAATGTAATTTTCACCCGCCTGCTCTCTCATGACAGATAATGATTCGGATGACAGTGTGAATGGAGGCAGTCCCAAGGCGCCACCCAACCGACAGCACCGGAAAGAGAAGAAGGAATTCCCTGTTAGTCTAAACATACTCCACAAGTATATTACGTTGTAATGTGTATTCCAGTCATGATGAGCCACACCTCTCATCTTTAGTTACGTGGGGTTTTAGGATGAAAATGTCATCTGTGGTCTGAGAGCCTATATTTTATGTGTGGAGTGTCTCCAGCTAGCTGGCTGACCACGCATTGAAACCTCAAATATGATGTTTTTTCCCTCTTCAGATCCAAACACTAACAGCTAAAGAGGGAACTCTGGCATCCACTCATGTTGAACATTTAATTGACTTTGACAGACCACACACACCAAAGAAAACAGTCCATATTGTTGTTTGTTCGGCTCATTGTTGAGGCTGGAGCTAAATGAAACCGCTAAATTGAAAATAAGTGTCTGTGTGTTCTGCATCTACATTATCTTATGTGTTTCTTTGTTTCCTCCGCTCCTCGTTAGAAACCAGCTATCAACGGTCTTCCACCCACTCCGAAAGTACTGGTGAGTGAATCCTCTTCCCTGCTGGCCCAGTTTCACTGTCATTAATCTCTTGTCTGAGCTGTTGCTGTACATTCTGTGGATATTTGGGGTCCACAGAGCTTTCTGCTTTGTGGTTGCTTCAGCTCAGCTCAGCTTCAGCTCATTAAACCCTGGCTGACGTTTTAGCGCTTCACTGAGCCAGAGGCTGCATGTTCTGTTCTGAGCCACGTTTTTGACTTTTCATTTTCAGATGGGAGCCTGTTTCTCTAAAGTGTTTGATGGCTGTCCACTGAAGATCAACTGTGCCACATCATGGATTCATCCAGACACCAAAGGTACAGCTTCATGCAACAAGCGTAGTACATAAACATGTTTTATTGAAGCCAATGCTGACTTTTTAAAATTTTCTTTTAGATCAGTACCTAATCTTTGGGACGGAGGATGGCATCTATACGCTGAATCTTAATGAGCTGCATGAAGCCACAATGGAGCAGGTAACAGCAGCTAAAATCTATCTAAAAACAGTTATTATAACCGAGATTATTTCAAATAATTGCTTACTGTGTATGGGAGGTATATATTAGGGATGCACGATAAGGATTTTTTTCAGCTGATGACGATAATCACCTGCTTCTCACGGCAGATATCGATAAGATAACCGATCATTTCACATTTTACACCTGAGGGTAAGAAAGGCAAAGATGGATGATTTAATATTCCATATAGCTCAGACCTCACCAACACTTACACTATTGTTAACGCAACAAAAACAAAGACCAGTTCTGACTCTTCAAATGTTCATTTATTTTTTCTAGTAAAGTACATAAAAAAAAAATTGTATTGCAAATTGCAATCGTGTTGTCTTCCTCTGAAACTGTGTAGAACATCCACACTGGTGACGACATAATTTGGCTCTTTAGTCAGCAAGCTGTGCTTGTTCTTCTTCTCTGTGTTTATTGGCGGATCTGGATCACAAACCAACTTTAAAGGTGCATACCGCCACCTACTGTACATAGTCCTTTTTAAGTCAATGAAGGATATTTGGCTTCGTATTATCAGCCGATAATTTATCGGCTATAATTTCATAATACATAATATAAATATCCCATTATCGACCGATAGTTTATCAGGCCTGATATATATTGCGCATCCCTAGTATGTGAAGTTTGCTAAGTGAATGTGCTAGGCTTTTTTAAAACATGATCTGTAACCCCATCAAACAGTATAGTTAGTCAATGATGCACTTGTTGGTCTTGGAAGTAACTCTCTGTTACTCGTAGTAAGCTAGTTAGCCTGACATGCTAATGATTGCAGCTTATGTTAGAGCTGATAAACTCACTGTTTAATCCATTCTTTACACTTTTAAGCTCATGCGTTTGGTTTTGAAAGTGCTAAAAAAAGGCACCACCCTCCAAACTCTTGGGATACAGAGATCTGCTCACGCTACAGAGTGCCTCCACTGTAGCTACATACAGGGGCTGAGCTATGATTTGACAGCTGCTGTTCAGGGGAAGGGAGCGAACATTTAAGTTATGTACTTTCCCCCCTTCTTTCTCCCTCCTTTGAGAACTAATGTCCAACTTTATGGTGATTTTGCCACTTCTGTTTAATTCCCTATTTAGCTGTTCCCGAGGAAGTGTACATGGCTGTACGTTATCAACAACAACCTGATGTCTTTATCTGGTGAGTGATGGACTTATCACAGCCTCTTGCTTCACTGACCACTGTCATAACCTGCTGCTGCTTTGTCCTGTGTTATCTGGCTGCCCCTGAGGGCAAGACGGCCACTCCATATCTGCAGCCCTAAAATAACTTTCTTTTGTTTGTCATCTATAAGAGCTGTGCCCTTGTAGCACAGTGAGTCATGAGTGACACATCTGGCTTTACAGCCTGTTCCACTCAGATATATTGGTCTCTGTAAGTTACAATATATTGTAGCTGCAAAAGCAAGTGTAGTTTGTTTTCTATGTTAAAAGAGACATGCATCTGTCATTAGAAAACTCAAATCATCTATCATTGAAACCAAACTGTCTGTGTTTGGCTGCCGTAGTCGCCGAAGCCTTTTCTCGGCTTAACAGCTGAGGATGGGGTTACAAAGTGCGAGGTCTACTTTCGGTTTTACCTTCAGCTGTTTGCCCCTTGGTATACTTAACCTCTGTTCTCTTCTCCTCTTCCCTTGGACACTGTCCATCCTCCTCTCGCCTGGCTTGATTTGATATTCTACTAACTGGCCTCATCAGAAGGTAATCATGCTTCACATCATCATCACACTTCTGTTTTTTACCGCTGTTCACATCTAACCTTTCTACATGTGAAAACTGCTTCATGGGATCCAGAATGTGTTGAGAAAAATCTGAAATTATGTTTAAAAATGTGTAGAGAAGTCATATTTAAGATGAGTATATTTTGTCTCCTGGCTTACTGATTACTGCCACACTACTGATGCTGATGATTAAATGTTATGTATTCGGCTGTAGGGAAAACCTTCCAGCTGTACTCCCACAATCTCATTGGGCTGTTTGAGCAGCTGAAGAAGCCCGGCCTGGCTGCTCAATTCCAGACTCATCGCTTCCC
Source organism: Sebastes fasciatus (assembly GCF_043250625.1). Lineage (NCBI taxonomy): Eukaryota > Metazoa > Chordata > Actinopteri > Perciformes > Sebastidae > Sebastes > Sebastes fasciatus. Next base: position 7,287,472 of record NC_133809.1, on the reverse strand, counting down.
AGACAAAATGTTACCCAGGTGAGACCAAGTAATAAATAAATAATAAATATATACATATAATTGCATAAAGCAGCATATTTGCCCACTCCCATGTTGAAAAGAGTATTAAGTACTTGACAAATATCCCGTTACGGTACATTTTGAACAGATACAAAATATGCAATTAATCACTAACTATGGACAATCGTGATTAATTGCGAGTCTAAACATGTTGCGACACTCATGCCGTGCAGTCTTTTTGTTCTTCACCGTCTACCATCGTGACAAACAACTGCAGTAGTAGAAAAAAAAAAGGAGAACCACTGGCCGACTTCCCTGATTCTAGACGTCATCGACTCTTTTAAGACTGTCGTCACAACAACTTGACTGTTTTCTCTCCTCAGGAGGTTCGCCCTGACAACTAAGATCCCCGACACAAAGGGCTGTCACAAGTGCTGCATTGGTGAGTGGCCTCTCCCTCCCAACCACTCAGTTTTATTTACTCACCCCTCCATCATATTAAATCGAGTCAATACATGAGGAACATCTCTGTTCTGGGCATGTCCCTCTTTTCTTTGCTGCAGTGTTTTTATTCTCTTGACTATTCCTATTATGCATTAATGTGAGTGGGGTTTTGACTCCTGGTAAATTGTTATGAAGAACCAAGCTACACATCTTGACAGTCTTCTCTATTTCACAGTGAGAAATCCATATACAGGCCACAAGTACTTGTGTGGAGCGCTGCAGTCTGGGATTGTCTTGTTGCAGTGGTATGAGCCCATGCAGAGGTTTATGCTCATCAAGGTCAGTTGGCTGTTTTGTTTTCTAATCTCATACATTACTGTTCCTCCACAAATGTTCCCTGTAAGACTACATGTTTTTACTGCAAGGTTGTACTGTATATAGTATTTATTTCTGTAGTAAAAGTTTTTTACTACACCAAAGTGTCACTAGCTTTACATTAGAGAATAAAGCATCATTACACGTCATAAGACCATTGACACTAACTTCTGTGTTGACTCTCTCTCTCTCTTCCTGCGGCAGCACTTTGACTTCCCTCTTCCCAGCCCCCTGAAGGTGTTTGAGATGCTGGTGGTCCCGGAGCAGGAGTATCCTCTGGTGTGTGTGGCCATCAGCCAGGGCTCCGAGCCGGGCCAGGTGGTCCGCTTTGAGACCATCAACCTCAACTCCTGCTCCTCCTGGTTCACAGAGATGGGAACAAGTAAGTCAGGCATGTAATCGATTGTAGAGATGAATACAATGAAGTCAATACAAAGACACGTTGTGGGTTGTGGAGAAATATCAAACCAATTAAAAACAAACAAAACAAAAATAATGTAATACTTGTTAAGTAATAAATTGTAAATGATACATTGCCAGGGATGTTAGAATAAGATTGTTAATGTTGTACCTTTCCTTCCTACAGCTCATCAGCAGGTGGATGCAATCCATGTCACCCAGCTGGAGCGAGACACAGTGTTGGTGTGTTTGGACCGTAAGTACAATCTCTCTTCATCAGCTTAAACCAAAAACAGCTTTTTTACAGTACGGATGTAAATATCTATGTTCTGCCACTTCATTGTTACAGCCTTTTGTTTTTTCTCTCTCCAGAAAATTTGAAGATTGTTAATCTCCAGGGCAGACTGAAGTCCAACAAGAAGCTGGCATCTGAGCTGAGCTTCGACTTCTGCATTGGATCTGTTGGTAAGCTTTTAGACCCAAAGTCTTGGACTTTACTCTGTATAAAGAAATAGCGGTTCATATAAATTTTTTTGTGTTAATTGATTTCCAATAATCAAAATATACATACATTTGCATGAAGCAGCCTATTTGCCCACTCCCATGTTATTTAGAGTATTGAATACTTGACAGATCTCCTTTTAAGGTAAATTTTGAACAGATAAAAAATGTGCGGTTAATCGCGATTCAATATTTTAATTGATTGACAGCCCTACTCCCAACATGACAAGCTGGCAGGTGTACAGAAATAGCTGGTTGTATATCCAGGAAGGTTGTGTGTTACATTGACAAAAGGGCTTTTTGTAAAGTCAAAATGAATTGCATTGTTCCTCTTAATCAAATTGGCAGTGTTTCAGTGGCTCCCTTGACCGTTGTGCACTGACACATGGCCTCTTACCTTTCTCTCCTCACAGTGTGCCTTCAGGACAGCGTCCTGGCCTTCTGGAAACACGGCATGCAAGGAAAGAGCTTCAAGTCTAATGAGGTAAAAATACCTCATGACCGCGACAGCTGGGTGGCTGTTATATTGAAATACAAATTCACAAAAGGGTCTCGTTTTGATACTGCACCACTTTTTGTGTATCTGTAGTAGGGCTGCAACTAACGATTATTTTCATTGTCGATTAATCTGTTGATTATTTTCTCGATTAATCGATTAGTTGTTTGGTCTATAAAATGTCAGAAAAAGGGTGAAAAATGTCGATCAGTGTTTCCCAAAGCCCAAGATGACGTCCTCAAATGTCTTGTTTTGTCCTCAACTCAAAGATATTCAGTTTACTGTCATAGAGTAGTAAAGAAACCAGAAAATATTCACATTTAAAAAGCTGGAATCAGAGAATTAGATTTTTTTTTTTTTTTTTAAATTACTCAAACCAATGAATTGATTATCAAAATAGTTGACGATTAATTTAATAGTTGACAACTAATCGATTAATCGTTACAGCTCTAATCTGTTGTCAAGTATATTATCTTCTAAGTTGTATAGTTTCAGTCTTAAACAACGTGACGACACTCTGGATTGCTCAAGTAAAGATGACATTCAACTCATAAAATGTACAATTAAACTAATTCAACATTTAACAGCTTTTCACTACTTTAAAATCAATATGGATAACAAAACATCAATATCAATTTTGATGGGTTCCCAGTTAATACAGAGGAGAAACTGTTAGTCAAGTCCCTGAATACAGTCTTGTTTGCTCAGCACGTGAACAAACACCTATGGCTCTGGTCAACAAAGACCCTGAGTGCCGGCCGCTTATATGAGCTGTGACATGCTGTAGGTGATCCCAGGAGATTAGACCTCAGGTGGAGCCAGACAAAGTGTCTTTGTGTCCGGCCGAGGTAATGAATTTGTCCTCCTTTCACGGAGGGATTCCATGTTAACCTGATCACGAGTCGCGCTCAGCAGCAGAATAAAAGTTCAAGAGATCGCAGGGAGGTGAAGCATTCTGTTTTTATGAAAAGTGATACGGCGATAGGGGCCACCCTTTAGAAAGCTCGCCGTGTCAGACGTGGTCCTGTGGCGCTCGGATGAAACACAAGGTCTGTTAGCCGAGTCTGCGCCCAGCCCAGCTTGACAGTTCTCCCACAGCAAGGATTTTTGAAATGTCAGCGGCCATGCAAAATTCATGCTCAATCATAAACGAAACCCGTCACACGACAGGGAGCAGCACTAAATAATTCAGCCTTTGTCTCGTTATGATTCCTCTCAAAAGCGAAGGCATTCAAGGGGGGCAGGCCTATTGATCCGTGCTCGCCTTGGTGGGTGCTTCTCTGAACACCTGAGACCTTGTTCTCGCTTAGACTTAAAGAGATCAGATCTCTCCCAAGGCCACGGTCTTACACCTAGCAGGTGTCGCACGCCGACGATCTCGCATCTGTCGACAAGTTTTCATGACATGTCAACACGTGAGAGTGTGTTTTGAAGGGGCCCTTGTCCTTTTACACAGCAACGTGTCAGGCTACATCTTGTGACTCCAACAGGTTAGCTCCAGGATTGTACACAGTAACACAGAGTCCCTAGAGACAGCACTCAGTTACCTACAGTCTGTTACAAGACATATAGACAGTTTGTTGTTAAAGGCACAATAAGTGATCCAAATGTAAACAGTCGCCCTACCACCAAAACTCAAAACACAGGACGGGATCTTTCTGGCTCTGAAATTGACTGACAGGTCTTTTAATACACACTGACACTAAATAACAACTAAATAATATTAGTGATGATTTATGATGCTGTTAAAGGTTTATAGAAGTGATGTTTGTAAACACAGCCGTACAGTTGTCCTAATTATGATCCTTTTTTATTATTAATTAATTATTATTATTATTATTATTTTATTAAGTTAAAATCATCACCTAAATTATATATGTGTGATTTTTATAGACCATTTCACAGTTGTAAACATAAATATTTCAAATATGTCCCAGTTTATTTCCTGTTGCAGTGCAAGGAATAGGCTATATAGAAAAAGGAATGGTCATTGCATCACTGAACTCACATTGGTGCCAAGCCGGTAGCATTCTACATGTATTTGATTGTAATGGAGCAGCTTTGTTGTCAATAACTAACCAACTATCAAACTGTTAATGATATTTAATAATATCCAGGCGGGCTAGCGTTAGCCAGCTCTCTAGCTAACGTTTCCTATTATTGTCAGCTGGGAGATGTGTTGGAGCGGTGATTTTGCTACATTCCACAAGCTCTCTTAGCATTTCTATTCTAATAAATAAACAAAATAAACTCACAAAATGTCAACGAAAAGAAATATTCTTACACCTTTTTTCTTTATTGAACCGAAAAATACAGCCACACACCTTCTGAATTCAAGTTTCTCTCTTTCACCGAACTGAGACTCGCTTAATTGCCTTGTTAACTCACCGTAAAACACACTCCATTCAAACTCGACAGAAACAAAATGAAACTCACCAAAACGTCTTGGTTAGTCTTTCCACTCTTCCAACAAGTTGGTCAAAATAAACCCTTAATTAGACGAGTTAGATGCAAAAATATGCCGGCTCTATACGCTGTTTTTCCGCGCTATCTCTCTCTATCTCCACACTTCCTTTTAGCGCTGTACCAGCTGCCTACTCTCACTCGTTCTTCGGAGGTAGACCATTAAATTAGCTAAATAAAATTACAAAAATCACACAAAAAACAACCGTCGATGTACTCAGCTTATCGCTGATACATTTGTCCAATCGTCCAACCCTAATGGACATGTTTATACTCAATGTGAGCACCCGGTGGTTGATTAATCCGGGCGTACAGCATAGAAGTCATTATTTTTATCGATGCAGAAAAGCCAATTACAAAGTACTGTGTGAGTCAACACGACGTATAAGATGAATAAAAACAGTGTTTGCCCATGCCAAAGATTTCTATGTATACCCTTGTGTAGGTCTGTCTGGTGAAACCGTCCTAACGGGCTTCAGTATAACGATGCTTGTTGATTCATGCATTTCAGTGCCCCCTTAGCACCACCAGTCGCATACACAGAAAGCTAGTTGTCAGTTCATGTCAGTTGTGTTTTTTCATTCCCAGGTGACCCAGGAGATTTGTGATCCAAGCAGAGTCTTCCGCCTCCTCGGATCTGACAGGTTGGTACAGAGATATTTCCATCTTGAGTCAGTGCAGATGAGCGATCAAACGCAGCGAGTGGAGGAGCACGAACCACAGAAATCTCAAAGGTCCTTCTAAAACACACCACCTCATAAACAAACAGGATTACAAACCTCCTCACTTCCCCTGTTTATCTGCCTTTTCATCCATACCCCTGACTGTTGGTATAATTTATCAGCCCCATGACCTCCATAATACCAGGCCCCTCGTGTTATGGCTGTCCTCCCTCAGGTCTTATTACCTGGAAACCACCAAACAACCTGCTCTCCTCCTGTGCTGTGAGCCCACAGCTCTCATCTCCTGCTGCTTCTGGTACATCTCTCTCTCTCTGCTGGTCTCTACCTGCCTCTCCTCACTCTATTTTCATCTTAAATCAATTCTCATCTGTTCTTGTTCTTAGATTTTACTTTCTTATGACGCACTAAACCCTGCTGCCCCTGAATGCACCCCTGACATTATCCTTGAATGCCCCCTCGCTCTCTCTCTCTCTCTCTCTCTGTTTCATGGTTGCTGCTTCAGTAGCTCTGATGGCTGAGATATGAAGGCCGAGCTAAATGTTAGACACCTCACTAACAGTCATAAACCTGTTGTTTTAAATAACAGTTTTTAGCTATCTCAATACATCCTTTATATATATGATACGTTTGCTATTTATCTATAAAATGTCAAAAACTAGTGATAAATGCCCGTCATAAGTTTGTGATAACCCAATGTGATGTCTTGAAATTGCTTGTTTTTTCAGACCAGTCGTGCAAAACTTAAAAATTTTAATTGTGGAAAGCAGCAAATTGTCACATTTTACAAGCAGAACCAGACAGTGTTGCCATTTTTGCTTGTTAAATTACTTGAGCGGTTACTAACTGATTACTCATTACTGATTAATCTGTCATTTATGTATTAGATTAATCCAATAATCGTGCTGTCTATGAATTGTAAGAAAATAGTGAAAAATGATTATGATTTCCTAAAGTCCAAAGAGATCTCATCAAATTTTGTGTGAATACTTCACAAATCTCCCTTTAAGGTACATTTTGAACAGATAAAAAAGGTGCGATTAATCACGATTAACTACGGACAATCATGCGATTAATCACAATTCGATATTTGAATCGATTGACAGCCTTCGTATTTTTTGCCGATGTAGGGCTGCAACTACCAATTATTTTCATTATCGATTAATCTGACAATTATTTTCTTGACTAATGTTGATGAATCTTAATTCATGGTATAAAACAGAGAAAAACAATAAATCCTCACATTTTAGAAACCAGGACCTAAAAATGATTGCTGGCGATCAATCGTTTTAGCTCTCGACTGACGTCATGATGGTTGGTTTCAGACACAGCAGGATGTGATTTAGCTCCCCACCTCTTACACACACGCTAATGCTCACGGTGAGCGTGCTCAGTGAGGCTCTCGATGAAGCCGCCCTGCCTGTGGCACCGGAGTGCGGCCTCTCTCTGCCCAGCCCCCCCATGTTTTATTCACCGCCGCCCGGGCACTGCCAGCCTGGTTTGAGTGTCTCTCCATGCCTCTGTAATTTCATCTGATGGAACGGACAGTATGGACTGTAGCTTCCCTGCTCAGCTGTCACCGCCACATGGCATCTGAAGATGCACCCACTGACGTCCTGATCTGACTCTGACGGTTAACATGAACTGTCAATACGCTGTCTTCTGAGTAGATCGATACCATTAACATGAAGCTGAGTTATGTCACTGGTTGTTAATGCTGTTAAATTAGCAGCACTTCTTACTCAATATAAGCTAAACATTTCATAGATAAAAGTCAATTCCCGTCATAATATTTTACTAAACATCTGTCATTCCTGCAGACATTTGTTTTATTTGCCTATCAGTCAAATCTTTAAAGGATCAAAACATGCACAAGTCACATGACTCTACTGTTTTCTACTTTCCAGGCAGCCATTGTTTTCCATTCATTTACATACAAAGTTAGGCTGACACAACTAACCTAAAAATAATGCTGACATAATGTGCTGCCTGGTAGGTAGAGTGAAAAACAAAGAGAGGTCAGTATTAAAGGATAAAACTATTTGGAAATATGCTTATTTTCTTTTTTGCAGATAGTTACATGACATGATTGATACCATATGATACTATGTTATATCTCGTTATATTTCTGTTTAATCCATATCATATCAAACCAGGCGACAACCTCTGGGTCTGCAAAGTGAAGCCAATGCTGAAGTGCCTTAAACCTGCATTCTTTCTAACAGCCAGCAGGGGGCGACTCCTCTGGTTGCAAAAAGAAGTCTGATTGTATAGAAGTCTATGAGAAAATGAGCCTACTTCTCACTTGATTTATTACCTCAGTAAACATTGTAAACATGAGTTTATGGTCTCAATCGCTAGTTTCAAGTCTTCAATACAGCATGATGTTCATTTAGTTAATTATGGTCCCATTTAGAGTCAAATACACCATAAAGCAGGGGATGCTTTAGGGCGTGGCTACCTTGTGATTGACAGGTTGCTACCACAGCGTTGTCCGTCTGGGACTTTAACCCTTTCACAGTGCGTTTTCAGTTCATGAAAGTTAATTGTAACATTTTGGTGGCGTTCGGTTGTGCTTAGCTCCACCCTCTCGTGTCACTTCTGGTTGCAAAATGCCAAACTCGAGGATTGAAAACGGCAGTCCACAAACCAATGGGTGACGTCACAGTGACTATGTCCACTTCTTCTATACAGTCTATGGTACAAACACCAAAGTGTAAAAAGTTGTAGTTTTAAATTGCTGCTAGGATTTTGTAATGTTTGAACAGAACAAGGCTAACAGTTTCCCCCTGTTTCCAGTCTTTATGCTAAGCTAAGCTAACCAGCCGCTGGCCCTAGTGCCGTACTTCCACCACACACACGAGTGGTATCAATCTTCTCATCTAACTCTCAGTAGGCTGATTTCAGTTGCCAGATTGACATTAAACTTTTTATTACAGCTCTGGTTTTCCGCTCCACCAGGTACCACGACTACCATCATTTAGTATTTCTGTGTGGCGTTCTAACTGTTGTGTCTGTGTTTCTTTTGCAGGGTGGTGGTTTTGCAGAGCCGACCCACAGACAACCCCACGGCCCTGAGCAACCTCTACATATTAGCAGGTCATGAGAACAGTTACTGAGCCTCTCCCAGAGGAAAGTGGATCGGATGCCTCAGATTTTTGGGAGAAACCTCCGGACTTTCACCTCAGGTTCTGTGTGGAGGGAAACGTCTGGTTTAAAACAGTTATTGGGATCATTTGTTACTGATCACGGGATCGACAGGTCAGTAAAAAGAGGAGCGTCTTCACTCTGGATTCATGAGTAGCCTTAACACCAGCAACACGTTCACCGTAGCTCCGCCAGTTACGAGCAGGAAGTGGAGAAACAATAAAAGCTCGAATGAACATTGTTACTTAGCATTTTTCCTCACTTTTTTCCGTACTGTGGACTGAGTTACAAAACAAGTTATCTAGAGGTATTATTGACAAAAAGTGCCATTAAAATTCACAAGAATTTGTGATTGTATTAGCAAACAGTGGGAGATCTATTGTGTTATTGTCTGTAACATGTCGCTCATAATCACAAACGTTAGTCGGCTTGAGAGGAGATTTTACAAGCTCTGTAGTCAAACTAATAGCTCAGTTTAAACAGAAACCCATGAGCATTGTGGGTTATTTAAGCAATATTTATTAACCTCATGTTAAGTGATAGGGTATGTTTGATTTACAGACCGTATTAACGGACAGTGACGGTGAGGATTAACTACCTAGTGAACAGAAGCTTTGGGTTACTTTTACTGCTATGTAATATAGTCGCATCTCTCCTGCTCTGCTGCATTTTTAGAAGTTGGATATAATGTAAATTTTTTTTCTTTACCTTCCTCTTTTATAGACCTTTTACTTCTCATTATTTGCACCATGTAAGCACTTTTGTACATTTTTTTATTTAAAATAAAATGACAAAATGAGGGACAATGCTAGGTTTTTTTGCTAACATCTTTGCATTCCCTTCGCAAAATGTTTTAATGTATGCTGTTTTTTGTAATTAAAAAAACCAAGATAACATGAATGGATTCTGGTTTATTTTTTGAGAGATTGTTTTGATGCAACAGAGCCGATGATGCACGAGTTCCTCCTCGCCGGTGATGAGAGTCTGATGGGAGGAACGGGGGAATACGGGTGAGTATTAGTTTCCATTATTTCCCTGTTTAGTCTGCCATTCCTCTGACTTCAGCAGCCTGCACTAATTAGTCTCAGTGCGACACAACAACATGACAGGTTCACATTTTCCTCCTGTGGAATGATGTCAGACAGATGTGGTTGTTTTGATCATCACTGAAAACATGAAATGGACTTTTAAATGTAAGAAATGAATCCCAGAATGATAAAATGTTGTCGGCTGTGCAGCACAAACTCATTTACTACCAACTAAAAGTGATTTCAGATTCAGGTCTTTTAAGGACAGGAGCATCAGTGAGTTCCCCCTCTGAGAGTAGACTGTTTACCTGTGGGTGTTTTCCCTGATAGTCACTGACTGGAGGAGGCTGTCATTTAGACTCAAACTTTTAGATTCGTCATATACATTCATTAAATTTGACCTCTGAATCATTCGGAGCAGTGAGCTGCTGTAAAGCCTACGGGGAGCAACTTGGGGTTTCAGTGTCTCGCTCGTGGACAGTAGGAGCCGGGGATCGAACTGCCAACCTAGCGGTTAAAGGACCACTCTACACCATTTACCTGCCTCTTTATTATCATTAAACATCTAACATTAATCATCTCTAACTCTCAGTCTGTCAGGTGTGAAAATCTACATAAAAACACCCCACAGGAGTCTGCTTTTCCTTTTTTATGGAGGTGGAGTCAGCTAGCTGTTCCTATGGGAACTGAGGTGGAAAAGGGAGAAATGTGTGTTAAGTTGATTAAAGTGAGCGTCAGTAGATAGTACCGGAAGTCAGGTGATTCCACCTTCAAAATAAAATCAAGAAGCAATACTGCCAGGTTTGCTCTAGTGAGCAGTTTAAAGCTGCTCTAGTCAGCTGATTAAAAAGATAGATCACAGGGTTATACTATTTATACTAAGTTACATTTTATTTTGAAATTATTTTTATTGCCTCTTTTCCTCTGTTTTTATCTCTCAATATGCAGTCTGTGTTATATTGTGTACTATTAAATTTAATTTCAATATAAGTGCTTTAACACTGTAACACCTTAGCAAGCAGTTACCTAATTTGGGATTTTAAAGCTTCTTGAATTTACCATATCATTTGTATATATTTTTTTTTACAAAAGGGTTAAAAATCTTTAAAAAAAGGCTTTAAATCTACAGTATTATAATTCATAGATTATATTCTGATCTATAACTCTTAGACATTATTAAAAATATTTGCAGATTCTAATGTCTCATATCTATACATTTCAGTTATTTCACATTACTAAGACTATAGAAGTGTAAAAAATAAGCTACGTCAAATTATTCCAAGGGACATGCATGAGGGGGTCCCTGGTATATTCTCTATCTTGGAAGGGGTCCTTGGCTGAAAAAAGATTGAGATTTATTTAACCTGATTCAGTCCTCACCACTGAGTACCTGCTGCTCCTTTTAATGTAGCTTTTATTGTGTATTTTTATTTTAAGTGTGTTTTAATTTGTCCTGCCTGAATGTGATATGTTGTGTTTTAATGTACCCTTTTTAATAGCAGATTTTGCACATGCAAACCAAAGACACATGTCTGCCTTTTGTATGCAAAAAGTAGACGATAAAGTATTTTCTATACTACTCTACTTTTACTTAAATTTTATATATTTTTTTTTTTACTTGTGACAGAATATTTATACACTGGTGTTTCTACTTCTTAGTTTAAAAGATCTACTTCTTCCACCTCTACAGAACAACACAACATTTTATATAAAATTAGCATTTTACTTAGCATAGTACATTTAAAAGAGCAATAAGAGTTGCTGTGTATGGGTTACCCATAAAACATACTGAAGGAAGTGATGGGTGCTCAGTTTCTGTTTTTATTTTGAAGGGCCCCACCGGATGTCCGGGTTTATTCTTTCCGGCTTGACTCGTTAAAACTCGGCTCTTCTCGTGTTTGCAGGCACAGTGGAGCTGAGATCATCCAGCTGGTCGTGTTTGGAAGAAGCTGCAGCTCCTCTCTGACTCTGTTTCTGACTGAAGAACATCTGAGAACATTTACACTCAAAGTAAGTTTCACTTTTACATTTTCTAAAGAACAGGAAGTAATTTAACTGAAATGTTTATTATATTAATATAGAAATGTTTCTACTTTTATGATCAGCTGGTTTTATTAGGAAACTTTAGCTCATACTTCAGGATTATATTAACTATTTTATCATCACAAACAATCCTCCAGTGTCTGTTATAAACATGCAACCATGAGATATTTATTCATATTTTTGTTGCTATTATTTAATGTGCAAATAAGTGCAGCACTTTGATTTTATTCCCCTGTCTCTTCACTCTCTCTAGTGTTATATGTTTTCGCCCTATATCCCCCTCAGGGAAATGACCTAATATACTTTGCATTGCAAATGTTTTCGTTACGTAGTCTGTTAGGAGAGGTGTAATGTTGCCTCTAAGCAATTAAATCTCTTTTGGAGGTCAATCTTCACATGATGATCCCCATATTAGAGGTCAAACACAAGTTTATTTTATAACTTTTGTTAAATTAGATGCATGTAAATGCTTTTGTGCTTTTCAGTATATTCAGATGATTATGTATCTTTTTTTTTTTGTAATAATGATGCAGAAGTCAAAATGTCTGATACCATAACATGAAAAGCCACCTAAATAAACAAAAATATATTTCATGTTTAACCCTCTGAGACCCACAATAGACCTGTTTTTCTGTTTCTTAGGGAGGTACAGGGGGTCTTTAGGGGGAGATAGCAGGTCAACAGTAGATGTCACATAGAAGTGGTGTACATCATCTGAAAGCTGGAAACCTGAGCTCAGCACTTTGTCAAGTTGTTCTAGTCATAAATCAATTAATTAATTATTTTAAAAAAATGTAAAAGTGTATATGGGTTTAAAACATTATGATAGAAGTATATGATGGATATTCCCATGCTCTATTATGTATCATAATAAGTTGTTGCAGCAATTTTTGGGTTGATGCCATTTATTACACAGATTTGGTGCTAAATTTAACTACTTTTTACCACTTGAGAATTGATAAAAATTATCAATAATCCCTCCAAAATACCACATTAAAACTCCAAGACGTTGAGGAACACCATAGAAAAAGCCATAATATGATTTGAAACCCCCTTATTGTCAAATAAAATTTAAAAAAAAATTTAAATTAAAATAAGCTTTATTGGCATGAATGTTCATGTTACATTATTGCCAAAGCTAATGAATAATTACATTTCACAAGAAATAATCACAATATACCAAATGCATTTAAATATAAATTATTTTACAGATGTAGTAAATCAGAAACATGTTCGGAGCTTGTAGCACCTCTTATTGTATGGCAATAGTCAACATATTTTGCAGCTAATATTGCACATTGATTTTCTTCCCCACATAAGTATGGTGTTTTCTGAGGATTGGGAGATGAATGAACTCAGGATATATGTTATTTATTTTTTCAAAGAAAATATCCTTATATATATTATATACTCTCACATCCTTATATTTCTCACAGCACAGTAAGAAGTGAGATTCTGTCTCCACCTCTATTGTATGACAACGTGAACCCCCTTATTGTCAATCTACCTAGGAAAGCCATCCATCCTCTGAATGCTCTAGGTCTCTGGTTTATGGCTGTAAAGTTTCATGAGGCTGTGATTATGCTAGAGGTCACCACAGGTCATTTTATACAGTGAGGTTAAGTTTCAAAAAATGGTCTCACTACAATGACATGTCTACTATGGGGACTAACATCATCACACATGAATACAGTTGGGCTTTTCCAGAAAATAGCTAACCCTCATATGACTCAGTTCTGATGGTTATTATGAATTTATTCTAGCTTTAATAGAGTGAACTATTCATATAATCACAAAGTGGTCACTCCTCTTCTCTTTATCCCTGCTGAGAACCCTTTCTGTGTCTCTTTACAGGCTGCAGAGACCTTCCTGCCTCCTTTGACCCTCCTAGAAAAGCTGTTTTTTACCTTCGGATGTCTGCTGGTGCAGCCTGAGGATGGAGAAGTACGAGAAGATTGCAAAGATCGGAGAGGGCTCCTACGGTGTCGTCTTCAAGTGTAGAAACAAAGACACGGGGCAGATCGTCGCCATCAAGAAGTTTGTGGAGTCAGAGGACGACCCCATCATCAAGAAAATCGCTCTGAGGGAGATCAGGATGCTCAAGGTGACAGCACATTAATACTCTCTCTCACAAACAACTCATCCACATCTGTGTGTTTGACGTTCAAGGACATTAAACTGATGGAGCAGCAATTCAGGTTTACCGGTCTATGGACGCCCATTTCTGCCAGGAAAAGTTTAGGCAAGATAAAATGCTAATGGTATGTCACAATTATGAGATAAAAAGTAAAAAAATTGACTTAGTAAGTAGAAATTCTAAATTAGTACATAAAAACTATGAGATAGCACTTCAAATTTGGTTCATTAAATCCAAATTATGGCAGAAAATGTCAAAATTGTGACATAAAAAGTCCAAATTATAAGATGGTATGAAAAAATTATCATTTAGTACTTCAAAATTTGGCTTCTTAAATCAAAAGAAATTAAAGAAATTCAAAATTACGTGATAAAAAGTCTGAGATTAAATTAAGATTAAGACAAAATTCATTTAGACTTTTTTCTAGCCTATAGAGAACATGTCAAAACGTTTGACGTACTAAGAAAAATTATGAAATAGTAAGAAATAATGATAGTAAAAAGGCCAATTTATAAGATAGTATATCAAAATTATGATTTAGTAAAAGTCTGAGATTAAATTAATAAAATAATTTTGACTTTTTATCTCATATTTTTTATTTATCAAGAGTATTTATTTTTATTTTTATAATGACTAACTTTTTATTCATTTTTTACTTTTTCTGGCTTCCATACAATTCCTTATTCCTTATGTCAAATTCATGCAAACTAGTCCAAATATCAGCTTTTATTATACTATATCTCATTATTACAATTAATATTAGAAGGTAGCCTTTAACCTTTTAATTATGTAAAATATTGTTCTTCTATTCATAAAATGGATGAAAGTATAAAAAAACTTCTTCATGGTGGTCAAAGTTCAGTCTATTATCATTTTTATTTGCTTCAAACAAAAACCTGTGATGCAATACTTTTATTTTGAAGTTTTATTTGACCTTTTTAAAGATGCAAATCCTGTTTTTAGTGTCTTCCGTCTCTGCTGAGCGGCCAGCAGGAGGGACAGCATGCTGTTAATTCTGAGGCGAAGAGGGGAAGCATATTTGTAGCTGCTGCTCAGAGAAAAGAGCAGCGTTCAAAAGGTTTAGAGGGTTGTAATCAAATGAGGGAAAAACCCTGCAGAGTCAGGACTGACTGAAGTACTTCAATTAGGATGTGAACTTTATTTTAATAAAAGGAAATGAATGCTTAAGTAACAGGTTAGCGTTGTTCTTCCAGTTTGTTACAAAGACTTTATTAACTTGGAAATAAACAACAAAAACATCAATAACAGTTAGTTCTTAGTCCCATAAATAACTAAAATATCAAGGTTATCCTGTTTCTTTTTAAACCAAAGGCTAAAACTGCTAAAGCTGTTTAATTTATGTTGCATAATAATTATCAAAGATGCAGTGGTTTAATTAGTCATGCGTGGGGCGGGAGTGTTAGTGGCCCGCTGGACACCAGGAGCTCATAAATAGGAGAGGATGGAGACGGGTTGTCAGGGGCAACAGCATGTTTATTACCTGCTGTTAACAGTTTAGTGTGTTTGATAAGAGCAAACCACAGCTGGGGCAGTTCTCTAAACCAGCAACGTTTACTGGTTTATTACTGAAGTGTATCTGTGTGGATGTTACTGTGTTATTCTTGACAGCGAGCTGAGATGTTTTCTTCTTCTGTGTTTTGTTTCTCTGCAGCAACTGAAACACGCCAACCTGGTGAATCTGATCGAGGTGTTTCGGCGTAAAAGGAAGCTTCACCTCGTGTTCGAGTACTGCGACCACACGGTCCTCAACGAGCTGGACCGCCATCCCAGAGGGTGGGTGTGTCTCTAGAAGTATTCAGATCTTTTACTTAAGTAAAAGTAGTAATACCACAGTGTATAAATAGTTTGTGACAAGTAAAATTCCTGCATTCAAAATTTGACTTAAGTAAAAATACGAAAGTATTAGTATTAAAGAGGACCTATTATGCTTATTTTCGGGTTCATGCTTGTATTTTGGGTTTCTACTAGAACATGTTTACACGCTTTATTTTTCTCATACCGGCTGTGCCGCAGCACCTCTTGAAACGCTCTGTTTGAGCAAAGTGTATTACTTGGTGACATCATCACGTTACGGAAGGAAAGGGGGGACTTCAAACAAGGCGTTTCAGGCAGTTCAGGAGCAGTGTTTCTGTGGGGGAGAGTAACTCCCTTTGGTCTGGACTTTGGGCTTTGTATCTTTGCAGAACTTTTACATGCATAAAAAAAATATATTACACAGTAAAGGAAAGGGAAAAAGCACAAAAGCATAATAGGTCCCCTTTAAAATATACTTAAAGTACCAAAAGTAAAAGTAGTTATTATGCAGAATGGCTCATTTCAGAATAATATATATTATAATATTGGATTATAATAATTTATGCATTAATGTTCACTTTAATGATGAAGTAAAAATTCAGTAAATAGTGAGTATTCCCCCGTATGTAATATCTGTATACACTATAATCACTGGTATAATGTGAATATTCTAAGTGGTCATTGGATCCTTTAAGTGAAGTAATGAATTTCCAGAGGTATAGGCAGATATGATGCATTATAAGCTGGTTAAAAGTCACTATAAGTGGTCAAAAATATCATTAAATCCATGCAAGAACAACACAAATTAGTATGATACTTAATGCTTTAATATTATAATGCATTATAGAAATTGTCACCAAATATTCTTACTAATATCATGATACTGATTTTCAGCCCTACAGTATGTGTAAAGCAGTAAAAGCTTTAGAAACTTGTA
This sequence comes from Sebastes fasciatus, assembly GCF_043250625.1. Lineage (NCBI taxonomy): Eukaryota > Metazoa > Chordata > Actinopteri > Perciformes > Sebastidae > Sebastes > Sebastes fasciatus. The sequence continues at coordinate 7,271,007 of NC_133809.1, read as the reverse complement.
TTAGTAATGCAATAAAAAGAATATATTTCTCTATTTAAGCACGGACACACAGCTGAGTTTACTGTCCCGACATAAACTCTGAGATAATGAGAGCATAAATCTGAGTGAGGTGTCTTTTGATTCAACAAAGCTCTGTGTACTTTCTATTATCTCTACATTACATATACACCACACCGTACACTGGGCTTTGTCCGCCCGCTGACGGGCACAACGCTCGTCTCCCGGGGAAGCTGACCTGCTCGCTGTGGAATGTTTACGGTGATGCCCTCCCAGAATGCATTGCTGGCTACTGGGAGCTGTCGGGACTCTGTAGGCCGGGCCACATTTTATACGGAGTGTTTTGGCTGTCTGGTCTCCCCGTCTGGTCCTGGCCTGTAGCCTCCTGGACACAGAGGGTTCAAAAGAAAGGAAAACAAAGTGAGGAGAAGGGGCGGAGACTGTCATTAATTGCTAGTCACAGGGCTCGATTTAGCCATTTCCACGGCAACGCTGATGGATGATGGTCCCCGAACCAACAAAGCCTCAGTGTGTTGAACAGTGGAAACAGGACGGCTCACTGTCCTCCAACAGAGACGTCTGAGGGACAAGACATGTCGGGAAAACATGAGCTGAAAAACTAGAGATGACAACAAAATTAGACTGAAAAAGCCCTCCAATAATCCAAGAACAAAGTTATCTATCCATCTGTTATCAGATTCATCATTTTTAGATAGATTAATTAAATTTTTGAACCAGATTCCTCGAACCCAAACAAACTTCTACAGCTGTTAGTTTCATTTTTAGCTCTGAGGAAGGCAACATTGGTCTGTTAGTCAGTCCAGACTGAAATATCTCAACAAATATTGCCATTCAATTTTATGCACACATTCATGATCCCCACAGGATGAATCCTACTGGCTTTGGTGATCCTCTGATTTTTCCTCTAGCGCCACCATGAGGTTCACATTTGTGGCTTTTAGTGAAATGTCTCAACTTGGGCTTAAAATAGTTAACCGCGGTTAATTGAAAATTAATCACACATTTTTTATCTGTTCAAAATGTACCTTAAAGGGAGATTTTTTCAAGTATTTAATACTCTTATCAAAATGGGAGTGGATAAATATGCTTGTTTTATGCAAATGTATGTATATATTTATTATTGGAAATCAATTAACAACACAAACAATGACAGACATCATCCAGAATCCCTCACAGGTACTGCATTTAGCATAAAAAATATGCTCAAATCATAACATGGCAAACTGCAGCCCAACAGGCAACAACAGCTGTCAGTGTGCTGACTTGACTATGACTTGCCCCAAACTGCATGTGATTATCATAAAGTGGGCATGTCTGTAAAGGGGAGACTCGTGGGTACCCAGAGAACCCATTTTCATTCACATATCTGGAGGTCAGAGGTCAAGGGACCCCTTTGGAAATGGCCATGACAGTCTTTCTTCGCCAAAATTTAGCGTAAGTTTGGAGCGTTATTTAGCTTCCTTCCCGACAAGCTAGTATGACATGGTTGATACCATGGATTTATTAGGTTTTCTAGTTTCATATGATATCAGTACCTTCATTCTAGTAAGTTGTGTTAATGGACTGGACATTTTCTGGAGCTTTCAGACAAACATGTATAGCCCTCATCAACAGATGGCACCTGCTCAGTTGTCGAGGAGAATAATCAGTTGTTAGCTGGAAAAGTTCCATTTGATGGATCTTTTTGTCAAGCTACTATCTCTAAGCTCAAATTTGACTTGGATTATTTCCTAGTGATCAGTTAACTGATTAATCGGCTAATCAGCCTGACATGTTGGTTTCCTTCTTGTCTTTCAGAGTTCCAGAGCACCTTGTAAAAAGTATAACCTGGCAGACACTTCAAGCTGTCAACTTCTGTCACAAACAAAATGTGAGTAACTCGACTCGTACTCTATCTTTCTTTTTATTATTCCCACTCGTACCTGTCTCTAGTATACTGTCTGTTTGAGTTGTCAGAGCAGCTTGTTGTTGAATTCCTCCGGTCTCCTCCCACCCAGCCTTCTGCTTTATGGCTCTTTTTTCTTAACAAGAATTCCTTCCCCTTGGCTGAGCAGCAGTTAATGTATCACCTACGCACAACAAGAGCCCCCGTTTAACACCACTGTCTCTGTCGTCTTTTACTGTTTCTCACACAGAACCCTTTTATTCTCCGCATCTCACAACTACGTGTTATTCAGCTTTCAATATAGTGATTTAATTTGTTTCCTTTTCCTGCAGTGCATTCACCGAGACGTCAAACCGGAAAATATCCTCATCACCAAACATCAAGTCATCAAACTCTGTGACTTTGGCTTTGCCAGGATTCTCAGTGAGTTTTTTTTTAAAGACTTTATCAACAGCTACAGTTATAAACAGTGCCACCTGGTGGACACTTAGATGTTGCATTCAGTAGTGCTGGCTTTGTAGTATTTTAAGGCTTCAGTCATTACATGCTGTGTGTTTCAGGTGAGCAGCTGCAAAGGTATTACTGAGAGGAAGTTTGTATGTATTGATACTGAAGCAGCACTTAATCAGTGTTTTACTTCTTTTTTTTTTGAAAAATGTATACTTTTTCCAGCCACAAAATCAGAAATAGTTTCTTCTTTGATTAGAAATGCCACACATTTTGTTGACTGTATGCAGATTAGGGCTGTCCTCAACCAAAAAAATTCCCAGTCAACAAACACGCTATATGATTTGTTGACTTATCGATTAGTTGATTTAATCAACAGATCTGTAAAACTGAGTTTTTCCACCACTTTAAATCTTGTGTTTATCAGAGAAGCAATAATTCAATTAATACTGCATTTATTTATACAGTACATTTAAACTAATATTCTTATTTATTTATACTATTCTTGCATTTTTACACACTTAATCATAGATACCATTTTTCAGCATTATTATTCATATTTACACTGTTGTTATATATTGTATTATACACATTTTCATATTTGTTATTTCTATTTTTCCATATTTATTGTAGTTATACTGTAGTATAAATCACATATTTTTACATACTTATTTCTCTTAATTTCTCAATGTTTATATATATTTATATTCTACAATGGAAGCAACTGTAACATAACCTAATTTACCCCCGGGGATAAATAAAGTATTTCTGATTATTATTATTATTATTATTATTTATGATAGAAGGAAGTTTGCGGTTGTTTTGCTTTAAGACAAAAAGGTTTGAGAGCCGTTGATTTAGAATATATCAAGGGACAATTAAATATGACTGAACAAATACTGATAGAGTGAGTGATTTGTGTGATTTGTATAAATAGTTGGCCAGGTCGTTACTTCACATCTCATTCAGTACCTTATGTCGTGTGTTTCTGTGTTTGGTGCCTCCAGCTGGACCATGTGACTACTACACTGATTACGTGGCGACCCGTTGGTACCGGGCCCCCGAGCTACTGGTGGGAGACACTCAGTACGGCCCTCCGGTGGACGTCTGGGCGATCGGTTGTGTGTTTTCCGAGCTGCTGTCAGGGATCCCTCTGTGGCCCGGGAAGTCTGACATGGACCAGCTGTACCTGATCAGAAAGACTCTCGGTAATCAATCAGTCAGTCTGCTGCTGTTCTGCTGAGGGGAAACCTGCCGATACAAACTAACAATAATAATACATAAAAGGGATGTTTGTGGCTGAGGATGATTAACATTGACGTTTATTGTCTTTCATCACAATCATATTGTGATGAAATGATGATATAAAGTTATCAGACAACTTACACAACACTTTGGTACAGATTAAAGCAAATTCATGTTCTGAAACAAACAGGGAACAGGGCTTTATAATGATTTACTGTATATACACAATGCACTCCGCATGCAATGTTGCATCACCTGACAAATTTTGACAGATACATTAGATATGCCAATTTTCGGGATATTAGTTGTCACATTTTTGAGAATAAAACATGATAAAGCAAGAAAAACATCTTTCTACTATTCTTGCGAAGTTTATGGTGGAAGTTGGAAATGAATATAAACTTTTGGACAAATAATAAAACCGATCTTGAATATATTCACAGAAGTAATTTGAGACATGTTATGATCATGTTTCTTGTCCTCTGCAGGAGATCTGATCCCTCGACACCAGCAGGTCTTCAGCAACAACCAGTTCTTCTGTGGAGTTTCCATCCCAGAGCCTCAAGAGATGGTGAGACACACAAATGTGCTGCATCTGCCCACATCACACAAGTGATTTTGATCTATATTAACTGTATTCAGGTGGTTCTGTGTATATTTGGTATTCAGTGAGCTTTGCCAGCAAAAATAATTCAAAATCACAAAACACACTAAATGTTTGTCATTTCTTCTTTCTGTAGGAAGCTTTGGAGCAGAAATATCCAAATCTCTCACATCAGGCTCGGAGTCTCATGAAGGTAACAGTCATAATCAGTTTTCATGTTTTTCAGCCTGCTGTAAAGGAATACTTCACCCCCAAAATGATCATCTCTATATCAATTACTCACCCAGTGTTACCTTGAATTATTGAAGAATTAATTTTTTTCTTGCATGCCTCCACGGTGAACGAAGAATCCAAAAACAGAAACTCTCACAACTCGTGCAGTAAAATCCAGGTCTCATTTTGTTTTGATGTAGTTTTGCTGTTGTTAAACGTGGCCCCAATTTACTTCAGTTCATCAAGACATTTCTCCGTTTTTGGTTTCTCTGTTCACCGTGGAGGCATGCAAGAAAAACTAAGTTTTTCTTAAGAATTCAAGGTAACACGGGGTGAGATTTATATACAAATGATCATTTTGGGGGTGAAGTATTCCTTTAATGCACTCAATTTTAATCCAGTGAAATGTGCTCGTTTTACTACATTTCTTTTATTGTTTGAAGATATATGCATGTCAGAAAAAGAATAACTTTCATTTGTTCGTGTGACAACAAATCAGGAACTATGTGCAAAGGGTTCCCAAATAACCAGAGTAAAATACTCCATCATGTTTACTTACTTGCATAATTCTGACCATAACCAGCTAGTTTATTTTCACAAAATTTTAATGGCAGCTGCTGGTCAAAGAGAAACTAAATCTCATGTGGACAACAAGCTGTCTGGCCCTGACCTCAACTGTCTCCTGTTGATGGTTTTGCTGTTTTAGGGTTGTCTGAGGATGGACCCGTCCGAGCGGCCAACCTGCGAGCAGCTCCTCCAACATCCGTACTTCGACAGCCTGCGAGAAAAGAGCGAGAGCACCTCGAGAGAGCAGGATCGCTCCAGCAACAAGAGGACACGGTTACCTCGCAAACACCTCCCTCCCGGGGTCAGTAGCCTTATGCACGAAGAGTAATGACTTCACATAAAACACCAATATGCTGCCATATTTAGGCCTAATGCAGTTTACTGTAAATACTGCATATCTTCCAGTCAACTATCCAACATCTGTCTTTTAAATAATGTACTAAAAATGCATCAAATTGCAGAAACTCTTCGGAAAGTCTTCAATACATCTTTTAATTAAGATATATTTCTAACCAGAAGGAACCCTCTCTAAACACTAAATATCATATAATTGTATTCTCTCAAAAATCATCCCTGAAACTTTATTTATTTCTTCCTCCATGCAGTATTTGCCACAGCTGACCGGCAGCAGCATCTTCCCAGCGTTGGACAATAAGAAGTACTACAACAACCTGCGCAAGTTCAACTATCACCTCCCGAACATCTGAGCTGAATTAAACCTCATCAACCGGCAGCATCTCCTGAAACCTGCAGATTCTGGTAGCACCTTGGTTTTTAAAGAGAGGGTTCAACCACTTTTTAAAGTTTTTGTTTATCACGTGTCGGGTGTGGCTTGATACTGATGTCAGTCTATGCACTATTCCCCAACATGTGGCCTCAACACGTGTTGGTTTATGTATGTTGCCGACGTTTCAAGCTGATTTTGTATATACGTGTAAAAGACAAGGAGCGATGTGCTGCTCTGCTCGTAGCCGCTGAGTAGACTGAAGGGAAAACTACGACGTACTGCCTTTCCTGGTTTGCCAAATGTATTTTTTATACAACGATGGACTCTTTTAAAAAGAGTGACATGTTTTTTGGTAGTCTTCAGTAAGTTATAATGTAGGAGACTTTGACTCGTGAGCATTTCTGAAACTATTTATTGACGTCAGGAGTGAATATTCCTTTAACCCACATTTACTAGCGTTTAGCAGGAACAATACACACATTGTACTCATTATCTCTGGAATTTTGGTGCTAAGGATGTTCAGCCATCTGTCTGTCCTCAGATATTGTACAAATGCCAAATTAATCTAAAGAGAGATGATTTAAAAGACTCTTGAATCTTTTGAATTTTCACAAATTGTTTTTTTCTTTGTACCCACATATGGAGTAAACATTAATACATTGAATGTTGAGAATATAATAAACTATAGAACAGTTCAATCTATCAAGAAAAACTTGCTGTCAACAATATAAAGTGCTTTAACTTCTCTCTTTGCTGGACTCTTTAAAGGTGCAGTGTGTATGATACAGCGACATCTAGTGGTGAGGTTGCACACTGTTCCTTTAAAGCTTGACTATAATTGGAGCTGAAAGGTGACACATCCACCTGAATATTTTCCAATGCTGCTGTTCTCCACACGGCTTAATGATTCACATGGTAACACACACATGTTGGACGATACAAGCCCTTCAGCCCTCGGGTCTTTTACTTTGAAAACCTTTAAAAAGGTGCCCATATTTAACAAGCAGTTATAACAGGTTTCAGTCCAGGTCCAGTGATATATCCAGACGTGGGAGTGCCGTCTGTAGTCTGTCAACTGTCGTTTGTTTGTCTTTAATCCCGGGAAGATCACTGAGAAACAGATACTCCAGATTCCTGTGTGGAATTAATTAAAATTAGGAAACAAATCAGTGTCATTTAAACATCATATTTCTCTACAAAGAAACATATTCACCTCTTTTTAGATGGTAAACACTCACCTGAGTTGGTGCAGGGCGATTAAGCCCTTGTCGGTCACATTTCCACACGACACCACCTCCAGCCTGTGCATACTCTCCTGCAGGTTCTCTATTGAGCTCAGCTTCTCCAGGCACGTGTCCTCAATGTAGATACACTTCTTGAACTTGATTTCCTCCACATGTTGCAAGCCATCTAGAAAAACAAACACACTCCTCACTGATTAAATTTACATTAGGCAAAAGAAGGACTTTACACCAAAATAAATCTGTGTGGACTCTGGCACCACAGTGCGTGAGTGCCGTAGCCAATGAGGTCAGAGACGGTGCAGTGTGTGTGTCCGCTCGGTGTAAAACATCCCGGTCACTTGCGTCACTTTTGGATAATCAGTCTGAGACAGATGCACTTTCACCGTCACCTCGTCTTTCTTGTTTACAAAGAGGGGAATCACTTTCAGGTCAGCGGTCGAGGTCAAGCTCATGTTAACATAGTTCATGTAAAATTTACACTTTCTGAGCATAGCATTAATCTTTGATTTGAGCAGGCTCTTTAGTCCATTAATAGGCCTGGGTATCGAAACTTAATACTCTGTTGGTGCTTACCAAAATATTTCTGTTACACAGAGTAACGAAAGCTGGTCTCAAATGTCTGGTCACGTTGATATTGTTGTTTACTTCTTCTTTGATTAAATAGTTCTTGATTCAAATCAACATTTTGCCAATTTTAGACCATTTTTAATGCTACGTTATTGTACAGCTGCTTGCATTTTGACAACATTTAACATTTGGCTTCTTCTGTTAAATGAAACAGGGGTTTTGTAGATAAACATCCTTATATATCTTAAAGTAAGGCATCAAAAAACAGTATGTTCTGTACTGTAGCAGCACTAGTATCAAAAAAAGTCAAATTATACTCCATTTTAACCATAAAAACAAATGACATATTCTGCCCCAGCCAGCTGTATTTTAAATTAGATGCATAGATGCTAACATTAGCATGATATACTGACATGTTACAAGTCACTATAAACCTACTAACTGCCTACATGCTAGATGTTGCCATGAAAATTTCTAACAATAACATGCTATCTTACTAAATATTACATGCTAACAGTCTCCTCAAATCTCTTACATATATTTTGACAACAGGCTCTTAAATATTGAATATTATTACATTTAATCTAATAATGTTAAATAATATTTAATCTAATAAAATTTAATATTATTAGATTAAATGTAAATACTTAAATTTTCTTGGTGTGTTTCTGGTTTTAGTCTTGTGAAATCTATCAATGACCATATGGAGGGAAATGGAAATGAGAGTGGGACAATCCACATGGACAAGAACCTAATATTGTGCCCACTGTAACACTGACCCAGGTGGTCAAATCCGTTTTGCATGATGCAGGATTCAGTAGCATCTATCGCCTGGATCTTGTATCTGCCCAGAGGACCCGTTGGCAGTCCGTTGTAGTCGTGCTGAAAGCGATCGAAACCTTGAAACCTCACTTTGGCACCGCATCTCAGCAGCCACTCTGCTGCAGCTCGGTCTGGACCGACCGCTTTGATCCTTTCATAGTCCACCCTGAGAGAAGATCATGACAAGACAGGTAAATGTGATGGGTCACACAAGATAGGGGTCAAGAGGATTACAAAAAAATAAAGTTTAAATGGCAACCTGCCCTCCAGGCCAGTTGTTTTAACCTGAGCAAATCACCAACTATTTGTTTTTTTGGTTATTTATCAAGTAAAATACCATAGTGGCTGGTTGTAATTTTAAAATCTGAGGATTTTTGCATGTTTTTGTACCTAAATATGTGGATTGTTTTGGACATTTTATAGACTTAAGTGTTAATAAAAAACAGAAATGACATTACAGAACTAATTGCTAGTTTCAACCCTAAATTTTTGACATCTTAGGTCACAAAAACCTGGAATTCTCTGACAATAATACATACAGCAACATAGAGCTGGACAAGATATCAATATTGTGAATATGAGATCATGGTCATCAAAATCCTTTTTTTTTTTATCGTAATCGCAATATGGCCTACTGCAATTTTCAAATTGCAAGAGGCACAATATTTGTTAAAAGTGAAATGTGTGTCAAATTACCATTTTAAATTAAATATTGTCGTGGTGCAGTCCTGACCTACACATCATATTCTACAGACTTAAGAAAAACATCTTTGTTTGGTACAGATCTCTGCATATACCTACCAATACACCATAATCATTTTATGTTTTTCAATGAAAATGAGCATAATAATATAAAAGTTATCATTCCCTCTAATATCACAATTGCAATATCAATATGTCAAAATAATCACAATTAGATATTTTTCCAAAATCATTCAGCCCTAATGGTTATTTAGCTGTATATCAACATTTACATGTACACCATCCCCAAAATATTACAAATTATCAATATTGAGATAATAAATCTTATTCTTAAGTTCAAGTTCAATTTTGTCACCATAAAAACATAGCTGAAATGAAATATGGTTTCTTCTGGCTCAGGCTATACAAAACTGGAAAAGAAACTAGAAAAGCACCCTAATTTATATAAATATAAAAATAAAATATAAACACTATTCGATATAATGCAGTACATTTTAACAGCCTCCAAATTATCATACAGTTGAATCAATACCTTATAAAACAGCAAAAGCAAAAACTGAACTTTACATTCTTCATGAAGGCAGGATTGATTAAGCTAGGTGTGCCTAATATACTGGCTACTGAGTGTAAACTGGATATTACATATAAACATGCAAAGAAAAGATGTAAGGTGACCTGGTTTGTGTGTTTATGTTAACTGAGGTGTATGCTGAGTGCTTTGTCACTGTTATTAACATGTCTGTCCATGCATAGCTGTGTATCCATCAGCTAGCACACGTAGCTGAATCATTAATCCATTAACAGTGTTGTCTTACTTGTTGAAGACTGCATTGAGCCATCCCCAGAAGTGTCTGCGGCTGCTCTCCCCCTGACCCACAGCACACTGCACTGCCCTCGATAAAAGCCTCATATCTGAAATATACATAGAAAATAACACATATACTACTATTATATTACTATTATACTTAGACTTGAGTCAGTTAAAAAAAACACTGAAACTGCGACACAGCAGAATCTGATGAAATAATCTCACCTGCCCTCCAACAGCACTGTTTACATTTGAGACGTCTCCATCGCTGTAACCTTTGCCCTTGTGACGTAAAGAAAAACGTGCCCTCTGATTGGCTGGAGCGTCACGTTTCCAGAGGGGGCGTGGCCACGGCTCGGCTTTCAGCATAGGAAGCTACTAGTGATGGGAATTAAGGCTCGTTTTAGTGAGCCAGATCATTTGGCTCAGCTCACCAAGAAGAGCCGGCTCTTTCGGCTCCCAAACGGTTCTCATTTTAAAACTTCTGCCTTTTTATAATTCAGCCAAATTTAGCTTTAGCTGTTTTGACCTATGATCACTATGTGTGCACATATATCACTTAAAATATTCAATATAATTATACTAAACCTTATAATTTCCAGAATACCATAATTTTACATTCTGCTTCGTTTCAGAATCAGAATCAGAACTAGAATCGTGTTTATTGCCAGGTGTAAGAGGTATACACTAGGAGTTTGCTTTGGTTTTGTTGGTGCAGGTCAAACAGTATAATAACAAAAGAATAGATAAAAACGTTAGAATAAAATAATGATAAAAAAAAAAAAATTTCTACCAATATACAAAATAAGCTATAAACAAAAATTTCCGACTGTCAATCATCTTTTCTGCTATTCGCGCACCGCATTCCTCTCTCTTTTTCTCTCCTCCTCTTCCTCCTGCTCAGTACCTTTAGACCGTCACACGCCGCGTACCGCCGCCCCTCCCTGCTTGATGGTATGATCCTTGTCTGTCATCACCTGATTGGTCGCACGGACGTCATTAACACAACATTCAGTCACAGTCAGTGCATGGAGTGCCCGTGGCGAGGAGAAGATCGTCCTATCATTCTGCCTTGAATTATTGAAAAAAGAAAAAAAAACGGCTGTCAGACGGGAACCGGCTCTTATCGTTCACTTAAAAGAGCCGGCTCTTTAAACCGGGTCGTTCGTGACCGACACATCACTAGCAGCTAATACAGGCTGAGCAGCACAGGGAGGAGGGACAACACATACATAACACTACTCAGGGAGGGAGAAAAGACTTTCTGACAGTTGCACGATGAAGAATGGACTGTGAGGTGCTTTTATAAACGTTGTGACGATGATCCGGAAACTCAGCGGTGCGACTTTTAAGGCTGTTGGAGCAGCGAAGCCGATAAAGGACGTTTCAACCAGACGGCTGCACAGGTGAGCCTGGCTGCACAGAGAGAGGAGGCTCACTGTGTGGTGGTGGTGTTTCAGAATCGTGTTTATTGCCAGGTGTAAGAGGTATACACTAGGAATTTGCTTTGGTTTTATTGGTGCAAATAAGCAGTGTAATAACAAAAGAATAGATAAAAACGTTAGAATAAAATAAGAATAAAACAATTGCAGCAGACTCACAGTATGGTGTTGTTTCAGTTTCACTAGACGAGTTAAAATTAACAGGCCTGCATGCATCTAACAGACAGAAAAGCTGCAGCTATAACTGCATGGGTCACTAACTTTGACTTGATTCCAGTCATTGCCAAGGACATCAAGCACCAACCAATATTGCATAAGATTTTCTGCAGAACTGATATGCAACACCCCTAGCCATCACATTGTTTATGCACACACAAAACATTAGTCTGCATTGTGCCTCCTCAACCATGCATGCTTTTAAACTTTTATCAGAGCACATATAGTCAGATTTTTTATCTCCAGTAGTCAGTCACTTCTTTGTTTTGTGTGAACAGTGAACTGTTCCTTTAGGAAGGAATGCCAGCAACATGTGTTTCCTATCAGATACAGAATCGAGGATACTCTGGAGGAATGGCCTGCAGGTTATGTAACATGGGCGCCTATGCAGGCTGCTTTACTGTAAGACATCTAGAACGTATTGATTCTCCACATGACATATGCAGATAGTCAGATTTTCATCCTTGTGGAGCATTGCATCACATCTTTATTCTCAGAAATGAAAACCAGATGTTGACTATTCCCAGTGTCATGTGTAGTTTAAATTGTTCTCCCAGGCTTGAACATTTTGTTCTTCCAGCTTTTTGCAAGTGCTTCCTTTTGTGAAATCCTTTGGGGGGTGATTGATATCCTGAACCTTCTGTTTACACACTGAGCTAACCCACTAGATGGTAGGTTTTTTTGGCATTTAGGTCAATGAATGGATTTATTTGATGTAGCCTTGTGACAGAGATGGATGTTCTCTTTGTAAATACAAATAGACTGTTAAACTTGTGTCATGTTTTTCCCTACTGATCAGTGTCAAAGGTCTTTTGGCTGCTCATACTGTACACTCATGTACTGTTGGACGTTGAACCAGTGACCTAAATATTGTGTTCAACTTTCTACATTTTGCAACCTGTAAAACTGTTTTTCCTTATCAGTAATCATCTCGAATTTGTACTGTCAGTGACCTCGCTGTCATCTGTGTTTCAGCACGTATGACGTGGCCGTGGTTGGGGGCGGCATCGTCGGCCTGGCGACAGTCAGAGAGCTCAGCCTGAGACACCCTTCCCTCAGCTTCATCCTGCTGGAGAAAGAGAAAGAGCTCGGTGGGTTGAGTCATGACAGCTGTTGTTGTTAAAAGATAAGATAAGAAGATACTTTATTGTCCCACAGGGAAATTTGTCTTGGGCTGAAGGAAGACACCAATATTATATAGTCACAGTGATTAAATTGTACAGTGCAGTGAGTCAGTATTTGGAAAGTGACACATTTTTTGTTGTTGCGTTGACTCTGAACTCCAGTACATTGGATCTGAAACACAACAATCACTATGAGGGTGAAGTGGCAAGTTTTAGCTTTAATTTTAGGGTATTAAATGCTGCATTGTTCACGCATTGGACACTCACAAACACCCTTAAACCTGAAAGTCAGACATGTAACCTTCTTGCAGTGCTGAAAGAAATTTGCAAGTGTCTTAAAAAGAAAATAAAAGATTTAAGTTAGCTTCAATGTCCTGCCAGTGTAATTTGGAAGCCCTGGATGCCCCTGGTTAGTGTGTTCAGATAACTGAATAAACAAAGACAATAGTCCATCGTGTTTATACCCACAGCAGCTGCAGTTGAGTTTGACTGCAGATATATTCTCTGCTATGTATTGATATTGTAGATAGGTATATAGATATAGATGGATATCAGGTTTTGATGAGTTTCTCGTAATTTCTTAATTTTTTTATTACACATGTTCAAGGGATACATACATGTACACACACACACGTTAAGGAACATAATAACAATACCACCTGATGGAATAACACACAAAAAAAAAAAATTAGAAGAAAAAAATAATTAATTAATTAATAAAAAATAAAAACGTTGTAGTGTCGTAACTGTAAGTTATATGTGAAACAAAAACACAACAACAAAAACACATATTTACATCCCAACGTTAATTCCCCATGTTCAAAAAATAAATTCTGTTCTGTATTAACATCCTTTTCAAGAACCCTCTGATGTTTCAGAAACATTTTGAAACGTTCAGTGTTGAATTCTTGTCTTTTAATATCTTTAAATATATGTGCTCTCCCCATCATAATAATGATGATCGGTTGTTCAGGTCTTTTCCTTCTTCAGTATCCTTTAAATCAAACCAACAAATTACAGTAAACTAAGATCCACTTTTCAACTTTAATCCAAACTAATGTTAGCTCCTCATGATTTTGCATTGATGTGAAACAGGAACAAAGCTCATGTCTGCTTGGTTTGAGAGCAGCTCGGAGGAAGTGGACTGAAAAATGCTTCATTGAATATGTAAAATATTACCAGTTGATGATACACTGGGGAAATGTCTGATGCTATATCTTAATAAAGCCTCTTTTTCTGTCTTTCTTATTTTATTTCCCTTTCTTGCTCACCAGCTATGCACCAGAGTGGGCACAACAGTGGAGTCATTCACAGCGGGATCTACTACACGCCGGGCTCTCTGAAGGCCCGTCTGTGTGTGCGAGGAGCCACTTTAGCCTACGAGTACTGTGACAAGAAAGAACTCCCTTACAAGAAATGTGGAAAGGTCTGCCTCCGATTAAATACTAACCACATAACATCCCAGTATGCATGTAATACCAACTCTGTTGTATGGATGTGTTGTGTCTATCTTGGTATTGATCGGTGTCTTTCTGCAGCTCATCGTGGCCACGGAGCAGGAGGAGATACCCAGACTGCAGGCTCTGTATGAGCGCGGCATGAAGAACAACGTGCGTGACCTCACTATCGTCGACGCCAAAGGAATCCGAGAGCGAGAGCCGTACTGCAGGGTGAGAGTCTCAGAGACGCTGCTGTTGTTCCTACAGAAGAAGAGATGTCAGTGAGGGTTTATATAGTATGTCGTCCTCGCAGGGTATAATGGCTTTGGATTCGCCGTACACCGGCATCGTGGACTGGAGGATGGTGGCTCTCCGGTACGGCCAAGACTTTGTGGAGGCGGGCGGCACGGTGGTAACTGAATCTGAAGTCAATGACATTTCCATGGTCAAGGAGAGCCCATCCGGGAGCACTGAAGGTAATAAACTATACATCAATGTGTCAACACAGTCAGAATAAAACAAGAGCTGTAGAGTCCTCTTTTTATTTTGTTTATTTGCAGGAATGAAATATCCAATCGCAGTCACAGACAAAAAGGTGAGACACACTCGGATAAAAGCATCACAGTGTTTAGATTGTGTTCTATCGTTAGTATTGTGTTGTTTCACCAGGGTAAAGAGGTGCGATGCCGTTACGTCCTGACCTGTGGAGGCCTGTACTCAGACCGCCTGTCTCAGATATCCGGGTGCAGTCGGGAACCGCGGATCGTCCCCTTCAGAGGAGATTATCTGGTCCTGAAACCAGAGAAACACTATCTGGTCAAAGGCAACATCTACCCTGTAAGTCCAACCCTTCCAGTTATGTAATAGTTCTGCAGATGTTTCTCATCACATTCCAGTACTTTATAAAATGTCTGTGCTTTGTAACTTCAAACATGTGGCGGCCCCATGTGGCAGAAAGAGATGATTATCTGAAGTGTTTAAAGTTTGAAGGAATTCACAACTTAGAACTTGTGTAACGTGAGATCAGTAAGCAGCAGTCTTTCTATTTCTTTCCTTTTTTTTCATTATTGGTACGTAGGGGTGGAGATGAAATCACAACACGTGTTGCTGCTGTTGAGTCCAGTTTTTCTGGAATTCTCTGCCATTGGATTCCCTCTTAAGTTTTGATCCATTATTCCCTGTGTGGTAAAGATTTGCAAGCACATCCCATATCTGATTGCTGCGAAAAAATGTAAAAAAATGCTTATCTATAGTGTCTATTTAACATTTTCAGCTCTACTTAGTCATTGAGGCTGCAGATAAAACCCTTCAAGGTTCAAGAGATCATCAATCCAAACCTTGGACCTTGCGAGGATAATTTCACCTTTGGGGATTTAGAAAATATTAGATGATACTGCTCTTATAAGAGTAGAGTCACTCCAAAAAATAGATTGAGGTATGTTTTCAGTTTCAAGCTTTTCTTTAAAATGATCAAACGGGTAGAGGTGGCTAGGGCTGGGCGATATGGAGAAAATATAATATAATATTTTTGACCGAATACCTCAAAATCGATATTGCAATGATATTGTAGGGTTAACTATTGGTGCTTTCATTGAATATTTACACAATGAGATTTTTGATAAATAATCATCAGTAATGTGGATAGCATGACTAAGTGGGTAAAGGCAAATAATGGTGCAGCGAGAACAATCTGGTATGTTCAGAAAAATACATCACTTTACTGTAATGCAGCCTTTAAAACCAGGAATAGACAACACTTATGCCATATTATGCGATATCAAAAATTGAAGACGATATCTAGTCTCATATCACGATAGAAATATATTGATCAGCCCTAGAGGTGGCTAAGAACTGAAGTTTACATGATATTGAGAGCATTGAGTGATGATGTGTATTCATGTTAAATTTCACAGCCTAACTGATGCAACTGAGCAATCAACTTGCACTTCTGGTATTTCTTAGTTGTTTCCTCTCACTTCAATCTGGTCCTGATTATGAGGGTTTTAAAGTGAAACCGAAAGCTTGAAACTGCAAATATGCCTCTGTCTTTTTTTGGAGTAACTCTACTCTACACTATTAGACTGATTCAAATAATGCATACATACTTCATTGTTGCTACTTCATTTTGTTTCTATAAAATATGTGTAACAGGTGCCTGACCCAGCATTCCCCTTCCTTGGAGTTCACTTCACCCCGAGGATGAATGGGGATGTTTGGCTAGGCCCCAACGCCGTCCTCGCCTTCAAGCGGGAGGGTTACAAAATCTACGACTTCAACGTTCGAGACTTTGTAGATGCTCTCTTCTTCAGGTACAACAGAACATTTTATCTGTTCTTATTTTCATCTTTGTGTCGTGTCCTGGAGCTTTATTCTGAAAAGAGATTCTGAAATCATCTAATTACAGTGTAAGTGTTGCAGCGTACTGTAGGTGATACTGAGTATTTAATCTTCTGTCTGTTTATTCTGCAGAGGCCTTCAGAAGCTGGTGATGAAGAACATCGCGTACGGGGTCGGAGAAATGTATAGAGGGGTTTTCATCAGTGCACAGGTTAAACTCCTGCAGAAATACATCCCTGAAATCTCTCGGAGTGACGTGCTCAGGTAGAGCAAAATAAATGCATGCACACTACCGTATATGTATGTATCAGGTGTTTGTTACTCTGGAGGTAAAGTGATGGTTTACCAGCACGAGTAAGAGGATCAATGATTCAGTGGTGTTTTGTGTAACCCTGTTTGTTTCCTCTCCAGGGGTCCTGCAGGAGTTCGAGCTCAGGCTCTCGACCGAGAGGGAAACCTCGTGGATGACTTTGTGTTCGACGGCGGGGTCGGGGACGTGGGCAGTCGGGTGCTCCACGTGCGTAACGCTCCCTCGCCGGCGGCCACCTCCTCTCTCGCCATCGCTGAAATGGTGGCAGACGAGGTGGAAAGCCGTTTCGCGCTGTAGAGCGACGTGATGATCGCAGAAGGAAAAAACAAAATAATCCAGCTTGAGGCGGCTAAGGAAACCATGTTGTATCAAGCCGTCACTACCTCGGCATCACTGTCACCATGGACACATTTTTATTCCAGGTCAGGCCTTAATTTAGGTGGAGGAAGTATCACATATTTGATATTTGATCTTTTTAAGACTTTTTACTTTAGTAATGCTGTTTTTAAATTGCGTAATATGTTAACGCCACCTCATTTCAAGTAAAAACTATTTTTTCTGCACTACATTTCTATCTAAAAAGAAAGTGCATCATGAGTTACTGTTAGTGAAGCTTCAATAATATGTGAACATAACTTTTTTGGGAGATTGACCATTTTTGATAGGCTACATCTACCGATTATTTTCATTGTCAATTAATCCGTCGAATATTTTCTCGATTAATCGATTAGTTGTTTGGTCTATAAAACGTCAGAAAATGGTGAAAAATGTCGGTCAGTGTTTCCCAAAGACGTCCTCAAATGTCTTGTTTTGTCCACAACTCAAAGATATTCAGTTTACTGTCATAGAGGAGTAAAGAAACCAGAAAATATTCACATTTAAGAGGCTGGAATCAGAGAATTTAGACTTTTTTTTCTTAAAAAATTACTCAAACCGATTATCAAAATAGTTAGCAATTAATTTAATATTTGACAACTAATCGATGCAGCTCTATTAGATAATACTGTTATTATAATTATAATTATATAATATATAATAATAATTTTAAATTAGAAATTTTATGAATCTGGTATGGGATTTTTTCCTTTACTTTTGGAAGCTACAGTATGTGTGTGTTTTTTCTGTTTTTACTTTACAAGAGCCATCTATCTCTGTCGTTTTAATATTGTAAAACCTGCAGGTTTCAGTCCAAAAAGCTACATAACCATTTTTGGGAGAAGAAATCCCAAATGTTCATACAACCAAAATAAAGAAGTTCATGTAACGCACAGTTGAACCTACAGAACGCACAGTTTATGAAGAAAGACGGGTTGTTTTTTGTGCCTTGGACGGTTTTGTCTGCCAAAATAATTTTGACATTAAAAACAATTTGAAATCAGATCGGTAAATATTCTAGTCTTATGTCATATTTACATTGATGTAAACTGAGAACACTTAGATGTTTTACTTGATTTGATGTAGATTTTATTTTTAATTTGATTTCAAACATGTACCAATAAGACAACAAAACAAGAATAACCAATAACCTCATCAGTAAGTAATATGTTCAAAAAGGAGTAGGCAGAAGTAAACACGTATAAGGTCTTACCACTACGACATTCTATAACTTAAATAACTTAAATAATGAACTTCATGTTTATCACATATACACATAAATAATCATCTCAATATATAAAACCAAAAAATAAAACAATAACATCAACTGATTTTCTTGCTCTAGAGTTGTTATAGCTTCAAAGGCTTCACATATTGCTAAAATCTGTCCAAATAATGTGCCTATAACATTGCTGTTATTCTTTGCCATTTATTGACAAACAAATGTGAATGTACTTTTTATCATAAATACATATTTTTGAATTGCAAATGTACCAATGTTTGTGGTTTGTGACTTTTAAATACAGGCTACATATTAGAAGCAAGGTGTTTTTTTTTGGCTCAATCTTATTCCAGTGGAAGTGCATGGAGAAGGTGAAATAGTGAATACAAAACCTTTTTTTAATACTTTATTTTTTGTTGTTTTATAACAAACATTCCAGACAACAAAAGACAGAAATGCTCAACATCATATGACATTATATACATTTATAGGAGAAGAAAAAAGAAGAAACAAGTCTGTGGTTCCTTGGAGTCCCAGGATGTCCTTCAAAGTCTTAGATGTCCCCCAGAGGACAAACATCATTCATGGGAGAAGGAAGCAAAGTTTTCCACAACAAAATACATGAAAAATAAAGTCATGTATTTTGATGTATTTTTCATATTTTTTAGTGGCATATCTCAGAGAAAAAGTCAGTTGTTTCATACTGTGAATTTCCTTAACTTTTCTTCCATTCAAGGACTGTTGGAGATTCCTTATTCAACCATTTCCTGGTTATTGCTTTTTCTACTACCAGCTAAAAGTATTTGTAATAAATATTTGTCCTGCTTTTTTTTTAGCCCCGTAGGCAGGTTTCCCAAATATATAACACTGAGGTTAAATACAAAATATTTTAAAGTTATATATTTTATCCTACTTTTTGTATTTAAGCAGATGTTTGCAGCAGTTTAATCAGTTCCTCGATGAATCACTTACTCAGTGAGGCAGAATCACAACTACAAACATACTGTAAATGAGTAAAAATGATCAGTTTGAACAAACTGTTTCAAATGTGAACATAACCTTTTTAGGAGATTGAACATTTTATATAATAGGGTCAATAATTGATTATCAAAATTATTATATTTTTTTTATAAAATAATAACAATAATAATTATTATTATTATTATTAATAATAATAATAATAATAATATAATAATTTTAAATGAGGAATTTTAAGAGTATGAATCTGGTATGGGATTTTTCCTTTACTTTTGGAAGCCATGTGTGTTTTTTTCTATGTTTTTACTATACAAGAGTATGAGAGAATGTCTCTGTCATTTTAATATTGTAAAGCCTTAAAGTTTCAGTCCAAAGTGCTACATCACCATTTTTTGGGGGGAAAAAAATAATCCTAAATGTTCATACGACCAAAAGAAAGGAAGGATTCTGTCCTGAAAAATAAAATATTTCAACATTAAATGTAAAATGATGATGATCTCTAGTTTTGTGACAGTTGGGTGTCATTTTTAGGAAATCTTTTTTTGTATTTTTTATTTTAGCAGATGTTTGCAGCAGTTTAATCAATTCCTGCATGATGCACTTGTTCAGTTTGTCCACAAGGGGGCAGAATCACAGAAACAAATATACTGTAAATAAGCCCCAATGGAAGCACAAAATATGTCTAAATGTGATGCTATTTGTTGTTTTTAATTTTTTTATTGGCTTTTAAAATAACATGGAAATAAAGGTTATATTTGCATCTACTTGTCTTATAAAATACCTTTGATTAAATTGTGTTTTTTGTTTTTACAACAGTAGATAAGTAAAGGTTGATTTTATATGATTTATCTGTATTTTTAAAACTATTATTTTTGATGATTATTTTCATTGTCGATTAATCTGTCGATTATTTTTTGGATTAATCGATTAGATGACGTCCTTTCAAATGTCTTGTTTTGTCCACAGCTCAAAGATATTCAGTTTAATGTCATAGAGGAGTAAAGAAACCAGAATATATTCACATTTAAGAAGCTGGAATCAGAGAATTTTTACTTTTTTTCCTGAAAAAAATGACTCAATTAATTGATTATCAAACTAGTTGACAAATAATTTAATAGTTGACAACTAATTGATAAATTGATGCAGCTCTATTAGATAATACAGTTCTTATAATAATAATATATAATAAATAATATAATAATTTTAAATGAAGAATTTTAAGCGTATGAATCTGGTATGGGATTTTATTTTCAATTTTCATTGTCAATTAATCCGTTGATTATTTTCTCGATTAATCGATTAGTTGTTGGGTCTATAAAATGTCACAAAATGGTGAAAAATGTCAATCAGTGTTTCCCAAAGCCCAAGATGACGTCCTCAAATGTCTTGTTTTGTCCACAACTCAAAGATATTCAGTTTACTGTCATAGAGGAGTAAAGAAACCAGAAAATATTTGTTGTTTTTATTTTTTTTTTATTGGCAATGCTTTTAAAATAACATGGAAATAAAGGTTATATTTGCATCTACTTATCTTATAAAATGCATTTGTTTAAATTGTATTTATTTATTTATTTTACAACAGTCAATAAGTAAAGGTTGATTTTTATATAATTTATCTATATATTTTTTTATTATTATTTTCTGTTTACAATATAGGACTCATATGTAATGAAACAGAAGTACAGCCTTGTTTTTTCCCCCCTGTATGTTTCCTGTATGTTGTTTATTATTATTCCTGTAAATATGTCTAAATGTGATACTATTTGTTGTTTTTAATGTTTTTATTGGCAATGCTTTTGAAATGACATAGAAATAAAGATTTTATTTGCATCTACTTGTCTTGGTTTTTGTTTTCTTACAACAGTAAAGTCAATAGGTAAAGGTTGATTTTATATCATTTATCCGTATTTTTAAAACTATTATTTTACGATTTATTTTATTATCATTTTTTATTATTCTATTATTGTTTACAATAAGGGGGACTCATAATATGTAATGAGACAGAAGTCCAGCCTTGTTTTTTTTCTGTCCAATAAAACCAAATTCAGTAAATTACCCCAAATGGAAGAACTATTTGTTGTTTTTAATGTTTTTATTATTTGCAATGCTTTCAAAATGACATATAAAAAAAGGTTTTATTTGCATCTAATAGGTTGATTGTATATGATTTATCTGTATTTTTTTAAATTATTATTTTTCTGTTTACAATATATGACTCATAATATGTAATGAGACAGAAGTCCAGCCTTGTTTTTTTTTCCTGTCCAATAAAACTGTAAATTAGCCCCAATGGAAGCACAAAATATGTCTAAATGTGATGCTATTTGTTGCTTTTAATGTTTTTATTGGCTTTTAAAATGACATGGAAATAAATGTTATATTACACATTTTATATATATAAAATGCATACAACTAATTGATTAATCGATGCAGCTCTATTAGATAATACTGTTCTTATAATAATAATAATAATAATATATAATAAATAAATAAACAATAGATAAATAATAATAAGTAATATCATTTTTTTTAAATGCTTTTAAAATGACATGGAATCAAATATTATATTTGCATCTACTTGTCTTCTTAAATGCATTTGTTTTAATGGAGTTTCTGTTTTTATAACAGTAAAGTTAATAAGTAAAGGTTTTTTTTCATTTTATATTATTTATCTGTATTTTTTTAAACTATTATTTTTTCTGTTTACAATATAGGACTCATAATATGTAATGAGACAGAAATCCTTTTTTTCCTATCCAATAAAACTGTCCAAATACGCACAAAATATGTCTAGATGTGATGCTATTTGTTGTTTTTAATGTTTTTATTGGCAATGCTTTTAAAATATGGAAATAAAGGTTATATTTGCATCGGGCAAATGGTGGCAATGGCGTTTTTGTTTTTACAACAGGAAAGTCAATAATAATAAATAAATAAAATAAAATAAATAATAATTTTGAATGAGGAATTTTAAGAGTATGAATCTGGTATGGGATTTTTTTCCTTTACTTTTTGAAGCCATGTGTGTTTGTTTCTGTGTTTTTACTATACAATCGATAAAAAATTTTTTTTACAACAGTCAATAAGTAAAGGTTGATTTTTATATAATTTATCTGTATTCTTTTTTAATTATTATTTTTCTGTTTACAATATAGGACTCATAATATGTAATGAGACAGAAGTCCAGCCTTGTTTTTTTTCCTGTCCAAATACTGTAAATTAGCATTTGTTTAAATTGTATTTATTTATTTATTTATTTCACAACAGTAGATAAGTAAAGGTTGATTTTATATAATTTATCTGTATTTTTTTTTAAATATTATTTTTCTGTTTACAATACAGGACTCATAATATGTAATGAGACAGAAGTCCAGCCTTGTTTTTTTTCCTGTCCAATAAAACTGTAAATTAGCCCCAATGGAAGCACAAAATATGTCTAAATGTGATGCTATTTGTTGCTTTTAAATGTTTTTATTGGCTTCTAAAATGACATGGAAATAAATGTTATATTACACATTTTATATATATAAAATGCATACAACTAATTGATTAATCGATGCAGCTCTATTAGATAATACTGTTCTTATAATAATAATAATAATAATAATAATAATAAATAATAATAATATATAATAAATAAATAAACAATAAATAAATAATAATAAGTAATATCATTTTTTTTAAATGCTTTTAAAATGACATGGAATTAAAAGTTATATTTGCATCTACTTGTCTTATAAAATGCATTTGTTTTAATGGTGTTTCTGTTTTTATAACAGTAATAAGTAAAGTTTTTTTTTCATTTTATATTATTTATCTGTATTTTTTTTGTTTTTATATTATTTTTCTGTTTCCAATACAGGGACTCATAATATGTAATGAGACAGAAGTCCAGCCTTGTTTTTTTTCCTGTCCAAATACTGTAAATTAGCATTTGTTTAAATTGTATTTATTTATTTATTTATTTCACAACAGTAGATAAGTAAAGGTTGATTTTATATAATTTATCTGTATTTTTTTTTAAATATTATTTTTCTGTTTACAATACAGGGACTCATAATATGTAATGAGACAGAAGTCCAGCCTTGTTTTTTTTCTCCTGTCCAATAAAATGTGATATTACGCAGCGTGCGTGGCTGACAGCGGCCGCAGAGCGCAGCAGACAGAGACACAGAGACACAGTCAGTCAGTCAGTCAGTCAGTCAGCGGAGAGAGTTGCTACGAAACATCTTCGACTTCTCAAACCTCCAAAAAACAACAACCTCCTCAGCTGCTCCTCTTCCTCACCAAACCAAATGCCTCGGACTCGGGTGGATTTACTTTGGGATTGTAAGCGTCTGATCACTCCGTAAAAAGATGCCTAAACGTGAGGCAGACAGCGCAGGAAGAGAAAGTGTGCCGTGCTTGGAGCTGAACGGAACATAAAACTCGGCAGCGCATCAAAAGGCCAGCAGCAGCAGCCTGTAGCACCAGCTAGCATTAGCTGCTAACGCTAGCTAACGTTACAGGTGTTTAGGCAGCAAAATAACCAAAACATCACGTGTAGCTGTAGTTATCTGGCAGCAAACAGAGCTCCAATGTCTTGACTTAATGTTAAACTTAATGTGCCTCTATTGTAATCTTCACAAGTAGCAAGTATATAACAAGTTAGCAACATTGTTATTAGCCGTTAGCTTGTTTACAGCTAACCAAGCTAGCGAGTTAACTTTACAGCTTTACATGTGCTTTATTTTATAGTTCCTAGCTGATATTTCGCTGTTTAACCGGACTCAAAGGTGGACTAGCAGTGTGGTTACGTGGTAATCTTCCTATTTTGCAAGAGAGATAAGTGACTTTTATCCTCCACACCGTGCCTGGACCTGGACTGGACTGACCCACCCCACCAGGACTGACTCTCTACCCGGGGGCCGATGCTGACAGTTCAGTCTGGATCACGGCAACGCAGCCAGGAGCCGCTACAGCGATGCAGCCCCAGCAGATATACGACTTTTCTAGTGACGAGAACAGTCACAAATGGAGAGGCCTCTTCGTGCAAGCTTTACGGAAGGTAATGATGTTGATTACTACACATTTACATCTCACAAAGTCACCAATCTGCCTTGCAAAACACCCCATACTGGAGATTCACTGGTGTGGAGGTACTCTGGTTTCTTTACTAACCCAAACTTTACACACCAGCTTAGTCTTCTTTACAGAAGGTGACACTGATTACTACACATTTACATCTCACAAAGTCACCAATCTGCCTTGCAAAACACCCCATACTGGAGATTCACTGGTGTAGAGTTACTCTGGTTTCTTTACTAACCCAAACGTTTCACTCCAACTTAGTCTTATAAACAACCCAAAAATACTCACATTATGAGCAATACAACCTAATATTCATGTTCCCAGCAGTAAATGTCCCTGTTAAATGGATTAATATGTAATATTTTGTAGATTCACTGGTGTGGGGATATGGAGGTACTCTGGTTTCCTTACTAACCCAAACTTTACAAACCAGTTTAGTCTTCTTTACACCAACTTAGTCTTCTTTACAGAAGGTAACACTGATTACTACACATTACTAATCCTCACAAAGTCACCAAACTGCCTTGCAAAACACCCATGCTGGAGATTCACTGGTGGAGGTACTGGTTTCCTTACTAACCCAAACTTTTCACACCAACTAAGTTTTCTTTATGGAAGGTAACACTGATTACTACACATTACTAATCCTCACAAAGTCACCAAACTGCCTTGCAAAACAGCCATACTGTGGAGATTCACTAGTGTGGGGATATGGAGGTACTCTGGTTTCCTTACTAACACAAACTTTTCACACCAACTTAGTCTTATAACCAGCCCAAAAATATTCAAATTATGAAGCAATACAACCTAATATTCATGTTCCCAGCAGTAAATGACCCTGATATATGGATTAATATGTAATATTTTGTTGATCACAAATCATCACAACAGTCATTTGTCAATGTTGAAACTGGTGTCCTCATCTTCTGTGGATATGGAGGTACTCTGGTTTCCTTACGAACCCAAACTTTTCACACCAACTTAGTCTTATAAACAGCCCAAAAATATTCATATTATGAGCAATACAACCTAATATTCATGTTCCAAGCAGTAAATGCCCCTGTTAAATGGATTAATATGTAATATTTTGTTGATCACAAATCATTACAACAGTCATTTGTCAGTGTTGAAACTGGTGTCCTCATCTTCTGTGGCTGTCTACAGTGTGTTTATTTAATAAGCCTCTCACCCAAGTTCCCCATATTGACTTTTTTCCCACCATGTTTTTGAAGAAGTTGTTCACTTTTGACCAGTTTTGTACAGTGTCTTGATAGTAAATCATAACTTGCAGGGGGTGCTGCTGATGTTACCTCCAAGGTTAAATAAGCTGTCTTGGGACTGCTGCCTTGTTGCTGGACGCTTCTGTCAAACATCATTTGATGTGTGTGTGTGTTTACTGCCAACCTCTTTTATTTGTTCCTCATTCTGTCTAACAGCAAAGATGTCTCATCCTTGCAGAGAACAGACCTTCGGCAGCTGTTTTGTGATGTCAAGTTTTCCAAAGAAATGCAACCTAATTCTCACGAACCTAATAGAAACTTTCAGGAAAGGAAACATTTTGTTTTTTAATGTCCGTGGTCAGCAGGACTAAACCGTATCAGTTCCTTTTTAACTGTCCCTCTCTTTCTCTTTTCTTGCATCATCTTGGCTTCTCCCTGTCATGACCAGGTTTATTTTCTGTTTTTCTGACCACTCCTCCTCCTCTGCTTCCCTCAGTCTTGCAAACTCATGACAGTCTGGTCTTACGTGCTAACTGAAAACACAAAAGTTATCGCAGCTCTTTTTGTTTTTGGCTCGCCGTTCCATTATGTCGTATGCAGAGCCACGCTGTTTAGACACTGGAAGATGCACAAAGCTCTGCACGCTGCTTTCCCTTTGAAATGGCTCTGTGTGTAAACCCACAAGGTCCTGTCAAGATCCTTTCATATGTTTAGGTTCCCTGATGTGGTCGTAGCTCAGAAAGAGTCACTAATGAGTTAAAAGAGGGACATAAACTGTTGTGGCAAAGCTGCGTTGTTGTGCAAAGTAGAGGCAGGACATCTTTTGCTAAGTTTCCATATTGTTGGGATACCTGTGCTATACTGTGAGCAACAGTAATACTGTACAAGCTCTACTTTGCAGATTCAGATTATTAATACAAAATATAATGAACTAATAAATGACTATGTATTATTATAAATGAAACTACCCAGCAGTATATAAAGTCATTAAAATGACCTCCAGCTGCAACATTAAAGCGATGAACACTTTAATGCATGAATGATAAGAATACAATAGTATAATATATATTATTCTGCATAATGAGTATTTATACTTTGGTACTTTAAGTATATGTTGATGCTAATACGTTTGTACTTTTACTTGAGTAGTCTAATGTTTTGAATGCAGGACTCTTACTCGTAGCTAGTATTGGCTGCACTGTAGTATTACTACTTTTACTTAACTAGCGATCTGAGTTTTTCTTCCATCTCTGTATGTTAATATTAGTTTATTGAAATATTAAAAGGGTTTCCTTTCACTCACATGCACACAGTTTTCAGATACAGTTAAATGCAGTGTAGTGCATGCACTGTTTACCTCTCTATCATCTACTGCTGCTGTCTGTCTGTCTGTCTTTCTCTCACCTCTAGTAAAATGAGTCGTTTACCGTTTTAGTTTGTTTTGGAGCGACGCTATAACGCTATGATATGCAACGTGAGGTTTGTAAAATAAAATAAAACGCTATGCCATTTCTCCTCTCCTCTTCCCGCTGTAAGTCACTCAGCGCTGACTGTCAGACACACAGTTGGTTTAGAGACCTGCATTTATGTTGACATTCGGTTCTGTAACGAACACTATCGCACATTCACACACATTACGTTTTCTGTCGGGGCTACACTCAAAACATTCAAGGCTTTAACCCCGGCAAAATGACCTGGTAACACCGACTTAGAAGAGCGTATGTGACGGAAATGGAATGGATTATACTTTTTTTTCCTCCGATATACAATCCAGTGATTTCGGCCTGTATCGGACGATACCAAAACAGTATTGTATCGGACAATACCAATACAGAGTATCGGTGCATGATGCATCCCTAGTAAAAAGCTCACCTTGGTGACCTGTAACAGATATGACCTGCACATCATATTCCAACCAGTTCACTGTTGATGTTTCTCCATTTATGATCCATTCCTTCCAACTTAAAACTCATCCCCTGACTAAAAAGAAACACTAGAAAATGCCCATTTATCACTGTTGACCAATATTTATTTAACAAGGATTTATCTGTCTAGAAGGACTGCAGACCAAGTTTATTTTGAAAGCATGAAAGACGCCTGTCTACACCCCAAAATAGATTTCTCAGTGTTCGTAACTTTTTGTACTGTGCTTTGATGAAGTTGTTTAACTACCCTCTTTGTTTAAAGTGCAGCTAATCAAGCGCCTACTTTTGGCTTTTGCTCTGAGATCAGTTATTGGCACACACTATCTGCTCTTCCTTCCCTTTTTGTAGTGTTTTTTTTTTAATGCAAAGTAACATTAAAAATCCCCCCACAAACGTTTTATCTGGTTATTTTTGATCAAAATTTTAGTTTCAAAGATTCAGTGATTTGTCTGCTTGGGACAACAAGGCCAGGGACTTTATCAAATTATGACGTAGACTTGCATGGATTAATTTTAGTAACACAAAGTGCCTCCAGAAACCTGTCATGGAATTAGCCATGTAGCAACATGGTGTTTATAAATAAAACACAACCCTCTTTCTGTCAGTTATCCGTAGCACAGTAGAGATGGTGTAGTGATGATGAATCAGGTGAAACTGAGCGAGCAGGTGGTGCGCCGTGGTGCGCCGTGCTGCCGCGGTTTCATTGTCTCAACTTGTTACACAACTGCCGGAGGGAAAGCCTGTCAGAGATTGACGCAAGAGAGGTTTGTTATGGTTTTGACAGACTGTGACTCTCTGTTTTTCACAGCTGTCCACCGGGGGGTTTCCTTGTCAGAAGGAGCCATGGTGGATGACTCCACCCCTGAGAATGATTTAGATTATTGTTTAGAGGCAAGATTAAAGAAAACCTGTTGATAGATTGACACTCCTCAGAGCCGGAGGAGGGAAGTAACTTTGTGATCAACCAGGGAGGTAGTTTAACAAGTGTCACCTTCAGCTGGTGGGTGATCACTTGCAGAATTGCCTCATAAATGAGACGGATTTCTCCAGCTACAGCCTATATTTACTGATGTTTTATAGATTGCCGTGAAATCAGACAGATGATAGTAGTGCTGCAACTAACAATTATTTTCATCGTCGATTAATCTGTCAATTATTTTCTCGATTAATTGATGAGTTGTTTGGTCTATAAAATGTCATAAAATGTCGAACAATGTTTCCCAAAGCCCAAGATGACATCCTCAAATGTCTTGTTTTGTCAACAACTCAGAGATATTCAGTTTACTGAGTAAAGAGACCAGAAAATATTCACATTTAAGAAGCTGGAATCAGAGAATTTTGACTTTTTTCTTTAACAAATTACTCAAACTGATTAATCGATTATCAAAATAGTTTGCAACTCATTTAATAGTTGACAACTAATTGATTAATCGTTGCCTTAGTTGCAGGCCTGGATGATGGTACTGAAGCACTGTGAGCACTGTCATCACTTTCCATGTAAGAAATGCAAGCTTAACTGCACATCTGGAATGATGAGGTGCCTATTAAATGGGGTCGTCTGTCAGCGAATCTTGCAAGAGTATTTGTACGTTTTTGAAAGTTTTCGCAATTTGCCGGTCACTTTCCAGAGAAGACCCTTAGCGGCGGATCAACACACTTTACTGACGTGTATTGTCACCTTAAGAACTAACAACAATAGCCATTTTCTTTTGTAAATGACCATGGAAAACAGTTCAATATCCGTTCTACTCCCATTTCTATGGGTGTGAAGCACCCGAGACTTGAAGTTGTAGCTTTAAGTTTAAACAGTTCTGGGGTCAAGACATCAACCATGAACCGTAACTTCCCAGTTTGTCCGTGGACCTTTCTTGCTCGTTTCCTTTCATCTCTCCGGTATATCGTCCAGTATCTTCGCTATCTAATAAAGGCAGAAAATAAGAAAAATAAGTTTGTATGACCACATGGAATAGAAAAAGGCTTTTATAATGTCTCCACTAAAATAATTTCTTTTATGCTGAAGGTAAAAGCATAAAGCTGAACTTTACAGTCACATGTAGTTCATTGTGCAGCCGTCTGTGTCTCTGTCTGTCGTTGACATTTCACCACGGAGGAGTCCAATGTTTGTCTCCTAGCTGCGTCTGCGTGTCCCGGCTATTCTTGATCACTGCGGCTCGTGCCTGGTGCTATGCGAGAGCGTCATTTAGCCTCCGACATGCCGGTGTTGATAATAACTGTGCATTCCCTGGGTCTGCTGTTTCACTGGCATGGAGAGAGAGAGAGGCCAGAGCTTTGCTGGGTACAGTTTCATTCCATTGCCATGTTGAGTTAGCGCAGCGAGATGCTGCTGAGTTCACAGGGCTTCACGGGCCAACATTTAAAGCCCAGATTGGTCGGGTTACAAGCATGCTTTGTTGTTGTGTGTGAGTGTGTTTCCTCTTTTATCCTCTCAGCCTGAGTAGTCGCTTAAAATTCTGACAGGGTGACTTCACAACAGGCCAAAACTTACAGCTGAGGTCTTTTTTATTTTTATTTTGGTCACTTGGTTTTGCCTCCACTTTCATCCAGGCTAGACAGAGCTGTTGTCACTTCTCAATCAGACAGATTATCACAAGGCTGTACTCCAGAAACCGGTCTTGCCATGTCATATATCTTTATCGGTTTATTTTCATCACCTCATATCTATCTCATCTTTGATCTGTCGTCAAACTGCTTGATAAAGAAACTTTCACTTTAAGGAGCGACTGACCTGGTGACCTTAAGCGACTTTGCTGTGAGCTAACCTGGCTAGAGCTGCAACGATTAATCGATTAGTTGTCAACTATTGAATTAATCACCAACTATTTTGATAATTGATTAATCAGTTTGAGTCATTTAAATGTGAATATTTTCTGGTTTCTTTACTCCTCTATGACAGTAAACTGAATGTCTTTGAGTTATGGACAAAACAAGACATTTGAGGACGTCATCTTGGGCTTTGGGAAACACTGATCGACATTTTTCACACTGAAAATAATCTTTAGTTGCCGCACTAAACCTGGCAGTATTGGACACTAAAAGTAATTACATTTTGCGTGTTCACACAGATTGCTGCCACAATCAGATACCAGTATTGTCACTGCAACTCCAAATGTTCATTAATTTGGATCCCTGTAACATAACGGATGTTACAAGTTCACAATAGCTTGGAAGGTCTTCAAACAATAAGTAAATACATAGATATAGTAACTTCTGTAATTTAATATATGCAACCTGTAACCAGCCGTAACCTTCTACCTGATTTTAGAGCTGATTCTGGTATTTTGTTAATGTATTTTTTATGTGTAGAGTTGTAATTATTGCTTTTAGGCATCTTCTGCCTTTATTACCAAGTTGACAGTAGATAGGTGACAGAAAATAAGGGTATGAAGAGAACAGGGATTTATTTAATGCAACAAAGGACTCGAACCGGAGACGTTGCTGTTTATGGTCGGTGCTTTAACCTGAAGGGAACCAATTTAATTTTTAAATTTTATCATGATCAGAGGGCATGTACGGTGATCTGCAGGGACAAGGGTTGAGAATAAACAGGGATCAAATACTGTTTACGCAGTATTCACCTCAGAAAGTTAATTTTCTAGTTTGGTGAGTGATTTCACTGGTTTATTGGTACTTGGTGGATGTTCATTTCTCCACTTATGAAGGTATGTTGATGTGTTCTTCTGGCTTTGCTGCAAAAAAGCAAGGAATAAATACACAAGGGGAAAATAAGTAAAAGCAGGTGACCATTAGAGCTCCACCTTTAGCACTCATCAGATTTTTAATTAGTTATAGTTGAATAAAAATATTACAAAGTGACATAATCTGCACCCTATCGGTAGGGGTGTAATGATCCATTGATCAACAATCCAATATCATCGATGCGAGGTGAAAATATCAATACATATCATCTTTAAGATACGCCTTTATTTTGAAATTCACACTTTGTATTTATCCTTTTTTATTAAAAAGAATATATTATTTTTCATTTAAATGTGTGGAAGAGCTCAGAAATACAATTGTCAAATCATGTTTCAGTTGCTTTCGATGAGTTAACTGATTGTGTCAGTCAAATCGTATCGTGGCAGACTTTGTGATATCAGCAAATATTGTATCGTTGTCCAAAGAATTGATAGAATATCGTATCGTGATGTAACAGGTGATTTACACCCCTACCCGCTGGTGTCATTCAGCACGTTGTCACGTCTTTCAGATGAGCTTTGTGTGCTGATGGGACAGGATGTTTCTGGTAACAGGTTGCACTTCCTGTGCACCAGCCCCCGGCCGTCCGCAGACTCGGGCTGAATAATACGCACGTTCTCCTCCACCCTCCCCAGAATCAAGTCTGTGAACATCAGTTCGTCCTCAGACGGGGTTCATAATACGGAGGATGGGTGGATGCAGGCAGGCAGGGGTCACTGGGTCGGGTCAGACTGGGGTCACGGCGAGGCCACGTGCTGACGACGGCACGTCCACCACCAGCCATTGTCTAGATGATGTGACGAGGGCTAGCTAAATGTCAGGGGTGTGTGTGGTTGTGGTTGTGAATTTTTATTTCCTTGTTGTGCACATTTGTTTTTGTCATCTGTGTTTCTGTTGGTGTGTGTCCAACGGATTACCTTCTGTTTATGTCTCTTTGTCTTTGTGTGTTTCTTGTATGTCTGGCACCATGCGTGCACTTGTGTGTGTGTATTAATGTGTGTATGTATTAATGTGTGTGTGTGTGCCTGTTGTCTGAGAGTTGATCTCTGGCCTGTGGTTCCCCAGACAGTCTGGTTGTAATGGCAGATGATGTCATGGCATGAATCACAAACAGTGACACATGCTCGGGTATAATAACAAGCCCCACCCCCACCTCTCCACTACACACACACACAAACACACACACACACACACACACACACACACACACACACACACACACACACACACACACAGAAGCCACATTACCTGCAACCTGAGCCTGATGCAGCCCCGTATACACAGCCAGGAGAATAATCAATTGAATTAGAAATGTTAACCCTGTATTAACACCGCCCGGCCTCTATTATTACCTCCAACTTTTCTGTTCTTTTGCCGCCAGCACACACAACAACACCTGATCCCTCTTCTCTGTGTATGTATGTGTGTGTGTGTGTGTGTGTGTGTGTGTGTGTGTGTGTTACAGTTGAGACGTGCATGATTTTTTTTTTTTTTACTACAGTGCAAGCTGAGTAAAAAGGTGACCTGCATCTCTTCATATACATGAAGTTGCCACACAGGATCTGAACTACTTTTTCATATCTTGTGTGCAGCTCCTTGCTATATTAACAGATTTGTGTCAGTTTCCACAACTAATACTTTTGATGATGTCGCACTTTCGGGGTAATAAAATCTTCTTTTGAGGTAAAACGTCCGTGGTTCGGAGATTTGGAGAAATGCTGCGTGGACTTTTTCCACTTGAACGATCAGATTTTTTCCCCTTAACTTTCACTTGTGAGCTACACAGTCTGCTCCATTGTTTTCTGTGAGATCTCATTATTTCAGCGTGTTGAGGCAGAGCATGTTACAGTGTTATGTTTAAGATACTGTGTTAAATATACAGTATGTAACTAACCTACTTATATTCATGTAATATTTGTTATTTCATGACCACGGTCTCTATAGACATCTCGATGAGATGATGCCACCAGTTTCAAAAAAGGGTTTTATAAACAATAATACCCTTTTTTATAGATGGATAGATGGTGCAATGCCACTGGTCTGTTCTTTAACTAAAGTACTGTGATATTGAACAAGTTCTGCTCTGTGTGGTCTGCGTTTTGCTCTTTTGCTTCAAATGGAGACACTTACTTATAGGGCTGTATTTAAATATTTTATCAGTTAACCTACAGATTTTTTTTTTTCAGTTATTCATTTTATTTTTTTTTGTCTATAAAATGTCATAAAAATATTTTTAAAAATTGCCTGGTGATGTCTTCAAATGGCTTTTTTTTCCTGATCATCAATCAAAAAAATAAATTAATTCAATTTACAATTATATAAAACGGAACAAAGCATCAAATTAAAGCTTTAGCAATTAGTTGATTATTTGATTAGTCGATTGGCAACTATTTTGATAATCAATTAACAGTTATTTAGTTGTTTTTTTAAACAAAGACACTAATCATTCTCTGTTTCCCGCTTCTTTTCTTTTTTTTATAATACAAACTGATTATCTTTTGTTTGGTTTTGGGCCGTTAGTCTGACAAAGCTAGACATCACCTTGCTCTGGGTAACTGTGATAGGCATTTGTTACTATTTTCTGACATTTTATAGACTAAACGATTAATCAGTTAAAGAGAAAATATTTTTTGGTTTGTTTTATTCATTTATTTGACAGAGACGATACATATCTAGGCATTATTACAGTTAAATAAAATAATACAACCGATGGGATGTATATAGGACTTATATATCAATGGTTAGGCTTAAAAACACTTAATAAAACTTTGAAATACAAGCATAGAGCAACAATAAAACCAACAAGCAATACAAGCAAATCTGCAGATTAATCATGGAATAATTGGAGCTGCCTCCTCTTAGTGGATTAGTCGACTAATCTGTCGTTTTGGTCTAACATTTCTTTAGTCAATTAGTTTTGTTTTTTTATACTTTTTCATGCAGAATTACTTATTTCCGAGAAACTTATGAGCACATCTCTGGTAAACACAGTTTAGAGTGGTGCTTTTGTTTTATTCTTGTGGAGAAACTTTGTCGATTAAATCAGCTAATCGATTAGTAAACAAAATCGTATGAGTGTTAGTCAACTAAGAATTTCTTTGGTCGAGGACTGCCGTAG
This sequence comes from Sebastes fasciatus, assembly GCF_043250625.1. Lineage (NCBI taxonomy): Eukaryota > Metazoa > Chordata > Actinopteri > Perciformes > Sebastidae > Sebastes > Sebastes fasciatus. The sequence continues at coordinate 7,236,665 of NC_133809.1, read as the reverse complement.
TTCTTAATCTTCTATGAAAGGAAACCAAATATTATTTATTACTAAATGTTATATGTTTTATACACTAAACAATGAATTGAGAAAATAATCAACAGATTAATCAATACTGAAGTAATTATTTGTAGCCCTAATTGTCATAGAAGATTTTATCCATTACCAAGTTGCAGCCCGATATCAGATCCTCACATTTCAGAAGCTCTAACTAAACATGACTTTAACGATTAAACAATATCAAAATTGTTATCAGCAAATCCATTAATTAGCTAATTGTTCAGCACTGGTTTAATGATGCTGCAGTCCTGCTGATGGTGCAGACTCTGCAGAGCTATCGGTCCATTTTTTAAGGAAAGCCCTGTGTGTAATTTTACTGACAATGGCATTTAGCGCATTCATGGATCAGTTTTCTGCTCCTTGTGTGGTCTATTTGCCCTTCAGCTATAAATGTATGTCACTGTAAGACTCTGAGGTTAAACGTCACCCAGTCGTATTTTTTCCTGGTAGTTTCTGTTTGTCTGTGAATCCTGGTTTTCCCTCTCCTGTCTCTGGCTCTGCTCCAGTCGGTGTGTAGTATGAGGCTGCTGCTGCTGCTGCCTCCTCGTACACGCTCATCAATACCTCTCAGTCTGCCGCTATGATCTGCTCTCCCCCGGGGGCTTCGCTCGGTGTGGGTAGAGAACAAGGCAGGACGGGGGTGGATGGAGGGATGGAGGGATGGAGGGATGGAGGGATGGAGGGATGGAGGAGGGAAAGGGAGAGTGAGCTAGCGAGCGCTGGGACTTCCTGTACGTTAGCCTTTCCCTTCTTAATGGAGCTGACCCATGAAACTGAACACCTTAACATGGCACAGGAGGAAGCCAACATATGATCGAGATACGCTTCGTTTTAATGTCTCTGCCTACATGTAGTGGGAAGTTAGTAAACCTGCAACTATGTATTATATTTATATATATTATTGAGTCATCTCGAGACTTTTTATATTAATTGATCAGTTGTTTCATCTATTTAAATTAAACAATTTCCCAGAGCCCAAGCTGACATCTTCAAATTGTCTGATAAACAGTCAAAAAACTCAAAGATACTAAATTTTCAGTTTAGGTTGCAGTGACACTATATACCATGAGACAATAAACATATATACAAATCAGGAATGGGTAATGATTTTTTTTTAATTTTCAAATAGTCATCAAGTTAAAAAAAATTAAATGGCACGTTCAGGGGGTGGGCGATCATTGAAGAATGGTCGAATAGTTCCCAGTAAATATTGCTGAATATCGAAGAATATTTGTGCTTGAAATGCCCATCCCTAACACAAAAATATAAATGTATCTACTATGAGAGATTTACGGCTGCAAATAACAATTACTTTCATTATCGATTTATCTGCCTATTATTTTTCTCGATTAATAGATTTTTCTTTTTTTTTGTAAAATGTCAGAAAAGAGTGAAAAATGCAACATTCAGTTCACCATCATATTCAAAAGAGTAAAAGCAGCAAATCTTCATATTTGAGAAGCAAGAACCAGAAAATATTTGTAATTTTTTTACTTGAAAATTGATCAAAACGATTATTCAATGATCAAAATAGTTGCTGATGTCTTTTCTGTCGATCACTAAATCAATTAATTGACGTGTGGTTTCAGGTAACTATCCCTTTAACATCTCTGGGAGTATTATAGACCACTGTGGGCAGTGTTACAAATCAATAATCAGGACTATTTAATGGCATTATTTGATTTTTATTTGATTTTTGCATCAATTTGATGAGGTGCTCTGATTTGTCAGGTATTTAATTTGCCAAAAATATACATTTCATATAGTTATTTATTCATTAACAACTTCTCAATTGATTGTCCAGGTAATTTTACTATGTGATGATACAGTATATATTTATATTGTAATATAAAATGACCTTTATTGTAATCACAGTTGAAACAAGTTAATTATTCTGTCAAGTTCTTATTAGTCTGTTGATTGGCAGAAATTTTGGCAGAAGATTTGATCCATGTTTATATTTATATATGACGTAATATTGGCAAAACACTACATTTGAGTGAGTATTTGTTTTTTTTGCTTGAGAAATGACACAAACAATTAATAGATTATCAAAGTTAGATTTTCTGTTGATTGACTAATTGATTGCTTAATCATTTCAGCACTAGTCCTTGCTACTTTCCACCTTAAAAAAAAGATAATTTTGACATTTACAATAACTTCTTTGGTGAATCTGTTATCTTGAGCGTCTTTCAGTTGGTGCGTAGTCACAGTAACGAGGGAGGATGCTTTGAATTCACCTGCCGTCGTGCTTCTGCAAGAGAAAAGTTTCTTTTCCTTCCATGAGAAACAAAAAAAGTGTCTCTGAGGTTTTGAGTGCTTTTCAAATTCAGGAGTTCCCCCCCCGCTATTTTTCCACTCACTTGCTTTCACTTTGCATGCGCTCACTTCAGTGTCCGCTGCCAACAACTATATTAGACCATGTAGCATCCATCACCCATTAGGATCAAGTTTCAGTGATACTGTAAATACTCTGAGCCGCAGTCATACCTGCACATGACCCGCTCTGCTTTCAGTCCTCAATTTAGACGTCGTCATCGAGCACAACTGACAGATTCACTGAGAGCGTGATATGAGACTAGATATCGTCTTGTATTTTGGATATCGTAATATTGTGATATGGCACAAGTGTTGTCTTTTCCTGGTTTTAAAGGCTGCATTCCAGTAAAGTGATATCATTTTCTAAACTTACCAGACTGTTCTCACTGTTCTATTGTTTGTCTTTACCCACTTAGTTATTATATCCACAATACTGATGATTATTTATCAAAAATGTCATTGTGTAAATATTTTATAAAAGCACCAATAATCAATCGTCACAATATCGATATGAGGTATTTGGTCAAAAATATCGTGATATTTGGTTTTTTTCCATAACGCCAGCCATACTTGCATCTTAAAGAGTAATTTCAAACCAGAGATTAAGTCAGTACAATTCATTATTAAATGCTTTCCATAAACGTGTTTGTTCACTAACAAATTTACTAATTAATGATTGTTTTATTATCATTTAGTCTGATTATTTTCTTGATTAATCATTTGATCTAGAAAATGGTGACAAATGCCCATTACAATTTCCAGTCCAAAATTATTTTTTTTTAAATATCTTGTTATGTTCAATCAACAGCCCAAAACCCAAATGTATTCAGTTTATTATCGTATAAGACGAAGAAAACTATAATATATTTACATTTGAGAAGCTGGAACTACTAACTTTTTGTCATTTTTACAAAAAGAAAGATTTAAGTGATTGTCAAATTAAAAAAAAGAAAAGAATTAAATGATAACGTGATTGTCAACATTTTTGATGATTAATCCAAATCCAGAAGCTATTCAGTTTATTTGTATAGAAAACTAGGGAATATTGGCATTTGAGAAGCTGAACTAGTGAATATTGGGCATTTTTGTTTAAAAATGTGTCTTAAACAATCAGAAATGATCAAACTTGTTGCAGATTAATATTCTATTAATTGACAAATTATTTCAGCTCTATAAGCAGGAAAAAAAATACAGACTGTCTTGTGTTGTAGTACAACAACACTAGGGCTTAATAGTTGACTATAAAATAAACTATAAAATATTTACATTTGAGAATCTGGAACTACTGAATTTTTGTCCCTTTTACAAAAAATAAAGAATTAAATAATGAATTGTTGTTGACTTAATCCAAATCCCAAAGATGTTCAGTTTATTAATATAGACAACTAAGAAATCCAGGAAATATCTGAATTTGGGAATTCTTTGTTTGTTTATTAAATTGTTGCATATTAAGTTTCTATTAATTGACTAATTGTTTCAGCTCTATAAGCATACGGACTGTCTTGTGTTATAGTGCAACAATGTGATCCAACAGCTCATTTTGGTGATCTCATATCAGTGTTACAGTTGCATGTGAATTCACTTTCTATTATGTTTTTATTCAAATGACATCCAGATTTGTGTATTTTTGTTTCTCCGCGTCTCATCCTGACATTGTTGGAGATAGACGACACTTGTTGGATGTGGGCCCCTCAGAAACGGGCCAACTATTCTGTGAATGGAGTCAGGGGAAACCCCCGTAGTTTCAGTGTGGTGACTCACAGCTCCTGGTGTCCTGTGGAATTTGGTCAAGTGCCTATTTGCGGTCGAGAGGATATATCTCATAACCTACTTCTGCTTTGATATATAATTTTTTCCAACTACAGTTTATACTTGTGGCTTATTTATAACGGTTAGGTCTTGTGAGTGTGCATCAAAACAGAAATGACGTACAGAAACGTAAACGAGGCCAGAGCTGGGGGCTTCACATTTTCCAGCTCCTCTTGTTTTAAGAAGCATCTGAATGTAGTTAATGAATCATAATTTGAATCTAAAACAGATCTAAGAAAACAAAGGGGTCTTTTAATAATCCCCTTAAGTGAGAATTTCACCTTCAAATTCAACTCAAACTTGAGACAGAGGGGACATCCTGCTGCATCTCTGTTAAGTCAGAGCACAAGAATGCATGAAGCTCGTTCTGGCGTTGACCTTTTAACTCTCCTCTCTCACATTCCTTAATCCGGGGGCAACGTTTTGTCATCATAATGCCCTACTTTACTATACGCCAGGGTAATTCCATCACTAGCATGTGAACAGGCCTGGCTTTTGTGAGTGGAGAGTAAATGTTAGGCTGTCTTTCTATCCACCTCTCTCCTCTCGGTCTCTCCCACAGCCTTTTTTTTTCTCCCCCTCTAAGTCTGCTTTGGGTGCTATAATAGTATCTCAACTGACAGCATTCCTGCAAGAGGGCACGGCCCAAATGACGACAACTTTTGGGAGGTTGGATGTTGGAGTGTGGTTGAAGGGGGGTGTTGGTCTCCTCTCATTTGTAGACCTGATGAAGCCACACCTTCTCTGCTGTCTAGCACCTGAAACCACACCTTCTGTCAGGCTAGTTCCTCCCTCAGGAGTCCCACTACTGAGCAAGCCTGGATGACTTAATAAATCAGCAGAAGAGACCTTTTTAAATGCATCCTTTTTTATCAAGATTATATTTGTTGACAGATTTTTTGTTTTGAAGTGTCTTGCAGCTTCATTTGAGGCTGAATAATTGCCTTGATGGAGACTATACTCATCTGTTTTGTGCTGCCAGATTCTGGTGGATATGTGTGCTTTGGCCCAAAGTGACAGATCTTGTATGCTTCATGTTACTGCAGAACAAGCATTTCATATGTTTCATATGTTTTCAATTGGTTTCCTGCATTCCAGGCAGCCATTTTTTACTCATTCTTTTCAGTGCAGTAAAAAAAAAGAAATGAACATTCATACTTGAAACTTGCTTGAGAATCGTAATAATCCTTCACAGTGAACATTTAGTTTGCTTCAAATTAATACGTTATGTTTCATTTAGGGCTGTCAAAGTTAACGTGATAATAACGCATTAACGCAGCTTGAGGGTCAGTTTTAAAGCTAGGGTGAAGGCACTGGCACCATATGAAGGAATCCATTGGTACCAACCATCTCATATTAGCTTATCGTGAAGGAGGTTAAATAACGCTCCAAACTTGTGCTACATTTTGGTGAGGAAAAACTGTCATGAACATTTTCAAAGGGGTCCCTTGACCTCTGACCTCAAGACATGTGAATGAAAATGGGTTCTATGGGTACCCACGAGTCTCCCCTTTACAGACATGCCCACTTTATGATAATCATATGCAGTTTGGGGCGAGTCATAGTCAAGTCAGCACACTGACACACTGGCAGCTGTTGTTGCCTGTTGGGCTGCAGTTTGCAATGTTATGATTCGAGCATATTCTATATGCTAAATGCAGTACCTGTGAGGGTTTCTGGACAATATTTGTCATTGTTTTGTGTTGTTAATTGATTTCTAATAAAAAGTATATACATACATTTGCATAAAGCAGCATATGTGCCCATTCCCATGTTGATAACAGTATTACATTTTGAACAGTTAAAAAAAGTGCGATTAATTTGCAATTAATCGGGACTAAGTATTTGAATCGATTGACAGCCCTAACCTTTTCAAAAATTTGATGTGATGTAATGTTGGCAGAGACAGTTTTAAGGACTCTGCCTTGTTGGTGCATTCAAGGACATTTCACTGTGCCCTCAAAAAGGTTGCTGTTTTATAGCCAACTTTCTTATATCTGATCTGTCTTAAAAGCAGCAAAGAGGATGTGTCATTTAAATGCCCCCCTGCTGTAGTAACTATTACCAAGTAATATTAATGTAAAAGTGTTCACTGTGATGAATTGCTCAAATCAAGCACGTTTCATGCCTCTGCAAGTTGATTTTCACGCTGTTAGGAAAGAAATGGAAACCAACATATTAATGGTATACTTTGGGAAAGGACCAGCTGTAAAATTGTGTATAATTTATAGTTAATGGGCTGAAACATGCAAAAAAGAAAACATCAATATGACCCTTTAAGATCAAGAGAAAGTGTTTGTCATCAATCAGTCATTGTCTGTACTTGCTGTCATGACGTCAATAAATGTGACCTGAGCCTGGTTGAGCTGCATCATACCAGGTGTTACGGCCTGTTTCACATATTACGCAGTTTCAGTTGACATCATGTGAATGCTGCAGAAGAAAGTGTTTTTACTTCTCTTAGAGAAGCTGATGAAAACCAAAATCAAACCCCTTAAAATGTCTACCAGTTTGAAGTTACAGGATGGCCTTTCAACCATTTTGCTGTGTCTGTGATCTCACCTCTTCTTATACGTCTGTCTGTTAACGTTCAGGTACAGAAGCAGGTCCACCCGAACCTCTTGGCGAAGGAGGACGCCCTGCAGCACATCGAGGAGCTGATCCTCCAGCTGCTCAACATGCTGTGTGTGGCCCAGCCTCGCTCCGTGACGGACGTAGAGGTATCTACACAGCATCTAAATATAAATGTTGTAAATTAACAAAACAAAGTTAGGAAACGCGTGCTACTGCACCACAGCAGCATTCCACATAACTAATTGAATATGTGCGGCTCTCAATCATCTTATTGCTTCCAGTTTTATCAAGTGTTAACAGAGTAATTTCCCTTTTTCCAGGAACGTGTCCAGAAAACCTTTCCCCACCCGATAGATAAGTGGGCGATTGCTGACGCCCAGTCAGCTATTGAGAAACGCAAGAGGAGGAACCCCTTACTGCTCCCCGTGGACAAGATACACCCACTGCTCAAGGTAAAGACCCCAGCAGTCGCTCCATCAATCACATGAAGCTTTACACTCCCCAAATTATGCTTTTTTTTATAGCAAGATTGGAAAAATAAACGTTTAAGATTGTCATTTAGTCTTCCCGAAGTATTTAGGTTGATAGGAATGTAAGGAAAGGAATTCACATAATCTGGATGGTAGCAGTGTTCACGCTCTCAGAAGACGTAGTCAACTCTGATGCAAGTGCCAGAAAGTAACGGCAGTTCTTAGGAAATATTAAAAAAATGAATGCAGGTTCAGACAGACACTAAGGGCGCTTTCACACCTAACCTGTTTGGTTTGGTTAAAACAAACTCAGGTTTGTTTGCCTGATTAGTACGGTTCATTTGGGCTGGTGTGAAAGCTGTCATTCGAACCCTGGTGTGGACCAAACAACCGAACCCAGACGCTCCCAAGCGTACTCTGGTGCGGTTTGTTTGTGGTGTGAAAGCAAATGAACCAACCGCAGGATTTTATGATAGCAGATATGTGATTTTTAGCATCATTTGAAAACTTAAACTACAAATACATCCATCTGCTGATCGTGAACTCTGTTCAGGAAGCGATCTGCATTTAAGGCCATGTATAAAAGCACATCAGTGTGCTGCGGGTATTTCCCCTAATTAATAAGTCAAAAGCTGTTAAAACTGCTGTGCTTGTATCCGACTCCGTGTACTTTGACAGTTTAACTCCATTAAACTCCCCATAGCAACTTATTATTATTTGGTCTGCTTTAATTTGTGCACTGTGAACCAAAAGTATCAATTTCACTCTGATTCGGACTAATTATAGTAATTTAGAATCATTTTGAACTGCTGTTTAACTTATACTTATGTTTTTATTCTGCTTCTTTTTTCTCAACAGGAGGTTTTGGGCTATAAAGTGGACTACCATGTTTCCCTGTACATCGTGGCTGTGCTTGAATACATATCAGCAGACATACTGAAACTGGCGGGCAACTATGTCGGCAACATTCGGCACTATGAAATCAGCCAGCAGGACATCAAGGTGTCCATGTGTGCAGACAAGGTGAGAATTTGTCAGGAAAGAAAAGGCTGACAGGCAGAGCACAGCACCCAGAAACATCATAAAGGACAACTGTTTTGACTCTGATCTGTTTTACGCCGTTTGTTCCCAGGTGTTGATGGACATGTTTGACCAGGAGGAGGACATCGGCTTGATGTCTCAGTACACAGAGGAGCCGTCGTCCTCTGGGGAGCTCACGTACGACGACCTGGTGAGGCTTGAAATCGCAGAAGAGCGGCAGTACCTGCGAGAGCTCGACCTCATCATCAAAGTGTTCCGCCAGCACTTCCTGTCCAACCCCAAAATCTTCACGCCTCAGGTGAGGAACACTTGCACAGCTAATTAAAAAGCTGTCAAGATTGCATTTCACGATGTGACTTTGATCAAAGGAGGAATCATTTCATAATACCTGAAATACAGAGTAAACTCTTATCCTTACCATCCTATTTTCACACAATTACTTTTCTTTAATACACTATTCCATGGCTACAATCACGACAGGGCAAAGGTATGTTGTCCCCGCTTTAAGTCGGGCTGAACAATGCCCCTTATATGTCACGGACTGAATTAGTATGAGTAATAGTTTTTTATTAATAAATAATAAAATGGGTCTTCCTGCCAGCACATACAGAGGCGGTTGCTAAAGCGGTGGTTGCTATGGAACGTACACTAGCAGCTCGCATATTTCTTTTTTCAGCACCACAGGCTAGTGTTATATTGATTTCATTATTTGGGTCTTTATTTACATTATTGTATGTTGACATTTATTGTGCAACCACTGAAAAACTGTCCAGCATCAGACAACACATTAGTCTAAGGTTTTTTTTCTCAGACGTGGAGCGATTCTGAAATTGCAAAGGAATTAGACGTCATAGCAGTGGTATGTGGGTATTATATCACTGCTATGGACCAATCAGATTGCCTAATTTGAGCTACCCGTTTTATAATTAATAATAAATGTCTGGGTTTTTTCTAATGTGAAGCAGAGGAAGGCCTTTAGTGTGAAATAACCACAGTGCTAGCAACGTTAGCTAACAAAAGCTTGACTTGTCACACTGTGAAGTTTATCTTAAAAATATATATTTTTCAGCATCTTTTATTGGGAATACCGTCTGAAACATATTGTGGATAAAATGGTTTGTCTTCACTTCTTTGAAAAAGCTTGAAAAAGGGAGAGCAAATCAGAAAACAACAGTGAACCTTTTACTTGTTACAGCAGCTCAATGCTGTTTATAAGATACGTGTATCACAAGACCAATACTACATAAGAAACTCTGGATGTTGCGTATTAATCAAGTGTTAAATAATGCTCCAAAATGTTAGTATTAGATTAAAACTAGATAAAAAAAAATCATTAACCTCTTGTAAGTCAACTCACCATCACTCCCCAACGACTTTATTCACCTAAAGGTGCCGGATACTAATGAAACGTACTCCAGCTCTTGTGCTGAATACAGTAGCTGCTGCCAGCTCTCTCCAGCTTATAAACAACAAGTCAAGTTTCCAACAAACTGTAAACCTAATTACAAAGCAATTTCAGCGAAATCCAACGTAAGAACATTTAAAGATTACAGCTGAAACTCTGTAATCGGCTAACTGGTAATCAGCATCAGGAAGCACTTTGAAAACAGATTTTACAGCGTTTGTGTTGATTTGTGTTATTAAACCTGAAGAAGAGACAGTCTGACACTAGTTTTTCCTCTTTGAATATTGCTTTGATATGACTGAAACTTCCTCCACACTGCAGACAGAACAAAGGCCAAATTATTCTCACATTATCTGAGATTAAAGACGTTTGTCTTTTTCTGATGGATGACCAGACAGTCGGAGCAATCATCCTGTATGCAGAAGGTCACATACTCCAGTCCTTGAACAGCCAATATGTCCACGCCTGATAAAACAGCTCCAACTATTTAGTATCATCTCGCGAGGCACCACCCATCCTCTCTGACCCCCTCCAGTATATAGACCTTCATATCTGTCTCAGCGGGTTAACCAAAGAAACAAATTGCTAATTACATCGTGTCTAATATGGCAATTAAGTGCTCTGAATTCTCTAGAAAAGAAAAGGAAAGAAGGAGTTGAACAGCGGGTCTCTGGGTTGAGAAGAAGTGAACGGAAAGTTGAGTTTAATGGGTCGCTGTGGCTTTGCATATTTTGGGTTGGGTAATTTGTGGTATCATTTGGGTGAGGAGGATAAACCTTTGTGAGGCCCAGAGGAATGCAGAACATGTAATTATGTTGAGACAGGAACAACATCTGCAGCCCTTCGCCAAAATAACCTCAATTATGTCTGTTGAAACGCAGCGTAATCTGAAATTACTCGGGAGATGTCAAGAAAGTGTTACGGTCAAATAATGACAGGACCGAACTTCTATTCAGACTTTAGCAGTCGATAATCACTCGCTGCTATTTTTGGGTTCTCGTCTGCTTGACTAATTTCCTCGGTCAAATTGAGCCTGTTGTTGTTTAGAGCTCATTCTCACCACTATTTTTTTGTTTTGTGTTTGTTTATCTAAGGGAGGTAGGGCCCTGCTACACCCTGCTACACAATCCTATGGTTAAACACCTTCAGTGTGTTGACATGCACTTAAGTAACCTGGTTATTGTCGGTTTCCTGTGGTAAGATGATTTCTTAAACGTCATTTAAAGAAAAAAACGGTAGCACTTTACATTACAGCTCAATAATAACATGGTAATAGTTTGATAATAAAGAGGTAATACCATTTAATTACCAAAGTTATAAGCAGATAATAACTTGGTATTAACAATGGGTATATTTGGGTAATATTAGACTGAGATATATGAGAGTAATAAGGGGTCTTAACTGCCTCCACGAGCTGTGTGTCACAGCCAGCTTTAAAGGGATAGTTTGGGTGTTTAGAAGTGGGGTTGTATGAGGTACTTATCCATAGTCAGTGTATTACCTACAGTAGATGACGGTCGGCACGCACCCAGTTTGGAGAAACAGACAGGAGTTACCGCAGGGGAGCAAAGCACTGTACTGCTGTGGACAGGGGCAGCAAAATGTATTTTAGCCACCTAAAAAAATCAGTTTAAGTGTGCGCTATATTTAGAATATTGTTATCTATGCTCACCAAAACCACCAGACAACACTTGAAATGTTTTTTTATTTTACCTAGACCAGCAAAATCCCCTGAGTTGTGCGAGGTAAAATTACTGTTTTTTTTCAATGGAGTGTGGTTGCTTTGGTGAGAGCAGAGATAACGTCTTCAGTTCCCCATCGGAAACATTGACTGCATAGCTGTCTCACGTCGAGGTAAACCAGCGAAAATACTCTAAAGAAATACTCTAAATATAGCGCACACTTAAGCTTATATTGATTTATTTAAGTGGGTCTTTTAGGTGGCTTAAATATATTTCGCTGCTGCCCCCCCGTCCACATCAGTACATTGCTTTGGTTCCGTGTGGTAACTCCTGTCTGTTTCTCCAAACTGGGGGCGTGTCGACCACCATCTACTGTAGGTAACACACAGACTATGGGTAAGTACCTCGTACAACCACACTTCAAAACACCCAAATTATCCCTTTTAATAAAAGGAATTGAGAGAAACATGTCTGACCGAGCCGGTATGTGCAGGAACAACGACAACTTCTTGATCATGTAGACGGTGAAACATAAATAATAAGTGTAAATAAATCAGTTTTCACTACACTGTCAGTCTAAATGCTTCAACCAAGAGAGGAAAAACACCTCTGATCATTGACCAGCTGCATGTAGACATAGACTTTAAAGTAATCATGTTATCACAGCATTATGTTAATGTTAACTCTGATTTTGTCCCATGTGAACGTAGTCTTTTACATGCTGGAGACAATAAGTCTTTAATCTCTATAAAAAAAGGATCAACTTTTTTTTTATTCCACGCATTCTTCTTCCTTGTCAAAACCTGGCACCTACATTACCCACAATGCAACTTGAATCAGGGCCTGTAAAAAGACTTTGATGTGTAAAATCAGGGGAGTTCCCCTTTTAACAGTAGAAGGAGGTAAGTCGGGTAATTAGTCCCTCTTCCTGCAGCAGACTGTCCTAGCTGGGTTTAAGGATTCAGTCCTACCTCTCTAACCTGTTAATTTACTTGTCTCTTGTTGTCTTGTTGTGCAGGACGTGGAGGTGATCTTCAGTAACATCCTGGACATCCACGAGCTGACGGTGAAGCTGCTCGGACTGATCGAGGACGCTGTGGAGATGACCGCGGATGGCAGCCCTCATCCGCTGGTGGGCAGCTGCTTTGAAGATCTAGCAGAGGTATGAGGCTTCTCTGACCTGAAAACTCACAAGATCAAGATATGTGTTGCCAAATGTATTAATCCGCCAAGTGTATAAAATGCACAGAAATTAGTTCTAGTATTAGTAGGGCAAAGAAATATTGACAAGGAAACAATTGTACTTGGTTTCTGCAGGTTGAGATTTTATTTGTGATGGTAAATAAAGCCATGACACCAAATTATTTAGAGATGTGAGTTAAATTCCTGAACTAAAACAGGAATGTAACTCACTGTAGGGATGTTCCTAACGACACTCCTAAAACACTCAGAAAACAGTCAAAACTGATCACAATTCATCTAGAAGGTTAAACATGATCATTTTGATCAATTCTCGATTGGTAAAAAATGGTTAATTGTAATGGTATCAACCCAAAAATTGCTGCAACAATACTTCATATACTTCTATCATAATGTTTTAAGCTCTTATACACTCACAATGTATTTTAATTAATTCATGTTTATTTCTTATTTATGACTAGAACAACTTGACACACAGTGCTCAAATTAATCTTCAGGTTTCCAGCTTTCAGATGATGTACACCACTTCTATGTGACATCTACTGTTGACCTGCTATCTGCCCCTAAAGACCCTCTGAACCCCCCTAAAAAAGACAAAAACGGGTCTATGGTGGATCTCTCTTAACATTTTGCTTAACCCTCATTAAGCGAAATGTTAAATATTGTAAATTATCAGCTCATTAACTAATACTTCTTGAAATACAAGCAGCTAATATTTAGCTTAGGATATTAGTCATACTGCTTGCCTCTGAGCATCCTCGTCGTCGTGTAAGAATATTTTCAGGTGTCGACATTAACTGTTGAGTTATTCTCTCCGCGTCTACAGGAGCAGGCGTTTGACCCCTACGAGACCTTGTCTCAGGACATCCTCAGTAAGGATTTTCACGAGCACTTCAACACCCTGATGGCACGGTCCACCGCCGGCCTCTACTTCCAGGTAAGATGTTCAAATCGGCCTCAGTGACGTTGCCTGTCATCTGGGCTTGTTTGGGATAAACTATACAGAAAAAAAGAGATGAAAATAAATATTTTAATCACGATTTTCCACATTTTTTCCACACTAATAAGATAGAGTTTTGCAGTTTTCATATCTTGAGGTCAGAGGTCAAGAGACCCCTTTGGAAAATGGCCATGCCAGTTTTTCCTCACCAAAATGTATCATGCATTAGGAGCGTTATTTAGCGTTCTTCCCGACAAGCTAACATGACATGGTTGGTACCAATCGATTTCATAGGTATTCTAGTTTCATATGATATGAAATTATATAATTAAAATATTTTATTATGATATAATAAAAGAGCAATAAGTGACGTGTGTATTGAGACAATATTGCCACGCAAACATCTCGATACTATGCTGTGTCTATTTTTTTCCCCCACCCTTACTTGATTCAGTCATTTTGTCCATCGACATACAGGTTTATCTTCGTAAATGAGACGGCAGTTACGTTAGCTGATATGCAGTAAATATTTCAGTTATACATTTTTTTTATAAAACTCAATAACGGTGTATACAGTAGTCTAGTTTGTTGATTTCTTTTGCTGCAGTAATGGTATATTATTTTTCCCTTTAGAGGTATTAAAAAAGTCTTAAAAGTCATTCAATTTGTAATTCAAAAATATGCAGATACCCTGCATTAGTATAATACAGAATTTGTCACATAAAAAAAAAAGAATTCAAATTAAACAAAAAAAAGCATGAAATATTAAAATAAAAAATCTAGAAACTTGAACATTACTGATGTGGGATTGGAAATTCTAGTATTCATTTATTATAAACAGTATATCATATTTTAGTATTAAAGTCTGTGTCTTGGTATCATTGTTAATTGTTGTGTTTAAAGTCTACGACCGTTAGTCGCCATACTATGGGTTTGAGAATTCACTTTTTCGTTATAGCCGTTATGTCTCCAACTCCCAACCGCCTCTCCTGATATTCTCCTCATTCTCAAATGTAAACTTTCTTATAAAGCAAAAATGCCATAAACCTGAAAAGAAAAGAAAACATGTTTGTTTTTAATATGGAGGTACAAGTAGGTCATTTATGTGTTTTTATATCAAGCAAACAGAGTTTGAATATTTGTTCCTGTTTCGCTTTGAAGTGAACCTGGTGGAATTCCTCCCGATATCGTTTGAGGGCATGTCATGACATATTCGGCGTCCTGTGTACAGTTTATTCACTGCTGCCGCATTGTTTTATTTGGACATTCCTCACAAGAATAGCATTGAATTATGCTCGGTGGGGTGCAGTTTGGCAGCCTTTGAAGATGAAATATTTGCTGGTGTTTTCTCAGGCCAACGACCAGCGAGTCCGACCGTTTCACATGAAGCAGAGCTTTAATCAGTTTTTACTGTATGAGGTGTTTTGCTGCTGTCCTACTCAAGGTTTTAAATACCAAACTGTTTGTTGAATAGATATTAAGATGTTATGTTGATAGACCTACCGTACATCTTCCTGCTCTGTTAGTTTAAAGTCCTAAACGCTGCTGCTGCTGACTGAGCGTCCTGCAGCCCTACTGTAGCTCAGGTTGAGGCCTCGCTGTGTTTACCCTCAAACCACCAGTCTAACCCCAGTTAGATCAACACTGATGGCACTGTCCTCTGATTACCCACACCCAGTGTTTATTTTCATATACTCATTGTATGAGGGTGGAGGAAAGGGCACAAGAGTTAAAAATATAGCTTTATTTTTATTTTAGCACCACGGTATTCATTTAAAAACACCTTGCATTGTTTCACTTGCTGTTTTTCTTGAAAGCCAACAGTTTTCTTAAACAGTGTATAACCTGAAATAGACGTGTTTTCTCAGCCTGGCTCAATATGCCTGTCTTTGAGTACCAATATTTGTTTATTTATTTATTCTAGTTAAAGCTGATTGGTCAATTATAGATCGACAGAAACAGTTTTCATTCTTTCAGTAAATTTTTAAACAAAAATGTTGAATATTTCCGGGTTCCAGCTGCTCAAATGTGCAGATTTACTGCTTTTTTTCTCATATATGATCATAACTGAATGTCTTTAAACTAATGAATCTGAGGAACTAATTTCAGGCCCTGGGAAATTACAATGGGCATTTAAAAAATAAATTTGAAAAAAATAATATATATACTGTATATATATATAACAATTGATGGATTAATCTATAAAATTATCTGCAGATTATTTGAGAACATCACCGTCAGTTGCAGCCCTGATTTTAGAGCTGAAATGGTTAATTGGCAATTATTTTCATAATAAATTTAATTAGATTTTTAAATTTTGCGTTATAGTATAAATGCCAAACATTACCCAGCTGCAGCTTTCTCAACTGTGAGGGTTTTGTTTTCCCTTTGTATTATGTGATCATAGACTGAATTCCTTTAGGTTTTGGACTTTGGGCAACACAAAACATTTGAAGACTTCATCAGCTTGGGCTCTGGAAAAGTGTGATATAATTTTCTGATATTTTACAGAACAAACGATTAATCGAGAAAATAATTGGCAGATGAATCAATAATAAAAACAATTGTTTATTTCAGCCCTAATCATTTCAAAAACAGAAAAATAAAATTAATGAATATATTTGGACCCTAACTCTGAAACTCTAGATTATGTGTTAACAAGTTACTAATATCAAACTAAAATGTGTTAACTACCATAAACATTTTGTGTTAAGTGATGTTACACCTCTTGAATGTGACATTAAAGACAAATATAGTCAATTTACTATCATATAAAACAGAGAAAACCAACAAATATTCACATTTGAGAAGCTGGAACCACTGATTGTTCCCCCCCCCGTTACTTAAATTGAAATTACTTCATTGAAAATCTAAATAACTGCAGAGTAAACTTCTGTTGGATCGACTGACTAATCAATTAGTTAACTAATCAGCTTCCACAGATTCTGATTTGTCCTGGTCAAAAGGTGATACTTATTGTGGTGCTTTGGAAATCCATTTTGCGTGCGTGCGTGCGTGCGTGCGTGCGTGCGTGCGTGCGTGCGTGCGTGCGTGCGTGCGTGCGTGCGTGCGTGCGTGCGTGCGTGTGTGTGTCCCAGGGGCAGATGGTGTAATGTTGTCTCTCCACCAGCCTCCCCTCTAAACCCTCTTTATCAAACCGCTCCTGCCTTCGTTTCTGCACCGTCGGCTAATCTTATTTTAGCATCTCTCACTTTGTGTTTCATCTCTGACCTGACGGCTGTTCGTCTCCTCGTCTCTCCACCTTCTTTGTGCAACATTGAACCAAACTGTCGTGCACATCACCTGGTATAAATGCATACGTATCGCAACGTTTGCTGTAATGTGGATCGAACCCCTGGCAGTAACATCATCATCATCATCATCATCATCATCATCATCATCATCATCTGCTCTACCTCTTCAGCTTTTTGTCTCATTGCATGCACTTCATCTTTCTCACTCCATCCTTCTTGACTTCCTCCCTCCCTCCCTCCCTCCCGCTCTCTGTCAGATGGATGTGTCTGTCGAGCACTCAGCCCCTGCACTCTGCAGCGTCTGGTATTGTGGGTAAATTACATCGCCTTTTAAAAATAGAACAGGCAGCCACACTGCGGGCCATTTTTCTCCTGAGGTGGTGGTGGTGAGGGTGGTGGTGGAGGAGGAGATTTCATGTTGAAAATAAGCTGTGAATTAAGACAGCAAAAGACCCGTGCCTCGGTGAGATGGGAACATGTTGTTCTCATAGTCGTTCTGTCCTGTATTCTTACTGCTCTGTGTGTGTTTATATTTAGCCTGCTACCACAATGATGCACGCTCCTGTAGAGACTCGTTTTTACACGTTATCCAACACAATGTCAACTTTATTTCCAGTTTACCAGCTCAGATCTGATGTATAAGTAGCCCTTCACGTAAAGCTCAGATCACTGTGAAATATCTGTGTAGTTTTGGATTCAATCAATATTTGAGAGTTAAAAAAAGAAACAGTGGCTCATAATTAGTGCTGCAACGAATAACCGATTAGCTGTCAACTATTAAAGGTACTATATGTAACTTTCAGAAAATCCTTGTTATTGATGACACCGGTGGCCGTTAAGTGAACTGCATCATCCTGGGCATCGGCCAAGACAGTGACGTGACGTGACATGACAATCATATATCATAGAATAACGTTACTATCTGTAATTTGGTTTATAAAACGTCAGAAAATGGTAAAAAAAAATGTTGATCAGTGTTTCCTGAAGCCCAAGATGACGTCCTCAAATGTCTTGTTTTGTCTACAACTCAAAGATATTCAGTTTACTGTCAGAGAGGAGTAAAGAAACCAGAAAATATTCACATTGAAGAAGCTGGAATCGGAGAATTTGTCTTTTTTTTTTCTTGAAAAATTACTTAAACCGATTAATTGATTGTCAAAATAATTGGCGATTATTTTTTTTTTACACAAACTCTTACTTTATTTTATGTTTAGGGAGCGCTTGATTTGTTGCACCAAAGCACACAATTTAAATGCGTGGCACCACTATTGCACCCAATCAAGCTAAATACATAGCGCTGATAATGACGCATCCAAACGTGTAGCCCTAATGCACACAGATCATTTGTAAACCAGCAGGATGCTGACGTATCAATAACATGATCTAAACTTAGGTCATTGTTCCCCCGGCTGTCCATCAGCGTGCGTCAGGCAGCTGATGTCTTTTCTTTTCCATGCTTCATCTCCTCTCCCTCCTCTCCCTCCCCGCACAGACAGCGTGGCCGCTGCTGTGGAGTCTGAGTAGTAGCGTATTGATTCTGAGTCGTCTATCAGGGGAACGGGAGATTTAAATGGATACTATGACGGCCTCCTCTCCGGTTACCCTGAAGCCTTTACTCGGTCAACCGCTTCTCCCTCCTCCATCCTCCATCACTCGTCACCCTGCAGCCTCTTCTGTCTCATTTATATTCTGAAACATACACATTTTAATTGTTCTTGTCTTCACAGTACTCCTCATTTTATCATTTGCAGTATTTTGTAGTGAGGAATACCCCATTTGCAAATTTCCCCACTAATAAAGACTAATAAAGGAATATCTTATCTAGGAATATCTTATTTTTCAATTCTGAATTGCTGTATTTTGTGGTTATTTTACAATCTGGGGCATATTTCAGTTTTTTCTATCGTTGTGTCTGATCACATTTTACTCACTGGCATCATAAACATTGTTAACATATACATGGAACTAGATATACATCTTTACAATGGCGTCTACGGGTGCTACAAAACACAAGCCTCAGACAGGTTTAAACCCGTCCAGTCATCTTAATCAGTGGTTCCCAACCTGGGGGTCCCGACCCTCTCTAGGGGTCGTCAGAGCTTCACAGTGGGTCGCAAAGCCTTTTTGATTTTAAAGGGTTTAAGACAACCTTTTTGGCCTATATCTCAGCATTTCATTCATTTCTGTGAGAAAAAAACAACTAAATTAAATTGTTATTTTTAAAGTTTGGATTATTATTTAAGATATAAACAGGATAAGGGCACGGTGAAGACCTGAACACAAGTTATATTCACAGAGCCTTCCCTCTCTGCTAAACAGTCTTGTCCTGCCTTAGAAAAGTACACAGTAAAAACAACCAAAGAGCTAATAGAACAATGGTCAAGCATCAGCGTGAAGCCTATTAAATATGTATGATTGTTAAAAATTAAAAAAATACACAATCCAGACAAAGAATTGCATTAACAGTTCCTAAAAATAACAGGAACTCTCCTCTCTGATGCAATATTCACAGGAAATAATCCGCTCAAAATTCATCCAAATGGCTCGTTTTACACAAACGTCCTGCAGTTATTGTGTTCACTATTTGGGTTAATTGTACAGTTCATCAGTTGTTCTGTACTGTAATTGTTATGCATTGAATATAATATTAAATATCCATAAAATATGTCACTTAGACAAGGATTGTTAGATTACTCAATGATAGAAAAGGGGTCCCTTAAGGAAAAAGGTTGGGAACTGATCTAACTAATTATTATTTGGAAGTGAAAAGAAAGTTAACGTTAAAAGTTTCATAAAAATTTGTATGTTTATTATGTCTGTTTGTGTCTTGGCGGAAAAATACAACTTTTGTTTTAAGCTTCTGGGAGAAAATCAATGAAATTGACCAAAAATAATTTTATAAATCACATTTCCATAAGTGAAATATTATGTTGGTATCCGTCCCGTAATTCGGATCCGCTCCAAAAACGTAATGGGTTCTTACTTGGCCCACTCTTCCAAGTTTTCATGAGTAGTTTTTCCGTAATCCTGCAGACAAACGGACCAACCAAACTAACCAAACCGAAAACATAACCTTGTTGGCGGACGTAATATCACATGCTGGTTGGATCATATCTGTTAATAATGTCCGTCACTAACCTTTCTTATGTGTCTTTGTGTCTCCAGTCAGTTGCAGAAGGCTTCAAAGAAGCAGTCCAGTATGTCCTTCCACAGCTGATGATGGTCCCAGTATACCACTGTATGCACTACTTTGAGCTGCTGCAGGTATGTCCTGACACATGGACGCTCCTAATCAAAGATGAGATTGTTTTTCACTGTGTCTGCAGCTTTTCTAGAGAAATTATTACATATTTTGTATGTTTTTTGGTTTCATTTATGTTGCTGGTCACATCCCTGGTTAGTGGTTAATGATAAACATACTGGATTGACATTTTGTGGCGTCATCATGCCAAAGCTCTCGCGCTACGAATGAACAATGTGGCCTATTTGAGGCTTGGTTAGCCATTAGCTATAGCATATGTCTCTGAATATTGTCTAAATATCACCACACTGAATTCAGGTTCAGTTTAAGCCACATGATTCTAATAACAAGGTGTAAGCTGACACTCTTTCTTCCTGTATTTTTCTATATTTTGTTGAAATTGTGTTTATATCTGTTGTTAAAATGTAACGTCTTCAACACTGTCATATTGTTGTTGTACTTTCTGCTGTGAGAAACATCTGTAGACTTCTGTATTATGAAGTAAAGCAACATATCTGTTGTGTGTGTTTTCTGCCATTTTTACAGCAACTTCAGGAGCGCAGTCAAGACCAAGATGACCGAGAATGTCTGAAACAGGCGATCACAGCGCTGCTTAACCTTCAGTGTAGCGTGGAGCGCATCTATGCCAAGCACCAGCCTCGCCGTAAACCTGGGTACGCCTCCTCTACTTGTATTTATAATAACTAGTATTCATTTGGTCGTTCTGTCTACATGTTATTGACCAAATGGCAGAAATTAGTTTACATTTTGCTTTACTAGAAGTCAGTTGTCAGTTGAAAAAGTTGCAGTTGGAGCATCCTGCAGCTCATCAGTTCAGTTTCAGTGGTTTATTGTTTGATTTATGCATTGAGCTCTTCAGTTTTCTGACTCCACACTTCCCTCCTCCCTCACAGTGAGCCCATGTACCGCCTGTACAGCAGGCAGGTTCGTAGCAAACAACTCGCCATCAAACGCATGAACGAGATTCAGAAGAGCATCGACGGCTGGGAGGGAAAAGACATCGGCCAGTGCTGCAGCGAGTTCATCCTGGAGGGTCCGCTTCTACGAGCCGGCGCCAAGCACGAGAGACACAACTTCCTGTTTGACGGCCTGATGATAAGTTGCAAGGCCAATCAGAGCTCACGGCTGCCCGGTTCGGGCAGCGGGGCGGAGTACCGCCTGAAGGAGAAGTTTGTGCTGAGGAAGATCCGCATCGTGGATCGCGAGGACTCGGGGGAGCTGCGGCACGCCTTTGAACTGATAGGAAAAGATGAAAACTGTGCGGTTTTCTGTGCACGGACAGCGGAGGAGAAGGCGGCGTGGATGGCGGGGCTGGTGACTCTGCAGTACCGCTCCACTTTGGATCGCATGTTGGACACGGTGCTGCAGCACGAGGAGCAGGCGCATCCTCTAAGACTGCCCTTACCGGAGGTTTACCGTTTTGCTGTGCAGGACTCTGAGGAGAATATTGTGTTTGAGGACAAAGTGCAGAGCAAAACAGGCATCCCCATCATTAAGGCCGGCACCGTGGTCAAGCTCATAGAGAGGCTCACCTACCATATGTATGCTGGTAAGCTGCTGCAGTACAGCTTCTTGTGGAGAGACATTTTAAATATCTCAATATAACAAAAAGGTTTATTTAGCAAAGACACATTGTGATGTTGATTGTCTGTTATCTAATCCGTTTCATCTGTTTGTAGATCCTAACTTTGTGCGCACGTTTCTTACCACATACCGATCATTCTGCAAACCACAAGAGCTTCTCACCCTGCTGATCGACAGGTACGTTTAAACCAGAGCAGTATTTTCATTGCTGTGGTTGTTTAATGTATTCCTATCTGAGCCTTCACTCGGAAAAATATATCTATTAGTGATGATGTGGTGTTGTGGGTGCCCTTACGTCTTTAAATATCATATGTCTGATTATTATTATTTCTCTCAGGATTGAGATCCCTGAGCCAGAACCGACTGAGGAGGACCGACAGGCTCTCTGGAACGGCGACCAGCCGATGGCGGCCGAGCTCCAGAGATTCCGCAAGGAATACGTGCAGCCGGTCCAACTCAGGTACGACAACCGTCCAATCACAGCTGAGTCAGCTTAACATCTTTTCCATCGAGAAAAGCCTTCTGTGCGGTTCTTTGCTCTTCTTTCTATGAAGAAATACTCTCCAGTTCTGATATAATTGATGCTATTGCAGATACGCTAACCTCTTCAGGAGCCGCCATTGTTGTTTAGAACGAACAGTCGCCTCCGTGTCGTTACGCACACCTAATGAAAACATAGTTATGAATATTATTTTTCATTTCTGCCAATAAATCCCCCAAAATCCTACACACTGGTCCTTTAAGCATCGCAGTCCTAAAATATTTAGAACAAAAAAAAGGCATCACGAGACAAAGAGTGGAAAAGTAAGAGCATGAGATGGCCGGGTTTATTGCTTGGCTAATCTTAAATCTGAGGTGGTCAACTTGAATTGCGTTGTCATATGGTCTATGAGGGTTAAAATCAAACTTTTACAGGTGGAATTAGACAATAGGTTACATCATAATGTTTTTGTTTATAAAATGTATTCCCTTGAGTTTCTAAAAAAAAAAAAAATTCTTCCAGCATCTTTAGCTGCTTTTCTTTTATTTCCTGACGAGGCCTTTCAAAAAGCAACAAAAGCTTTTGTGTCTCTTTGTCTCCTGTTGTTGTTTGTTTGGCTCTTTTAGACTCTCCTGTTAAGGCCTGAACGTTCTCAGTGAGCCACAGAATTACTTTTGTATTAGACTTTTGTTTCCTTATAAGGAGTGACAGAGTCAGGAATAGTCCCGTAAGTACCATTAAAAACTCCTCGAGCTTCTCGGTATCAGACTGCACCGCTGCTGGAGTTAAGAGCAGCTGCAATAAAAACCCTTTAAACTTTAGTCACAGGATCAGTTAAAACACAAGTGGACAGTTACACATTGTGAAGTCTTCTGGTCACACGTACTATAAGATCAACAGTATTTTGTGAAACATCAAAAGATGGAAGTCGGTCATGAGTGTCTGCGTTAGGCTACAAACACACTGTACATTGTAGACAACAATAATAAGAATCCTCCAGAGTTTGAGCATCGATTGGGACCAACATTAAAGGAACTTGTCTTGGAGTTTGGGTGGTCTGTTGTTATAAACATTGCAATGCGGTCCAACCGTTTACTCAAAGAAGGTGAAAATACCTCTTCAGGGATGACTTCTGCCCTTTAAAGCACAAAACCTTCCTGCTGTTTCTATTTTTAAATACCAACTCTTTAAAACAGTTAACTGACAGGATAAAGAAGACACACTGGCCACCAGCCAAAAAGTGTTCAATTAAGGACTTTGTTTGCTAAATGTCTCTATTTTACCGGCCTTTTTGTCTGGTAATACTACAAATATTTGGATTTAAATTAAGAATAGAAACAATTGGCTGTCCAGTTTACTATAAAAGAAAGTCCTTGGTATTAGATGTCGGTCTGGAAAACATCCGAGGCACTCTGATTGTGAGTTTAAAATTATATGTAAGGGATATAATGTACAGCGAGCCGGTCATTGTTGTGAAATAAACCGTTGCCACATCGCCCTGAAGGGGTTTATTTCACAAAAATGACCCGCTAGCTGTACATTATCCCACTTATTACACGGCTGCTTACTTAAGAAATCAATAATTCGATACAAAAACGGTCGTCCAGAGTCCACCATCAGAACTGTGTCCATAGCAACGGTCTGTTATACATAGCAACGGTGTGCTATAAAGAAATAAGACCGTAGAACGCCGTGATATTCATATCAGCCATGTAATTAATTACAAGTTACTATATTATATTACATTATTAAATCATAGATGACCACCATGATAAACTTGACAGTTTTTTTTCTATTTTTATTTGACTATATGCCCTATTTCTTTCTTTATTATTTGGATTTCTTGATTGATATGAAAATGAAACGTGTGGAGGTGGAGCTCCCCGGTAGTCGAATGGTTGCAGTGCATTAAACACAACGTTTAAGGTTTGATTCCAGCTGAGGACCTGTGTTACATGTCGTATCCTTTTCTCTCCCCTTGTTTCCTGTCTTCCTCTTCACTACCGACTGTCCATTAAAGGCAAAAATTACAAAAAAAAGAATATTGCAAAATAGTTTGGGGTGGTAAAACAGTAAAAATGTCAAACGTAAATGGAAAAATGTTTTCAGTGTGCACAGTTGTCCTTAAGTTCCTTACAGATACTTGCAAATGAAAGTATATGAAATATGTGCGGAGGACAATACATATAATGATTTAATACTGTAAACGTCTCTTTGCTTCTCAGAGTTCTCAACGTTTTCCGTCAGTGGGTCGAACATCATTTCTACGACTTTGAGAACGACCCAGAGCTGAGGAGTCGATTAGAGGAGTACATCAGCAGCAAGATTCAGCTGAGAGGTCAGAAGAACGACACACCTCTGCTTTGTTCCTCCGCTTCCACAAAAATAGACTTTCAGCTTTGTGACATCAGTGTTGAAGTTTCAGTAACATCCTTTTTTAAGGCCTCTCATCTCTTCATTTGCTAAAGCATAGTTTGTGTTTTGTTTTTAGGCAAGTCTATGAGGAAGTGGGTTGAGTCCATAAATAAGATCATCAGGAGGAAGCTGCAGACGCAGTCAAACGGCGTGAGCCACAACATCACCTTCGAGAGCCCGCCTCCTCCCATCGAGTGGCACATCTGCAGAGCGGGCCAAGTGGACTCGTTCGACCTCATGACCCTTCATCCTATAGAGATCGCCCGCCAGCTGACTGTGCTCGAATCAGAGCTCTACAGGTGAGTCGCTGTGACACAGCAGTGGATGAAGGCTCATTTTAATCAGTTTGTTTATACAGATAAATAAGATAACCTGGTAGAGTCTGAAAAATAAAAACTCTCTTCCTCCACAGAGCTGTGCGGCCGTCCGAGCTGGTCGGCAGCGTCTGGACCAAAGAGGACAAAGAGAAGAACTCGCCTAACCTGCTCCGCATGATCCGCCACACCACCAACCTCACACTCTGGTTCGAGAAGTGAGTCAGATATTTTTGTTCACAATAAAATGCAGAATTGGTTTTAAAGTCCTAGGGGGGAAAAAAACTAACATCTGTACCTGTGTGTGTGTTTCTCAGGTGTATTGTGGAGACGATGAACCTTGAAGAGAGGGTGGCCGTGTTGTCACGGGTCATAGAGATTCTGCAAGTTTTCCAGGAGCTAAACAACTTCAACGGTGTGCTGGAGGTCGTCAGCGCCATCAACTCTGTCCCGGTCTACAGGCTCGACCACACCTTTGAGGTGGGTGAAACTATTAAAGCAGTCAGAAAAAACACTGTCGTCATCAAAAAAAAAAATATTGCACCAATTTGACTATGTATTTTCACTTTATGGTAGCCTTTACTAAACCATTAAACCCCTAAAGGCCCAGACACACCAAACCACCATCCAAGAACTAGCAGCCTCACGTCACCTTTGTCTTAGCCAAAAAGTTGCACTCGAACACACCACAAAGACAACCGCCAACGGCGAACTCCCACGTACGTTCTCTGCCTGCGTGAGATGAAATAACTCTCCACACCAGCCGTTTGCAGTCGCAGTTGTGTTCTTCATTCAAAAAGGGAAACAGGAAGACCGAGGACTGTGGATATACAAGCCGTTGTTATGCTATGTACATGAAACAAAACATGTTTGTCGACCATTTTCACACCACTCTCACTCACCACTTAGCTTCTTTCCAGATGGCCATGTCGCTGTGAAAATATCCGTGTACTGGAATGATCAGATGAGATGAAGATGAAAAATTAGAATATATAAAATTTTATTTTGAAGATAATTTATTTTGATTAAAACTGGGCATTTTTATGTATTTTTGGGAGTTTAAAATGTTATAATTAAATTTAAATTCAACTAAAACACTTCTTATTTTATTGTAAATCTCATCATTTTGATGGGAAAATTTCACATACACTGTAAAAAATGTTTATCTTATCTGGTTTTGTGATTTAATTGAATCACAACTAACAAAAATAATTGTTTGTATCAAACTGCTGAATCATGCATTTCTTTGTTACTACATTAAACATGTACAGCATGTTAAGATGCTGGCCTTTTTTCGCCTGCCACAACAACTAGCTATTAAGAAACATCTAATGTTTATTGTTTTGATGTGTATTTTGATCTAATACTGAATTCAGAACATAATTTATGTGACTTTTACTCCCTCCTGCACCCACAGGCAATACCAGAGAGGAAAAAGAAAATCCTGGAAGAAGCTGTGGAGCTGAGCCAGGACCACTTTAAGAAATACTTGGCTAAACTGAAGTCAATAAACCCACCCTGTGTGCCTTTCTTTGGTAAGTCTTCTGCAGGGTTGCTATGGATCCACTACAAGTGAAGTATGAAATGACCTGAGTCAAAATAATATGTATATGTAACTGTCTCTTTCAGTCACCGTTATTCATTATGAAACCAACAGGAGTTTTAAGTTTCTGTAGAGTGTTCTTCTCTTGACCATCAAACTCTTCTTCATCCTCAGGTATCTATTTAACCAACATCCTGAAGACGGAGGAAGGCAACCCAGACTTCCTCAAACGCCACGGCAAGGAGCTGATCAACTTCAGCAAGAGGAGGAAAGTGGCTGAAATCACAGGAGAGATCCAGCAGTATCAGAACCAGCCCTACTGTCTGAAGGTGGAGCACGAAATCAGGGTGAGCGCTCAATCTTTTTATTTTCTCTCTGGTCTTTCAACGTGTTTCATAGATCCTGAACTCAAAAACATGTCTTTGTTTTTGTTGTTGCACAGAGGTTCTTTGAGAACCTGAACCCGATGGGCAACAGGAGCGAGAAGGAGTTTGCCGACTACCTGTTCAAAATGTCTCTGGATATTGAGCCACGGAACTGCAGGCAGGCTCCTCGATTTGTAAGTGTTCAGACTGCAGTGTTTCAGTTGTCGTGACGTTTCTTAGTTTCAGTTCTGTGCCATGTTTTAGTCCCAAATACACATTCACTGAAGATTTCAGAAGAAAACATTGTTTGGATCTTTGATCATGATTCAAAGGGCAACATATTTGTTTCTGTAGTAAATTTGCCCATTTGATAGCAATGTCTTTTTGTATCTTGTTAAGTTGGGTTTGTAGCAGCTGAAATGAGGAACGGCAGCCTGAAAGCTGCACTAGGCAGCTCTGGAAAAATCACATGTTGAAGTTTATTTAACAGAACCTCAGTTTCACTACTATTGTTTTAGAATTTCTTAATTTGGGATCTATCTATTGATCTATCTGCTGAAGTTCATTGTGCATTCTTTGGTGGCATCTCTAACATTATTTGGCATGTGCCAGAGCATTTTTACACGGCACAACACCTGCCCTTATATAGTGTAGTGTTTGGCAGGCGTTACCTATGCTAATAATAAACAATCGGCCACACGCTTCCAATTTACCCAAGAGACGAGAGGGATAACCTCTTTCAGCACACCTGAGTAAGAGCAGATTTGGATGGTTAAGAGCGTTTGGTGCATCTGGAGTTGACCTTTCTTAATTTTTCTGTTAACAGAAAGTTAAGAGAAAATTTAAAGGTCCCATATCATGCTCATTTTCAGGTTTATACTTGTATTTTGTGTTTCTACTAGAACATGTTTACATACTGTAATGTTAAAAAAAAACTTTTATTTTCCTCGTAATGTCTGCCTGAATATCCATGTATTTACCCTCTGTCTGAAACGCTCCGTTTTAGTGCATTTCAACGGAATTGCGTTGCTAGGCAACAGTTTGGGTCCATGTTTACTTCCTGTCAGCTGATGTTATTTATATACACTGCAACAGGAAATAAACTGGGACACATTTAGAATGTTTATGATTAAAACCGTGTAATGGTCTAAATATTGTATATTTGTGACATCACAAATGGACAGAAATCCTAACGGCTTGCTTCAAACACGCAATTTCTGAATACGAGCTGTGTGTATTTCTCCTTATATTGAGCGTTTTGATATTTTAACAGTATTTATATTGCACTTAAACCTGCTTTATAATATAAAAAAACATTAAAATCTCACTTTTTACAATATGGGACCTTTAAGATAAATTTAAGCGAATGTTTCCGCATGATGCCCATTGTCCCATTACTCGAAATCATCCCCAGATCTCGCTGAGAACAGTTTTCATAGGCACTGTTTCTTTGGTCTGAAGTAGTTCCAAGGGAAAATACTAATTCATATTTTTTGCAGTAAAACTTTTGCCTTTGAGGTAAAGACATATTTGAATGAGTTTCAGTGAGCACTTGGTTCTGAATGGGTTGTATTGGTGATAAAGTTTTCACTGTTGAATTTCTGTTTCCTGTCCTGCAGCCCAGGAAGACCATGTACACTCTGAAATCCCCGGGGATCCGGCCTGTGCGAACGTCTACCTCTGGCACCCTGAAGGGCCACCCCGTCCCCCTGGAGAGGGAGCCCCCGCATAAGATCACCTTCCGGAGCATCGCAGAGACCGAGCCGGAAACGCCGGCGTCGGTCTCTGTGCCCACATCTCCGAACACGCCGACCCCTCCGCAGTCAGCCTCCTCTGACCTCAGCTCAGTCTTCATGGACCACGACCTCAGCCTCTCCTATGGCGGTGAGTTCGGCTGACTCTCTGCAGAAATCACACTTTTGTCTGCACGTTAGTGGAGATGTTTGTCCCTCTGACATTTCACTTTTATTATTGCATAAAATAAACTTTAACTGTGGCTAAGTGGTAAGTCCTGTTCCTGAGACACTGTCTGCATGCCGCCAGTATCTGCATGTTTTTTTTACAATGACAACATTTTGATCCAGTCAAAAGATCTCAGGTTTGTTCTTCTGAAATCAATCATCTTCTCCCTCTTTAAATTTTACAGGTATCAACAACCCCATATTTGCTCCTGTTAATCTTCCGCCTTCAAGTGAGTGTGGGCTTTTCTGTTGTCAATCAAGTCGTTTTCACCTGATTGTTTTCTTGCCTGACTGTCCGATGAATCATTCTACTTTGTGATCGGTGTCTTTTATCTATACTGTTTTTTTTTCTTAACTCCACAAGTGTCTTTTTCTTGTTCTCAGAGTTCCAGTCTGCGTCTTGCGGCAGCCTCCACCAGCTCGGGGAGGAGCTGCTGAGGCCGCCTCCTCTGCCGCCACGAAGGAAAGACGCAATGTCTGAATCCAAAGTAAGAGCAGGGCATCATTTCCCACCAATTAAACCCATAATTACAACACCTTAAAGGGATAGTTCGGGTGTTTTGAAGTGGGGTTGTATGAGGTACTTGTTCATAGTCAGTGTATTACCTACAGTAGATGACGGTCGGCACGTCCCCAGTTTGGAGAAACAGACAGGAGTTACCACACAGGAACAAAGTAATGTACTGCTGTGTACGGGGGAAGTCAAATGTTTTTTAGACACCTAAAAAAATCAATATCAGTTTAAGTGTACGCTATATTTGAGAATATTTTTGCTGGTTTACCTTGCCATGAAACAGCCCTTTCCGGTGGGGAACTGAAGCCATTGTATCCATTTATGCTCTCGCCAAATCCACCAGACGCCTGGGTTAGCTCAGTTGGTAGAGCGGGCGTCCATGTATTAAGGCTTGGTCCTGACCGCGGCGGCCCGGGTTCGAATCCGGCCTGTGGCCCTTTCCGCATCCACTCTCTCTCCCCCCTTTCAAGACTCTATCCACTGTCCTCAATAAAAATGGAAAAATGCCCCCAAAAAAATAACTTTAAAAAAAAAAAAAAGAGAGAACCACTGCTGTACACCTGCACTGTGCATATCGGGGTGACGTGTTTAGTGATACATCTTCTTTTGACCCAGTTCTGATTTCCGTGTGTCTCTGTGTGTCTCAGCTGAGCTCCAGGTCCGACAACCCCCCAGCCATCCCTCCTCGGCTGCCCCCTCCTCTGCCCAGGAACCAGCCTCGACCGCTCATCTACAACGGCCCCCCCATGGACGGCCCCCTGCCCAGCCCTCCTCCGCCTCCACCCCGCGACCCTCTGCCCGACACGCCTCCGCCGGTGCCCCAGCGGCCCCCGGAGATCTTCATCAACTACCCCGTCAACATGCAGCCTTCCCCCGTGGGCCGATACCACTGGGACTTCGGCAGCTCCCCCAGCTCTCCGAACACCCCGCCCAGCACGCCGTCGCCCCGCATCCCCAGGCGGAGCTGCCCGCTCAGCGCCAGCCAGAACAGCCTCTATCCTCTTCCTATTCCCATCCATGCTCCGCCTGTCCCCCCGCGCCACAACTCCAGCCCACAACTCCCCAAACTCCCACCAAAGACATACAAAAGGGAGCTGCTGCTGCAGCCGCCGCCGCTACAAGGCCTCTCATTGGTGGAGAACACCGACAGCAGCCAGTGAGTCTGCGCTATTATGTTTTTT
Organism: Sebastes fasciatus; assembly: GCF_043250625.1. NCBI lineage: Eukaryota > Metazoa > Chordata > Actinopteri > Perciformes > Sebastidae > Sebastes > Sebastes fasciatus. The sequence continues at coordinate 7,206,300 of NC_133809.1, read as the reverse complement.
TTTTAAACACCTAGAGGTGATCTTGAAATGCAAACTTCAAACTGTCTCCTGCAAACTACGACACAGTGGACTCAAGGCTACTGATCAGAAAGAATAACACTGCTCCACACACTCTTAACTCCACCCGCCCGCCCTCCGCATCGACCAATCACACCCCCGCTGTGCCTCTCAGGGGATCAGTAGCTCCGCCTTCATCATAAACCCTCTGTGCCAATGAGAAACCCTCACCGGTGTGCCAGCTAATAAACAACAAGGAGTGTTTGTGTCTGTTTGTTCTGTACGGAGCGGGACAGTCTGCTCCTGATAAAAGTTCTCACCCTTCACACTCTTAACTTACACTCACCCCACGTCCCACCCCTCCGTCAGGGTGGGCTGAATGTGGGGGGCCTTGGACTTTGTAGCCTCAAATGTCATGCTTTGTTTCTTTGGGCATTGACATCATCTGGAGTCCTGCTGCAGCTCACAGATTTTTAAGACCTCGTCCAGGATCCACTCAGACGTAGCTCTTTCACGGTGGCTGTGAGCAGCAGACATTTCCATTGACTTGTTTTTTTTCCTACTAACTGATAAACAAACAGTTGCCAAAGTCTTATTTTATGCAGGGGGATAAGGGATTTTCTTTTTTTAAACAAATGTGACATTAAAAGAAACGCATAAAGGAGGCGACACTGAATCCCCCACCTTGTATCTCAACTGTACACTGTGACTGTATAGACGTGAGTCTGACTGTTTTTTATCTGAAGACAGGCCTCTCCGCAGCCACAAAACGTTGCCTTTAAAAAAAAGATCCAACAGCGGTGACCTCTGACCCCAGGCTCCAAGTCCTATCGGCCCGGATGGGACAGCGAGAGCCGAGAACACTCCATTTGCACATCGAGTTCGGGCAGCAGGTTTCGATCGGATTATTGAAAATATCCCTCGGCGGTGAGCGACAGAGGGAGGTCTGCCACGATATCAAACAGCACCGATCCAGGACGAAGAAGTTTTCTCCAACTCTTCGCGAGCTGATGTCTTAACCGATCCCCTTACGGACGTGCGCTGCTGTCTTGACACTGTGCTCTTCTCCAAAAGCCCCCCCATGACCAACTCTTCTTCATTGGTATTATAAATCAGCACTGGAAGCACGCAACCTCCCACCAGAGCTGGGTCAGCTCCCCCCAGTGGCTGCTCGAAATAGTACCTAAAAAAAAAACCATGAAAAAGAGGAACTTTTTAACTTCTTCTTTCTGTCTCTTTCTTTTTCTTCTGCTTGAAAACATTTTGTTTCACTTTGGAAAGACTGAAATAATCCATGCATCATGCTCAGATGTGCCTTTTATTTTGTTTTCTACTTTACAGAAATAAGCAAAATGGTGTCTAAAATGCTAAAAAATAAAGTTGCCTATGTAATGTTTAGAACAAAGCTATACACTATGAAATTGTACATGTTTGTGGATACTGTGTATATATAACATGTATACACTAACTAAATAATTTGTATAAAGTGACAAGTTTTTTCCCTGTTGTATTGTACCCTCATCCGCATCTGTTCAGTCGAATATTGCCTAATAATCCAATGCTGCTACAGTCGGATAAAAAAAACTAAAAAAACAAAAACAAAACAAGAAAAAAACAGGTCACTGTCACTAACTTACTTACAGACAATCTCCAGTTGAAACACTGGGAGTATTAACTGAGGAAAGCCATTTTTTCTTCCCCGCCCCTTAGCTGTTTTAAAGCAATGAAAAAAAAAAGATATACAGTTCAATATGCCAAGCACTTACTTAGACGTGTGCTTCACTTTGTACATCCTACTAATTACCTTTTCTCCTTTTCAAAGATTTTTTAATGCTAACACTCATTAAACAGAGGTTGGAATTGTATTAAAGTTGCAGGTGAATATACGCAGACCTTTATTCAGTTGCAAGTATTTGAGCATAGTGAAGAATTGGACATTTTTTTTCTGAGAAAACACACTTTGTGCACTTTAGGCTGTACTGTTGAAGAGCCACAGTTGTTATAGGTCATGTTTGTAAATGCAATGGTCCTTTGCAACTGTCCAAACTCACTTTCTACATGGATCAGGGCAGAAAAACACGAGTCTACCGCCTCACTTTTATCCCCATGATGTGTATAAATAAACACCTGAGGATGTCTGACCACCACGAGCTGGATTTCGGTGAAATTTAAAAAACAATCTCTTGTTTTCCTCCTTCTCTTCTCGCTGTGTTTTTGTGCACATGATGATTAAACTTCTGATCAAACTAAAAAATGTTTTTCAAACTAGAGATAAAAAAGGAGGATTTTTAATCGACAGCTGAAGTCAAATCACTTCGCTGTCTTCACTCATGTTCTGTCCATTTCCCAAGTTTCCCAAGCCAGTATTGGTGGGGGTTAATTTTGCCAAATTTGTCTTTTTTGTTTTCTGTTTGTTTGTTGTATATTTTTTTAAACCCCAGCCCTGACAGAATAACAGATTGGTTTTCCTCCAGTGGCACTGTAACAGCTTGATCCAGCAGTCGGTTTATTTGATGGTATGTGGCCTTTTAACTGCTTTGTATTAATGGTCTTGATGAGATTAATAAATCACCCAGTCTTATTTTGTACTGAACTACTCATTTCTCTCCTCGTTTTTTCTTTTATTACGGCCCGAGCACCGACAGCGTCGGGCCAGCGAAGGCCCTTTTGAAACTGTAGGAATTATTATTTTTCTCGGTAATGAATCGCCTCTTTGATGACCATAACATGCTCAAAAAGTTGTTAAACGTGGCACACTTATCAGATGTGGTGAAAATGTTGGTATTTTAAGGGTCTCGGGCTTGGCTGTTGTAAAATGGCTTGCTAGCGCCCCCTAGAAAGTTGGAAAAATTCAGCCCCTCGCTCCAGTTTCACCTACATGTATGAAATTTGGCAGACAGATGTAACATGTGGAGACGCACAGAAAAGCCTCTTGGAGGTATGCCCAAAACTCAACAGGAAGTCAGCTATCTTGAATTTAATGTGCGATTTTTGCTCTTTTTTAGCGTTTTATAGGCCGCGTACTTTAAACAAATTCCTTCTACAGATTTAATCAGAACGACTTGAAATTTGGTCAGGACCATCTTAAGACCTTCAGGATGAAAAACTATTCAAATGGTGAGTTTTCACTCAACGACCTGACCGTGGCGTGGCGGCCATGAAACAGGAAGTTGTTGTAACTCAACTGTACATAGTCCGATCTGCCGCAGATTTCTCAGGTATGATGGTGGTCGAGTCTTGATGTCATTTGCATGTCCATATAGATTCATGGCCACGTCCCCTTTCATAACTCATGAACCGCTTGTGGTAGAGTTGTTGCAGCCATCATTGCACTAATCAGAGTTCCGGTTTCATCGTGCCTGGCCGCGTCGATCGGCAAAACCCATCTACCAGCAACTATTAGTTCAATAATTAACGTTATAAATCCCTTGTTTGATCTCTAGGAATAACCCAAGTGTAAATACGTCATTGTACGGTATATAAGCTAACTATTTGCATTAGCTACTTGGCTATGAGTAGTTGCCAGGCAACCAGCGGAGACTGAGTAGTTGCCAGGCAACCAGAGGAGACTACATGTAGCTAGGTAGCTAATCACTTCGCCTGAACTAGAACTCTCCATCAGAAAGCGAAATAAGCATCTTTTCTAAAAATGTCCCTTTACTGCTTCTTTAAGATATTAAAATCTACTCCTTAAATTTATGAAGTAAAATAATTTCTTATTACTTAGTACCTTTCTTTAGCTACACATTGATGTCATCACATAGCTAGGCTTATATCTCACCTCCAGTTAAAGGTCCCATATCGTGCTCATTTTCAGGTTCTTACTTGTATTTTGTGTTTCTACTAGAACATGTTTACATCCTGTAATGTTAAAAAAAAACTTTATTTTCCTCATACTGTCGGCCTGAACATACCTGTATTTACCCTCTGTCTGAAACGCTCCGTTTTAGTGCATTTCAACGGGACACATTTAGAATGTTTACGTTTAAAACCGTGTAATGGTCTAAATATTGTATATTTGTGACATCACAAATGGACAGAAATCCTTACGGCTTGTTTCAAACGCACAATTTCTGAATAAGGGCTCTGTGTATTTCTCTGTATATTGAGTGTTTTGATAGTTTAACAGTATTTATATAGCACTTAAACCTGCTTTATAATATAAAAGACCTGACAATCTCACTTTACGATATGGGACCTTTTAAAACAATATGGTCTGGAATATTTAATATATTTCATAGTTCAAATGTAAATCTGCTATCTCTCAGATATGTTTGATTTTTTTTAGTTATACCACGTGTCAAAATGCAGAAGAACCAAACATCCAAACAAAGATGTATGCCATGTTCATAAAGGGTTCAGCTTTAACAGAAACAAAAATTATATATTCCAGGGTCACTGAATCATCATTCATGCAGTAATGTTGCTGTCATGGCCTTTTGGGGGGAAATGTCTCCTTCAAAGAAATCACTTTGGCTCAGGTTTGGTTGTAACTTGAAAATTTTGTGTGCAACAGTTTTTATTGATAGTCCTGTTGTCTGTGGGGGTCAAACTGTGCTGCAGGGTCCCTCGCTGTCCTCACTGTCCTCCCACAATCCTCCACCGCTCATGGCTGCTGCATGGTTCCCTCTCTGCTGAGACAGGCCCGGTCTGAAGACATGGAGAGTTTTTATATTTATATCTGCACTGATAGTCACAATGCAAGTCTCTCGTGTTTAGTACATGTATCACCATCCTACCTAAAGTTCAAGGGTCATAATATTACCTGATGAAGGCTCTTACCTCAGGTTTTCTCTACTCGGGTTGAAATTGTGAAAGCTTTGCCTCGCTGGGACTTGAATGGGTTTGAAGACTTGTTGTCTGTTGTCTTTCTCTGGAGTTGCATCAGCCTGGTGCATGAAGTGATGGTGAGTGGATATACAGAGAGCAGGTTTGAATGAGTGACAGGGAAACAGGGCTGCACAGAGTTGTCAGGAAACTATGGGATCAGTTGATGGAAGAAATACACACATTTCTTTTCACATGAAGATCATTTCACCAGTCATTGGTGGAGCTAAGCTTGTGGAAACAGTTAATGTCCTAACTGTGTCTCTGGAGGAGCTTTGTTAAGCCTACCTCTACCATTGTCTATCACTATAAAACACTTCTAAAAATGTTCTTTTATTAAAGCCACTATATGTAGATTTCCAATATTCGGATGGCATGCTTTTCTGTGTAGAGACACTCCCAATGAAAACTGCAGTCTATGTGTTGCTGTACTAGTCTACCACGAGGTGGTGCCAAAGTAACATTTTCAAATTGTACTCAAATTGGTTTTCATATTACATATTTAGTTGTCTGTGCAGCCTTGGCAGAAGTATATGCTTCTTGAGTAATGTTTAGTTTCCTCATGTTTTAAGTACATGGTACCACACTGGTATTACTTCTTTCTGACCCACTTTCAAACGATGCTGGTACTGTAATATACAAAAAAAAAGGCCCAGTATGGACAGAACATGGTGCTTATGTAAAAAACAAAAAACAAAATACCTGTTTGGATGGATCATCCCAGATGGGCCTGAAGGCACTTTTTGGATGTAGAGGAGGCGACCCCTTCCTGACATTGACCAGCCTCTTCCCGTGGGAGCTGACAAGGCACGGCGTGAGCCCGTCCCCACTCGGCCCTGCAGTGTTTCTCAGAGGAGGGTGAGGGGTCAACCTGGGAATCTGCCACCTCAGACACACAGTCCTCTCTCTGGGTGTCTCCCTCGACTGCTGCTGCTGCTGGCTGTATGAGGGCTTCAGCAGCACCGGCACCTGGCTGTCCTCCTCTTCATCCTCCCCACTGTTGCTGTCCGTCATCTCCCTGCGCAGGGTGCCGTCAGGGCTGCAGGAGGTGACGGAGGAGTAGTCGAAGGCTGAGGTGTCATCTGGGTCTGTCTCGCAGTCCTCCAGGCTGTGGTTGGTGTGAGGGTCCTCCAGCCCGTTGGTGCCTTTCCCCGTGGGCTGGCTCTGGCTGTAGGTGCCCTGACCCGAGTCACTGTTCTCCCCCCACGCTGCAGCATCGGGAGTGAGGAGGGAGCAGTAGGCGTGTCCACAGTCACGGCCCGGCTGGTTCAGGAGGGTCCGGTCTCTGCCACAGCCCTTCCTCCTCACCGGGCTGCAGGACCAGCACTCCAGACGCATCGAGTGACAGCCGTCGACCCCGTTAGTGAGGCCGACGGCCTGCTGGTCGTCTCTGTAGGGAGGAGAGTGGAAGTTAGTATGGGGCAGTGGCATTAAGGATGTGAAAACCTGTAGTACAGTGAATTTATTTATGATTAGAAATCAATTAACAACACAAACAATTACAAATATTGTCCAGAAACCCTCACAGGTACTGCATTAGGCATAAAATAATATGCTCAAATCATAACATGGCAAACTGCGGCCCAACAGGCAACAACAGCTGTCAGTGTGTCAGTGTGCTGACTTGACTATGACTTGCCCCGAACTGCATGTGATTATCATAAAGTGGGCATGTCTGTAAAGGGGAGACTCGTGGGTACCCATAGAACCCATTTACATTCACATATCTTGAGGTCAGAGGTCAAGGGACACCTTTGAAAATAGCCATGACAGTTTTTCCTCGCCAAAATTTTGCATAAATTTGGAGCGTTATTTATCCTCCTTCGAGACAAGCTCGTATGACATGGTTGGTACCAATGGATTCTTTAGGTTTTTGTAGTTTCATATGATGCCAGTATCTTCACGTTTTAGCTTTAAAACTGAGCCCACTACAACCTAAAAATCGCAAGTTGCGATACAAAAATTAGTGCCATTAAAAAGAATTTACTTTAATTATTGCGTTAACTTTTACAGCCCTACTTTGGATACTTTAATTATTTTTCCTGACAATGCTTTTTTACGTTTTCTTTAAGTATTTCACTGCTCTTTCCATAACTGGTTTTAAGGCAAATGTGCCATTTATTGTAATCCAGATCAGGCTGCAACATTTTTGTAAATTTCACTGAAAGACTGCAGGTGGTCCCTCGGTTGCTGTACTGACTGAAACTAGCAGAGGACGACACTCACCTCTGAGCTGCAGTGTTGGACTGATGCTGAGACTCTCTGGTCTGTTGGCTCCTGGTGCAACAGTTAGCAGAGGATCCACCAGACACTGACTCAGAGCAGCTGCTGTTCATGCAAAGAATGAATAGTAATTAAAAATCTCAATAAACATCTAATCTGATATACAAGGCATCAACCTGAGTTTTAATACTTAAAGATCATCTGTGAGTCAGTTAATCCCTCATGGTGCCCTGACCTTTGTCCATCTCCTTCTCCTTCCTCCCATCGGACATCTTGCTCCAGGATCACATGAGACTGAGACAAAATGCTCCTCAGCGCTCGCTCTGTTCCCAGCAGGAGGCTGCAATCAGGATGCTCTTTACCCGTCCACTGCAGCAAGTTCTAGAGAAGGAAAATGGTGAAAAACTAAGCAATTCTTAAGCATTAGGGTCAGTTTAACTCTACGTTTTAATTTAATAAAAAAAGAAAGCTGTTAACTAGAGGTATTTTGACCTGTATTACCTCTAAAAGTGTTTCTAAATCTACTTAAAATGCTTTCAATAGATCTCTGACCTTCAAGAAACATCCTCATGGGTTTTATTTTCTGCTCTAAATCATTGTTTTTGTGTTTTTCAGGTGTTGGACGCCTCCTTTTAGCCATCCTCCACTCAACCTCCTCAACTTGGTGTAACTGCAGCGTCACATCAAACTGGACTCCTTATGGCTGCTGACTCACCTGAATGTGACTCAGGTAGCCGTGTATGCGAGAGACAGGTGCCAACAGCAGGTAGAGCAGTTTCATTTCCTCTCTCTCCATCTGGCCACTCTGTTAAATGCAGACAGGAAAATTTCCATCAGCATGTCTGGTCTCTCAGGTACATTATGGCTGAATGATAATGATGCTGTATCACTTATAATACCTGCATTTTCTCAGAATGATTTAGTCTGTTGAACTCCAGTGAGAGGAATGACGCCAGGGTCGTCGTGTATCCAAGGTACATATCTGAAAAGGTTGTCTGGATGACCCAAAATCAGAGCAACTGTGAGCATCTTCAGTGTTCATTTAGTGCAATGGACTGAAATCATTAAAAAGAAATAGCATCTACTTACGTCATTCTGGCCGATAAGCTGCACCAGGATGTCTCCAACCAGAGATTTCCAGTGTTCAGCAGATAATCGCTCCTGCAGGGTGTTTCTGAAGACCAGATGTCTCTGTAACAGCTGCTCCACAAACTTCATATACGTCTGACTGGATCACGACACAAAAAACAAGGCAGATGATGTCAACACATGAATGGAAATTTAAAGCAAAACTGATTTAATTTCAGTTTTTGCATCTGTGTTGTAGAATTGTATGTACCAATTAAGAATCTGTGCAGTTCAATTGTGTTAAAACGTTACAGGTAAGACAGGAAAAGACCTGTGCTGTTGTTTTCCTGCTACGTCATATAAACTGTTTAGTACTCACTATGGCTCCACAGTCATCAGGTGAGCTGGTGGTGTCTTGTATTTATCATACAGCTGGTTTAAGGTCGACACGTACTCCCACTCAGAGTGCAGAAGTTGCATCGCCACCTGATGTCGTGCATCTGTGCAAAAAAAGAAAATATTAAGCGACACAGATGGGCCTTTCACTTGTAATGTTTATATCTCAACAAATAGTGTGACAGTTTTTGACTGAGCATCAAGTTTAATCCCTTATCTAATAATTTAAGTGTAGCTAACAGGAATAAATGACAAACATCTACTGCTCAAGTGCTTTTTAAGAAGGTGCTTTAACCTTAAATCCCACACATTTGTATCACTTTAATTAAGTTTTAAAATGTATTTGGTGCAGTTGAAAACATCTTCCTGACAGCAGGTGTTTCTGGTAGCAGCTGTATTATTCCCATTAGATTATTATTGGTTGAATCACCTTTGTGTTCTAGGAATCAGGTATAAACTAAATTTACCTGTGCCTTCACTCAGTCCAGCTTTGAGTCCCTGCAGGAAACAGTGGAGGAGCAGTTTCCCTCTGGACAGACCGGCTGGTGGAGCAGACGAACAGTCACACTGACTCCGTTCTGCTGGATCACTGCTGATCAAAAGTGGACAGGTTACAAACTGTCTCTCTGCAGGTTTGACATGTCTTATAAATAATGTTTTACTGCCTGATGGCGAGGTGTCAACAACTCTTTTATGAGTTATTGTTTGTTGTTTGCCACTGAACATTATGACTAACCCTGCTTTCAGTCTTGCATAAGTTTTGGTATTTACAGTTTTAATATTTTTTTAATTTAAAAAGTGATTCCCTTTATGTTTGCTCTTTATTTCTTGTATGTGTTCTGTCCTTTAGAGCCGAGGTAGAGGGGGGCTTAAAGCTTTCAGTATCAAGTAAAGGCAGATATGAAGGAATGAGTAAAGTCTGACAGAAAAATCAAGTCAAAAAAGTTTGTCTTCCTTTGCAAAGTAAAAAGTAAAATGTGTGTGAGAGATGGTTTGTAACAGTCTCCTGAACTGTAATGTGATTTGTGTAGATTAGGGCTGTCAAACGCAAATTCGTTTTAATGCCACTAATTTCTTTAAGGCATTAATGCAATTGATCTTTTGGAGGTTGTAGAGTTGAGATCTTAAGGGATCCAATTTGGTACCACCCATGTCATACTAGCTTGTCGGGAAGGAGGTTAAATAACGCTCCAAAGTTACGCAAAATTTTGGCAAGGAAAAACTGTCATGGCCATTTTCAAAGGGGTCCCTTGACCTCTGACCTCAAGATATGTGAATGAAAATGGGTTCTATGGGTACCCACGAGTCTCCCCTTTACAGACATGCCCACTTTATGATAATCACATGCAGTTTAGGGCAAGTCATAGCTCTGTAGTTTATATCTGTGTTTTTTTTTTACCTTTCTCTGTGTTTGGATGTGGAGCTCTTTCCATCCTGTTGAGGTCTCTGTTTGTTACTGTACAGCTGCAACACCTGACACCGCATCACTCCAAGTTCCTCCTGTAGGATGACAACACGCTGGGTAAAACTAAGTAAGTATCATCATTTCATTCTGTGTAATATCTGTAATAATAGATGCACATCTTTGATAGAATCCAGTCAAATTTCAGTGTTGAATGTGTTTGTGTTACTTTAAAGGTCCCATATAGTAAAAAGTGAGATTTTCATGTCTTTTTTTTTATAATGAAGTAGGTTTAAGTGCTTTATAAATACTGAGAAAGTATTGATACGCTCAATCCACAGAGAAATACACACAGCCCGTATTCAGAAACTGTGTCTTTAAAACAAGTTGTAAGGATTTCTGTGATTTTGTGATGTCACAGATCTACAATATTTAGACCACTTCAGTGTCCCAGTTTATTTCCGGTTGCAGTGTATGTGAATGACAGCAGCTGACAGGAAGTAAACATGGACCCAAGCTGTTGCCTAGCAACTCAATTCCGTTGCAATTCCCATGTAATGTGCTAAAACGGAGCGTTTCAGACAGAGGGTAAATACAGGCATATTCAGGCACACAGAATGAAGAAATTAAAGTTTTTTTTTAACATTACAGCATGTAAAGATGTTCTAGTAGAAAAACAAAATACAAGTATGAACCTGAAAATGAGCATGATATGGGATCTTTAAATTATTATGTGAATATAACACATACTGTAACCAAACTTTTCACATTAAACATTTCCAAGCAGTTTAACTAATGTGAGTCTGACCTTCAGAGTCTCGACCAGAGCCTCCAGACGAAGAGCTTTCTTCTGGCAGCTCCTCCGGTTCTCCTCCAGCTCCTCCCTCACGTACGTGTCTCCATGTTGGATCTGACTGAGCTCCTGCAGAGCGCTGGTGAAGCCCGTCTTCAGCTCCGAGACCATGCATTGTAACTGACGGGACAGCAGGTATCATGAATATTAGTCAAACGTAGACGAGGCACAACAGCTTTGACTTTTATACTTCTGAAACTGTAATCATTGTAAGCTGAGGTAAATACGAACATCATTTCAATGTCTAAACTGTATTTTGACCCTGGATTCCACTTTTGGACATCATAGGGGGTTTACTTACTATCTAATGCATTTTTTTTTTTAAATAATAAGAGCTTTAAATATAAATTGAACTGTCCCTTTAACGAAGCCAGGCTGCCTAATGAGGGAATACCTTGGAGATTTCAGTGACAAGCTCTGCCTCTTGGGGCTTCATGACCTGTACAGAGAGAGAGACACAAACAAGGCAGTTTGCAAACACTCTGTCATTAATGAGCATAAACCATCAGAGACTGTGCAGCCTGAATCACCTGTTTGATATCTCTAGACTGTAAAGAGTAGAGTTGAGTTTGGTTAGTCTACCGTGCAGAGAAGAGCATGTTCTCCTGTGTGATTCACCCCAAACAGATCAGATAACATTCACACAAAAGGGACAAAGCAGGGAGGTCAACCTGTGTTTTTTCTCAGTAAAGTGAATCTTTAACCTCTTCCTATCTGCAATGCATGGAGTTCAATGTGAGTAGTTTTAAGCACAAACAATATATATTTTATTCTTTCTAGCTATATATTAAAGCCTAAACATTTAGTAGAAGAGTTAGAATAACCAGATTTAATGCCATATTGTTGTTTGTTTGTGGTACCTGCTCAGATGTTGCCCCTGCCAGCAGCCCCTCTGCTAAGGAAGTGGCGAGCCAGCCAAAGAGCTCAGCCCTGCAGGGGAAATGTCTGCAGGAGCCAAGATCCCTCCTTATAGGTCTGCTGCTGACAGAAGGATGGGCACGAATCAGCAAAAACAATATGCTATAGCCTCATGTTTTAAGCCACAAATACACCATTTATATATATACCTTTTAAAAACATTAATAACACATCTCTTTAGGTCATTTTATATCACTTCCTGGAATTAAAACATGTTGAAATCACATTTATATTTTGTTATAAGACTATATGATGTGCATGCTATCTACTTAAAAGCATCTTATAGTATTTCTAAACATAATCATATTAACAGTGGTGTCCAAATATCAAATAATCCACCAAAAAAACATAAGACAAACACTGCTGAAGCAAAGTAAGCTGTATAAAAGAAGCCATAGGACACTCACCTCAGTTAAAGCTCTTTAATATTGCTTCTCCAGACATCTGAAAAGATGCAGTGAATCCAAAAAGACTTTAATTTCCAGTGTTTCTTCTTCTTCTGTGGAGAAACTTGTTTTCAGTCATTTGCAGTGTTTGAAGGCGGGTGTGTGGTGTCGAGCTGCACGCTGCTCTGTGCTGACAGCAGATGTCCTGCAGGACCAGAGCTCAGTGAGCAGCTCTGTGATTAACTGAGGGAGTCAGGTTCACTATGAACCATGTACACATACCATAATGAAAGTATTGCATTATAATATAGTTATTCACTGTAAGTTATTGTTCTGCATCTGTGCTAATAAATTCTGTTATTTTGCCAACACATGCTTTTTTTTATATAGTTCACATATTGGCACTTAAAATGTTAAGTCTGTAAGTAGTTTTTAAAGCTTTTTAATATAAAAATAGGAAATGTTGTATTTGATTTCCTACAAATCAACATTCATTAGTTTGAATGATTTCATATGGAGTGAAATGTTAATGAGATAAGATCTAAAAACAAATAAAGTGCTATTATTAATATAATTAAAAAAGATAAGAACAAAATAAGAAATAAATTACAGAGATGGTGTTATATACAGTTCTTATCATTATGTGGGGAAATAATTATGGAAATTATATCCAGAAATCAAGTAATGCAACTCCAGCAGCCATGATGTGTGTACTACATAATCAGAAATACTTAATAAATCTTAATACTATTGATCCCTGGGGGAAATTGAGGCATTACAGTTGGTCTTGTATAAACATTGAAATGTAAGAAAATAGAAATAAAGGAGTAAGTTGCATGTTAATTATGTACATCATGCTACAATGCAAACAAAATATATGTAAAGAATATAAGTATTAAGAAAATGAGAATATGAAAAATGAACAAGTTTTTGCATTAAGACATGCAATGTAATGCATACTGTATACAGCCTAGGTATAGGTATGAATAATAAACATAACAAAACATAACACCGGTGCCATAATACCAAAAAAAATTACATCTTACATTTAACATTTAATATGTACATACATAAATACACACATACACATTGCCTCCCACACAGAGACAGGTCCAGCCTTCTTCCCACTCATAGAGGTAAAGTTACAGAAAGAAATAACATAAAAATAATATTTTTAAATAATTTAATTAGTTAGTTAGAATTAAAAGTAATAAGTACTACAGTAGTATAGTTCATGGTGGTAAGATAGAAAACTTAAATAATAATAAATAAATATATATATATATATATATATATATATATATATATATATATAATACATATTAATTATAATATATAAATATAATATATATATATATTTTATATATATATTATATTATATATAAAATACATATTAATTATAATATATAAATATAATATATATATATATATATATATATATATCAATATAATAATAATATATAAATATTATAATAAAAATAATAATAAATAAACAGCATGCTTATTTTCTTGACTCCGCCTGCGTGGATCACTCCGGAGCATAAAGCGAGCGCACACGTGCCTAACGTTGTTTTGCAGAGGGGCGTGGTTACGGACCGGTACTTGAATCTGATTGGCTGCTGAGCTCAAGGAGATTTCAAATCGCAGCAGCAGCTGACGGAGCTGTCAAAACAGAGAGACACTGGTGAGCATTAAAACAAAGATATACCCTTTATTTATACACATATATGCCTTTTTGTGATCCTACACAGCTCTTTAGTCTCTTCTGATAACGATTACATAAAGATATTAATGTATTTTACTCTCTGTTTAGTGTATTTTGGTCTGACAGTCGAGCTGCAGAGCTAATGTTAGCTCACCTTTCTATCAGTCAAATGTGTCTCAGAGCAACAATCATACACATGCATTAATAATTATGCATGCATTAATGTTAAATAATGTGCTGTCTTCATAACTTTTGGGAAGTGGAGAAAAAGCCAGCTACTAGCCAGACTATAGCATGTTTAATTCATAGTTTACAGGTTGGTGTGTAGCCTAGCTACTTGCAGACATGTTGTCTTATTTAAAGGACCATGCGCATCATGGTTTTAGCAGGTTTTAGCCTACATACAGTCTCATATGGTGAACAGCACAGAGGAACAACACCTGCATTATAAATACCTGCATAATGTTATTCAGTCAAGAACAAAAGTCCTGAAACAAGTACAACCTTTTTGTGAAGTGATCAAAACAAAAGGCCATCACCTCAGAGATAAATCAACAAAAACTATAAGCTTTATTATGGTAGTATTTATTTGTGGGCTATTGCATTGTATTGATTTAATATACACGTTTTGTATTTTGTGTTTACACCATGCACTTTACATCACTGCATATAATTTAAACAGTATGCCATACAGTAAAACTATTATAGTCTTTATTCATTATTCTTTCTTATTATTTATAGTCTTATTGTTTGTTTGATGAACATTCACACATATAAGCCTAGGTTTGTAACAGCAATAACATTGTAAGTGGTAAAATTACTGAACAACGGATTGCACATTTAGCCTTGAGTGTGTCCTACATTAATTAAGGTGATTTAGGCCTTTTAACAGAGTTTAGACTTTTCAGTGTCCCACATTTTGGACATGATTGTCCCACATTAGAAAATCAAGATTTGTCTGTGAAAACTTGGCATTAGAGTACTGATATGTCTACCATTTCTTTTGGAGTGTGATATCTGCATTTTCTTTTTGTTGGTTTGATTAGGACATTCAGCACTAATGAAAGTGTACACAATGGGAGGTCAATAGTCTAAAAACAATTTCACAGATTCAGTTTGTTTTGTGTCTGAATTTCAACGTCCTTCCTACCGTCTCAGCAGTCTGTTGGGCTGAAGTCATGAGGACGAGTGAGTTTGACTCCTCATCTGATGAGGAGGAGGTTGGAGAGGAGCTGCTGACGCCTTTCAAAATCTCCTGGTGAGTTTCAGCTGTTTTTCAGTGAAAGTCAGTTTGTTTTTAAATGGTGAAATGTAAAATAAGCGTCATCATGTTCACGTATATTATATTCTGATTGGCTTTAAGGTTACCGCTGTCCATAGTGGAGTGCTCGCAGTTTCTTGGGATATGTGCACTACCAGGTAGAGTCGTACTTTAATCATTTTTGTATCTGTATGTTGCTGTTTTTTACTTTATTGTAAGGTTTTGTGCAACTTACAATAATAAAATGTTTCTTTCTTCTGACTTCAGGCTGCAAATACAAAGATATCCGCAGGAGTCTGGAAAGAGATGTTGGTAAGACGACCTTCATCACTTACTGGTGCTTCAATAAAACACACATATTAACTTTCACATGTATATCTTTTTATGTTTTTTCACCTTTTGTTGAAATATCTCATACCAGTATATTTAAGAAATATAGTATGTGAGTGTGATGTTAGTTGCAGGATGCGACTAAGAATTATTTTCCTTATCAATTCATTTGATTATTTTCTCCTAGTTATTAAATCGTTTGGTCTATAAAATGTAAGAAAAATTACAATTTCTCAGAATAACAATTTTCTTACAGCCAATTATAACATCTACAAATCACTTGTTTTGTCTAAAACTCAAAGATATTTGTTTTTCTGTCACATGAGACAAAGAAAGTCAGCAAATCCTCACATTTAAGAAGCTAGAACCAGAGATTTGTTGTCATTTTTGCTTGAAAATGCACTAAAACAATTATTCAATCTATCAAAATATATGCCTTTTAAGTGTGTGTTTTGAGTTCTCAGATGTATTCAGTGAAAATAAATGAACTTAAATGCTATTTAAGTCTGATTATCAGGCTTAGTCCGAAGGCCGACGAAGCGCTTTAACACTTTTATGTGTTTGTGTAAATACATAGTTGACAGAAAGTGAGGCCTCTTCTTTATGAAAATATTTTGGCAGTCTGAGGTCTTGTTTGCAGCAACAGTGAAATAACGTTTAATTCCTCATTTTCCAGCAACATGAGCAACCTGAAGCAGTGGTTAACCTTTACATGTGACATATTCCTGCACCGATAAAACGTCTTGTTTTAAGAACACCAGTGTCATGAGAGAAAGAGGCTGTAACTATAAGAACCTGATTGCAGCTGTTTGTAAGTTTTGTTGTTTTTTACATCTTTGCTTCGTTCTCGTTAACAGAGGAGCTCAAGAACCAGGGCGTTCAGGACCTGTTTGTGTTCTGCACCAGAGGAGAGCTTAACAAGTACAGGGTTCCCTCCCTGCTGGAGGTCTACCGGCAGCGAGGCTTCACGGTTCACCACACGCCCTTCCCAGACGGAGACGCTCCTGAGCTGGAGCAGTGCTGCCAGATCCTCGAGGAGCTGAAGGTCAGCCTCGAGAACAACAGGAGGACTGTGATCCAGTAAGTCAACCGATCAGACTCTTCTGAATAAGAAAAATAGCTGTAAAAGTTGCATCAGTTTTAAACAAAATACGCACAAAGAGAAACCTTTGGGTTAAATAATGCTCCAAACTTAGGCTAAATTTTGGCCAGGAGGGGTCTGTTGACCTCTGACCTCAAGATATGTGAATGAAAATGGGTTCTATGGGTACCCACAAATCTCCTCTTTACAGAAATGCCCACTTTATGATAATCACATGCAGTTTGGGGCAAGTCATCGTCAAGTCAGCACACTGACACACTGACAGCTGTTGTTGCCTGTTGGGCTGCAGTTTGCCATGTTATGATTTGAGCATATTTTGTATGCTAAATGCAGTACCTGTGAGGGTTTCTGGACAATATTTGTCATTGTTTTGTTATTAATTGATTTCCAATAATAAATGTATACATATATTTGTAAAAAGCAGCATATTTGCCCACTCCCATGTTGATAAGAGGATTAAATACTTAACAAATCTCCCTTCTTTTAAAGTACATTTTGAACAGATAAAGAAATGTGATTAATTTGTGATTACTAGCCCTATTTGTTTTGTGTCATGATGGCAGCAATACTCTGTCGCAGGATTATAAAAGTGAGTGAAACACAGCTACCGACAGCAGCCTCAACAGACCAGAGTGGTAAAACAAAGGTTGCTGCTTCATGAGTCTCTTTGTAAAATCTGCTGAAACCCCCCTGAGAAACTCTTGAATCCCCAGGTGAACTGATAAAGCTGCTCACCAGGCAACAAGAGGGAACTGGTTGTACTGGAGAGAGAGAGAGAGATTTTAACTATGTAAATGTGAAGCAGGGTATTTCTACTCAAGCATGCAAACTTAGAAAACCAGACATTGATGCAGCCATACTTTCTGTGACAGATCTACCCTTTGGGTTTTTAATATTTGAAGTATTTTTAAACCTTTGTGAAGTGCCAGACAGCCCCAGAGAACCAGAGTACATTTCACCACAAAGACATCTATTTTCTGTAGCACAGTTACCCTCGGGACACTTCTCATTACACAACTGAACAATATTGCTTCCAGCTTTTAGCATTTGATGGGATTTTGTGCTTTTTTTTTCTCCTCCTCCCTTCAGCTGTTACGGAGGCCTGGGACGCTCTGGATTAAGTACGTATATAATCCTTTTACTTTGAAAGTTGTTCTCTGTGTCATTTATAATGTCAACCAAGATCAATGTGTTTTTTCTTAATATGTCAGCTTGTGTTGAAAAGTTTGACCTTTTTTCAAAATGTTAAATCAGTTTATTTCCCCGCTCTGATCTCTGATGGATGTCTCGTGTTTTCAGTCGCCGCCTGTCTGCTGCTTCAGCTCTCTCTAACAATGACGGCGAACAAAGCCATCGAAATCCTCCGGGAGCACCGAGGAGGAGGAGCGATACAAACAGTGAAGGTGAGAGGTCACTTTTCCTCCTCTCTCAATCTGTTGTGTTTGAGGAACTATAGCAGCTTTTGCATGTTTGCCTCATTAATCATGTACATATTTAGTATTCCTGCTGACCCATTTTCCACTGCATAGCATGAAGTTTAATATAAATGTCCTACTTTCTAGGTTGCTTTTTGTTTTCAGTATGTGATTAAAACAACTCAGAAAGTGTTGACTTATGTTTCCTTTAACCAATGTTTCATTAGTGTTGCGTGATAATAAACCATTTCCAAATCCAGTGTTATGGACCCATTTAGGCCATGCTCTGTTTTGCATACATATATATATAATATTTGAGCCCCTTATTTTTGGTGAGGCATTTTTACTTGGCAAAGGTAGTAGATAAAAAATAATAATTACGGCAATACCACGGTTTTGCACTCTACAAGTTTTTTTTTTCTCGTAAATTTACGACTTTAATCTCTGAAATTCTGAGTTTTTTTTCTCTTATTTTTATTTTTTTTAACTACAATGGTCCTAACACGTTGTCGTGTAGTTGGTCCACCAGTGCTAATGTTTTTTTCCACTGTAATGTCCTTCTCTACATATCTTGGCCACAGTTAAATGATCCTTGTTAAAAATATTAATTTGTGTCGTCAATAAAAAAATGAGTAAGTTATAAAACAAAATCAAATATCGGATGATATATCTTTAAAGATCATTAAAACATCAATGTTAGTGTTAGTTTAAAAAAAATCCAGTATTGGTCAGTCTGTGAATGTAGTAGCTTCTTTCATTAAAAAGATCTTTACTTGTATTACCATGCACAAATAGTGTAACGTTTAATAAAGTCGTATAAATATAAGTGACAATAGCACACCCAATATGATGTCAAGCAAGTTTCAACTGTTTATAAGTTTTTGATTATGACTAACAGATTGTCTGCCTGTAGGGAGGGAATATATAATAAAACTGATATGTTTTGGGAAATGGTCAGCAGTAATCTGAAATGTATTTCTAATTATTTGGCTAAAACATGCAAAACCACCAGTATGGTCCTTTTTTTTTTAAATGTTTCTGTAATGTTTGAAAAGTGTGATTGACTGCTCCTACTATTATATTATTGCTTTTTGCTTTTGAGGTTAAAGAACAACATCTTAATTTTACTTTTCCATAGCAATACAACTTCCTCCATGAGTTTCGGGAACGGTACGCAGCCTACCAGGAGAGCAGAGCGGTTTCCACAGAGCGCTCAGTGTCTCGGTGATCACTGCTCCTCAAATGACTGAGCTGTGAAAATATTCATCTCTTCAAACTCTCTCCTTTGTCAGCAATTTTTTTCCCTGATTGTGTGTGACGTGTTATTGTATTCTCTAATGATTGCACTTTAATAGAATACTCTAATATATTGCTTTATTTTGTCCTCATTTTAATCAAATTAAAGACTTGATGAGGAAATCCTGCTGGGGTGTTATTAGTAAGTTTAAAAGGGTGTTTGCATTTAAAATAATGGAGGTTTTTGTTCTAAATGTTGAGGATGTTAACTGGGAAAAGGTCTCCTGCTGTATCTATACTCTTATTTTAAGACCAATGAGCTGCATTTTCTGAAATGGTCTTTTCTCTAAATCTGTAGCACTGGTACCTTCTCGCTCCTTTTATTAGCCACGTTGCTATTATGGCTAATAAGATGTGTATTTTTTGCTCATGTACTCATCTCCTTCATTGAGTTAAAGCAATATTCCAGTCCGTAGTAAGAGTGGGATTGTTTTATTTAGATTCAAATAAACTCAAGTTGTCATTTCCTAGATGTGACATGATGGGATCTAATACATAAAAATGTTGATTTTTATCTGAGACACATGACCATCCCTTTCCCTGATAAATGTACACATTTGAAAATGGCAATAAATACTCTAGTATTCATGGAAACCTTTTGTCTAATGGCCTCGACTCTATAAAGAAATAATTCCACACTGCGAGGAGTGCTTGATATCTTGGAGACATAAAAAGTAAAATTCAAAAACATTGAATAAATAAACACTGGAGTTCTTAAACGCGGTGGAATATTTGGTGCTGAAATTAACAAAATGCACAAATGACAAGAAATTTCAAAAGGTACATTCAACAGTATGGCACGTCAGCAGTTTCCTATCAAAGCTCGAATGCAGAATAACAAAGTACTGTTGCTCCCTAATGCTGAATATATCACTGTACTGTTGAGTCTACCTTCTAATTTATCGATAGCTGCGAGGGCGATTCTACAGAAATACAGGTCACATACACATCGCTGACTACTCTGGATTCACACTTATATTGCCATTGATTTCAACAGGGATTACATCATGTAAATGTGATGATAGATGCATCTGAAGTATGGAAAGAATACATCAGATAGTTTGAAAAAAAAACTGATGTGACAACCAGATAGTGATTGTCCCTGTGCAACACGTTTCACTAAGTGATAACAACCCATGCACTTCAGCCCTCGCCGTACAAAACTGTACCTTCAAGTCCCAAAAAACATTTTAAGACCGTATGCATCTGTGAGCAATAACAGAAGTCTAGTTTGCATTGAACTATTTGTTTTTTTAGTCATGATAATGAATCACACTGCAGGTTTAAATTAGCTGTCAAAGCCCAGAATCTAATTCACAGGAAAAGCTAACGCAGTTCAGCAGATTCTCACAGATAATGCACACCTGAAAATGTCTACCTACATTTGTAAACACTCAAAAGTTGGGAGCCAAGATGGAAAAAAAACAAAAAACTTTATTTAAATCCCAAGCATCAAAATCACCACACCGTTAAAATAAAAAAAACAAAAAACTTGTCCATTCAGGTTTGTCCTCATTTTCCATAAAATTTAAACTATAGTGCTATGAGAGGAACGCTGCGACCGAGATATTCTCTTTTAAAACGGGCTAAATGTTTCCGAAATGACGCTCTGCGCTGTGTGTGGAGGGGGGGGTCGAGAGTTCGTCCGCTTGAAATGGCGTCTTGTGTTGCTGAACGGTGGTCTCCAGCAGGTCCAGTGTTCCAGCACTAAGATCATAGTGTCTGGTCGTCTACTGTACATGCAGGTCCTTTTCCTTCATCGTCCTGTTTAAGAGCTCACCAGAACATAAATCATCCTGTTGGAGATGAGGAGAAAGTAGAACAAGTTAAATATATAAAATGTTTTGCAACAACATCGCCGTATTGGGTTTTACATTGGTTGCATCCATAATTCCATACTAACATGCTAACTTCATGTTAGTTTTTTAGTATGTTCAAAACCTTAGTAAGAAACCAATAGTACGCAAATTGCATACTAATACCGGTGAAATATTAGAGTATACAAACGCTGGACACTGCGGCGACATAAATACCCCACAATGCAATGCGGTAGTGACGGCAACGTTCATAACGGACGGTGATGGACAGCTCTGTAATATCAATAACGCCAAGTATAAGATTTCACTTTGTTAAGCGTAATATACTTTTACATTAATTCAGACTTTGATTACCATTAGGGATGTGAGGGTGAGGACATTTTCGCACCGGTTAATAAACTTCTTACAACACCGGTGTTACTGATTACACCAGACATTTTACAAGAGTCTATTTGTAGCGCGCTTACTTTGATCTTTACCGTCGGGTGGCTGAGTGTCTGGCCTCTCCGTTCCAGGTTTCCACCTGGAGCTGCTCCGCCGTGCGAACGCCCCGTCCTCCTCACGGCGATTACCTCATTAACGTTATGGTTCCCTGATAGCATTGCTTTTGCTTTTCGCTTCAACACCAAATCCTCCGCCATCGTCTTGTCTGTCAACTCTCTCTGGTCCTGTGTGTGAAATCTGACTCCTGCTACTCTGAACTGATACTCTGTATGGAGCAGACACTTTCACTTTCAGATTGTAGCTCACTTACTTGTTACTTGTGTTTCTTTCTTTTTCCTTAACGTAGAACCAAAACATGGACGCTTACAACAAATAAACAAGGCAGAAAAAAATATTGCGTACCCGTAGAGATAGTAGAAGAATGACAGGAGGTAGAAAGCCAGTTTGCACCAGCCTTCTTTTTGACAGAACGCCAGGATGTCAGCATTCATGATGGTTGTTGGATCGTAGAGTCCTGGACAGCTCATCACAGGTCTGCTCATATACCTGCATCACAGTCACAAAGTTGTGTCAGATTATACTCTACTTTGTGTACATAGTTTAATTGATAGACTAAACACTATAATGAGTAATTCCTTATTATGTGAGATTCTCACCTCCACACATGATAAGCCAGCAGCGGTAGGTTGAGACAGAGGGTGAGCCACTCGGCCGCACAGAAGAACATCACACAGAAGAAGAAATGGATGAGATACTCCGGGAGGACCAGCTGAAAAGAGCAAAAATGTAAAGAAATGTCAGAATCCACATTGAACAGTCAGTCCAACTCCCCTGTTCTCTCTATTGTTGATTTACTGTTAGTAATATGAAGACAAATTCTTTAACTGTCCATACAAAATACTTAATTACCAAGTGTGGAGTCACATGGAATAAAGTCGGTACAAGAAGTTACAGAGCCTCAAAGGCAAAGAGAAATCTGAGCTATTTAAAGAGCCAGACATCTAAAAATTGCCGTCGGCTCCACAGAGAGTCAAAGACGGGAGTGAAATACTAATGAGCTACAGTGAGATGCTTATTTTTAACAATGCATTTTAAATCTTTCTTAAGCCTCTTGTGTCACACTATCAGGCCCAGTTTTATGTTCTACACATTACACGTGCAGATAAATGCCACATAAGCCGTCGTGCTGTAGGTTAAATACATGAACAGTGCTTTATCATGCACCGATCTGACATAATGTGTAACACAATAAACAAGGTGGGAAATTAAGCGAAATCTGAGTGATTTGAGCACTAACATGTTAGCTCAAACTGAGGGAAAATAGACCCCACTTGGCTGCTTTAAAACCCCTACAGTGAGGCATTACCTTCAGATGTCCTTTATCTAACCATGTGACTGTTTTTAGCCATGCAGCCAAAACATTTAGCCTTTAGCGCTGACTAATAATTGCTGTAAATCATGTGAGTTACTGGTAGAATTTAGAAATCTACTAGGCATTGTTGCAAAAGGTTAATTTCCCACCCTGGTTATATGTCATGCATCATCAAATCTGACCACAGGTAAAAGGGGAAACCCATCAACAACTTGCTCTGGAGAATATTTGCGTATCTCAACCACATCTCAGTAGCAGTGAGAGCAAACCTCCAGATCATCCCACTCCCTGACAAACGGACCGGGGCGACACACTGGAGTAGGACCATGCTGTGAGCGCTAGCAGTGTTGATGCAGCAGCAGCAGCAGCAGCCGGCCTCGGGGTTGACAGAGTTCGATGTGGTGCGGGGTTCAGGGGGGCAGATGGAGGCACCACATGGAAGCCATGCATTCAAAAAGGAGCAGAGGGCGAAAGGGGTGGGGGCAAGGTGAAGAGGAAGGTGCAGGAAGGGGGTTGGGTTGGGTTGGGTTGGGGGGGTGGGGGGCTATAATGTGTTGAAATCCTGCACTGTGCTGCCAAATACAAAACAGCACAAAAAAATGTGCCAACTGAGCTGACAATCCACACGCAAAAAGACTGGTCAAAACTGCACGTAGTACTGTGGAGGGCGTCATGGATTAGAGACAGGAGGAATCTGTACGTTTTTACTAAAATAGCTCCTCCTACTACTACTGAAATCACCAACCAATCAGTGGCCTCAAATATTGCTGAGCTGGAGAGTGTTGGGACTCTGCAGCCATCTGTTCAGAACCACAGGTGATGGAGGTTAGAGCCAAACACTGAGCTCATATACGGTAGCTTAGCTCTGCTAATTGCAGCCTGCACCTCCATAGAAATAATACAAGTTAAATTTAAAAGCTGGAACCATTAGATACATTTCCTCCAACACCAATCAAGCATCACCCTATACCATGATCCACAGCTCCGCTATTCAAAAAGCTTTGCTACAAAATCCAATTACCTGATCTGCTTTGCTTAATTACTAAGAGTACTGTTGTGTAAAAGCTCTGTCAGGACAGTGTATAGGCCTGGTGTCATCATGTTACTATTGTCGCAAACTTACTTTACCAGTAACTATGACACTATTTGCAAACAGAGGGTAGGTTGTAATAAAGATCATGCATGTTTTGAGCATTTGCAAGTCTTTTCAGTTAACAGCTACACTTTATTAATAATCAATAACATTAGATAATCCGTCCCAGCTAATAGAGTGCTCCAGGACTGACGTATTTTTGTCGGCCAACCAAGAAGTTAGCATCGCACAGGTCCCTCGACAAAAAGCCGATGGGATTGTTCCATTGGATTTTGGATTATTGCGGAAAATAAACTCTGTGGCAAACAAACGCTTATGATATTTACACGTTTTGTTTCGTAAAATAATCTTCACAAATGAACACCATTTTCATAATTTTGTAAGTAATCGCCAGAAGTAAAAAGCTAACGTTGGGCTATAACCAAACTACACCACGGTCGCATGGACGTGAGTATACACAACGAGGCTGTAAAGGCGGACGTGTGACGTTTAATAGTCTCATTTAGCCACTTGTTAGCAACTGTCTTTTTTAAGACGCGTAAAGGCTTCAAAATTCAAAAGTGGGGTATTTTATGATGTAGAAAAAAACGTTAAATTCTCTTACAGTTGTGTTAACCACAGACCTTATTTCAGGCATCTAACTAAAAACCCATTAAAAAAACTCATTGACTTTCAGACGAGAGAACCCGAAATGCTAAAATGCTAACTCATTTCCAGGTTTTAGGACTCATTCCTGCAGCACTCTATAGTGTCCAATACTACACAAACCGTGATTCCTATACCTAAATGAGCAGCTTAACACAGTCAATTTAATTGATTAGATGAGGTATGAAAAGGGAAATAAAAGACACAACCATTAAAACCTTAAAGCTGCACTTTAAAGGTCACGAAGAATAGAAAAAATAAATAATCAACAAAAGTAAAAAATGCTCACAAAAAAATGTAAAAGAGATTTTACCAAACAATCTACTACATGACAGTAAAACACCCTGAGGCACAGGTGGCATGTCGTCTAATCCCGAGCTGAACTCTGGCCTCAACTCTGAGATTAGTTAACTGAAAAGACGTTTGCAAACACTTCTCCGTGCAAAATGACAAGACTGCAGACTGAGTTGAACTGAGCGGGCATTTTAAAGATTGGTACAAACCTTTATTGCAATTTTGACTCTTTTAATCTTTTTGACCTTTTCAATTGTCTTTTTGCCGTTAACAAAGTGTAAAAAAAAAAAAGCAGATTAGGAAAAACAACAAAAGGCGTTAGAGTTTGACAGCTGACAAGATCTCTGAATTCACAACAGGCAGGTTATTTAGCATAACAGTGCAGAGAAATGATTGAAAAAGACAGATAGGCGGATAATGTTATCCTAAAAATAAATGAAAGACCTTTCAACAGAGCATTTCTGCATGCAGTCAAAGAGGCAAGGAAGGTGTGTGAGGTGCGGTGGTGTCACTTACCGGATTTAAAGTGTTACACTGATCTATAGGATTCTTGTAATCAGTCTTCAGCTCATCAAATGCTATTATCTGGGGGGGGGGGGGGGAGAGGATCACAGTTTAACAATGTACAGAGAGCAGCTCGGTGTAAATGTACATTTCATTAACATGCAAAAAATGCAATGCAGCAATTCATCTTTTTTTCAATTATAATTTATTCTACAAAATATAAAAATAGTGAAAAATGCCTCATGTAAGTTCCCAGAGCCAAAGAGGTCTTCAAATTGTATGTTTTGTTTGACCAACAGTCCAAAACCCAACTATTTGCCAAATTCTCACATTAGAGAGGCTAGCTGCACCTGATTCGCCTGTTATCAGGCCATTAAATGGGCGTTATCAGTCACTATAAGCACCATAGATGTGGTTCGTTTGGGCCTTCTACGTTGTAAAAGTGAAACTTAAAAAATGACAACTTCTTTAGGTTCAGGCAACAAAAAACACTTGGATAAGTTTAGTGGAAAACATTGTGTTTTGGGTTAAAATAAGTAAGAACACAAAGACTACTACGCATTGTTGGTTTCACATGGGATGCAAACTACGGTCTCCTGGGTGAAAGTCCTGTGTTTTGTGTCCCATCCATCGTCTCCAACAACGCCTGACTTCCACTTCTGCTCCTGTCATAATTACTACAGTCGCTGTAGTGTTCTTTTATACCTTCTTTCAGTGATCCAACATGTGAATAGATGATAAAACCTACCAGTGGGTGTAGTAGGTCCCTACTGACCCACATCTATGGGGCGTATACCGACTGATAACACTTATTTTTTTTTGTAAGCCTGTCCAATCGGCTGCTAAAACCAAAGACTGCTTGGAAAAGATTATCAAAATTGACTGAATTGACTATTGATTAATGAAGTTAATGTCGAAGCAATGCACTCTTTGTAGTCCTGTTGTTTACTGTTACACCAACTTAATGACATATTGTATGTTCAGTTGTATTCCATGTAATTTGTATTATTCTGAATGAGACACTGGTATATAATTCTTGGTTGCCCCTATGGGGTAAACATGAGTTACCTAAACGTACAATCTGCACTGCTTATGTTGACATTGTCAACACTAAAAACTAGCGGTAACAAAACGAGGAAAAGTGACATGTTGTGATATATATGGTGAAGCTAAAGGCAGCAGCTGACAGCTCCATCACATCACAGAGCAGTCTGGACCTTCATGTTAGCTAAGCCTGCTAACTAACTGGTTAAGCTAATATAGCTCAACTCTAATCATTTGACAAGTCTGGTACATTATTTGACGTTACTTATAATCAGACTACGATTAATATAATGTGAACAATGGAAGAAGATTAGTATAATACGACAATAATAGTGTTTGAGTTGGTATTTTTCACTGCTAGCTGCTAACTGTAGCCTCTAGCCTGACGGCTGGTGATGGTGCGAGCCATTCATTCTAGAACGGACGCGTTCCATGTGACGTGTAAACATTCTATCAGCTCGGGTAACGTTCCATTCTGTCTTCAGCCGTTAGAACACAATAACGGTTATGTGAGCCACTATAGCTGGCCTACCGTTAGCCCGGTCTATGCCAGCCTTTCCTCGCTCTTTCGCCTACTGTTATCAGCGCCATTGGAGTGGCAGGCCAAATCTCAACAGTTGTCTAAAATGTGTACTTACATGCCAGATAGCGAAGAAGATAAGCGCCGCCGTGAGCAGCAGAGCGAGCATGTAACAAAAGGCCGCGAATGTGAACGCCATTTTTGTTCCTCCGGTTCTGCTGGTTGTCGGTTCCTCTGGCTCGGTGGCTCGGATGATGCAGGCAGCAGCTTCGCAACCGATTTCAGATTTGTCAGCGTGTCTTCTTCTTCAGTGAGTGTTTGGCTGGCTGGTATCCCTATTGTCGCATTACTGCCATCTGCTGGAGTAATCTATGTCCTTCAGTGCTTCTCTTCCATCAGTCCTTCTCCTACTAATTCAAACTGTCCTAAAATTCCTTACGGGGTAGTGTCAATAATTAACATGTTTACATGTGTTATCATGGTAACATCGTGTCCTTTTCACTTAGAAGCTTTGTTTTGAAAAATGTTGAAGGTCCCATATCGGGCTCATTTTCAGGTTCATACTTGTATTTTGTGTTTCCACTAGAACATGTTTACATGCTGTAATGTTAAAAAAAACAACTTTATTTT
Organism: Sebastes fasciatus; assembly: GCF_043250625.1. Taxonomy (NCBI): domain Eukaryota; kingdom Metazoa; phylum Chordata; class Actinopteri; order Perciformes; family Sebastidae; genus Sebastes; species Sebastes fasciatus. The sequence goes on along the minus strand of NC_133809.1, from coordinate 7,178,758 downwards.
CCTCATACTGTCAGTCTGAATATGCCTGTATTTACCCTCTGTCTGAAACGCTCCGTTTTAGCCATTTTGCGTTGCTAGGCAACAGCTTGGGTCCAAGTGTACTTCCTGTCAACTGATGACATTCACATACACTGCAACCAGGAATAAACTGGGACATATTTAGAATGTTTATGTTTAAAATTATGTCAAGGGTCTAAATATTGTATATTCGTGACATCACAAATTGGCAGAAATCCTGACAGCTTGTTTCAAATGCAGAGTTTCTGAATACGGGCTGTGTGTATTTCCCTGTGGATTGAGTGTTTCGATACTTTCACAGTATTTATATAGGACTTAAGCCGGCTTTATATTAAAAAAACATGAAAATCTCACTTTTTTATAAGTATGGCTGTAACCATAGATATAAAACAGTAGATGCGACATTACGTCATAAATAATGAAATAATCGTCCACCATCTTACCTGGGTATTGTTAATTGGCAAAACAGGAAGAGACTGCTTATAGGCCATAATACTGAATCTATTTAGGATTTCTATATAAAAGATATTGCTTAATGTAGTATATTAGCCATCCAGAATACCAAAGACAGTTCTTACATATTAAGTTCATGCAAAATTAAAAAAATAAAATCATTGTCTACCATATAAATGCACAGTTATGAAATTATCTTCATGATTTGTTCTCTTGGAGCTATAATAATCAAAATTCTACCAAAATCTTTGTTTTTGTGGTTCATTTTAGGCAGACACAGTTGTCTCGTTACTTTGAATAAAAACTGTATTGTGTATTGGTAGAAAAATACAAGAATTTATAAAGATAACATAAGCCTAGCTCTTTCCCCATAGGTTCCAATTACAGCAAGTTTAAAATTGTACCCAGGTAGGATGGCTGCCATATCGTTCCATCAGAAGTCATTAGAACACGTCACATTTACTGTTTTATATCTATGGCTGTAAATCTAAGCTAGCTGTGTAGCTCCTTTCATTGACATTCTGTTGCTAGGGCAACAGCTTTGTTCCAAGTTTACTTCCTGTCAGCTACTGCATTAAAAGACAAACAGGAAATACAAAGGGGTCCATTTAGAATGGTTATGTTGTCAAGTTTCAAATGGTCTATATACTGTAGATAGATAGATAGATAGATAGATAGATGTACTTCATTGATCCCAAAGTGGGGAATTCTTGAAATTCCCCACTTTGGGATCAATAAAGACAGTATTGGGGTCCTGGTAGAAAAATACAAGGATTACAGTATAAGGACAACATAAGCCTCTTTCACCATAGATTCCAATTACAGCAAGTTTAAAACTGGACCCAGGTAAGATGGCCGCCATATTGTTCCATCCTGTACATAGACATGCATGCATTAGCCATACAATATTTATTCTATTATTTATTTATTCTAAAAAATGGTGTAACTTTTTCCGCGTCTGGTCAATGCTTAACCAAATCTGATAAACACACATACTGTATGCACATCATAGCCAACATGTCAGTTTGAAAACTCCATAAACCAGAGGGGTAAACATCACTGTCATTTTATTTGGACAATAGGACAATAGACACTTTATAAAGTATGGGAAAATACAAATATCTCAAGTTTCACTGATGCCATGAGGCAGCTGGTAATGATACATGTCTCAGGTGTTTTTATTAAAAAAGGAAATAGAATAGTAAGCAGAGAGGACGCCAAGAGCTGAACAACACATTTGCAAGTTGGAAGTTAAAGACTCAAGAGGCCAAATATACAACAGGTTCACCACATAGGAGGCAAAGCTACTAGATCCACAGGACATAACCAGATACATGGCTCAAAACCAAAGGGAACTCTTAGTTATGTAGACCATATATTGGGGAGATTGATTTTGATCAATGGACAGTCTATTACAACCCATTTCCATGAAAAACAGCAGTAGCAGAGGGTTTCTTCAAAGAACGTATGAAATACTTCAGATAGAGTAAGAACACAGCTGAGACCAGATGTTTGAGATGCAAGTGTTGCCCCTTTTTAAAGAATTTGTGTGCAAATAACTAATTAAGTTAACTTAATAATTTTTAAATGCATGCAACAGAGCAGCACATTCTTGAATATGTCATTAGGACATTTCTGTCAGGCTTATGAAAAACGTTCAGTCATTAAAGCATGCACTTCTTTTACAGTAGCTCTCCACATTTCAGAGGTTTTAAAAATGTAGTTTTAAAAATCTAACAGCTGAATATGTTTTTATATTCACATCAATATCAGTATATGCATGTTTAAATATAAAGACAGACATCCTTGATTTCAGATTGACTGCATTTTTGGAAATTTACCACAAGTTTTGAAAGGGTTTTGCAGGTCGTAGGGTCATAAAACTTTCTTTACCCATAAAGGATATCGTACAACTTCAACTCAAGTAACAACAGAAACTATTACAAACATGAGCTTAGTTATGTTTTTCTGCTACAGCAGCATAATACTGACAAATATCAAGCTGATATTAGCTTTGATGGTAAATTAGTATACAGCAAAACAAGTCCTTACAGTTATATCCCATTGTTCCTGTTGCATTAAACCCTGCCCTGACATGTATATCAGTAATGATTAATAAACATCAATAGATGATTTATATGAAATGTTTGATTGTGCATACATATCTTTGAGTCAGATTACACTTAAATAGAAAAAAGATGATATCTTTTAGATTTTATAGATCAGAAAGTTGCTTTTCCAATCACCTATTTTTTTCCCCCCAAAACATATGTGTCATGTTTATATTTTGGCCTTGCAAATTTTTAAAAAAAAGAGACGTAAACATGACAAAATAAAAAATTAAGAAAAGGCATTGGTATGGTAGACTTAGCAGTATGACATCATACATTACTTGGGGCTTTAAATCAGCCCCAAGTAATGGGAAACCTTATCTGTTTCCAAAGTAGGAGTTTCTCAATAGGAAAAGACACTGGTGAGCGAACATATGGAATTAATTTGTGCCTATTATTCTTTATTAGGGTCAGACCAATATACAGAGCTGATATTAAGCTTTTATTAAGAATCAGAAACCTGTATAATGGAAGTTTCTCTCTTACCGCTCACATAAAACCAGCCCTTTAAGTACATTTTATGTAGCTTTAAGTATCTGGGGCTGGCCGCCCTGCTGCTAAGAGGCGCTAATCCTTAAAGTATTAGCAACTGGTTTGGAGTTTTAGTGTGTTGGATTGATTTAAATGCTGTTTAAGAGGATCGTCAGCATGAAATAAGGAAGAGCTGTCACTTTTGGGCATGAAAAATAGCCAAATAGTGTTTGGAAAAGTGACACATTTGATGTTGTTTTAACTCTGTACTCCAGCACACTACTCGAAATGTGCTGAAAACTAAAATTTGTCAGATGAATACAGATCAAACGCAACAAAAAAAAAAGTGCAACTGTATAAATACTTAGACTGCACTGTAGCTATTAGATATTGGCACAAAATATGAGCTGCTGACAGATTCAATTCACAAAGATCAATTAAAAAGCTATATTGGTCGAAACCCTGTTCTGTATGGAAAATGTAAATTGCCCCCATGCTGCCCGTTACCTACCAAGTATATATATTAAGCACAACTGGCATTGGAGAAGTCACAGCCATCACTGTCGAGGCTGAGACCACCACTTAGCAATCAAAGTGGCTTTACATCAGAATGAAGCACAACATTCATAAACACTAATAACGGCAATAGCTCTAATGCACATATATTAGCTAACAATCTCCCTAAAGACACAGTGACCCAGTTATAGAGTAGTAGCCCAGTAGGTTAAAAAGAGGGCAGGTAGCGCCCCCCTGTGTGTGTGCAGTGTTTTCAAGACTGTCATGGTCGCCAGAGACTGAGGTTTGTTGTGAGTTATAAACTGTTCAGTTTGGAATGTTTCAGTGGAAATATTGTTTTCAGGAGTGTGATATCATCGTAACAAATATGCAGGTCAAAGGCAGAATACAGCTTTACCCATGAGTCACGCTGTTTGCTCTCTAAACAGATGAAAAGATGATGATCTGAGGATGGACTAACGGGCAAATCCACCACCACTCGAGGAGGGCCTCTGCCAGCTTGTTCATGTGCACAGGAGAAGGTACAACACATCACATATAAGTCGTAGGAATGGTCTTTGTAGACTGCAGTTTGTTACCTAAATTATAATTTAAATGCCCTTAAATGAATACTGAAAGAAAGACTAAAGCTGAACTCTACAGTATGTTGTTTTCTGAATAGCTATGATTGTTCAGCTGTTCTGGCAGGAAGTGTATTTTCCACAACAAAAGGAAATTACTGCTATAAAGTATATGCTTACATCACTCTACATACACCAGAAAAATAATCTAAAAGTAAGACTCAAATTATGAAAAATGATCAAACATAAAAAGGTGAGTGTAAACTACTGAAGGAAACAGAAACCGTTGTTAAAATGCCTTTGAATTCTCCTGGATGAACACGCTTAGGAAGGGCGGATGACAACTATCAATTTCTGTCCACTTGAAGAGCTATGGGAGTGTTAATTCAATACAGACACGTAACTGGCACATGGAGAGATCGTGTGGGAGACAAAAGCAGACCTGCGTCAAATAGTGTGTTCGGTTTTAGGCTGCCAGACGAGGTGAGGTTTAGTTAGTGTCACGCTGAATTGTAATATGCCGTAAACTCTACCACCAAAGAGGCCTAAAACTGAGTAACAGAAGGTACTTAAATCAGGTCTGGTACAGAGAGGAGGGAAACGTTAACTGTGGTGTGTTCTCCCCCAAGAGATTGTGCAATCTGGATCCTCCTCACATCCCAGACCACCGGATGAGACGACTTTAGCCGAAGAACCCAAGTTTCTCTCTGAGCCATTCCTCCGTCAGGTCCTCTGTGTTTCTGATCTCAAACACCTGGAAAAACATAACAAGGAGCAAGAATTAGAATTGTCTTTTTATCAGGGCTGTCAAAGTTAACGCGATAATAACGCAAATTCGTTTTAATGCCACTAAGTTCTTTAACGCATTAACCCAATTTGGGATTTTTAAGTTGTAGTGGGCTCAGTTTTAAAGCTAGATTGAAGATATCAAACTAGACAACCTAATACCCAGCTAATGTACTAATGTTACACGCTCTGTGAGGCAGAGGTGCTTTGAGCTTAATGCTATGAGCTACAATGACGATGCTGATGTTTAGCAGGTACAATATTTAGCATGTTCACCATATTAGTTTAGCGTTTTAGCATGCTAATATTTGCTAATTAGCACTAAACAAAAAGTACAGCTGAGGCTGATGGGAATGTCATCAGATTTTGACCACTTATCTGGTAGATTTTACAAGATTCAATTACAGTGTTGCACTAATTACACCCCACTACTACTTCATTATGACTCAGCATCAATGTTAGAGTTCAGCTCACTAACCTTGGACAGTTCAACAGTTTGCACCAGCTTGTTTTTGCTTCCTGCGTACATCATCTGCTGATCTGGTCTGCAACCTGTCCAACAGAAATATGCAAATATGTCAACAGAAATATGCAAATATGTCAACATTAACAACAAATGTCATTGATGACAGAACAGTGCAGTGAACAATATGAACCATTCATTCATTCAAAGGTCAGTCCGGATGAGTTCTTACCCACTGGACTGGAGAAGATGAAGCAGAGAGGGTAGGAGACACGTCCATCGTCATGATGGTAGTTATAACTGTAGACAATAAATGTTCCCGGTGCTAAGGACGGTTCACATATTTCACATCACGACTCAATACAGTGTAGACAAGACAGAAAAAATACAAAACTAAAACAGGACTTGCAGGAAGAATATATTATAACACTACAGTAGCTGATGGAGTGCATTAATATCATCACAGACTCATGATATGCAACAGAGTACGGGCAAGACGAGGGAGAATATAATTTAAATACTATTAACATAAGACGGGTCACTTATTCAAAGGATATCTCGGCTGTCTCTCAGGCAGTTCATCCTTTAGATCATCAGGAGAAATATCCTAAAAACAGACACAGTTCAGTGTTGTTGTGTTATGTCTTCAGTTACACTTTATCTAAAAAAGCAGTTATCCATTAATATTAAACAGGCCGAAACAAGTTTAACTTCACAAATTATTAATCAAGTTGAACGTGAACTTGTACTGTATTATGTGCAGACACAAGAATAAAGTACATCATATTATTATGGCAAGTTTAATAGCTAATTCACCTCATGTTCCTCTTCAAGAATAACCAGCTGCCTGTCTTTATCAATCTTCACTGAGGGGTAAAAGAAAGAAAACATTAAACCATCACATGCGTCTTGTAGTAATGGTGTATGTTCAAAAGTAACATACAAAAAGCAACAAGATTTTTGTATGGAAAAATAATTAAATACTAAGAGGTAGAATAAAAAAAAAACATTAGTAGTATGATCTTTTTGCTCATATTTCCTATTATAAATGTACTTTAAAAGTATGTATGCCTTTGAGTCAGAGTCCGTGCCATGCAAACACACTCTTAATCCAATTTAGCGGAGATGACATTTTGATCCAGAGATAGTGGAGGATAAAGCTTAAGCTGAGTTTGATACTGATGCGACACTACGCTGTCCCACCACCTGCTGTGTCTGGAGGCAACTCTTCCCTCCGTCCTCCTCATATATACTGTAGCTGGCTTACATTTCACAATCTAATATCATCCTCTGCATACTGCCAGGGCTTTGATACAGCAAAAACAAATAGTCATGTTGTAACACAAAAACAATAACTTATAACAATGGCATTTTATATTAATGATGACTCCTCACATCATCTTCCCTATAACTGTCTGACCTTAACACATTATTAAAAAACATGTAAGAGAATAAATTAAAAATACTCACTAACGATGGCGGCATTGTTGGTCTCCTTCCGGAAACGAAACTGCTTCAGCTTCTTCACCAGATCTTCGTCCACATCGCACACCACCAGTGATTCACTCTGATTAAAACAGGAGAAACATGCAAATACATCGATGTGGTCACTTAAATTTCTAATTCATAAAGAAAAAAGCAACAACACTGTACACAGATTAAAACCTTCTGAAGGTCTTTTTCATGCTCTCTCTTTGTGTTTTTGTACACAGTCAACAACCCAAAGATTTGAAACTAAAAAGGACACCACACAAAGATCATAGCAAATCACACTGGAAGACAAATCTCCCTTTAAGGTACATTTTGAACAGATACATTTTTTTTAATTTGCGATTAATTGCAATTAACTAGGGACAATCGTGCAATTAATTGTGATTGAATATTTTAATCGATTGACAGCCCTAGATAAAACACAAATGTATTGAGGAATATGCACCATGTGGGCATAATGTCAACTGACGTGATAAAGGTCTTAAAATCTGATTTGACACTTGGCATCTCTACAATACATTGAGGGAAAATAACTATTTTGTGCTCTCAAATTGCTGGTTCATGTGTAAAAATTACTATTGAGTGCTCTTAATTATTTGTTCATATGAATTAACAGGACATAACATTAAACAATATTGTTAACATTTTAACACGTATAAAGGATGCTTTTGGGGCCTCTGGTGGTCTGAGGCCGGAGGACAGTTGTCCACCTTGCCCTGTTGGTCATTCAGCCTTGATTCTACAAAGGGGAGATGGAAATTAAAGGTCCCATATTGTAAAAAGTGAGATTTTCATGTCTTTTATATTATAAAGCAGGTTTAAGTGCTTTATAAATACTGTTAAACTATCAAAACGCTCAATATACAGAGAAATACACACAGCCCGTATTCAGAAATTGTGCGTTTGAAACAAGCCGTTAGGATTTCTGTCCATTTGTGATGTCACAAATATACGATATTTAGACCATTACACGGTTTTAAATGTAAATATTCTAAATGTATCCACCAGTTTATTTCCTGTTGCAGTGTATGTAAATAACATCAGCTGGTAAACAGGAAGTAAACATGGACCCAAACTGTTGCATAGCAACGCAATTCCATTGAAATGCACTTAAAACGGAGCGTTTCAGACAGAGGGTAAATACAAATATATTCAGGCAGACAGTATGAGGAAAATAACGTGTTTTTTTTTTAACTTTACAGCATGTAAACATGTTCTAGTAGAAACCCAAAATACAAGTATGAACCTGAAAATGAGCATGATATGGGAACTTTAAGGATGTTTTTGTTCAATATTTGGTACTGCTGCTAAGATTACAAGAAAATATGGACAGCTGCTTAGCCAAATTTTACCCTAATTTGCAGTTAACTATAGACAATCATGTGATTAATCATGATTAAATATTTTAATCGACTGACAGCCTTAGTTAAAACTTTCTTTAACGTATCTTTATGCAGGAGTCCAGTCTGACCCACAGGCTTTATTCAGGAAGACACCAGTCTCAGCAGGATTGTGTTGGTCACGTCCACACACAGAGACATCATTACATAACTCCAGCACAAAGACATAAAACTCTTTAAGGGTCTGAATCTGAATTCTATAATTACACCTTGTGGTGGTGAACAGATGGCTGGTGGGAGTCAGGATTTCACTGAGCTCAGAGACACATCTTTACAGATTAAGAAGAAACTGGAGTGTTTGAGTCTGTTGGGACTGAGAGAGAGTTGGATAAACAGGATGCAGAGGCAGATGATGGAGGAAGAGAAGCAGGATAATAAAAGCAGGATGTGGCCACATGTTCTGGTTTTATTCCCTCAGCCACACTCTGACCGTTAGCTGGCTGGGAATCAGAGTCTGCTAGCTTCAACTCTCCAGTTAATTTAACATCTTAATGTGTATTAAATGAGACAGATATTGTTCCACAGTGAAGACAGACGATCTGTCATAACACGCAGTGAATAAAACCCTGGAGGGAAACATTGATCATCATGATAAACTAACATGAATCTGCTCCTCAAAACCCAGACATGTAGAAACACATCACTGCTGCAACAAGATAACCACACAGACACACTGGTACAGGAAGTTAGCTTCAAAATAAAACCATGACATGTCTGGACCATAGAAATAAAATAGATGAATAAATAATCATAAATACTACTACTACCAGTAATAATAATAATAATAATAATAATAATAAAACTAATAGTTGTTGTTGTTGTTATTATTATCATATAAATTAATAAAATATATTATATTTATGGTCTGAACATCTGGAATTTTCAAGAAATGGAGCAAGAATCATATTAGAGCTGAAATGATTAGTCCATTTATACATCAAAAGAAAGATTAATCAGCAACACATTTTCATAATCGGTTTATCGTTTCCGTCATTTCTCAAGCAAAAAACATTCTGTCTCCAGTGTGAGGATGTGGGTTTTAGACTGTTGTTTGAACAATGTCACCTTCAGCTCTGACAAATTATAATGGACTGTTATCAGTCCATTAAACAGCCGTTATCAGTCACTATAAGCACCATAGATGTGGGTCATTAGGGGCCTACTATGCCTCCTACTTTGTGAAACTTAAAAGCAACACGTTATAACATGTAAAACTGCATGAAACGTCACTTTTTGAACACAAACAAAAAGGCTTCTTTAGGTTTAGGCAACAAAATTACAATTTCTTTATAATAATCTGCAGATTAATCAGTAAAAATCAGTGTTAGTTGCAGTCCTACGAGCTGATACCTTTATCCTGTGATCTGTCTTGAATTAGAGTGTTTTATTATTGCTTAACTTTTTTTTAATCTGTTAGTAAAAATAGTTAAGATGCAATGATGAACATATATAATGCTGCAATACTCTGATAGACTTGTAAAAGATATTATAGATGTTTTCATTTTCTGAGATTTTATGGCCAACATTAGGAGTAAAACGTTTTAAGAGTTATGTAATTATGCAATAATAAAATACTAACAGCATGTCTTTTTCACCTAATCAATATGTTTCTTCGCCCACTGTACTTTTATTCTGAAATCCATAACCGGAAATCCGTCATTCTAACTGTCTAGCTTCACATTTGATATAACGGACTCTCAATGTGGACAGAGAGGGTGGAAATGATGCTAAGCTAACAGGCTAACAGGCCTACAGTAGACCATCTGCGACCACACTTTATTCCTCAATAGTCACCGGAAGTTCACATTTGTTATTAAGAGCAAACGATTAAACAGCAGAAAGGAGAATAACAGCAGCTGTCCTGCAGCAATAACCAACAACTCACCATCTTTGCAGAGTTAAAATCTCCTGAAGCTGCAGCTGCTGCTCTGAATGAGAGAGACGCTTTCAATGTTTTTCTTTTTTTTTTATACTTCATCATCTTGTGACCTGGTTGGCCAATCCCAAACCAGCACCCCTCCTCCTGCAAAAAACAATCATAAATCTCTCCTCACTATTGTCCTACAGCCTCCGGACTTTATTAAAACACACTAAGCCTTATTAAACAGAGAAAATAGCTTTATAAATGAGTTATTACTGGTGAGTTACTAGATACTTTGCACAGTGTGTTTTTATATAGAAAATATATGATGATTTTATAACACAATGCATTGATATAGAAACAAAATTGGGTCTGAAATGAGCTACTTGGGCTACATATTAATGCTTCAGTATTATTAATCTAGTAATGTATTTAAGGGATAATGCACAGCCAGCCGGTCATTATTGTGAAATAAACCCCTTCAGACAAAAAATATTTTGTCTCTCTCCGTTGACTACCGTTCATATTTTTTCTCCCTGTGGGCCATGTTAAAATGTTAACAATATTGTTATGTCCTGTTAATTTATATATATATAAATATCATTAGCATTATTACTACTCAGGTGTAATTCATTCATACTGTGCAATATTTTCAGGTGGAATTTAATTTCATCTCACTGTGCAATATCTTTTTCCACTTGTGCAATTTTGTTAATAGTATGTTTATTGTCAATACTGTATATACTGCTCCTTTTTTATACTACATTTAAATGGTTCATATTTTGTTTCACTTTGTTAAGCTCTTTTTTTACTGTGTTAGCTGATGCATCTTGTTTTTTGCACTATCCCCTTTGCTGCTGTACACTGCAAATTTCCCCACTGTGGGACTAATAAAGGAACATCTTATCTTATCTTATCTTATTTATATGAACAATTAGTAATTTGTACACAGAAATTTAAGAGCACAACATATTTATTTTCCACCATTTATTGTAGAGAGCCCAAGTGTAAAATCAGATTTTAAGACCTTTATGTTATGGTGCATATTCCTCAATAAATTTGTGTTTTTATCACATTACTATAAACAAAAGATGTTGCTCATAGAGTGGAGGGTTGATGGGGGCCCAAAGCAAATCCTCATTCAAATACCATCTAAGAATACATTACTTAAGCAGCTGATCGATAGTCCAGTGTTGGTCATGTATGGTTTTTCTTTTGTTCCTTTTCCCTGATGATGGGCCTTGAGGCTAAATGGTTGTGGAAGATGTGTATGAAGGTGAAATTTATATATGTTTGGAAAATTTGAATGTTATAAGTGTAACACAAATATGATGTTGTATATAGTATGTATGTGATAAATGTTATGTACTTGATTTAGGACCTCAGGAAGACTAACTAGTGCCATTGGTATCAGCTAATGGGGATCTTTCCTTCTTTGCCCCGCGGCCACATAGGAAGTTAGTCCAGCCCTGAGTGGAATAGACAGATGTCACCTTGCAGAATAAAAAGGTCGAATCCATAAAAATCCCATTAATTGTTAATTTCTAAGTGTTTAGTTAACTTGGTATAAAGGGCATTTTACTTGTATTAATCTTTTAATTTAAGACGTTTAAAATATTTTTTGTCACAGGTTCTTAAGGCTCTAATTTTCTTTATAATTTTATATAACTTAGTTTTATTTTTTTAGCATGGGTGTGTTTTGTACGTGCGCGTTAACGCGTCCTCCGGAATGCGCCCACCCCTTCACGTGACGTCATCACGCCAGCGCGTTCACGCCCTTCCTTGTGTAGAGTTGTAGTTGTTGTAGCAGCAGCTTCAACGTTAGCTTGTAGTTTTATCCCTCAGCAGGCTAAACCAGCTGGAGAAATCACCACTGCTACTCACATATCATCCGAGAGGAGTTCATCTTCAGGCGAGGTAGCAGGAAACATCAGTTTTATTCTCTTTTAATCACCGAGTTGCTGAAATAAACAAACGAGCTAACAGTTAGCTGCTGCTAGCTAGCTACTATTAGCTACAACTATGTGATCAGTTAGCTAACTAGATGTTTTAGCAACTATATCTCCATTAATGTGCAGCTAAAGTCAGCTTAGCATCTGTTTAGCTTGTCCTAATGATCTTTAAGTTTGGTGAAGATGTTTCAGCTCTACCTAAATGTCTTTAGTTGATCATTATCCGGAGATGGAAACATTTAGTGTGCTATTACTCAGAGTCTCTGTGTGTGTCACAGAGCTCTCCACTGTCTGACAGCTTGTTATAGGCTTCTGGATCTACTTCAATTGTGAACTTATACAATCATCATCACATTCTTTACCACTGTATTTTCATTTTACAGCTGTCTCTTTGTTTTTACACAACATTTTACAACTTAAAACAAGGGGGGAGACAGAGACTTCATCTTAAAATGTAATTTCAATTGAATTCAGAGAGAAAGGGAGGACACAGACTTAAACAATCCAAATCATTAAAATAAAATAAAGTAAAATAAATACATTTAAATAAAAATAAATGTGGTGAAGGGTGGGAGTGTGTGGAAGGGTATATGTGTTGTATGGATGTGTGTATGTGCTTAGAGAGATGACCTCAAGATACAAGTATGATCCAGGATATATACAGATATTCAGATCACCAATCACTGTATTCTAATTGGCCTTTTATAATGCTCATTATAACAGTCTTTTACTCATGGATTTGATCTTGGTCTCTGTCTGTGGATGTGTGAGTTTTTGTTGTCTGATCTGTTGACCTGGTTTTATTCTGCTTATGTCTGTAAAGCACTTTGGTCAGCTCATGTTGTTTTAAATGTGCTATAGAAATAAATTTGACTTGACTTATACTCGGTTGTTCTTATAAAACTAATGAAACTTCTGTTGTTTTTCAGATCATGTCAGATTTCTCAGTGAGTTCACTAAGGATTGCACATTTTTATTGTTTGAACAGTTCTTTTATTGTGTACACTACAGAGAGTCACTTTTCCTTTCTCTTCTGTTTATAGCTGTTAGATGCTTTAGGAGACGACTCCCAAGGCAAGGCAAAGAACATAGGGAACACTAACCCGACGGCCCCTGCTGGTAACCCTCCACCTCCTGCTAACCCGGGATGGCCCGGTTCAGCCCCAGGAGCTCCCACCCAGCCCTCCGCTCCGGGTGACTATGCTGGTGGATCTGGCCCAGGAGCGCCAGGGCAGTTCCCGTATTCCTCTGGTCCTGGAGCACCAGGGCAATACCCAGGACCCCCTTCAGCACAATACCCAGGACCTCCTTCAGCACCTGGTGGGTTCCCCCCTGGTCCTGGGATACCTGGACAATACCCACCTGCACCAGGAGCCCCAGGGCAGTTCCCCTCCAGCCCCGGAGCCCCTGGGCAGTTCCCAGGGCAACAGTACCCTGGGCAGTTCCCCGGGCAGTACCCACCTGAAGGAGCTCCAGGACAGCTCCCCGGAGGCCCTGTTTCTTACCCAACTGGACCATTTCCTTCTGGCCCAGGAGCTCCACCTGGGCCTTATCCAAATGTGCCTTACCCAGGAAGTCAGCCAGGAGGAGGCAACGGGATGTACGGACCAGGTGGTCCAGGTGCATTCCCCCCTCCAGCTGGCCCTGGTTCTTTCCCTGCCTACCCTTCTGGAGGCTTTCCCCCAATGCCCACTGGGTCATGGGGACCACCTGGAGGTGGAGGCTTCCCTCCTGCCCCTGGCCCCTTTGGTCCTGGCCCTGGGCCTATGGGTCCGTACGGTGGGCCTGCCGCTCCAGGAGGCATGATGGTGAGTACTACACTTTGTAAATAACTTTATGTTGCTTGCTTGCTGCATTTCTTTGCTGTGTTTTTGCTCCGGTGTGCAGTGGAGCATCTCTCTTGGGGTGACGGTCTTTGGGGATTTAAGTTGGGAAATTACTACCAGCAACACTGCCAGCCACTTTAGCAGGTCACCTGCTATCTAGAGATATTCAATTCTACTCTAACACAGGGTTTCTTCTAGAATATTCAGTGTGACTGGTGTGGTGTTAATGCTGCTGCTGCTGGTGGAAAAACAAAGTTAGCTGTTGGGATTTACTGCTCATTTTCAGTGAAGGCTGCATTTGGTTAATCTTTTCTGTATCTTGGGCTCTGCTGGGGTGCAAAGCAAAACATAAAACACAATCAACAAATATTCAAAAGTAGTTATCAAAAATGTATTCTTGTCTTTCAGCCGAGATATAATCCACCATATAATTGAAAGCAATGAACTCAACTTTTCAGTCGGACAAGGACATCACTTCCAGAATCAACATATGGTTTGATTAGTCCACATGGAAATGTAGCTAAAAGAGTGTATTCACAGTACACAGTTAGGGTTTATGTTTGATCTGCCTGGGGGAATGTATTGTTTGAATGAAGTGCAATATGATTTAAAATTACACATTTACACAGAACTCATGTTTAATGTATTAAGACACTTTTATATTCTCTGATAAAATCACAGTTTGATTACAATTTGTATCACTATATCCACACCACCTTGTCACTTTCGTACATGGTTATAATTCAAAAGTATTTTTTGTTTTCTGTCATTTTGCTCAGAAGTCAGTTTGTACAGTCGATGCCTTGTTGTAGTAAAAATGTTGAAAACTGATTTGACTTTCTTTTAGTTTACTTTTCTGTCGCTGTTTTGACGAGTCATTGTGAATGTCGTAAGAGTGTTGAACTAAAAGGAGGAGATGACTCATTGGGGTGTTGCATTGGGAATGTGGGCTGGGTCACAGTTTTGAATAATGTTTAACTAAAACTCCCCTTGCTATTTTGTGATACTAAGCACTCCGCTGTAAGTCACCAAATTCAGAGTATTTGTGATAAAATGCAAACAATTGTACCTCTGCTCCTCGGGGGAAAGAGGGTGAACACTGTTTCTATTTGTGTATCTTTCCTTAATAAACACTCACAATTTCTCATTATGCATTTTTTTAACTTCATTTCTAAACAGAGCGTGGTAAATGTATTGTTGTGATTTTAAAATCAGAATATTTCTTACAGATGGTGCCGTATGATCTCCCACTTCATGCTGGACTTATGCCACGACTTGTAATCACAATAGATGGGGAGCCTGTTCCTGGTGCAGACAGGTATACTATGAACAGTAATCATCCTCTAACTCTACTGTCAGGGATGCTTTCTGGTTGAGGAGATCATGGCAGTGTTATCGTCTTCAACATGTGGTCCACACTGGTGGTGAAACATCATCTCATTAACGATGACTCACTACACTCTGCACCATTTACTTTCTCTTTACAACTGTCGATAAAAGGCTGTTGCTGACAGTGAAATTAGGCTGTTTGTTTGCAAAATACTTGAAAATACTCTTCCAAAATGAATTAATCAATACTGTTATTCTTTTGTTCAAGCCACATTTATCTTTTATTAATTTGGCAGTGGAAACACCTTAAGTTTTCTCCTTAAGTATGACACTTGAAGCTTAATTTCTCCTCATCTGAGGGACTTACTTAAGGGTGTTTACTGCTTGAAAGAGATTTTACATCAATAACATTCTACAGTTTCCATGGAGACCGTTTGTTTGCTTGCACTGGGATGCCTGTTATCACCTCACAGAGTTGACCTATAGATAGTAAAACAAAATGGCAGAAGAAAAGAAGACAAGAAAACCAAATTGGTCAGAGGAGGTAAAGATTCTACTTCTGGAGGAATACAGTATAAGAAAGAACATACTAAAAAGTAAATTTGAACAACGGAGTAACTAACTTTCAGGGATTCCTTAACTACAAGACGAAGATTAACCTTAAATACTTAAGTGAACGTTATAAGGAAACCTTAAGGAGGAGACTTATAAGGGTGTTTTGTGCAACCTATTTTATTTTAAAAAAACCTCAACTTTGACTTTTAAAATCTTAACTTCAGGTATTTTGTTCAACCGGCCCCTGATCTTTTTTCTTGCAGGTTCCAAATTGACTTCATCAAAGGTCCAGACGTCGTCTTTCACTTAAATCCTCGATTTCGTGACCAAACAATTGTCAGAAACTCCAACCTAGGTGGATGCTGGGGGCCAGAGGAGCGGGAAGGAGGCTTCCCATTTGTTCCTGGACAGCGTTTTGAGGTAAAGTGTTATTATAATGGAACGGTAGCAAAGATAAAAATTGTTGCCTGATACCCATTTTCATTTAGTTTTTGTCGATCTACTATCTGGCTGATATTGTGTAGTCTGAACTCGTCATCAGGGTTAATACCATAGACAGTATATAGATGGATGACGCATTTCCACTTCCTCCCACTGTACAAAAGTGTAGCCAAAATATCCCAGTTATGGGAGCTTCCATCTTGACATCATTTGGGGCCGGTGTGGCAGGCACTTGAACATACATCAGCGTGATAAGAACTACCTAAAATGACAGAAACCATCATCGGGATGAATTTATTTGATGTGTACTTTGACTTTTTAGTTTAGCCCATGTCCCATCTGCTAACATGGAGGGGGTGGGATTTATGACCTATACTGCAGCCAGCCACCAGGGGGCGATCCAGATGTTTTGGCTTCACTTTTGGGGAGCTGTCATGTCATCCATCTTTATATACAGTCTATGGTTAATACTTGGCTTGTTGTGCATAACGTTTGTATTTCTCTACCTGCAGCTGAAGATCCTCGTGGAGGAGGACTCGTTTAGAGTGGCGGTGGACGGCTCCCATCTGCTGGAGTACGAGCACAGAGTCGGCGGGCTGGAGGAAGTGACCCTGCTGCGAGTGACCGGAGACGTCATCCTCCACAACGTAGCGCCCAACATGATCTGAGTCTCAGAGCTACTAAACCACACGCTGTACAGGAGACCTGGGTCACACTATTTGAAATCTTTTCAAATACCTTGATGGGAGTTTTTGAGGCACAAAAAGTCAGCGAAGTGCAATCTTTGCCCATCCGGCACTTCGTCATATATTACAGAACAGATTGAAGATTAACACAAGTCTGCACACTATAATCCTTTTTCTTTATTTTGCTGGATGATATCTCTCTTTTTTTTGCCACTCACAATCCAATATATTTTATGACATAACAAGTAGTGAATGAGCTAAAGTGCATCTAAAACAGGCGTTTTAAGGAAATACTAATTTATACCTAATGAAGATTGTAGGCCAAGTGGAACATATTTTCCTCTAGTATGCTGTATTTTGTTTACAGTACGTGTATGTTTATTATCCTGTTCTTTCTATCAAGATCTTGATAAGCCTTTGTAACGCATGAGAGTGTGATGCTGAAAATCAACCCGTTAAAACCCCCACAATACTCGCTGGCCGTTTAACACTCAGAAGGCTAATGATGAAGTTTCTTCAAATGTATTTATATACCGACTTTGAGCTTCAGTATTAATCCTCCTGAGCTCTCAGACTGGAGGGCTAAGTAATGTTTTACGACTTATGATTTCATGTTGAAGTCAAATGGCAAAAAAAAAAAGTGAGGCTCAAATTAAAGTAAACGTCAGAAAGTGGAGGGATGGGGTCTCTGATTTGTTGCCAAAGATAACAGTAGTACAATATTTTGAGATGAAATGCTTAGAAAATAAAGGGCAACAAACTGATAATGCTGTTTGATTCATAATATTGTACACGTTTCATGAGCTGCCTGCCTGTGCACATAATAAATACTAGTTTCCCTGTTCACATTCTTTATTTTACAGCAAAGAGGAGGAAGCTAATCTTCTGTTGGCAGTCATGTTCGTCTGTGCATTTGATGTATATACAGTGGTATAATATATATTATCATCTTTTTTATATTTATATAACAATTAATTCATTGACTGTAGCTCAAAGTGCTATACTAAAAAAGAAGACAGAAAAATAAAGTAGACAGTTAATAAAAATAAAGTCAACAGTAATGAATTTGAAATAAATTAAAAAACAGGATAAAAAACTATATTTTGAAGTAACACTTACATATACAAGAACAATACAATCGAATTAGAATTAAAAATGTGACTGCAGGGTCAATACAAAAAGAGATATAATAGGATGAGTACTGAAAGAACATTAATACCTCTGCATAAGTAACATTGTAAATGCAGGACCTTCACTTTTAGTAGATACTGTATTTTAGTGTGGTATTACTTTTGCTATCTAAATACTCCTTCCACCACCGGTAATGAATTAATACTAGTACTTGTATTAAATTAGAGTATATTTTTGTGTTAGCAAATTCACTATAATATTCATTACAAAATCTTAAGAAAACAGTCATGCAGCAATGCACTCAAGTAATATTTTAAATATAAAGACGGCCAATAAAAGTAGTGATATAATGTACTGAAAGTTAAAAAAAAGAAAAGCACTTTACAAAACGGAGTTACAAAGTGCTTTAAATGGTGCAAATAAAATAAGACAGTTAAACTAATACTAAAATAAAATACCCAACAATAATAATAAAAAACAAATAAGTCAAATGTATTTATAATTTATAGCACATTTCATACGACAGGCGTAGAATCAATGTGCTTCAAAGTAAAACAAAAATAGGCAAAGATCATACATGACGAAAACACAAGATAAGAAGATATACAAAAACATAAGATAAAAACATACGTTTAAGTAAGGTATTACAATAAAAAGAAGAAGGTAAGTAAATAAGAAAGTATTATTTGTATTACTATTAAACTACTGATATTAGAAACGGAATAATAATAATACTGATTGTAAAATGAAAGTTTTATTGGTTAACCACACTTTTGACATACTATACTATGACTTTTTTCGACATTTTATTATTAATAATAATAATAATAATAATAATAAATTGGACTTTCAAGAAACCCAAGGATGCTTTACAAAGATGGCACTCAAAATCATACTAATAAATAAAACAGGAAAAACTATTACTTTTTTCGAAATACTATACTATAATTTTTTTTTTTTACTTTTTTCGACATTCTATATTATGATTTTTTTTTTTACTTTTTTCATGGTAGAATACTTTGACTTTTTTTTTTTTAAACAACTTTTTCTTACATTCTTTACTATGACATTTAAAAAAAAAAAAAAACTTTTTTTCAATATAATATAATATATGACTTCTTCAACATACTATACAATTTTTTTTTTAACCTTTTTCCATATAAAATACTATGAAAAAGTGTGTTTAGTCTGCTTTTAAAAGAATACACTCTTATAGCAGACAAAGTTCCAGAGAGTAGGACCGTAATGACATGTTGGAAATAAAACAGTGAGCATTAATTATAAGCTGTTCCATGTAAACAAAACAAATCACAGATACAGTGCAATATTTAGTCCAGTGTGCAATCTAGAAACATGTATAACATGGAGAGCTGAGGTAGTAAAACTACATGACATCACAACTTAATCTGTATTTTGCGTTTTATGATTTGCCTCCCTGATTTGTAATTCAAAGGTCGAACCTGCAGTTCCTCCTTCAGCCCATCAGGAGGCAGCAACAACCACAGAGCTCCACAGACTGTAACCGAGGGAAGCAAAGCGAATCTCCTCAATGAGTTAGTTCACCTTCACTGAAATAGTTGGTCCCTTCTTCTCCCAAGACTTAACCGGTTTACTGTCTATGCTGATATACAAAAACACAAGATTAAAAATAAAAAGACAGGAAGTAAGTAAGAAGGTATTATTATTACTATTAAACTACCAGTATTAAAAATGGAATAATAATAATACTGATTGTAAAATAAAAGTTTTACTCAACCAGACTTTCGACATACTATGCTATGACTTTTCTATTTTATATATGACATTTTTTTTTTACTTTTTTTCAATATACTATACTATGACTTTTTTTTTTTTTTACTTTTTTTGACATACAATACCAGAATTTTTTTATAATTTTTTTTTATATATGACATTTAAAAAAAAAAAATCAATATACTATACTATGATTTTTTTAATTTTTTTTTAAACTTTTTTTGACATACAATAAAAAATGTGACTTTTTTATGACTTTTCTTTTTTTAACATATGACATTTTTTAAAACTTTTTTTCAATATACCAAACTATGACTTTTTTTTTTTTTTTTTTTACTTTTTTTGACATACAATACTAGAACTTTTTTCTGATTTCTTTTTTACATATGACATTTTTTTTTACTTTTTTTGACATACAATACTAGAACTTTTTTCTGATTTCTTTTTTACATATGACATTTTTTTTTACTTTTTTTCAATATACTTTATTATGACTTTTTTTTTTTTTTTTACTTTTTTTGACATACAATACCACAATTTTTTTTTATAATTTTTTTTTACATATGACATTTAAAAAAAAAAAATCTCAATATACTATACTATGACTGTTTTTTTTACTTTTTTTGACAGACTAGGATTTTTTTTTATCACTTTTCTTTTTTTACATATGACATTTTTAAAAACTTTTTTTCAATATACTATACTATGACTTTTTTTTTTTTAACTTTTTTTGACATACAATACTAGAACTTTTTCGACATACTATACTATGACTTTTTTCCACATAGTATACTATAAAAAAATTGTTTTGTCTGCTTTTAAAAGAAAACACTCTTGTAGTAGACAATATTCCAGAGTAGGACCATAATTGGAAATAAAACAGTGAGCATTAATTAAAGCTACTCCATGTAAACAAAAAAAATCACAGATGCATTGCAATGTATAGCCCAGTGTGCAATCTAGAAACATGTATAACATGTAGAGCAGACATCACAGTGGGAGCAACTTAATCTGTATTTTGCATTTTATGATTTGCCTCCCTGCTTTGTAATTCAAAGGTCGAACCTGCAGTTCTTCCTTCAGCCCATCAGGAGGCAGCAACAACCACAGAGCTCCACAGACTGTAACCGAGGGAAGCAAAGTGAAACTCCTCAATGAGTTAGTTCACCTTCACTGAAATAGTTGGTCTCCTTCTCTCTCAAGACTTAACCGGTTTACTGTCTTGACAACATGAATGGCTCTCTGCACTCTCCACCCAACACGGTGGACATTAAACTGCAGCGAGGCTCGGCAGGTAAGACTGGACTGTTAGCTCAGTTAGCATGTAGCAGCTACTAGCAGCTACATGCTAACAAGCTACGTAGCAGCTAAAATCAATGCTGTCAAAGCTAGCCTCAAGCTAACGGCTAATTTGCGCATAAAAAACAACAAAACCTCCTCCCACTATGTGTTATAGTGTTATACAAGCAGGGGAAAGGTGTTGTGGAAGCCTGTTGAGCTTTAAAAAGTTAGTTTTATATATATAAACTTGAATTTATACACTTAAAATCAGTAAAAGTGACGTTAGCTGCTCGGCCTGTCAGATGCCAACAGTCTCTCCATTGAAGCCAGTTGGACAGTTATGAAGGTTTATTCAGCTCCCTGAGAGTCATGTCTGATTCACAGGTAGACAACTTGTACCTGTTGAATGTTACTCTAAAACCCTCCATCTCATCCCACTATGTGTTATTGTGTAGTACAAGCAGGGGAATGGTTTGTGGTTAGTTTAATATATATAAATGAGATTTATATACACTTAAAATAAGTCAAAGTAAACATATAACACATATCAATATCATGTGCAATACTACACTTTAAATTTGCAATGTCACTGTTCATTATGTGCAATATTAATATCCAACATGTGCAATATTACTTATTTTTAGCTTACTTTACCTTTTTTATTTTACTTATCTTATCTTATTTGCTCATTTTACTTAATGTATCTTACTTAATTGTTATTCTATTAGGCACTGGTGCTAGAAATAGTACTTTTTTATTTTACTTATCTTATCTTATTTACTCATTTTACTAAATGTATCTTACTTAATTGTTTTTTTTTTTAAGGCACTGTTGCTAGAAATAGTACTTTTTTATTTTATACACTTGAACTTGTTGTAATTTTGTTGTACTTTTGAGCAATCTCTGGCACAAGAATTTCCTTCGGGATTAATACAGTTCTATCTTATCTTATCTTATCTTATGTTATCTTATGTTATCTTTAGAGCCAGTGAACAGTTAGGAAGGTTTATCTATTTTCCTAGGAGAGTTATGTCTGATTTACACTTGTTATGTAACATCTACTGAACTAAATACATATCTGAGCAGCAGTACAGGGTTGTAATGATTCCTATTGTACTTTGATCCATTGAGATAAATTACTTTATCAGCAACTTCTGCACAGGTAAACAACTTGTACCTGTTGACTGTTACTCTAAAAACCTCTCTGTCTCATGCCTCTATGTGTTGTTGTTATTTTTTAGGCTTGAAAAAAAAAAAAAACTTTACAAAACGGAGTTACAAAGTGCTTTACATGGTGCAAATAAAATAATATAAGATAAGATAAATTAATACTAAAATAAAATACCCAACAATAATAATAAAAAAAACAAATAAGTCAAATGTATTTATAATGTATAGCACATTTCATATGACAGGCATAAGATCAATGTGCTTAAAAGTAAAACATAAATAGGCAAAACAAATGACAAAAACACAAGATAAGATATACAAAAACATAAGATAGGACGGTATTACAATAGAAAGAAGAAGGTATTATTATTATTATTATTATTATTAATAATAATAAACACTGGTATTAGAAACAGAAAAACAATAATACTGATTGTCAAATAAAAGTTTTACTTGTAAACCACACTTTCGACATACTATACTATGACTTTCTTCGACATATTATAATAATAATTGAGATAAATGATGTGACTGAATCAGCAACTTCTGCACAGGTAAACAACTTGTGCCTGTTGAATGTTACTCTAAAACCCTCTGTCTCATGCCACTATGTGTTGTTTTTGTTTTTAGGTTTGGGATTCAATATAGTTGGGGGCGTGGACCAGCAGTATGTGGTGAATGACAATGGCATATACGTGTCCAAAATTAAAGAAGATGGAGCTGCAGGTTTGGACGGAAGACTCCAAGAGGGGGACAAGATCCTGGCGGTAATATAAGTTCACTTTTATCAAGAGGAGGGTCCTTTTATCATCTCTATAACCTTTGCTAAGATTATTGTGCAGAAGTGCACTATTAAACTGCACTATTTGATTTACAGAGGTGGTGGAAGTACAACATTAAAGGTGCAATGTGTCCAAAGAAGCAGCTTTTCACATCTACTTTAATTAATCGAAAGTGGAACTGATGATTAACTGCAGCCCTCACTGAATGTTGATTAAAGGTGATAATGAATGAAAAAGCTCTTCCTCATTGTTCTGTGTCTTGTGGGTTGTGCAGATCAACGGGGTCAAGCTGGAGGACCTGACACATCGAGAGACAGTGGATCTGTTCAGGACATCAGGGGAGGACGTGGAGCTGCTTATTCTGAAAAAGGTGGGAGGCACGATGCTTTAAAATCACCTCGTCTTTGTATTCAAATGTTGAAGTGGTTTGTTGATGTTTGTGGTTTTGTATTTATTTTGTCGGCAGTTGGGGAATTTTTTGCTTTATTGTCCGCCACGGTGGAAAATTGTGTTTAGCTCACTGAAACATAAAAGCAGAGCAAGAACATGCAGAATATAAAACAAATATAGTAATGAAACACCATCAAAGTATAAATCTCAGCACAGTAGTAAAGAAATACAAAAAAAAGCTATGTATAAAATACTTACTAAACATATGTGTGCACTCTGAAATGCCTCCCAGAGTTTTTCAGTCTCAAACTGAGAGAACAAAGGATGTGAACTGTCTGTGAGGTTGTTATCTCTCGCCCTGACCGTGCACAAGTCACAACTAGTAATGCTGAAGATAAATTCAGCATGTAAACATGAATGAGTAAATGTTTCCTTCAATTCTCAGAAACAGTGGCCTAGCCACAGCCATAATAAAGTGGCTTTTTGTTGACTATCTGAATAGTCTGTCTTCTGTTCCTTTTTCCCTGAAGGTTACTGGTTTAGTTTATAAAAGTTTATTAATTTTTGTTATGATATCAGTGGAGGTGTTTCAGGCGAGATGGCCCACCTCCGCTATAAAACACAATGGGAAGCCCTGAGACATCATGTAATGTAATATCAGTGAACTATTTCCAGCTATGGATTAAAGGTAATGTCCGGGTAACATCCAGCTCCACTTTCTATACCACCTCAGTTTCTCCTCTGTATCCTACATCCTGTAGTTCCTCCAACCAACATTTCCTCTAGAAAATAGATCAACTGAACAACTGATATTTGTTCACAGCTGCCACACCGTGAGCAAATATATCTACTACTTAGACTATAATACCAATAAGACACTTAAGAAGTGTTATGTAGTTTTGACAGTCATGATATACAGTGTATATACAGTGTAGTGTTTTCATTCTTCTGATTGAAATACATACATTTCTAATGGTTGGATGTTACTACAGATGACATTACTTGTGCTTCCATTGGGTTCTCTAGCGTTTTGCCAGCAAGTGGAAGAGATGCCACCAGTCCCAGTGGAATTTATCTCTACTCACAAATCTTCTTTTGGTTTAGTGGAATTTTGGCAGCAGGTTTGGCGAGAGCAGTGAGGCTCACTGTTGTTGCTTTGGCGACTTGTCTTAAAGCCACACCAGTGATTTTACATGTTTTATCCATTAAAAGTTTAGCTGTCCATTTTCTAAAGCATGTGCATATGTTTTTACAGTAAATAGATTTCTTAAGTTTGGCAGACCAGACAGTGGTTCAGTTTTCTAAGGAGAGAGTTTGTAAAGGGGCCATAAATGACTAAAACAAACTGTTGTCAAATCCTCCAACAACATTTTTTCATTGGTGGAACTGAACTTTCCAAAACCGACACTCACGCACTGCCATTTTTAACCTTTCTCTCAGGCTCTCTTGTTTTCATTCTTTACACATTTACTTCTGTGACTCTTTTGTTGTACAAACATGTACAAAACTACGTAGAAATGCCTTTGACAAAAGACATTATACCCATTCAAACAATGATTGTGTCTCACCCCGCTGTGTAACTTAAGATGTGGTTGGATGATACAAACTGGTTCAGCCTTTACACTATGCTACTAAATAGTGACCTTGTTGATGCAACAAGTTATGAAATTCACATTTGCTTTTATGCAGTGAGTGGTGTACATTCATTAGGTATAACAAAAAATAAATCCAACTCAATGAGAAGTGTTTAACGTATGTGTAAGGTGATTTTCATGCAATGCTGGGATGAAATTACATCAGTCTGAAAACACATGCTTTGGGTCATGGCCAACAATAACATCAAGTAAGTTTTTAATTGGATTCATAACTTCTTAGAAGATTTCTTGAAACTGAAATTGTGTCCAAACACCAGAATGTAATTCAAGCAACCCATCCTGTCTACATGCGTGGTTTAAACGGATAAGAAACAGGTGTATTTCTACGTAAATATCACCTCGAGTGCAGCTTTAATATTTATTCTTGTTTAGTACGTCACGAAAACCGATACCTCCGTACCAAGTTGACGCCAAAATTCTGAAAATGTGACGGTACTCGTTTTAGGTGCCGGGATCAGGGCTCGAAACTAACGGCGTGCCGGGGATGATAGATGGTGTTGAAATCGGCTGAGGAGAGTTAATAACGTTAGCTGTTAGCAGCCGCCGGGCAACACATTCCTGCTTGCTTCTGTATCGAATTACGTAACGAGAATCGTGGAATTTCACTATGATTGGTATTGACTACTAAACTTCTGGTATCGAGACATCCCTAATTCTTGTTTTTATATCTGTGTCTTGCAGTTGCCCCATCAGGCGAACGGACCCACCGGCTCACAACCCGATCACAAATCGTCCGGGTCTCCTCTGGGAATACTGGCCGTTTTAGCCGGAGCTGCAGCCATCTTTGCATTTTTCTACATGCGGCACCTTAAGAAGCACTTTTAACGACGCCGGCATTTGTCTGTATATTATTTTTAAGACCTAAAACGTTGCTAAAGGCCAAAGAAAAGACAGAGGGAACAAACTCTAAACGGTAGACGTTATTATTTTTTTATTAGTAGCTGTTGGTGTCACTGATGAGTTCCTCCATGTTCATGTGTATAATGTGATTAATGGTAGCTTCTTGACACCCTTCCTATGCAAAAAGGATGTTCTCTTACCACAGAGATTACTTTTACTAGATAACTTTGTGATTGTAAGGCGTAGAAGAAGGATGTATACATGATTTTCCTGCTGCTGGGCTGAGCTGGGCTGAGCTCAGGCAGAAACAAACAGCTGCCCGTACACAGATGTTGTATGCAGAATACTATTAAATGCTCGGGTCAAGTCAGACTGGCCTCAAGCTTCAGGGTCCAAACTGAAAGACAGTGTTGTGTTCAGTCTCTCGTAGGCCTCTCTGTAGCTCCATCTCTGAATGGCAGACCTGTCTGAGAGGAACTCGCTGCACTTTCAGTTCGTCAGTGTTTAAAAATGAATGCGACTGGGTTTGATTTTCATTTTCACTGTTGCACAGAATCACGGGAGGAGTGGCGTCCTGCTGCGCTGAAAAAGCCTGCAGTTAATGTGATAAATTATAATGGACTTTCAGAGTGCCTTTTTCTGTCTATTAAGTAATGTTGGTGTTTGGTTCTTGTCGCTCCTTATCGTGATCAAAATGAAAATCAACCCGCTACATCCATTAATACATTGAATTAAAGGATGTTGCTGGCGATAATCTCTATTTTCTTATTGTCAACAAATCCCATTAAAAAGCCCCAAACCATCAGTGAGTTATAACGTCTCTGGCATAGACTCTACAAAATATGGAGGTAGTCTTTCTTTAGAGCGGTTGTGAAGCTCGAAGTGGGTGTCTACGGGTCGTCGCCATCTTGGCAGTGAAGACACAGCTGATGGTTAAAGAGGTCGATCGTCCTGGTGACGCAGCAAAGCAGGCAGCTAGCGACCTAGTACGGCAACCACCTGTCACTCGAAGCGGCCACGCTCTCAATAATTCCGAACTTTAAGCCTTAATATAAATTACGTTTTTCGTACCAGGCTGTGTTTATTTCAGCTCTATGGGGTCTATGGGGATTGACTCGCTTTTGGAGCCAGCCTCAAGTGGCCATTTGAGGAACTACGGTCTTTGTCACTTCCGCGTCGGCTTCATTTCTCAGCACCGGAGATTGCCGCTTGATCATTCAATACCTTCCGCCTTCCTCAGCCTGTTTGTTGCACGCATCCACAAACCTATTTGCTCAACATGAAATAAATCTTTAAAGACACGTCACAAATGTAAAGTTTAATTTTCAAAAATGGCTCTCTAGGTTCCTTAGACAGCTGGGCACTGTGGTTTTTAGCAAATGTTTCTCAAACTGGAGGAAATTGTGCATTTGTCGGGGACTATTTTTAGCTGCGGATTAATACACATTTGCTCCAGTGAATATTTACAGCAGCAGGACGGCGTATATGTGACTGACTCAAAATAATCTGCAGTGCCAGTGTTCATCGTAATGAAAGAACATGTCACCCAGTGCTAGGGATGCATCGATCCGCCTTTTTCAGTCCTGATGCGGATACTTGGGCTTTGGGTATCGGCCGATACCGAGTACCAATACGATACCAGTGTTTAATTAATAGTCTGTATGCCTCACTATGTGGAAGTGACTGGGATCATTCTTTTATGTGTAAGGCAACATCAGGCGTGACTTAAACATTGCTTTCTTAACTTCGTAAAAAAAAAATATAACAAATAAATGAATAGATATAAATGTACTTAATTGTTATTTATTAAAATAATGGTCTACCTCATCTCTACCCAGTGCAACATGCGTTTTTAATATTTTTTTGGACAACAATGGAGCTCTATGGCACAGAGGAATAAGATGTATCAGACAATACTTGTTAGTAAAAATCAATTCACTGCTGGTTTTGGTCTTTTAATGGGATTTGTTGACAGTAACAAAAATATAGATTATCACCAGACGTATCCTTTTAAAGTAAAACACACCAAGTAGTTCAATATCACCAAGTAGTTTCACTTTGAAGGGTTTATTATAAAGTGTAATACGGTCACTCAGGGTGAACCATTAAATCTATACCTTAGAAACAAATCATTCCTTAAATGTATATATATCATGTGGTGAGCAGCTCATTTCTCACAGCCATTTCAAAGTTTCCATTGAGGCCAGTGCTTATAATCACATCACACCTTCTGCTATAAGTGGTTTATTGATGTGAAGGATCAACAGCTTAATACTGAAAAGCGGTTTGAGCCAGTTCAATGTAAAGGAGAAGTTATTTTTTAATGAAATTAGTTGCCATCAACAACTTTCAATGTTTTTTTTTGCACTAGACACAATCATGGAACTCCTCCGGTTACTTCCATAGAACAGATGAATAAGTGAATCGTGTGTGCTGGGTGTATTTGTCCACATTTGTCAGTCTGCAGCGCATCGACCATGCAATTATCTCTGACTGTATGTGGCTCCTGTTGTCTGTAAATACATTACATGAGTGGGATTGTGAATATGTGCAGTATGCCAGAAAAACAGATCAGAAGCACTAATAAATTATGCAAAATACTGTTGAGTGCGAGTGTTTTACATCCAAGCACCTACTGTATTACAATTATATTACAAGTAATACTTTTTTTTATTTTCATTTAATAGCTGGGAATACAGAATATTTCACATGAATCTGTAACTACCACCGTGTATGGTAAAATAAATGAAAATTTAGGAAAGATAAATAATGAAAATACTCCGTAACTATGAGATACCAAAATCTAAATTATTTAAAATTTTAAAAAAAAAATTTAGATCTACTAAAAAGTCCTAAATCAAGATTTATTGAGTCAAAAGTATAAAATACAAAGTCACAATTGAGATTTACTGCTTAAAATTAGGAGGTATTAAATCAAAATTATGAGATATTAGTCTAACTTTTATGAGGCTAACGTTACTATTGAGTTAAAATCTTGATTTACTACATCAACATTAGATAATAAGTATGTCTTCTCATAATTTTGACCATAAGTCCAAAAACTGCCTTAATACCTTATTATTGTGATTTAATACATCTCATATCTGATTTAGAACAAAGTTCATTTGATTTTTGGAGATTTGGCTGATGCTAAATCTGTAAAGTTAGTTAACGATAACATAACTAATAGATTATTTAGGAAAGATAAATAATAAAGATACTCTGTCAGTCAAAACTATGAGATACTAAGTAAAAAATTATCCGATTGCAAGTCAAAATAATTATAAAGGCTAAATTGTGAGACATTAAATTGAAATTATGAAATAACCAAAAATTATAAGTAAATTAAAATTATTTTTGGTATTATGTCAAAATATATAATCACAAGTTGTTGAAAAGTCCTGCATCAAGATTATGAAAAATATGTTAAATTGAGATTTGGTACTTAAAATTATTTGACAATGAGTCCAAATATTGTCTTAATATCTTATTATTGTGATTTAATACATCTCATATCTGATTTAGAACAAAGTTTATTAGATTTTTGGGGATTTGGCTGACACTAATTCTGTAAAGTTACCTAGCTCATAATAGCATAACACCGGATGTTGCCAGTTTACCTTCAAATTAAAAGTTGACGTGATTGCGACAAAACCTTCCTCTCTTCCTGAATACAGTAAAATATTAACATGAGCACAAATAATACTGCTTATTATTAAAATAATATAATATAATGGGGACTAACGTAAATTAATGATGGATAACTGAATGAATTTTTTTTAAATATTTTTATAATCATATTTTTATAATTTATATTTTTAATAATTTTTTTTGTAGAGAATTTGATATCACAAAATAAACCTCAAAACCTGTCATTGCATCATATATACATTTTAACACATTTTATCAACCCATTTCAGTGGTAGTCAGTCACAAAAATTCACTTTGACAAACAAAAACAGACATTTCTTGACGCCAACGGTTATTCAAATTAAGTGAATTATCTTTTTGAATATGTGTCGTAACGGTTTTTAACGGTCGGTCTCAGTGGGCTTTAAACAGCACAGTGATGGTGATGGGCTCTGGTTGACAGAAATAGTAATAAAGTGGTTGTCTCTCTCTTTTATAACAAAGATGTTTCTCCTGTAACACCCACCAGCAGAAGCAGCTCTCTGTCTCACATCAGCCTGTTGGAGGATGTTGCCTCGGAGGCAGATATGATGTAATCTAAAGCTTCAGTCCCACCAGGAGAGAGAGAGAGAGAGAGAGGGAGAGAGGCAGAGAGCTGGAGAACAACCCGCATCATAACGGATGGATCTCGGCTGCTTTGAAACTCTATTTAAATCCATTTTGAAAAACCGTTGAAGAGATTAAGCGAGTCGTAACGGTTAACGGTTAACGGTTGTTGGAGTCATCATGCCGCGGAGGTTGGTCGCCACCCCACGAAGAGGATGCTGGATGTGGACCAGCAGCAGTAGGAGCAGCACCGGCCGCCGGGGATAGTGCTGCTCAACTTAACTCCCCCCTCCACCACCCCTCCACATCATCAGCTGTATTAACCACCATGGCTCCGGAGTCTTCTCCAACATCCTCCCCGTGAAAAATGAGCCTCTCTCCGGCTCCATCGTCGACATCAGTCCGCTCCAGCTGTCGCCTGCTTTTCGCCCCGTGATAGTGCTGACATGACAGGAGGGATCTTCACATTTCAACACTTGTAGGCCCCTTTATGTCCACTGGGGATCATTGTTATCACCTCTAGCTTATCTGATATGACATTATAAGCTGTTGTTGTTGCTTTTATTTCGCAATTTTATATAATTTCCCCCTTAAAACAGATATTTTGTGGAGCCAGGCCCTGTCCACTGCTGCACTGCCCTGCTGGGATCCATGCTGTCCTGACCTCTCCTCTCGACACAGTTTCTCTGTGACTTCTTCTTGTTTGTTTAGGGACATTTTTCCTGGTTTTACTCGCTTTTCCAGCCACCTCTGCAGAGCTCCATGCAGTAGTAGGAGGGGGGTAAGAATGAGCAGCCTCCATCCCTCCAGCTCCAGCTCCAACTCCAGCAGACTCCTGCCAGCGGCCACAGCTGTCCACCGGCTGGCCCTGTGACTTTAGAGGGGTGTGGAGGACCATAAACAAGGTGGAGGGGTGTGGAGGGACGTCTGCCTTTCCAGCTCAGGTTTAAACCATGGCCAATGAACCTGTCATCCTTAACGTGTATGATATGGTAAGAATCCATCTCAATTACTCACTTTTTATTCTGTTTTGTTTCTTGGGGCTATTTGTAATCTGACACCAGCAGCAGAGTGAAAGTGAATGCACCACTAGAAATAGGCCCACTACACACCTGTTTCACAAGTGCACTTCACAGCTATTTTAATGCTGGAAATAGTCCAGTTGGACTCAAAAATATGGCATGAAAAACAGCCTGCAGCATAACACTGTTTATATAAATCCCACAGTTGTGTATGAATCATTCTCCAATGCTGATTTTTGCTACTTTAAAAACTAAAAACTGTTAAATTTAAAGAATTTTCAATGGAGTTTGGTGAGCACAGTCACACACATCTTCAAAGATTGAAGAAAAGCCTGTGCGGTTG
Organism: Sebastes fasciatus; assembly: GCF_043250625.1. Classification (NCBI taxonomy): domain Eukaryota; kingdom Metazoa; phylum Chordata; class Actinopteri; order Perciformes; family Sebastidae; genus Sebastes; species Sebastes fasciatus. The sequence goes on along the minus strand of NC_133809.1, from coordinate 7,147,237 downwards.
TGTATAGCTGGCCAGTTTATATGGATTTATCTGGCTCACTGCAGACATACATTGTGTTATGAAGCCTAATTCAGGTTTTTCTACTAGTCATTATTTAGTAGCATCACTGTATTTGGCTTGTGTAAAAGTAAGAACTTGCAGAGAAATTTGAACATAAAAAGATCACAAATTAGATAAGAAAATTCACTTATTCCAGAGCTTGAAACAAGAGCTTCCTTCAACCCTCTGACCTCTGTCACTGTATCTACAGCACATGCATACAAAAGCACACATGCACACTAACACGCACACACACACACACACCAGTAAAGGACAAGAGTCTTCATTCAGACATGTGCCCACTGCCTGGTCTCTTCAGTCTGTACTGCTGAACAGCCTCCTGTGTGAACATTATGCAACATGTTGCTGTAAATCCACAGAAATACTCCATTTACATCAAAACAGCTGTGCTATTGTGGAGTGTATATCCACATTGGTACTTAAACTACTACTACTAGCAGTTGTAAGCAGATGCACAGACACTATAAGTGTTTATTAATGTATTTGTCAACAACTGTTCATCTATAATATATAGTTAATGAATGATATAACATAGCGGGTAATCATATTTAATGATATATGATGACACACGGCTCTACTGTGTATTATAAAACGTTTATTAAACTGTTAATACAAGTGTACAAATCACTCATATGTGGGTCCAAAACTGTTATAATATTATATAATAATATAATAATAAATGTGTGCAAAACCCACAAAGACATGGTGAGCTTCAGGGTTCATTCTTGACCTTGAAAACTGTAGAGCTGCAACAATTAATCGATTTGTTGTCAACTATTAAATTAACTATTTTGATAATGTATTAATCAGTTTGAGTCATTTTTCAAGACAAAGAAGTCTAAATTCTCTGATTCCAGCTTTTTAAAATGTGAATATTTTCTTGTTTCTTTACTCCTCTATGACAGTAAACTGAATATTTTTGAGTTGTGGACAAAACAAGACATTTCAGGAAGTCATCTTCGGCTTTGTTAAACACTGATTTGACATTTTTCACCATTTTCTGACATTTTATAAACCAAACAATTAACCAATTAATCGAAAAAATAATCAACAGATTAATCGACAATGAAAATAATCGTTAGTTACAGCCCTAACTTCATGTACAAGTGTAGAAGTACTTTGTTTGCACGTAAACCAAGTGAAACCGGAACTTCTTTGCTTTGTTCCAGATGTAACAAAACCTCATTCAAAACCCCATTGACATTTGTAATAATTATAAATCCAGCCTTGGAACAGAGCCTTTCTCAACTGTATGTGGTGTGGCTTGTTTAATCAATATTTATGCCTTTTACAAACACAATCTCCCCCAGTTTATATGATTCCAACTGTTATATTGTTAGTCACTCATTATCTGTTTACACAACAGCTACAGATGATTTATGAGAGGAGTTACAGCTGTTGACAAATACATGAATAAACACTGAACAGTAGGGCTGTAACTAACAATTATTTTCATTGTCAAGTAATCTGTTGATTATTTTCTCGAGTAATCGATTGTTTTTTGGTCTATAAAATGTCAGAAAATGGTGAAAAATGTCGATCAGTGTTTCATAAAGCCCAAGATGACAAATGTCTTGTTTTGTCCACAGCTCAAAGGTATTCAGTTTACTGTCACAGAGGATTAAAGAAACCAGAAAATATTCACATTTAAGAAGCTGGAATCAGAGAATTTTGACTTTCTTTTAAATAAAAATAATACTCAAACTGTTTAATCGATTATCAATATAGTTGGTGATTAATTTAATAGTTGACAACTAATCGATTAATGGTTGCAGCTCTACTTAAAATGTCCTCATATGTGCTTAAAAATTACACTGATGAGTGTTAGAAATCATGTATTAATTATATGTATACTGATTATAAATGCTAAGTGTATGGGGTTAAGATAAGTGTTAAATAAATAATGAATATAATGATAGAAAGTCTGCAGTTGACAATCTAATAAAGATGATCAGCTTAACGCAAATATTTCTATTCACCAAAGTGTTATGAAGCTTTTTTTTTTTGCTCACTTGAAGTCAAGTTTTTCAACAAGTGCCGTCATCTGTTATCTTCCCCAGACGTGAGTCAGCTTGCTCCATATTTTGAGAAATTGTACAAATGTAAAACGACGGAACGATATTATGTGCATATACAGCCAAAAATGAGACTACCCACACACTTAAATGTATAATCATACACTCAGACACAGAGCCAGGTGCAGTGTTTTTGGTATCTTGAAGTCGTCTCACAGATGGGGACCTCGGTGGGTCCATGAGTGACAGCTGCTCAAACAGATGATTTAATTCCAGCGTGGCTCTGATGTGCCAGGACTTAGCAGGTCATGCAGGGTCTGTTGAAGAGGGAGAAAGTGATCATGGCAGTCAGAGTCAGCCTTAAATACTTTTGCAGAGAATTAAACACGAAGAAGGCGGCAAGATCCGCCCGAGAGTGAATCATGCGGGGAGGGAGGATGATGAATCGATTGTTTTCAATGTGAAGTCAATGTGACTGATGGATTTGTGTAGTGTGTAGGTGCTGCATCTGCATAGGGAGGGTGTTGTAGAGGAGACTGTATGGATTTGTTGGCATGCAACAAAAGAGTTGAGGCACATCATCAGAGAAGTGTGATTTATATTAGCAAAATAGTGACTGGAAAAACAGACTGTTGTCAGGCTATAAAATAGGCGTTATCAGTCGCTATAAGCTCCATAGATGTGGGTCAATAGGGACCTACTACACCCACTAGTAGGTTTTATAATCTATTCACATTGTAGATCCCTGAAAGAAGGTGTAAAAGAAGACGACAATGACCTCTAACGACCGTAGTATTTATGACAGGAGCAGAAGTGGAAGTCAGGTTGTAGTATAGACAGTGTGAAACTCCAACACAGGTTTTTCACCCAGGAGAACGGAGTTTCCATCCCATTAGAACCAACAACGTGTAGTTGCCTTTAAGTTTGCAGTTATTTTAAATCAAAACACAATTTCTTTCCCTAAACTTGACTGTTTTTTTGCTTAAACCTAAAGAAGTTGTAGTTTTGTTGCCTAAACCTAAAAAAGTTATAGTTTTGTTGCCTAAACCTAAAGAAGTTGTAGTTTTATTGCCTAAACCTTGATAAGTTGTAGGTTTTTATTGCCTAAACCTAAAGAAGTTGTATTTTTATTTCCTAATTCAAAAGGTGTAGTTTTTGTTGCATAAACCTAAATAAGTTGTAGTTTTTGTTGCATGAACCTAAAGAAGTTGTAGTTTTTGTTGCATAAACCTAAATAAGTTGTAGTTTTTATTTCCTAATTCAAAAGGTGTAGTTTTTGTTGTCTAAACCTAAAGAAGTTGTAGTTTTTATTGCCTAAACCTAAAGAAGTTGTAGTTTTTGTTGCATAAACCTAAATAAGTTGTAGTTTTGTTGCCTAAACCTAAAGAAGCGTAACATTTCATTAGGTTTTACAACATGTTAGAAAGTTTCACTTTAACAACCTAGTAGGTGTAGTAGGCCCCCTATTCACCCACACCTATGGTCCTTATAGCGACTGATGACGCCTATTTAATGGCTTGATAACAGTCGGACTCTTTTGTTTATGTACTGAGCAGGACAAAGTCATATCATTTGATAGTCAGCTTGTCACAATCTCATTTCACACTCTGGAAGAATTTGTCCTTGTGGATTGTTCCCTTTGAGGAAGCTGAGACAAATATTTCCTTCAGTGTTCCTGGTGTGAAAAAGGCAAAAGCTAGAGAGCTAAAAAGGGGCAGAAGTCACGGCAGAAACATGAGAAGACTCTGTTGACACAAAGTAAAGAGGTGGATATGCTTTTATTGTATCACTCTGAGCCCGGAAATGTATTCTATTATTAATAGAGGACAGCTGGGGCAGTGTGGATAGCTCTTAGCGTGTTTCCTCAGGGGTGTCTAAGGGTGCAGGAGTGTCGGTGGGCGTAGGGGGGAGAAGAGTGGTGGTCCTGCCATAAATTATCTCCTGATTGTTCTGCAGTGAAGTGGTGCTCATACATCAACAGGATCCGTTCTTATGTGTTAATTTTCCTCCAGCAAGCTGAAGACCTGCAGGTCGAACATACAGAGACTCGTTGTGTGATTGATTGTTTGTCTGCCCTTGTGATGGATCAGTCCTGGGTGTTTCCGTTGTTTACTAGCCAAGTGCATGCTGGGATGCCACCGCTGTTATGATCCCTGAAATGGAATAAGTTGATAAAGGCAATTAATTGATATTTGCTATTTACTTAATGTTTATTTGACCAGGAAAGCCTAGGTGTTCTGGTAAATACAGACAGGAATAACAATGAGTTATAAACAGCACAAAGTATTTATACATTATGTTTCTTTGGCAGACATCTTTGTTTTACATTTGCACAAACATTGGTAGTGATTGAGGCTCAGTGTCTTGCTAAAGGACTTTTCATCATGTGACAGGAGTAGAAGTAGAATTTATTTAGCAATCAAGAGACTGAATATACTGATGTGGTATTTAAAGCTACAGTATCGTAGTGTTTTCTGTAGAGCTGCTGCATTGTCTCTTTCCTGATACAACACAAATTAACTCTTGATATTGATCCTAAATGAAGTCCTCTCCTTAACTCTTCTTCTCTTTCTCTGCAGTACTGGATAAACGAATACACTTCCAATCTGGGCATTGGAGTCTTCCACTCAGGCATCGAGATTTATGGCAGAGGTGAGGTACCTTTTTCCTTCCTTTCCTTTATGTCTGTGAAATCCCATTACAGCTTGTCAGAGCAGAATCACAGCAGGCCGGACTCGGACCTGTACGTCACCGTCTGATCGGGAGGTTTGCACGAGGCTGCTCTCACATGAAGTCTGTTTTTTTCAAAATGAAATATGGAATTGTGTTCCTAATAACATGACCCCATTTCTCTGGGTTGAGTCACCACTGACTCACTCTGTATTGTGTGTGTGTTTGGTTTGAAAAAAAAGAGAGAGAGGCAGAAACCAGCGTAAAATCACTGGGAATGCCATTACGCCCTTGCAACCAGAAATATTGTCTCTATGCACTGTGAAATGTGATGACAGTAAAAACACGGGCCTTACTAGGCCAGGAAATCACTTCTCTTTGTGGGATTTCAGCATATGATTTTGTGCCCGCAGCATATTTTTGCATAATGATGGCATGAATTCAATATTCGATTACTGTCAAGTAAAAAACCTCCAACTCCAAATGTTTTTTGAGAGCTAAAAACACAAAATAGACAGGTATTTAGAAAGAGTTTTGTCAGTTGATTTTACAAAAGACTTTAGTACCAAGCATCTTTGAGTTTATCCAGAGAAGATTTGAATTTATTTATTTATTTATTTGCTTATACATTTAATTTAATTGTTTTATTTATAATTAAAAAAATAGTTTTTTTAGTTATTTATTAATAACTCAAAGACAGTGGTGGAAAGTACTGTATTTAATTAAAATGTCAAGGTACTTGTACTTTACTTGAGTACTCCATTTTCTGCTATTTTATCCTTTTACACCACTACATTCCAGTGGAAAATACTGTACTTTTTTACCCCACAACATGTATTTGTTAGCAATAGGTACTAATTAGCTTGCAAATTCAGTTTTTACATACAAAAGCATATGATTATTTTAGAAAATATGATGCATTATTTTAGATTAAACAACCCAACCGTATATAAAGTAGTTAAATTAGCTCCACATGACCGGCTGCAACATAAAAATGCTGCTTACATGTTTATGCATCAGTAATCATTATAATCCAATAGTATAATTCATGATAATATAACTATGACATTTCTACTACATAAAGAGTACTTTTATTGATACTTTTAAGTACATTTTTCTGATAATACTTCTGTATTTTAAGTAATATTTTGAATTCAGGTCATTTAGCGTGTGACAAAGTATTTTTACATTGTAGTTTTGCCCCTTACAAGTAAAGGATCTGAATACTTCTACCACTGCCCACATGGGCCTGTTTGATCCTTCAACTGGCATTAAAACATAATATCAACAACAGTATAACTACAATTTACTACCAAATCCCTGGTAGACAGAGTATTCAGATCCTTTACTTAAGTAACAATAGCAATACTGCAATATAAAATGTGTCCTATACTGTAAGTAAAAGTGTTATTAGAAAACTGTACATAAAGTATCAAAAGTAAAAGTACACATAATGAAGAAAAATGCCCCCTGTGAGTGTTATACTATTATATATTATATTATGGATTATCATTTCTGATAAATTAAAGTACAGCAGCATTTAGAGCGTCATGGTGGAGCTCTTTTTTAAATTTGTATATACTGTTGTGTAGTTTAATCTGTAACAGTGCTTCACATATGTTTTGTATGTCAAGTGTTCACTTGTAAAGTAACTAAAGCTATCAGATAAATGTTGTGGAGTAAAAAGTACATTATTTCCCTCTGAGATGTGGTTGAAAAGAAGTATAAAGTTGTATAAAATGGAGATACTCAAGTACAGTACAGTGACATCTTAATATATTTAAGTAAAAGGCAAAAATAACTGCTTTAACATATTATTCACAACAGTATGCATGTTGCGTTCCCATATGGCTGAAACAGCACAGTGTGTTTGTTGTTAAAATGTATAAATTTAAATTAAATTCATAGCTAACAATGTCAGGCACTCTATTCAGTATGCTGTGTTCATCACTGTTTTCCATTATGCTGCTGTAAAGACAGAGCAGAGAGGTCTGTAATTAGCCCGGCCTAATGATTTAAACACACTGTGTCAGTGATTAATCGCTCGCTTCTGTGTAATTACGGCTGTTTGGCGTTTCCATTTGAGTAATTAACGTGTGCTTTGCGTCTTTGTCCACTCAGAATTTGCATACGGGGGTCATCCGTACCCTTTCAGTGGCATCTTTGAGATCACTCCCGGGAACGCCACCGAACTGGGAGAGACATTCAAATTCAAGTGAGGGTGCTTCATTTTAGCATACAGTACTCTGAGAGGTTTGTAAATGGTAATAGGTGCTGATGATGTATCTTTTTCTGCTTTCAAACAGGGAGGCCATTGTTATGGGCACCACAGACTTCACAGAGGAGGACATAGATAAAATCATGGAGGAGCTCGGTAAAGAGTTCAAAGGCAACGCCTACCATCTAATGCACAAAAACTGCAACCACTTCTCCTCCTCACTGTCGGAGGTCAGTCTGATGCCGTTTTTGTTCCTACATATACAGAAGTGCTGAGTAACAACTATCATACGTAAGACAAAAATATCCTATTACATGAAAGTTTGTCCAGAGAAATACACTTAAAGGGGCACGCCACCAATTTTATACATGAAGGTGTGAAAACATATCTGTGGCTCTGAAGCACAGACTGTATATAAAGATGGAAGACGCATCTCCATTTCCTCCCACTGTACAAATGTGAAGCCAAAATATCCGGATACGGTGGCTACCATCTTGATATTCTGATGTAATTTGGAGCCAGAGTCTGTGCAGTAGTGATCGGGGGTCCCACGAAGTCCCACCGAAACCAATCACGAGCCGAGCACGACTGTAGCTCGCTATCGTGAGCCACCTAGCTGCTACGTTAGCACCACAGTAGCTGCTAGAAAGATACAACAACTAACCATAATATCTCTATAACTACATTTGTAATCAAACTGACACATGTTCTATTACACAGACTTGTGACGGTTATGGAAAGTTTAATTTACATCTCCTCTCTTGTACACTCGGCAGCTCACGTTACCGCAGTCTTGGAAAGGTAGGAGTCAGCGGAGGGGTACTTAGTTGGTTGCAATCTGCAACCACACCACTAGATGCCGCTAAATCATACACACTGCTCCTTTAACTTGCTGTTTACTTCCAGTCAAATTCTATTTTTTTAAATATCTCGCACATTTATAGAAATAAAAGAAAGACGATATGTTTCACATCAATGTATTCCCACTTTTTTCAGTTGCTGTGTGGACGGGAAATCCCTCGCTGGGTCAACAGACTGGCGTACTTCAGCTCCTGCATCCCCTTCCTGCAGAGCTGCCTCCCCAAGGAGTGGTTAACCCCGGCCGCCCTGCAGACCCACATCAGCCTCGGCCTTCACAAAGAGGAGCATAACGAGTCGAGCGACGAGGACCCTACGTCCCCGTCTGGAGCGGCTGCCACCGGCTCCTCCCACAGCTGTCGCCACACGCGGGTGTGAACTGCCCGACATACTTTGACCTTTGGTACCCCCCCCCGCCACCTCTGCTAGTGGCTCAAGTGGCATTAGTAGGCTTGAACAACCAGCTGACCTCATACTGTTTGTCCTCTGAGTAAAGAGGCAGGACAAGAAGAGCTGCCGCCAGAGACTTCAGGCCTACAGAGACCCTGCCTGTCCTTCCTGCAGACGACAGGAAGACAAACTTTGACCTGAGCACTGCAGCGTGGCTCAGACTCCAAAACAACCACTTGTAGATCTGAAGTTTGTAGTACATTATTATGAGTCTTTTCCATGAACTTTTAAACCTTTGTCAGCCTTGTTCCCTGCCCTGCCTTCAGAGCTGCTTTTGTAGAACAACTAGATAGACACCTGAGGCTACCAGGAAACTGCTAATCTGCTCAATTTCAACAAGTTCTCGTTCTATAACCTCTATGTGGCCTTCAGTTGATATCGTTGACTCTGCTTTCATTGTGTGAAACTTAAGTAGTTAACTTTGGCCATTGTAGAGGGTTTAAAGAGGATTTGATTGTTCCTCGAGTTCAGTCTGAACTCGTAAAAAATGTTGCATGTTGAAAGAATTTGACAAAACGTCCAACTAATCTGAGACGCCACATTTCTGATCATATCATCAAGTATTTCTTCTCCCTTTTTCTTTTGTAAAACAAATGATCCAACCTGGGACCTGTTTTCCAGTTCATAGACAGTTGTAAACAATCAAGGGCAAATACTGTTCAGTTTAAATAGCTGTTCATACAGCCTCACTCGGGCAGCCCGGTCACTGTCTGTTAACATCTCAGAGACACAAACACAAAGAAAGTCAAGCTGCTACACTGACAATTATTGACTTTGTGACCCAGTACAACTTTTGTCTACGCTTTTATATCCAAATGGTCTTTATATTATAATGGTGCGATAACCTCAAGGCTTAGAAATGTACATTTATGCCCAGAGAATGTTCCTCTGTGATACTGGTCCTATCACCTTTTTCACCATTAAAACCAGTAAAGACTGAGCAGCCATGAGAAAGAAAAGCAGAAAATCAGTATTCTCCTTTCAATTACAGTTATACATTTTTTGGGAAATATACTTATTCGCTTTCTTGCCAAGAGTTAGAGGAGAAACACCATTTTCATGTCTGTGTGGTAAATATGAAGATGCAGCCTGCAGCTGGTTAGCTTAGCTTAGCATAAACACTGGAAGTAGGTGGAAACAGCTAGCCTGGCTCTATCCAAAGCTAGCAAAATATCTACCAGCACTCTTAAAGCTCACCGTTTAACACATTATATCTTGTGTGTTTAATCCGAACAAAAAACCAAAGCGTAAAAACGACATGTTTTTCTGCAAGGCTAGCTGTTTCCAGTCTTTATGCTAAGCTAAGCTAATCTAACCGACTGCTATCTGAAACTTCATATTTATCCCATAGGCATGAGTGGTATCAAACATCTCATCTAACTCTCCGCAAGAAAGTAAGAATATTTCCCCAAAAATATCAAATTAACACCATATTTTTATGTTTTATTTATTTCAACTGTGAACTGAACTGTGACATGTTTACAGATACAGAGCATTTTAATCAAAGTAAATAAACCTTTTTAAGAAGTTTACTTCTGAGGTTTGTTGCGGTGAGAAGATCACATACTCATAAAGGGAAAATATGATGTCATAAAGTTATTTGTAATTAGCATACATGCAGGTAAACAACCCCATTAATGACTATTGATGATGGTGGTGATTATAATGATGATAATGATGATGACAAACATCGGCTCCTGGTAGTTTTGCTCATTTTAATTCATGTTGCTTTGCTGTTTTGTTTTTTTCAATGCAAAAGCTCAGTGAACCAGGCCACATGTGATTTTAATCTTGTCCCATCCCTCCTGCTGTAGTGTGTTCATGGACAGCTACCCTTTCTCAGGAAGGAAATCACAGGACTCGTAATAGTGATAGTCATCTAATTCCTGCTGAACACGTTGTTAAATGGATTTGAAAGTGCAAATTTGACTTCATGTTCTTGAATAAGCTATATTCTTATTTATTTTTGATGTAGTCCTACATTTCACCGGGTGTATTGTGTTCAGATGTTTTGGTATATTTTCAGTTGACAGGAGCTGTACAGTGATCAGTAATCCATGCTCAAAAGTATTTCTACAGAGCAGACCAGACAGGTATTTTTTTCTATCGTTCTGTATCAACCATAACCATGTTTTTCCCTTTTCCTAACCCAAGACAACTTCATGAATGATGATATAGTACTAGAATAAAGAGACAGAATAACAAATACATGTTTTGCCTCTTCTGTTGTAGCTTAGAATATGGGTAGGGTGGGCAATTTGAGGATATATACTGTGAGATGACATAAATTGTGGACCATCAGAGATTTTGCCATGGTTTTAATACCATGATTAACATCTCTGGGTGTATTAGGCCGTGAGCAGGACTTTATAATGGCAATTTTTATATGATTTCTTTTAAGTTCTTTGATTTGTCAGGTATTTAACTTGACTTTTACTTGGTTAATTTCTAGATAAATAGAACTAGACAGATATATCAACTAGGCCAATATCAGCTAAACACAGATGTATCATGTCAATGTATTTGATGGCCAATAATTAACAATAAATTGCAGTAGAGAAATGTTAAAGATAGGTTTAAAGTAGTTTTGTCCTCCATCAAGTTTATTTTTCAGCTGTAAAATGTCTCGCTTGGTACATATCTTAGTCTTTAAAAATCGAATGTATTGGAGTCTTATCAAAGATGTTAATGTTATGTATTTATGCATCATTATCCGATTTTTGAAAACTCAAATATCAATATTGGTGTCTACGTCAAAAATCCAGTTTCAGTCAGGCTATATGCCTAAATATACAATAGGTGGTGACAAGGGTGATTTAGTAAATGTAAAAAAACAGTAATTTTTTTTTGAATAAAAAGAGAAATGTAGAAAATTATATCAAAATATTGAATATTAAATAAATTAAATAAAATTAAAAAATTGTGTTGACACAGCATCACTATGACTACATATTAGCATAACAACAACATGTATTTATTAAGATGAATATTAAATATATCATACAATAAAAAACAAGTAATTACATGAAAATGTGAGCAGTAATTAAGTAATTAAGAAATATTAAATACAGAACACTGGATTTCTAGTTTCTCTCCAGCCTGCTGGCTCTCAATGGAAACTGTGAAGTAGGTTGCCAAATCCGTATTTAATCCCCCTTTAAGGATTCCCCCAAAACACCACATATTTTTTTCATAATTAAAAACATTCTAGTGTATTTAAACTCTATAAGGTGCTGTTTATTTCATCATGATAAGTTAACACAATCGGTGCAATACTTATTTGAACGACAAAAAGGTTACAAAGTCTTCAATTTCAACGAAGTTAAGGATTAACCGCTGCAGTAAGAGACCAACACCCAAACTGGCAACGTGAAAGCAGCAGCATTTCCTGTTCCATGCCAAGGCCTATGTAAGGAGGCTGGGTCACTAGTCTTGGGATGTGGGTAAAACGCAGGCGCAGTGTTTTTTATTTATTTATTTTTTATTTCAAAATTACAGTATACATGGTAACAGCAGAAAACATTAAAAACATTTACATACAAAAGAAGCATAACGGAAACATAATCAAAGAGCTGTGCCAAACATAAAAGGACAACAGAAATGAAACAAAACAAACATAAAATAAAATAAAAACACACAAGAAAAATAAATAAATAAGTAGATACTAATAAAAAAAAGACCACGCGAGAGTATGACAATAATTTCACTTAAAAACATTAAAGATATTGCATACATTCATTGTTTTCATTGCTTTTTTGTTAGGTGAGGAAGAAATTGTTGACAGATATAATTCCATTTCTTTCATAAATACAAAGAAATTAGGCTTTTTTTGTTAAATTTACACTTGTGAATGTGAAACTTTGCTAGAATTAAAATTAAATTAATAAGAAAAACTGCATTACTGTCTTTGTCACTGATTGGCGGAGTGTAGACCAAAACGATGACGTACTGATGACGCGTGTCCGAGCCTCCTTCGCTGCTCTTTGGACTCATTCCGCCATTTTGTTATATAGTCGAGTAGGCTGAGACCAGACCGCTCAGTCAGAGAGGCAGCTTCCCCAGCGACCAGAACAACCAAACCAGAGACGGACGAGAGAAATAAACAGGTAAGAATCTGACTGAGTTGTTGTATTAATTGTATGTTCTTTTAAAATAGCTAACTATGTATGTTCTGAAGAGATAATAGTGTTTTGTAGCTAACGGTCGGTAGCTAACGCGCCGAAGCTAACGGTAGCTAACTAGCTCTAATTCAGGGGTCTCTAAGCAACCTGCAGCTCGAGCCACACGCGGCTCTGCAGCTCCTCTCCAGTGGGGCTCTGCAGCTCCTCTCCAGTGGCTCCCTGTGGGGTTATAAACATGGAAATGAATAACTGTTTTTGTTTACATTTTCATTTGTCCTTATCGTTGTTGTAGGTCTATTGTACGAAGGAGTATTAAGGCCACATTGAGGGAAAAAAATAAATCTGAGATTTCAAGAATAAAGTCATAATATTATGAGAAAAACAAAAAAGTCGCACTATTATAAAGTAGTAATTTTACGTGTTATTTTCTTTTTTCTCATAATATTATGACTTTATTATATAAATCTCAAGATGTTTTTCACTCAATGTGGCACTAATACTCCGTAGTACATATGCACTGTTAGTGAATAAAATCACAAGTTTAAGAGAAAAAAAATCGTAGTATTATGAGAATAAACACATACAAATAATATATAGTAATTTTACGTATTATTTTCTTTTTTTCCTCGTAAAGTTATGACTTTATTCTCATATTACGACCCTTTCGTCGTAATATTTTGACTTTATTCTGGAGATGTGTTTCCCTCAATGTGGCCCTAATACTCCGTAGTACATTGTCTCTTTGGCCCTCGCTGCTCTAGACTTATATTCTATATACTTAGACTATAAGCTGTGTTACCTTCATCACAATAATCAAATGTTTTGCAGCTCCAGACAGATTGTTTTTTCTTGTTGTTTTGCCTAAAATGTCTCTTTAGATGGTAAAGGTTGCTGAGCCCTGCTCTGAGCTAACTGTAGGTGGCTAGCTCTAAGCTAACTGAAATCGACCTCGAGGCGAGCCGCTCTGCTCGCACCGAGCACGAAGCCACATTGTGTTTAAGCGGGATATCGAAAAGATTGCTTTTATTTTGGGATGGTATTTGGCAGTTTACACCTCTTGCATGTATTCATGAATTTAAGGTTATCACAATTAAAAACATTTAGCTAGCTAGCTAAACATTAGCTTAGCAACGTGTGTCCTCGTAGTAAAGGACTAAGGCTAAAAGTTGGGCCCATGTGATGATTTAAACCGAGATAACTATTAGTAAGGATTGTTTGGCTTACGTTAGATGTATTAAAATAGAAGCTAATGGACTACTCTAACGTTACCATGGTGTATAATGAAGTTAATTTGCATTTTTGAGATTGTAATTTATGATGCTGTTGAATTGTATTGTGTATACCGAGAGGTTTTTAAGGTTATCTATCCTATTTATTATCAATAATAAATCACCTAATTACAGTAACGTTACAACCTCCAAAATGACTATGTGTTGAAGTAATGCCTTTCTAAAGCCATCCAACATAACCCTATTATAACCTTTGTAGGAGTTGTTGTAGGTCTTTCGTTTTATAAAATAACAAGTTGGGGGTGATCATGGGGGCTTTTTGAAACTGTTACATTGAAAGTAAACGATTATAGTGAAACCGGTTCGACCAGAGCTAGCTGGCTTATCACTTGTCTTCAAAGATACTCAGGTTTGCTCAGTTTCACTTGAGTAGTTTTCAGTCTAGACCTGGCTTAAGGTGACACTAACCATGAATATAAATGGTTTGAGAAACCAGAAACCAATGAATAAAGTGGTCATGAATAGATTTAGATGCAAATTTTGATTCTTCAGCTAGAAAGCCCTGAACACACATCTTGTCTGTATTTCTCATCAGTAATAGATCTGTTACTAATTAATCTTAGAACTTGTACTTTGAAATGTCTATAATTAACTTGTGGCTAAGTGAGTCAACATACTAAGCCTCAAATATTGAGCTACTGCACTTTTCCCCCTACTCTGTTTTAGGGCTGGGCAATATGGAGAAAATCAAATATCACAATATTTTTTACCAAATACCTCAATATTGATACCTCAACGATATTGTAGGGTTGACTATTGGTGCTATCACAAAATATTTACACTATGAGATTTTTGATAAATAATCAACTAATGTCATTTCTGAAGTTACCAGACTGTTGTAGCTGTTCTATTATTTGCCTTTACCCACTAAAGGCAAATAATAGAACAGCTAGAACAGTCTGGTAACTTCAGAAAATGACATCACTTGTGACTTTACTGCAATGCAGCCTTTAAAACCAGGAAAAGACAACACTTATACCATATTACAATAAGACAATATCTAGTGTCCTATCACGATATCGATATTTAATATCGATATACTGCCCATCCCTATTCTGGTTTAATGTTTACCAGGTCTTGTTTTTTCCCATCTCAGCAGATAACAATGAGTGGTTGTCGTGTCTTCATCGGCCGCTTGAGCCCACACGCCAGAGAGAGAGATGTGGAGAAGTTTTTCAAGGGGTATGGACGGATTCGTGAAATCAACTTGAAGAACGGATTTGGCTTTGTGGTGAGTGTGACTGTGCACTTTGTGTGAATTAAGAGTTCTGATCCTGTTTTTTCGTATTTAGTAAATAACCTTTTGTTTCATCTCTTCTCAGGAATTTGATGACCACAGAGATGCAGATGATGCTGTGTATGAGTTGAACGGCAAAGAATTGTGCAGTGAAAGGTAAGAATTGAATCTTGCATTATTTCCTTGTTCTGGGCCTCTTAGTACTCTGGCATGTTCACACAGACTAAATGATAGCATAGCATTTGATTACAATCACTGTAATACATTTTGTTACTACCTGAACACTTATACTAGCTTTGTTGTAATTCCTTTTTTGAGGAAGCCATCTATGTCTGCAAGCCATGTCTACTCCCACCATGACTCACTTCTTCATTTTGTGAGAATGAAGTCACAATGAGTATAGACAATAAAAGTATAATGCAGTATTCTTCAAACCTTCCAGTTTGGCTGCAAGAAAGGCCAAATCTGATTTGTTTTATTTTCCAAACAAGAAGAACATAAATTAGTAATGACATCACAGTTCAGAGTTTGTCCATTGACATTGAATCAGTGACTGAATCTGTGGGTTTACTGACTATTTGTTTGAGATATCTTATCCAGACTACCCATATCACAGTAAAATAACCAGCACACATGCTGTCGGACTCCTGGAAGTAGTTTCATTCACTGTCAATGCTTCAGCTCTGGTATTTGTCTCTTGATGACCTCACTACATACTTTCTGTTTCCTGTAAAGCAGGAGTCTGTTGATGCATTTAATCCTGCATTGTCCCCCTAAAAACACCAACTTCATTCAAATTAATGATTTATTTTAAGTCAGCCCACACAGAATTATTAAAAAAGACATGGCTGTATATCTACCATGGACTTTCTTCACAGACAAGTTGGAAACAATTAGTTTGTTATTCATCTGTTATCCTAAGAATTTCTCGCTCTTCTTTTCAGGGTCACTATCGAGCACGCTCGCTCCAGAAGGGGAAGAGGTGGCGGCCCTGGAGGAATGGGAGGCCGCTTCGGCGGCGGCGGTGGTGGAGGTGGTGGTGGTGGTGGCGGCGGCGGCAGCAGTGGTGGTGGTGGCGGCGGTGGCGGCTATCGCCCATCTCGCAGCAGTGGATCCAGGTACATTTGCCTAAAAAATAACTTGAAATGCTTCTACTCATGTTTTGTTTCAGTCAAAGAGTAAAAGAGTTTTTGTCAAATTTCCAGTATAGTAAAACCAGTGTTAAAGGGTTCTTACCCCATTGTTGTTCCCTGTTTGATTTATCATATCTTAGCATGGAGAGACAGCTTTCCAGCCAAATACAGTAACAGCCCTTAAGTGGCCAAATATATTTGAGTAAACAAAATTATTAAATGTCTTTTAAGAAAGCCCATCCTTTCCTGCCCACATTAAAATAACGCTGACCATTTTACCCATGTTTTGGTTTCTAATTAGTCATCATACATTTCACTTGACTGTAAACTGAGGTTGTTTAACTGGTTGTGACTAAGTCAAATAAAGCACGGTGAACTGTGACAGCTGTGTTTATCCAAGCGCACAACTCGTAAAAATTGAGTTTAAAAACTGAAAGGACTTCTGCTCATTCATGTGGCAGGAAACGCGTGTACAAAAAGATGTTTGACGTTAGTCTTTTGAGCAACATTAACTAAGATAAAATCAGGTGATTTTAATGTAAACCTGTTGTTCCACCTCTCTGAATCAAGTTTTCAAATATTGACTCGGCTCTTAGAAAAAGAGTAAATACAACAGGTGAACTTGAAGAAAAACTGGTTGGGCTGTGAGAATACGTTACTCCTCTTTTCACTGGAAAATGTTGTATTAAAACCTTTTTTTTGGTTTGCGTTGACTGGACAGGTATGGCCCTCCTGTGCGGACGGACCACAGACTCATTGTGGAGAACCTCTCTTCACGAATCAGCTGGCAGGTAAGAAATGACTAAACTTTCTTATTTATCTTATAACACAAGCTTTTTAAAAAATTGTATACATCACTTTGTAACGACATGTTTTTTTAATAAAGCAGCATTCATTTGATCAGGCCGGGTCAATAGTCTCTAGTCAGATTACATTAAAAAACCCAATAGATAATCGGCCAATTACAGTAAAAAAAACCCAGTTTTTTTTACTTCCAACTACATTTTTTTTTTGTCAGAAAAAAGCACATTACAGCTGCTCATACACATTCTCACCAAAAACATGTAACTGTTTTTTTTTTAGCTGCTCTGATATGGTTTCCTTTTATATCAGAGGTGAATGCACACCCTCCATGGAGGTGTCACAAGTGTGTAGCGCCCTCTCCTGGTTGTTTTTCTGAATAGTGTCCATTTGGTGCCTCTCCTCACACGCAGTTGCCGCCGGTCTAAAGTCTTGGCTGGGCCCCGTAGCGGGTGAAAGTGGTCTAGCGCAGGATACGGTAGCCTTAGGAGGTCCGTAGCCACAGTCTGGAGGTTCTGTGGGCTGGCACCCCCGACTGCTGTAACCCCCCTCAAATCCATGGTCCCTACACTCTCCCGTTTGGGTCTTTTTCTGTTGCTGATGGAGCTGGGGGGGTGTTGAGTCGGGCACACACCCCTCCCCCTACTTGCTCTCTGGTGGTTCCTTACTTGTGGAGGCCGGATGCTGAGTCAAGGCCGGGGTCGTTTCTCAAGGGCTTAACACTGCATTGGTTCCCATTTGCTATTTGGACAAGTGGCTCTATGCTAATATCTTCCTGGGTATGGAGCGGTAAGTAGCATAAAACTCATGTGATTGGGTTTGTTCAGGGTCGGGTGGTAACGGGGTGTAGAGTTACAGTCTCAAATGGGAAGGAGGTAGTTTTACCATGTAAACACTTTAGGACTTTTGAGCCAAATATTTGTATAGGTCACATGAACAAAATTGTTGTCCACTTACCCAGAATACTATTGTCATCAACCACCAATAAACACACAGGTTCATCTCACATACTCAGACACCAATCCAGTATTAATTTGTATGCAATAATGCATCAAACTTAAATACATTAAAATCTTAACTGATGTGTTACCGACTCACTATGGAGCAGAATTTGTGTCTTTGCTGATGCAAATTCATGGAGCCAATTAAAACAGTTTGAGTAAAGGCAATACTTGTCCACACAAAGCATTTTCAGTGGCTCTTTTGTTTACATGCCCTCCACTGAAATGGGAGCTTATCACAGGGTGACAAAGTCAGCATTAGATAACCAAAGTTTCAGTGTGTGTGTGTGTGCTGGTTTCTTGCTGCCTGCTCATTTCTCTCCCTCCAGGTATGAAAAGGCTCTCACTGGCACCTCGTGTTTTGTTCTCCGTCACTAATCCTGCATTATGCTTTGAAACAGGACCTGAAAGACCTGATGAGAAAAGCAGGTGAAGTTACCTTTGTGGACGCTCACAGGCCCAACAAAAATGAAGGGTGAGTTGCTCTTCTGTAAGTCAAATTTCTCAAATGGTCTCCAGAGTTTGGTCCTAATGAATGTTTCTGCTTTTCTACAGAGTGGTTGAGTTTGCATCCCGCAGTGACTTGAAGAATGCCATCTCCAAGCTCGATGGCTCAGAGCTGAATGGACGCAAGCTCAAGATCTTTGAGGACAGCAGAAGGTGAGCTGGTTTTTAACTATTTTTCGACTTGAAGACAAATGTTTGCAAAAAGTAAATCGTAAACTGGACGATGACTCCACAAGTAAACTTCTTGGAGGGCTGGTACAGAAATAGTTCAGACATTTTGATATCTTTTTGTAGCTTTGCCACGTCTAAAACGCGTGGAAAATGCCAGCCGTGCCGCTTTTATCCTTTTATCCAAGGTGCTTGGGATGTTGCACTATTGTCACTGGATGAATCTTTAAAATGACTTTCTCTCTTAACAGTCACAGCAAGAGCCGTTCCCGCTCCCGCAGCTACTCCCGCTCAAAGAGCCGCTCCAGGAGCCGCAACCGTTCCAGGAGCCGCTCCAGGTCCATGAGCCGCACCCCGGAGAAGAAGACGTCAGGAGGGGGCAGGGCCTCGGGCAGATCCCTCTCCAGGTCCAAGTCTCGCTCCAAGTCCCGCTCCAGGTCCCGCTCCAGGTCTCGCTCCCGTTCACCGGCTCCCGCTCAGAACAAACAGTCCCGGTCCCGATCCCGCTCTCGTTCTCGCTCCCGTTCACGTTCCCGCTCCGCCTCTGCAGACAGCAAGCACTAAGATCAGTGCACCTGTCGGCCGTAATAATAGACTGATAGTGGCTCACCACAGGCCTGTATGGTGATGTGATTTATTTTTTCTTTTTAATGAAGGGGAGGAAGTCGCCGGCTTCTTTTGAAATAAGATCGTTAATGTGTCCACATTGGCTTTGATTTCTCTGTTTTGTTTTTTAGTTTGGATGTGCTTCCACAGGAAAAAAATATTTTTTTGTGTTCCTATTACTTTGTTTTCCCATCATAAAATGCCCTTTTTTATTTTGATGAAATATCGAGTGACAAAACATTTTGATCAGCAATGCTACTCGTCACAGTCCTGCAGCCTGTCCTGTCTGCCATGTTATGATTCCATCCACTCCCCTGTGCTCTCCGAGTGTTCACAGCAGTTCAAGGTTAGGTAGGAAAATGTTGATAAGTATGTTTTTGTTAGCGAGCTCCTGGCATTGCCGTGAAACTGTGATTCTGCTTCTGATGGTCTACATGTGTTGCATTCACTGCCCTGATATGTGAACATAAAAATGCATCTCAGTTGGTGGTTTATTTCAGCTTTCTTGTGTAATGATGTTGGAATCTGGCATTAATTTCGTGCTGTTCAGGACTTCTCGTCTCGTGTTGGTGATTCATCTTCTTTGCTTTTTATTTACTTCATCTCCAGCGTCGGCCTGTGGGGTGTCGTGGGTCTGAACACAAGTGTCTGTTTCAGCAAGAAGAAATGTCTCTAAATAAGTTTATTAATTTGATACTAATACACTCACTGCATATTGTCAATTAATTTTTTAGTAATGTCCAGAAAGAAGTGACTTTTTTTTCTTTTTTTTTTAATATTTTGTGAATATGGGTCGAGAGACTCTCGTACGTTATAAAGTCTCTGCAGTTCAACCGAATAAAGCTTTCACAAACTGTTAAAATCTGTCAGCTAATGTTGATTATTACTGCACAATCAAAATACAGACACAAATAAAACTGCTTCAATAATGCAAATAAGTCCGTGTGAAAAATGTTAGATATCATGTAACGAGTGCATTTTATTTTAAAGATATGTCAGACTATTTTAGTTATTTCAATTTTATAAGAAAAAAGTATTGTATATTAAAGTGACAAGATTTCAGTCCAGGTTGATTTAGGATTTCTATTTGAGGGAAATATGAAGTTATGCTTAGAGTTTAGGAGTCTAGCCAAAGATTATAGAAGCAAAGAGAAGAAACCCTGGCCATTTCTGTAGAATATGACGATGGAATAGAAATAGTTTTGTTTTACTTTATGGCACTATTTACCGGTGTCCGGTAATCGCTTTCAGTCCAAGATGGCGGACGTGTAACTTCGCGGCTGAGTGCTTATGTTGCAATGGAACGAACAATTGACTTTCACTTCTTGGCAATTTATGTTCCTTGCTATTGTTTCAGGTTTTCAGAATTGTGAGCATAGTTGCATTCTACACCAGCTGACAGGAAGTAAACATGGACCCTAGGTGTTGCTTAGCAACGTAATTCTTTTGAAATGTGCTAAAAACGGAGCGTTTCAGACAGAGGGTAAATTCAGGTATATTCAGGCACAGTATGAGGAAAATACTTTTTTTTTTTTTTACATAACAGCATGTAAACATGTTCATAATATGAGAATAATGAGCATAATATGGAACCTTTAATTAACATTTTCAATGCAGGACTTCTACTTGAGAATACTTCCTCCACCTGGAAATAAATATAATAATTCTCTTTATTAATGTATTTAGACTGTAAAGTGAACATGAATTAATCCAAGGGTATTTTATTTTTGTAAGAGACTTTAATAAACACGTGTGTTACCAAGGAGATTACCTCAAATAGTATAAGAGAGGAGTTATTAACTACTTATGGGCAGTCTATCCATGGATTAATATGTTACAGCTTATCCAGCAGCTCATATTAATCCTTAAAGTGACCGAGTCCATGTCATACAGTCCCTGAACACCTTAATGGCGAACGTTTCCTCCTCCCTAAAACAAAACACAAAAGATTTAATTATATAAAATGATGTACTTGAGAACAAAAGGTCATTCAGTTCTTCAACTTCAACCACACCCATCACCACATGGTGGCAGTACCTGCTTATAGTAAGATGTCATCAAACTAGAGAATGCATGGCTCTGTGTTCACAATTAATATTTAATATTCATTATTATAATAAATATTATTAATAACAAACTTTATTGATATAGCACTTTTCAAAAACAAGTTTACAAAGTGCTGCACAGACATTAAAACAGAAAAATAGAAATTATTAGATAAAAGACAATGAATAAAAGCATTAAACAAAAAGATAAACTCTAATTAAAAGACATTTAAATATACATTTTACTCATTCATAATTAGAAAATTGTTGTTTGGTGGGAGAGCAGGTATAGTTTGTAAAAGTGGGTTATTAAAAATGTACACCAAATTGCACAATAAAGGGAGAAAATGAAACACTTTGCAGCAGTGCACCTGTATGTCTGATTACTGAGCAGTGACAATTTGGGAAATCAATGTGGTTTGTGACAACGGAACCGCCCAGACCTGCACCGGCTGCACCTGCCAAACAAGTGGGCAAAATGCAGCTTGGAGAGACCTTCAATGACGTCTTTACTTTGGGGGAAAACTGTATGAGAGGTGGTTAATGCCCGAGACGAGCCAGCTGAAGAAGACTGAGAGCAGTGACACTGAAATGAGGCTGCAAGAAAATTAGTGCCACCATCAGAAATAAATCTGCTCAGTTTCTTATTATAATGAGAACATCTCGTTATCAGGATGTTGTGTAACAGGATGTTTCTCTGACACATTACCACCAGTGTTACCTGTTTATTCTACCCTGTTGAATATTTCCATTTTATGCTACTTTATACTTCTACTCCAATACATTTTGGAGCCCAATATTGTAGTTTTTACTGCACTACATTTATTTTAACAGCTTTAGTCACTTTGCAGAGTCAGGTTATAAATACAAAAAACGATCAACTAATTATTAATCCACCTGATAGTACATAAAGTAGTTAGTAGTGCTTACACATTAATGCATCAATGATTGTAGTCCAATAAGATGCGATAAGAAAGATATTCCTTTATTAGTCCCGCAGTGGGGAAATTTGCAGTGTACAGCAGCAAAGGGGATAGTGCAAAACAAGAAGCATCAGCTAACACAGTAAAAAAGAGCTAAACAAAGTGTAACAAAATATGAACCATTTAAATAGAAGGAAGTATAAAAATAGGAGCAGTATATACAGTATTGACAACAAGCTGTTAGGATTTCTGTCCATTTGTGATGTCACAAATAGACAATATTTAGACCATTTCACAGTTTTAAACGTAAACATACTAAATGTGTCCCAGTTTATTTCCTGTTGCAGTGTATGTGAATGACATCAGCTGAAAGGATGCAAACATGGACCCAAACTGTTGCCTAGCAACGCAATTCCGTTGCCATTCTATTGAAATGCACTAAAACGAAGCGTTTCAGACAGAGGGTAAATACAAGTATATTCAGACAGACAGTATGAGAAAAATAATCTGTTTTTTTAACATTAAAGCATGTAAACATGTTCTAGTAGAAACACAAAATACAAGTATGAACCTGAAAATGAACATAATATGGGACCTTTAAGAGTAAAAGATCTGAGCAGGCTAGTAGCCTACTTCTCCCACCACTGTCTAAAAGTAGTAGGAGGCTAAAACTATTAATGAATTAAACAGGAAAATTAAGAATTACATTTTTAGTCACATAAAGATTGAAAACAACAGGAAACAAATCTACTCTTAAAGCTTCAGTAGGCAGTGTATTTTTGGCATCATTGGGCAAAAATTCCATAATAACCTTTCAGCTTATTGTAATTCAAGTGTTCTGAGAGATAACTAGACTTCTGCACCTCCTCATGGCTCTGTTTTCAGGCTTTAAAAAAATCTAGCCCGTGACGGGAGACTTTGAACAATCACAGGTCATTTCATTGAGAGAGCGTTCCTATTGGCTGTGCTCCGGTCATGTGACCAGAGCTTGGCGTTGCTTCACCAGATTTCACAATGGCAGCAGCGTCACAAACGTTCTCATTTTACAGCTAAACTGTGCACTACAAGATGATTCTGAAAACATTTGAGGAGAGAAATAGGCATTAACGTAACATAATATTGATTCATATTTGATCAGCGGTGCCTAGTTTGATTGTTTGGTCGGAGTTCGCGAGTGCTTGACAGCCGGCTCTTATAGACGGCAGCTCTTACTGCTTGTTTTCCTCCGGTAAGTGACATCTTGCACATGCCGTTAGGAGCACCGGAGGACACAGAGGCACAAGATTTTTTTCAGGTTACCTGTTTCATGTACTACTGTCAGGATATAGCGACCGTTTTATAAAAATAACTATTGTTAATCATATTTGCTCCAATCTCGCCTACTTCAGCTTTAATATAACCATGATTTATATGTAGGCTATGCTGGCTTTCCCTGCCTCCCCTCCTCCCCTCCCTCCCTCAGTGTGGCACTAATCACCCGTCATACCTCCGGAGCAGCGTGGTAGGCACAACAAGCTCAGCGGTTCACTCCTCTGCCGCTCCACTGCAGTTCCTCCGCTCCTCACACACCGACAACCGAACCTCCACCAGGACGGAGAAATGAGCTCGTCCTCCGCCGTTCACATCGCACTAACGTGAGCGTGTCACGGCTCTATTTTAACGGACACTCAGCAGAAGAAGACCCGCACCGGTCGGTGGTGATAGGTACCCTCCTCCTTCTCCTCCTCCTCCAGCTCGGTGTCGGACCGTCCCAGCCGCAGCACCGGACGGACCATGGCGGAGAGAAGCGGCCGGCTGAGCTTCGCCGGCAGCGGGGCTCTCAACAGACCGGTACCCATGAACCTGTTCGCCACCTGGGAGATAGATGGATCCTCTCCGAACTGCATCCCCAGGTAGGACCCTGAACGCACCACCACACTGTCCTTTTAAACTTTAAAGCGTCTTCAATGCGCCATGCAGGCTGTCATCTATCATCACACTGCTACCGGTACAGCTAGCTGCAGGATGTCATCATGCCCAGTGGATGATGCCCATGCATGCATGCAGGCCCTGCAGTGGGCTCCTGCAGACAGCTGCTATGGTGGTGGTGGTAAATGTTTAACTGGCACCAACAACAAACAGCTGCAGCCTCAGTGAATGGTTGAATCACACTGTAAAGGTGTTTTATTATGCAGGTATGTGTGTGTGGGTTGACAGCTCAGCTGTTCAGGTAGATAACCAGCTTTATGCCAGATCATTGTGCCAGCAGGCTGCACCACATTTGGCTCCAGTGACCCAGAGAGGCTGCGTTCACACTGATCCTGATTTTACTGCTCAGCTTGGATTTGTATTATTAGATAATTATTGCATCAAAATTCAGGTCCACTTGGTAACTTTTTCTGTGTCTTTTGACTGTATCACATGGCCTTCATCAGTGTGCATGCATTTGTTAACATGTGAGCTCAGAAGTTGTTATGATTTCCAAGATAGGGCTGCAACTAACTAATTGTTTTCATTGCCCATGCATGCATGCATGCGGGCCCTGCAGTGGGCTCCTGCAGCCAGCTGCTGTGGTAAATAAATGTTTAACTGGCACCAACACAAACAAACAGCTCCAGCATCAGTGCAGGGTTGAATCACACTATAAAGGTGTTTTATTCTGCAGGTATAAGTGTGTGTTGACAGCACTGCATGCTCACAATCACCCAGTCAGCTGTTCAGGTAGATAACCAGTTTTATGCCAGATCATTGTGCCAGCAGGCTGCACCACATTTGGCTCCTGTGACCCAGAGGCTGCGTTCACACTGATCCTGACTTACTGTGCAGGATATCATCATGCCCAGTGGATGATGCCCATGCATGCATGCAGGCCCTGCAGTGGGCTCCTCCAGCCAGCTGCTGGTGTGGTGGTAAATAAATGTTTAACTGGCACCAACAACAAACAACTCACAAACAAACAGCTGCAGCCTCAGTGCAGGGTTGAATCATACTATAAAGGTGTTTTATTCTGCAGGTATATACTATATGTGTGTGTTGACAGGACTGAATGCTCATAATCACCCATTCAGCTGTTCAGGTAGATAACCAGCTTTATGCCAGATCATTGTGCCAGCAGGCTGCACCACATTTGGCTCCTGTGACCCAGAGAGGCTGCGTTCACACTGATCCTGATTTTACTGCTCAGCTTGGATTTGTATTATTAGATAATTATTGCATCAAAATTCAGGTCCACTTGGTAGCTTTTTCTGGATCTTTTGACTGTATCACATGGCCTTCATCAGTGTGCATGCATTTGTTTACATGTGAGCTCAGAAGCTGTTATGTTTTCCACGATAGGGCTGCAACTAAGTTTTCATTATGGATTTATCTATTGGTTGTTGAGGCTTTTCTCTTTTTGTTCTTAAATGTAAAGATTTTGCTCATTTTCTTTTCCTTTTTATGATCTACCAATGAACATATTTTTGGACTGTTTGTCAGATGAAAAACAAGCTGTTTGAAGATGTCATCTTGGGCTCTGGTAACTTGTGATGGGCTTTAAATTCCACAGTTGTTTCATGTTTTATGGGCCAAACAATTAATCGAGCACATAACTAACAGATTAATCAATAATCAAAAAATAATGGCCTTAGCTCATGTGCGCTGGGTTTACTGCATCATTATAAACTGACGATGTAATCAAGCCACACACAACTGTTTTATTTATCTCTTTTTTAAAGACACATACTGGTTCTGTCATTTCAACTTTTGCTTGCATTGAATTAACTAAAAAATAGAGGATATTACCTCACTGTCGCTCTACTGGGCAACGTGGAGTTATAACAGAAGCTGCACTGGAATGACCACAAATGAGACATTCATTTTAAAATGTGTGATTTAATAATGTGTTTTTAAATCTTTAATCTGATCTGGGACTCTTTTGGGAGCACTAAAAACGTAACTCTGGATGTGGTATCCATTTTTAAACATTTTGACCTCTCAAAACTTTGTTTGTTTAAATTAATTTGTGGTTAGAAGTCCGTGTTTTGGACTCTTTTCCAATAACCTTGCAGCTATGTGTGATGTTCGTATATAACTACTCTTCTCACTGGAAAAAAGACCAGTTTTATTGGAGCTTTTTGACATCATGGATATTACTTTGAGGACAAAGTAAATGCACATTATTTACTGTGATGCAACGACAGTTTGTGGTTTAAACTCCTCTCGATTAAAACCTGCTGTCAGACTGGTCAGCAGCTGTCTGTCTGTGGAGAAATGGGCTGTAATTAATATGAGAGTTTGGGGGGAGTACGTGTGTGTTTTATTTATTTATTTTAAAGTGATGACTGTCTCTCCTTAACCTCTCTCTCTATCCTCTTTAGTTAATACCTGTAGT
Source organism: Sebastes fasciatus (assembly GCF_043250625.1). NCBI lineage: Eukaryota > Metazoa > Chordata > Actinopteri > Perciformes > Sebastidae > Sebastes > Sebastes fasciatus. Next base: position 7,120,784 of record NC_133809.1, on the reverse strand, counting down.
GGTATTACATCGTGTGGCTTTTAGCTGAAATAAGACTAATTCATTTTCCAGGAATAGCTGTGATGTTATTCAACAGTAGATAAAAAGGTTTCTGTGACTAAAACATTTCCAGGTTCAATCCCAACGTGACCCTGCGTGTCTGTCTGCAACATTAACAGTGCAGGTCGTTAAAAAAGATCCACTTTATTTAATGTGTTTAGTTTCCTACAGAGTCACCTCACTGCCAGTCACCATCCCTGCAGCTCTCTATCGACCGCCGTCTGTCACAGTTTAGACAGGAGGAACTCCGCTTGTTAACCACGTGTCAAATCAGCCGTCTCATTCAGAGATATCAGCCTCTCAAGGTGGATAAACAAGCTGAAGGCTGTCGCTCTTCAGAGGGCAACTTTCTTTAATTTGACTTCTCACTTCTTTTAAAGGTTCCTTGTGGAGTTTCTGACCTCACTTTTTACATGAGTGGGTCCCCACCATACCGCAGCAGGGGCGGTATTGCATTCGCTTTACCGCACCGTTGTGACGAAAAGAGAGCTGAGCCGGAAGGCAAAGCTCTCGATCTACCGTTCAATCTTCGTTCCTACTCTCACCTATGGTCATGAGTGTTGGGTCATGACCGAAAAAACGAGGTCGCGGGTGCAAGCGGCCGAAATGGGTTTCCTCAGGAGGGTGGCTGGCGTCTCCCTTAGAGATAGGGTAAGAAGCTCAGTCATCCGTGAGGAACTCGGAGTAGAGTCCTTGCTCCTTTGCGTCGAAAGGAGCCAGTTGAGGTGGTTCGGGCATCTAGCACGGATGCCTCCTGGGCGCCTCCCTTGGGAGGTGTTCCAGGCACGACCAGCTGGGAGGAGACCACGGGGAAGACCCAGGACTAGGTGGAGAGATTATATCTCTACTCTGGCCTGGGAACGCCTCGGGATCCCCCAGTCAGAGCTGGTTAATGTGGCCCGGGAAAGGGAAGTTTGGGGTCCCCTGCTGGAGCTGTTGCCCCCGCGACCCGATCCCGGATAAGCGGTTGAAGATGGATGGATGGGTCCCCGTTTTGTGCAGAAGAAAACTGCTAACTAGTAAACATTAGGGGTGAAAGAAAATATCGATTAGTGGTGCAATCGTTCACAAAAGTCACGGTTTGAATCGTATCGCGGTTTTGAGTCACGGATCGGATCAGTAGACAAAAAGGGGGCGATCAAGTTTTTCTGTCGCAGATACAGATTGCAGATCGTCGACGAGCCATATCGGCCGATACAGATTGTTTTTGTTGTTGTATTGCAATTTAAATGTTATCCTTTTACTTTGCTATAGTCGTCTATAATGGTTATTTGCATAAAAACGCACAATTCAAATGATTAGGAAATAAAAGATTGTATTTTTATTGATAAAAAAATCTTGGCATTAGTAGCTGTATTGTAAATGTAGAAGTATTATAAACTGCTTAGAGCTATAGTGTTAGGAAGTTAAACAGGTCATAATTCCCTCTCTGTTATCTATTTTATATTGCTGTGAAAACATCTCCTTCAATCAACTGGATTTATTCAAGTTTCTCGCCAAAAACGAAACTACATTTTATACAAGATTACATTTGAACACATCATGATAACCTTCACCTAATACTCATTTTCACTGAATAGAGCCTGAACGCACCATAATGTAACCTCCGTCTGTTAGCTGCTCCGGTGCTGCCAACATGACCTTGCTCTCTCCTCCTGCTGATTTCAACACAGATTTATTTTTCACACCATTATCAGGGATCAGTGACTAAAAAGCATTAATGCCGATCTCATATTTTTACTGAATATCATGCGATAACGATCAGCAGTAAAACTTTATTTCACACCATGATGGTTAAACTGTGTAATAAATCTACGGTTCACATGTGTGCCGAAACGAGGGGGGGATCCGTATGGATCACAACTACAGTCTGTTACACCACTAGTATTGATACACCTGAGTATCGCGTTACGGTATTGATTCTCAAAAACACTATCGATTTTTAATTGTAAATTTACATGCAAAGATTCGGGACAGACAGTGGCTCAGATTGCACTAAAAGTCGTCCTATGATGTTAGATGTTGCAGAGATAAATGCAGATGTGGATCCCACTGTTCTGACTGCATAAAAAGTCAACTTTTTTTACTCAGATTTTATGTATATGGTGGTGTGTTCTTTATACTACGACAGTTTTCCAAAAATGACATTTAAAACCCGCAATATACCACCTTGCTTAGTATCGCAATATATTGAATCGTAACCCCCGTATCATGATACGTATCGTATCGCCGGATTCTTGGTAATACACACACATCCCTGGTAAACATGGACGTAACAATACAGGACTGAAGATGTGAAAAAATAAATCAGCTTTGCAAATATTTTATGAGGAGTCAGAATCAGGTTTATTGCCAAGTAGGTTTTCACATACAAGCGTTAATATTTTGGTGCATAACAATAAACACAGTACGAGAAAAAAAACAAGTGAAAAATCATGAATTTATAATAGAAAAATGTACAATTACAAAATATGTCAAATATACTTGTTTTTAGACAAAGGAAAGTTCAGAGAATAAAGAATATGTGCGATGTAGAGCGATAATACAGGAGGAAATGCATTCCCTGTGTTTGTCAGACCTCGGGGAAACACACAATGTGCTTTAGTGAGTAACACTGAATGTTTTTGTTTGTTTACAAGAAAACTCCACAGGGCACCTTTAATATTTAAATATTTTTTTTATCAAACAGAAAGAAGGCTGAGGGGGACTCGGAGTACAGGAGACACATGGGATAGTGTTTTTTTTGCAGATTTTAGCAAAACCTTAGATGTTAGTCATAAATATTGTGCACAGTCAGTGTTTTTTCACACATTTAATTTACTCTAAAATCTGTTTTATGATCCACACGGTCCTACGAAGCCAGATGCATACTCATCAAAAGCAGATGTCCGCAACATACTGGTTTTTTTTTTGTAATGAGACGTGAAAAAATGTGAAAATGTATCTTGAGTAATGTTTAATTATGTCAGCGTGCTCCTCGTGCCAGCAGCAGCCTTGTTAAGTGCTGCGTTGTGCTGCTGGGTTTAATAGAATAGTTCAACATTTTGGGAAATACGCTTTCTTGACAAGAGTTGGATGAGAAGATCGATACCACTCTCATATCTGAAGCTGGAGCTCTAGATAATCACTGCTTCAGGCCAGGATACACTCGGGCACGTGACCCCTCGGAAAACTGCAACTTGGCCTTTTTACACTTTCGCTTTTGTACAAATTAAACAAACCAAGTAGGTCACAATACCAGAAATTTAGTAGTCGATGCCAATACTAGTGAAATTTCTCAATTCTTGATACCCAATTGATGAAAACATCTCCTTCAAACAACTGGATTTAATCGAGTTTCTCGCCAAAAACTACATTTGGACTCCCTCTTAGTGGATTAGTCAACTAATCTGTCATTTTGGTCTCGGTCAACCAAGATTTCTTTAGTCGATTAGTAATTTTTCATGCTTTTTTCATGCTGAATGACTTATTTCCAAGAAACTTATGAGCACATCTCTGGTAAACACAAGATTTAAAGTGGTGCTTTTGTGTGATTCTTTGTGGAGAAACTCCGCTTTACAGATCTGTCGATTAAATCAACTAATTGATTAGTCGACAAAATCGTATGAGTGTTAGTTGACAAGAGTTTCTTTGGTCGAGGACAGCCCTAAACTAGATTTTACAAGATTATATTTGAACACATCATGATAACTTTAGAATTTACCTGCGTTTAAAACACATGTTTACTGAATAGACCTTGAATGCACCATAATGAAACTCAATGGCACCTCCCGTTAACGTTAGCCGTAAGCTCCGTGCAGGACTGTGCTGCCCGACGGCTGCAAACAGCTAACGTTAACTAGCTCTCGTCATGCCGATTTCAACACGGATTTGTTGTTCACAATGTAGTAATATCTGGGAAAATAGGATGCGTTGATAGTGAGTTTACTGCGTCCTTTCGGATTTTAGACGCTGTTAGTCTCGAGCTGTGACAGTACCTACAGTATGTTATCTGTGGTAATGTAGAAAAAGGAGTACTATCATGTCTTTAGAATTTTAGCATCGACTTGGTACCGAAGTATCGGTTCTCATGACATCCCTAAAAATGAGACAGAGCCAGGCTTATTGTGAAAGCTGTCAGGTCATGGATCAGACAATAATAATATGAGTTTAGTGCTTTGTGTTTCTTTTTTTTTGTCATTTAGTTTAGTATACAAGTTAACATAAGATTGCAAGGACTGTGTTGTAAGGCTGCATTGAAAGGAGAGCAAGACTGATGTGATATGATAAGAAGACATTAGGGGTTAGTAACATATTTCCATCATTGTGCTGATCCACGTTTACACCGGATTTTGTTGCCAAAATGTTAGTTTAGATGTGATCCGTGCTGTATACAGGATAAACCTTTTGTGTCTTAATCCCTTCCTGGTATTTCTTCAGCATGTTTGGTTGTAACACTGAAACAAACTACTGTACATCATCAGGGACCAAGTAGCATTTTTTAATTTGACCCGCTACACCGTCTTCCTCTGCTGATTTTATCAGTTCGTCCCGTAATGTCTTCATGCCGCCATAAATCCCGCTTGCTGCGGCGCGGAGGTCTCTGAAGCCCAGAGGCTATTAGGCTGGGAGGCTTATAGAAGTGCTGCCTCGGCACGGATCTCACGTTTCCCAGAGTCACTTCAGGACACGTGCCGCTCCACGCTGAGACGCTTGATAATCACCTATCATAGGTGAGGGAGGGGCTGTAATCACCTGTCGTAGAGGGTGGCTGAATGATAATAGCCTGCGGTCTGGAAATCCAGATGTTGGATTTAGACCTGGCCGCTGAAATGCACATGTTGTCATGTCAGAGTTTATGAGGTCTGAAGGACATGAAGTACATGGAGGACACACTGAGGATGTCCTTATTATCCTCCTCCTGAGTGTGAATGTGAAATGTGCTCTTATGCTCCGTCACCTCTTCGTGAGAGGCATTTGAATGATCACCAAGTGCAGCTTCTCATCGCTCTGGGCGTCTGAATGTCCTCCAATAATTGCACACTTATTCCTAAAGATGGTCGTGTCTTCTGAGAGCCTCTTCAGCCCTCTAACCTGCGTTCAAAATCAATCACGCCAGCGATGTGAACACCTAAGCCTCTCTGCTCTGAAGAGCCAAGGGCAAGGAGCCGTGTTTCATCTTTGGTATGTCTGAAGTGGGCATCGGTTGCATTTCTGCACACATCAGCCTACAGGCGTGAGGCCACGCGAGAGACGGGGCCGATCTCTGAGACAGAGGCGGGATTGAACGGGCCCTCGAGTGGCAGCTGGACCCGGTAGGCTGTCATATTTGGGCCTGTTGGAGGCGAGAGTGCTGAGATGTCGCTTTGAGCTGCGGCGAGACACTCGCTCTTTTGTCCCCTGGCTGCCTGGGATGCTCACACTGCGGGAATTTAGAGTAGGATGAATGAGAGGCAGTTAAAGCCTCTCATTGTTTCATGTTGTTCTTGTTGTCCTGCACTCGCTGCTGGTTCTGTACCAATGTTTAGGAGTTTAAACAAGACTGAGAGTTTACAGCCAGCCGCTCTGTGAGGCTGCACTTACTGGTGCTTTGAGCTAAATGCTAACGACAGCATGCTAACAGGCTGATGTTTAGCGGTCATGTCTAGAAGGTAAACCACAAGTTGCAAAACTCGCGTGAGACAATGACCTTGAATGGGTAAGGTTAGAATAGGTTGTCGAGCAGCGAGTCTCGCAAGAGTTTTTGCAAGTTTTCGCAATTTGTGGCTTACCTCCTAGACATGACCATGTTTAGCAGGTATAGTGATAACTATGTTCACCATTTGGGACGCAGCGATCTGACTTTTTCAGTCCCAATACAATACCAAGTTCTGATCCGATACCAGTGTTTAATTAATAAGCTGTATGCCTCACTGTGTGGAAGTGACTGAGATCATTCTTTTATGTGTAAGGCTTGATTTAAACATTAAACATTATCTAACTTTGTAAAACAAAATATCTTTAGACATTTCCTTTTAGACATAAAATTAGATGTTGTTGGCGTAGCAAGCGTGAAATGCCTCCAAACAGCTGACATGTTTGTTGTTAGCTCCCTCAGCTACGTGATCTACCGACATGCTGCTGACGCCTGACATAGTACGGACATGTGCAATCAGACGTAAACATAGAATTGAATTAAATAGATCGGCCCCATTGTCACTGATACTTTATCCATCTATTTGAGTCAGCATGGGCCCGAATCTGATATCTAATCGGAGATAGAGGTGTAAAAAAATATTGTGAGTATTGCGATATTATATTTTGTCCATACTGTACTTAATTTACAGAGAGATGCACCCTCTCAGTGTATGTGTCCTCTCCAAGTAGCGCTATGGTGTTGGATGTTACAGGGACTGTGATCAATGCAAATGCAGATCCCACTGTTCTGATTGCATTAAAAAAATTACCTTTTTTACTCAGATTTTATGCACATGGCAGTGTGTTCTTTATATTATGAAAGTTTTCCTAAAATTAGAATAAAGAAATTGCAATATATCGCAATATATTGAATCATAACCCCTGTATCGCGATACGTATCGTATTGGATTGGTGCATCCCTATTCACCATTTTAGTTTAGCGTGCTTGAAGAAAAGTTAAGGGATCACCAAAAGATGAGTTTATTACTACAATTCATCCTGAAGGCAACATGAATACAAACATCATCTCACATTCACACATACGGGCAATTTAGAGTCAACAATTAACCGAACCTGCATTTCTTTGGACTGTGGGAGGAAACCGGAGAACCTGGAGTAACCCCACACTAACACGGGGAGAACATGCAAACTCCACATGTCGGGTTTTGTACCTGCGACCTTCTTGCTGTGAGGTGCCAACAGTGCTAACCACTGCATCACCGTGCAGCCCGCAACATGAATGTGTGTAACAAATTTCACGTTGAGATATTTCAGTCTGGACTGAAGTGGCGGACTGACTGCAGGAGTGTGACAAAGTCAAAGTCACACTGCTGTTAACTTCCAGACTAGTTTTCATACAGACGTCTTTGTCTAGTGAATCTCTGTTGTGTTCTTTGAATGTTAAGTCAGAGAGCCTTATGTAAGATACCCAGATATCCTCCATCTTGCTGATGCAGCGCGTCCTGGAGGACAGACGGGGAAGGGCAGTCGCCTCCTCACACACACTCACAAACACACATTTGAGATGCTTTGTGACTCTGCAGGCCGATCAATTTTGCCTCCAGCTGACTGTCCTCATGCCTCAGCGCCCGGCGTCGCGCCTGGCTGCCTGCTTTTTGTATCCTGCTATTATTTCCCCGCAGACACTATTTGATTTTAAGGAACCGGCTATGATAATATCTGTTCAGCTCCTGGTTTTTAATCCACTGTCTCTCTCTGCAGAACGAGTTCAGGGAGTATGAAGAAAAAGCTGCTATATGAGAGGCTGTATAGTTTCATAAAAAAATAAATACTGTAAAAAGCTGACACATTATGGGATTGTTTAGCTTCTTGACTTGAGGCAGGGACTCCAGTAAAAAGTCGAGGCCTGCAGCAGTCTGACGGATATTATACAGCTGATAAAATATAGACATAAACACCAGATTACTGTAAATAGCCTGGTTCAGCCCGGATCTGCAGCGACTAAGAAACAGCACAGCAACATAGAAACGAGTTAATCTTCTTTTGGGTGAATAAAGATTGTGAAAATTGCAGAAAAATTAAAGTGGGCTTTTGTGTTCGAGGCGTTTAATACCTCTGGGCTCAGGAGCTAAAACTGTAAATATTCTACGTGGATCTACAGCGCTGACGTTTTTATTAGCTCCCCAAATTAAATTCTCGCTAATTGGAAAAAGGGACAAGCACATGTGCCGCTTGAGATACGGAGTAGAGAGTTTCTTTTTTCAACTCAGCAGAACATTTCGACTTCTCTGAGGAAAATGTCAGCTGTGATGCAGCCGAGCACTCTGTAAACGTTCAGTCCTCTTCAGAGGCGCTTTCAGTCTAAATAGACCTCAGGGTGAGAGCACACTAAATGGCACATGATAAGAACGGCTTACTAGTGGGATATCAAACAGTGAGGCTTTCATTCATCAGCAGAAAAATGTGTAATGCCTCAATAGATTCAATTACATGTTTGCTGCCAGCGTCTGCGGGGACAGATAAACATTTCATTTTCACTATTTGAAAGGTTGTTTGGCCTCGGCTGGTAGAGAAGCTTTCAAAATGGGATGTTTCTTCAGTTAAAGCTGCACAAATAAAAATATTGATGTTCAAAATGGAAAAAAAAATGATGTGTGAAATGTGTCACACGTAGTGATGAAATATCAGCTCCACGTAGCATTTTATCATCTTTCAGCTTGTTGTTTTGCTCTTATGTTACTTCCTCCAGCAGCGACTACTTCACTCAGAGCAGCTGTCAATCATGTCGTCTCACCCCCTTTTTATAGCATTAAATAACTAATTAGAATGAACACTTGATTATAAATCAGCGTGATAAGAACTACCTTAAATGACAAAAATATGTATTTGACGTATATTTTGACTTTTTATTTTGACCCATGTCCCATTCGCTAACATGGAGGAGGCGGGATTTATGATCTATACTGCAGCCGGCCACCAGGGGGCGATTCAGACGTTTTGGCTTCACTTTTGGGGAGCTGTAATGTCAGCCATCTTCATGTAGTCTATGGTGGAGACCAAAAACAGAGCTAAAAGGAGAGTGACTATTGGACTGACATTCACCAGGTGGACAGAAGCACAGCTCCAAATGAATGATAAAGTTGCTTTACATCTTGTATTTGTGTTAATAAGCAACTGTTTGCTAACTGTTTCAACTTTATAAGGTGATGATATGTCAGTGTTGTGTTTACAGCTTGTTCCGCTGCTCCACAGTGGCCAAAAAATGTATTATTAAAGGTTTAACGCCTAATGTTTGGATACTAATTAGCTGATTTATTCAATTAAAAAGTAATTTATCAAGCAAAAATATCAAACATTCGCTGGCTCCAGCTTCTCTCCTTAAATGTGATTATTGTAATTGAATATTTTTTAAACAAAACAGGCAATTTGAAGATGTCATTCTGGGCTCTAGAAAATTAAAATCGGCACAATTTTCCCTTTTTCTGGTGTTTTGACTTTTTCTGTTTGGTTTAAAGAGTAAAAAAATCCATTGATTCATCAAACAAATGAATGAGAAATGAATTAATAATGAAAATATTTCTTAGTTGCGGCCCTAAAAAAACAACTTCAGCTTGTTTGACAAAATAATCTTAACTTAAGCTTCTCTTATAAGGTTTTTCCAGAGCTTTCTAACACATCTCACTGTCTTCAATGGGTTTGTTCTGTTGTCGTGGCTCAAAAGACCATGAGATTTAGTTGAAAGTTCTGGAAAAGGAGCTTGAATCTGGACCTTGAATTGAGATTATTTAACGCCCTACTTTTGTTCAGTTTAAAACAGCTGTTATGCACTGCTCATTACTTTCAACAATATAACGGCAGATAATGTGTTATTTAATAGATAATGTCCACCTCATTGACTGAACCTCAATTCATCTAATAGATAAAGTCCATTTCTAAAGAGCGTCATTATGTAAATGTGTGTTTTCTCTGGTCGTTGGCTGCAGAGGTGACCTTCTCTCCAAATGTAGCTCAAATTATAGAAATAGCTCCGTGATTACGCCGGGCATCCTGCGGCCTGTTTACTTTGTCTCATTGTTCCGGCACTTTCGAGGGGTAATGCAGCTAAATGAGGTTAACGGGCTGAAAAAGGCAAAGAGAGAGAGAGAGGGAGAAAGAGAGAGAGAGAGAGAGAGAGGGAGAGATTTGTCAAAACTTTGTGCCAGATGTAGATGAGATTATGTATCGAGGCAGTTGAGGCTTAGTGTAGTGAAAAGGAAATGTGACATTTCTGGAGCGGTGTGTTCTGGCTGCCTCGTTCCTCTTTGAATCATCCGTCCCAGAATAAAATGTTCCTTTGTAGTTCAGTGACTTACGTAAGAGGAATATTTTATAATAAGTTTCTGAGAACTATTCTTCTTCTCACTTTAAACTCTTCTTGTGTTATTTTCAATCTTTGAAAGGTGAAAAACAGTGCTGGTACATTTTTATGTACTTCAGTATTTCCATTTAAACTTCTACTCCTCCACATTTCACAGGGAAACGCTGTATTTGTCACTGCACTACATTTATCTGACAGCTTTAGTTACTTTTCAGATTAAAATGTTACACAGTGTAATGAGTTTCTAAAATGGGGAAAGTAAAGGATTGAACTACCAAATACTAACGTATATAAAGTACGGTAGCTAAAATTAGCTCCACCTCAAGACCAGTGACAACATTAATATTAATGTTATAGTAAATATAATCTGATAATATAGTAGCATAAGACTGAAAGATGCTGTTCTGTTGCCTCATGAGTACTTTTACTTTTCATACTTTAAGTACTTTTTGTTGCTAATACTTTTATATTTTTGCTTGAGTAAGAATTTTACTTAAAGGGATAGTTTGGGTGTTTTGAAGTGGGGTTGTATGAGGTACTTATCCATAGTCAGTGTATTAACTACAGTAGATGATAGTCGGCACGCCCCCAGTTTAGAGAAACAGACAAGAGTTACCGCACGATAGCAAAGCGATGTACTGCTGTGGACGGGGACGGCAGCAAAACGTATTTTAGCCACATAAAAAAATCAATATCAGTTTAAGTGTACACTATATTTAGAATATTTTCACCGCTTTACCTTGCCGTCAGACTTCCTTTTCTGACGTGGAACTGAAGTCGTTGTATCCATCTGTGCTCTCGCCAAAGCCACCAGACTCTTTGGTGTTTTAAAGGGTTAGTTCGGATTCACCAAAGCCACCAGACTCCATTGAAAAAAACCTGTATTTTTAGCTTGCAGAATACGTGAGTTGCTGGTCTACCCCTGCCTCGATCGGTTAGTTTGTTTGTGCTATTGTGTGACTTTGGTGTTTTAAAGGGTTAGTTCGGATTCACCAAAGTCACACAATAGCACAAACGAACTAACCAATCGAGGCAGCGGTAGACCAGCAACGACTGTGTTCTGCGAGGTGAAATGACTGTTTTTGTCAATGGAGTCTGGTGGCTTTGAAGAGAGCATAGATAACGGCTTCAGTTCCCCGATGGAAGCAGAGACTGTATAGCTAGTAAACCGGAAAATATTCTAAATATAGCGTACACTTAATCTAATGTTGATTCTTTTAGGTGTCTAAAATACGTTTTGCTGCCCCCGTCCACAGCGTACATTGCTTTGCTCCTGTGCAGTAACTCCTGTCTGCTTCTCCAAACTGGGGGTGTGACGATCGTCATCTACTGTAGGTAATACACTGATTATAGATAAGTAGCTCATACAACCCCACTTCAAAACACCCAAACTATCCCTTTAAGTAAAAGATCTAAAAACGTCTCTCACCACTGGTGATAAATGAAACGTTCTCTGTTGTCTTTCATTGCTATAAATGTCCCGTTAATCTTCACTGTCACATCGACGCTCAGATCATTAATAACATGAACTCTTCCTGGATGATTGTCTCCGGCTGAAATTAAATTTTTCTGCCTCACTAGCGATGCAACGTCTAAATGATCAGCCTCGACTGGGAGCAGTAATGGTGACATTTTTTTTACATTTACATTTTGCACTCGAGGCATTTACTCGCCTTATTATTCATCGTGACTTATTACAATTTTTTTTTATTTATTTCCTGACATCTTGATTTGTTCCCTCGCTCACATATTGATTATTCTGACCCGTGGAAGTGTGGATTCCTGCTCTGAGTGGAGTTATTGTCGCTCGTCATATCGCTGCTGTGGTTTTGATTTGTGTGTGCAAACACTGACTTCCAGGGAAACCCTTGTAATACATTAGTCACTGAGTTGCATAGCGAGCAGTGTTACTTTGCACTTTGGCAGCGGTAATGGCAGAAAGCATCCTGTGTGTCTGACACTGGTTGTTGATTATTAATGTTGTGCAGGAGTGTGTTGTCATAGATTTGATATCTCAGTTATGACTTAGATAATAATTCATCTATAACGCCGTCCTCGTCAATCTCGGTTCATTTAATCTCTCATGAATACACCGTTTTAGTCTTTTGGTTAATTGCATGAAGACCCTGCTGGCTGGATTTTGCAGGCTTGCCTCTTGCGGTGTGAAAAGGGGGAGTTTCTATTTCAGTTCCCTTCACTGAGGCTTAAAGAACTTTTTTCTGAATTCAGAGCAGGGAGGAGAAATGTAGGTCAGCTTCCTTTTTAGAAAACCTCGCGGCCGGGAGGAGAGCTTAGAAGGTTTAACATATTGTAGTAATTAGGAAAGCTGCTGTGCCACGTCTGGCAGCTCGCTCTCTGGGTGGCTGAGTCATATGACCCCCGTCCGTGTTTCCAACGGACTCCTCCCTGACGTATTTGGCCGGACAGATGGACAAAATCCTGAGGTTGGCATCAAAACCTTTCACCACTGTCGAAATGAGCCTCCATTTATCTCTGCCAGTCAGAAATAAGCATCGCTTTACAAGCCTGTAAACATAACCTCTCTGGCCTCCCAGATGCTGAGCAGCCTGGTCCGGTTAATCTGCTGCAATACGACTGAAGTTGTTTTAATAATGAGAATAAGTGACTCTTCAGGACAGAGCAGACAAACCTCTCATTCAGTTAAGTCTGGTGTATAATTCCCCAATAGTGCTGTTATACAAACGTAATCCAGACAAGAGGGATGTTTTGTGTCTGACCTGTCTGTAAAATACAGATTCACTGTCTCTTTAATCCATATTAGTTTGTGCTATTAAGAGCTTCGCTTACAGCTCAGAGAATAGATCGTGTGATGTAAAAGAAATACACGATGGAAGACTATTTAAAAAAGGTTTCTGTAGATTCTGCTACTTCAGCTGTAAAGTGTCACTATTTGAATTGCTGCCCCCTTTTTTTTCGATTAGTTGACTAATGGGTTGTTTTGGTTTTAGAGTTCTTTAGTCCGTTAGTCGTTTTTTATGCTTTTTTCATGCTGAATGACTTATTTTCAAGAAACTTATGAGCACATCTCTGGTAAACACAAGATTTAAAGTGGTGCTTTCGTGTGATTCTTTGTGGAGAAACTCAGTTTTACAATCAACTAATCGATTAGTCGACAAAATCAGATGACTGTTAGTCGACTAAGAATTTCTTTGGTCGAGGACGGCCCTATTGTAAGTGTTGTGAATCCAAGCTGACTGCAGATAGCCACTTAACCACAAACTAGGGCGTTTAATGGCATGATTTTCCATAGTTAATCACGATTAATTGCAAAGTAATCACACATTTTTTATCTGTTCAAAATGTACAAGTATGTAATACTCTTATCAACATGGGAGTGGACAAATGTGCTGCTTTATGCAAATGTATGTATATATTTATTATTGGAAATCAATTAACAACACAAAACAACGACAAATATTGTCCAGAAACCCTCACAGGTACTGCATTTAGCATAAACAATATGCTCAAATCATAACATGGCAAACTGCAGCCCAACAGGCAACAACAGCTGTCAGTGTGTCAGTGTGCTGACTTGACTATGACTTGCCCCAAACTGCATGTGATTATCATAAAGTGGGCATGTCTGTAAAGGGGAGACTCGTGGGTACCCAGAGAACCCATTTACACTCACATATCTTGAGGTCAGAGGTCAAGGGACCCCTTTGAAAATGGCCATGGCAGTTTTTCCTCGCCAAAATTTTGCGCAAGTTTGGAGCGTTATTTAACCTCCTTCTTGACAAACTAGTATGACATGGTTGGTATCGATGGATTCATTATTTTTTGTAGTTTCATATGATTCCAGTATCTCCACTCTGGCTTTAAAAAAACTAATTTTGACAGCCATACTTCTGAAATTACAAATCAACATGTAAACATGCGATGATTTAGCGTGTAAAAATCTTCCGTAATAACATGCTTGAGAAACTGGATGTTTCTCGCTTCGTGCTACAAATGTTTCAGAGCCACTTCTAAGCCTACAGGTGTTGAGTATTTGATATTCAACTGATGAATGATTCTTTTGAGTCGTCCTGTGAAACACAGTGCATTAAACATCCATAACAGTCCATAAAGAGCTTCAACAGAGCGCCAGACTAAAACAGTTATAGGTGACTGAAATGTGACCCTTTCAGCCACTTCAGTCAATAAACACTTTTATAAATGGACAGAGTGCTCTGTCTGCGCGTCCACTTTTAGCCGCCCTATATTACAGAAACCTGTCAGAGTGGCGATGCTGCCGAAGAGCTCTTTAACCAAACAACACCGAGCTGTGCAGATGTGTGGTTTCACTGTTGTGACGGCACAGTTCATTTACAGACTGCTCCGTAATTACTCCAACAAAAGAGCCAGGACAACTTCTTGTGTTTTGCAATTACAGATCCTTTTAACAAACTCTGGACTGGTATGAAAATCATCGTGTGGGACTCTTCAGATCTGTAATGGGACCTGAAGTGTCTGCTGTTTGTTTAATCCACCTTTAGGCTACATTTCTAACTCCGACACCGTGACTCATAATTCACATGGCAGTCTGGTTTTGTAGAAATGATTTAGGGCTGCAACTAGTGATTATTTTCAATAGCAATTCATTGTTTGGTCCAGAAAATTATTGATAAAATATCAATCACAACTTCACAGAGCCCGACTTGACGTCTTCAAATGTCTTGTTTTGTTTGACCAAAACTCTAAAACTCAAAGATATTCACTTTACTATTATATATGACAAAGATAAGCTGCCATTCTTAAAGTATTTTTGATTGAAAAATCACTGAAACGATTAATCAGTTATCAAAATAGTTTTCTGTTGATCGATTAATCAATTAATCGTTTCAACTCTAGCTGCACGTAAAGTTTAAATTTAAAACTTTGGAGTTACCAAACCAGTTTTTATGAATCTTGAAAGGATGATCCTTGTTGGCCTTTTTCACAAATATTGGAAATATCAAAAGTCTGGTGTTTTTTGCCCCAACCATCCACCCCGTTCTTATCCACCTACACAGCATTTGTCGCTCTTTACACTTCGCGGTTCACAATTACATGGGTTACATAAGATTTTGTGGCATATACACGAATTACAGCGCATTACTTTTTCCAGATATAGCTACGAACGGAGTATGAGACCAGCCAGCACACGATCATATCATTTCTGAGTTTGGTGTTTGGGAGAAGTTGACTGTCCTGCACGGAGCTCTGCCTCAGCCTCATCCAACAGATTTGGGATGAACTGCGAGCCAGACCTCATCGGCCAACATCAGTGTCGGACCTCACTAATGCTTGTGTGGCTGAATGGGAGCGAATTCCTGCGCCACATACTTTTTGCAGTGTAGCGTAGGGTCATCATATCACACACTTTCCATATTTCTATCAGAGATGTACCAGCATGCGTGACTGAACCAGCCAGTATATCAGGATCAAACATAATGCAAATGCTTATCAGTGTTTATCATGTGACAGTTTGAATATTTCTGGTTGAACAAAGTGACCACACATGAACGTCTTGCTTCATAATGTATTCAAAGGTTCTGGATGTGAACAGGACTATAGCTGAAACAGATGATTTAAAGTGGGTGTCCAGCAGCATCAGCGTGGCATCATGGGTGGAGCGGCGTGCTGCAGATCGCTGCATACAAAGCTCTCATTTGTATTCTGATGTCTGCTGCGGCCCCCCGGGGCTCTCAGAGGGCACGCTTCATTTTCACTTCTTCAGTGCAGAAGACACTTTGCTTCGAATCATAAAACGAGCACTCGGCTCTCGGCTGGCTGCTTCGTGTTTCTCTGCTCTGCGTCAGCTGCTTTAACCACAGACCTCATAATACCTACCTTGTCTCTCTTTCATGACGCTCACCTCTCTTTTTCCTCTCACCGCAGACACCTACGAATCTCCCTGGAGATAAATCACTCTCAGTATCCATTGTTGTTGTAATTGTTTCTAGGTCACTCTTACTCTGAGCTGATGGAGGAAATGTAATTCATGTCTCTTCATTCTGCATTTTTAATGGATTGCATTCATTATACATAAAAAAAAATCTTCTTCTGGTTTAGTGAATGTAGCTCTACGTCAGTGTTTTCTCCCTCCACCTGTCCTCCCACTTCAAATACCAAGGCCAAGGATATCTGGCACAGAAGAGTCTTGATTATTAAGCTCTTTCTTTGTGGACGGCTCTTCAGTATTCAACAGATTGCTATTTATGTGTGGAGAAGACTTTGCTGTCTCCAGGAAGCTTCAGAAATAGCTCAGCTGGATGTGAAAGGAAGGCATGAAAGTGGATATTTTTTGGTTAAAACGGATAAAGAGAGAGCGACCTTTTTCAAATTTTATTGCAGCTAACAAAGTTTTATTGATTCCTTTTCAGTTCAACAACCATTCATTCATACATGCACACATTGCAATTCATAAAATTGAAAAAGCTTTTATTGAGTGCAAGTCTTCACTGAACCTGAAGGTTTCAAGGTAATCCTCTTTTGTTTAGACTTCTTTTTACAAATGTGTTGTTTTGAGCAAACGGAGTTCATAAAAAGCTTCGCAGAGGTTCATACTTATCATTTTTCAACCCAAATTTCTGCTTCAGATGTTCGAATTCATACATACAATTGATTAAGTCCATGTCATTTGATGCATAACGCCTGCAGCAGACACATTATACGGACAGAAGAAGAAGAAGAAGAAGTCATGGTACAGTAACCAGGTTGTGCCAATCTGGGGAGCGAATCTGATAAATTACTGTTTTTTTGGAGTTGATGCAGGTCGAACCTGGAAAATAGAACAAACTTGATGAGTTGAAGGGTGTTAAAGCAGGTTGAAGAGTGTTACGGGTGTTTTGTGTGTTGCTGTGCCGATCAGGAGAGTGTTTGTTATAGAATTGCTGCTTTTCTGGAAAGTTAAAGCGCCTTAAAATGTCAAAATAATAAGAAAGCAGCGATGTCCCCATGGCATAGGGGCTAACCGTAACGTCCCAGGTCCCAGGACATAACAACAGGTGGTGCAGGTGTGTTGTCCCAACACATTGTCATCCCAACTCGTCACATCCTGACGCTTTATCAGGAACCCTTGGTGTCACTTTCTAACGCACTGGGTAGCTCAGCGCGTCAAACTATGACACTCCACTAAGGTTGTAGTAAACACGTGGTGAATTCAAAGAAAAACACTTGCTTAGGTTTAGGCAACAAAACAAAAAAACACTTAGGTTTAGGAAAAACATCATGGTTTGGCTTAAAATGACTACGTTTGTAAAGTGAAAGTGAACATTGTGAACACAAACAACACATTGTTGGATTCACACAGGACACAAACTGTGCTCTCCTGGATGAAAGCCCTGTGTTTGTTGGTCCCATCCACCAGTTTTTCACTCTTTAATTTACACACTCCCGGAGCACTTTCTCTTAGCGTTTAATATTAACGCGGATGGGATTACGTTGTAGCTACTTGACATCCCGGTACGTCTCATACAGACGCTTAAGGGTGCCTTGTGCGTCAGTATCACATGCAGAGGGGCGTGACAAAGCGTCGGTATTAGAACGGTTTGGTTGCCCTTAAAGGTCCCATATTGTAAAAAGTTACATTTTCATGGCTTCTATGTTATAAAGCAGGTTTAAGTGCTATATAAATACTGTGAAAGTATTGAAATGCTTAATCCACAGAGAAATACACACAGCCCGTATTCAGAAACTGAGCGTTTGAAACAAGCTGTCAGGATTTCTGGCCATTTGTGATGTCACAAATGTACAATATTTAGACCATTTCAAAGTTTTAAACGTAAACATACTAAATGTATCCCAGTTTATTTCGTGTTGCAGTGTATGTGAATGTCATCAGCTGACAGGAATTAAACATGGACCCAAGCTGTTGCCTAGCAACGCAATTCTGTGTCCATTCCATTGCAATTCCATTGAAATGCACTAAAACGGAGCGTTTCAGACAGAGGGTGAATACAGGTATATTCAGGCAGACAGTATGAGGAAAATAAAGTTTTTTTAAACATTAAAGCATGTAAACATGTTTTAGTAGAAACCCAAAATACAAGTATTAACCTGAAAATGAGCACGATATGGGACCTTTAAGAGTCTACAACCATGCTAGCGGCTCTGTGCGGCTGTAACAGACACCGTGGTGCTTTGAGCTAAATAATAACATCAGCATGCTATCATGCTAACAATGACAAGATGCTGATGTGTAGCAGGTAATCTGTCTCCAACGTTCACCATCTTAATCTAACCTGTTAGCATGCTGACATTTGCTAACTACTAAACAGAATACAACTCAACAAACATGCAATATCTTACTGTTTTTATAGGTTAAGCAAATACATATTTTCTATTTATAATATATATATCTTTTACATTTCTTTATTTTTATTGTTTAATATGTGTGTGTATGCACCGTCAGGATTGCTACTCAATTGTTGTAAACGTTGTACTTTGTGCAATAACAATCGGAAGAAGTGTCATTAGTTTTGCAGGTGTTTGGTCGTTTGGAAAATTACAATTTGACCGGATGAAGGTGCATGATGAAAAGTCTGCAGATACCCCAAATCATCAGGATTCATCTGTTAAATGTCAGCTCCAAATATCACGGCAGTCCATCCAATAGTTGTCAAGATATTTCACTTTGGACCAAAGTGGACCGTCTGTCTGCCTCCATAGAGACAAACAAACAAGTCTAGATGATATATTATAAAACCACAGTCAACAGTGAATATTGCATCGCTGTTGTCTCTCAGAATCCATATATTAGATTTAAGATTAAACCCTTTATTTAAAGCCCACTGAATGTCTTGAGGAAATCCTCTGAAGAACAAACGTCTGGAAACACAAAGCTGGAGGTCTGTGTTTGCTCCAGTGCACCTTTAATAACTCTTATCTCCTCTGCAGAGCCTCCCTCCTCTGCTTTAGTGGGATTTCATTCAGCAGCTCTGCAGCCACTAAAGGCCATAAACCACCAACAGCCTCAGTTCCAGTTCACACAGACTGGGAGATAGTGACGTAGTGAGGCGAGATAGTGAGGCTATTGATCTTTGTGTGTGTTTTTACTCCAGGCTTCAGAGAAACTATTGTTGTTTTAGATTTACTAATACACATTAGTTCATTGGCTTTTGCTGGTCAGTTGGGAAACTAGTCAATGTCGGTCCAATACATGTTTTTTATGCTTTATTTAGTGTCTCATAATATCTCATTATTGAGATAGATTAGTGGTTTTAATGACAAACTCACTCAGGAAGTTGTAGTCAGGCTAGTATTGTAGGTCCAGGCTGAAATATCTCAACAAATATTGGATGTATTGGCACAAAATTGGGTTCAGACATTCATGGTCCCCAGATGATGAATCCTAATGACTTTCCATTTAGCGCCACCATGACGTTGACCTTTTTGTTATTTTAAGTGAAATATCTCAACAACTATTGGATGGATTGCCATGAAATTTGGTACAGACATTCATTTCCCCATCAGGATGAATTGCAATAACTTTGGTTATCTTCTAACTTCTCAACTAGCAGCATCATCAGGTCAAAAACATGATGTTAACATTCCCATCAGCCTCATCTGTACTTTGTATTTAGTGCAAATGTTAGCATGCTAACACGCTAAAATAAGATGGTGAAAGTGGCAAACATTATACCTGTTCAAAACATAGACTGTATATTAGAAGTGGACGTAGTCACCGTAATGTCACCCATTGGTTTGTGGACTGCTGTTTTAAAGCCTCGAGTTTGGCATTTTGGCCGTCACCATCTTGGTTCTTTGCAAACAGAGAGGGTGGAGCTAAGTAAAACCGAACGCTGAGTAAGACATGTTTAGGCGACCAAATGTTAGAATTAACTTTCATGAACTGAAAACACAATGTGAAAGGGTTAAAGTTGAAGACCAAAACACGGACAACTCCCAGACCGGCCATCGCCGTGGTAGCAACCTGTCAATCACAAGGTAGCCACGCCCTAAATCATCCCCTGCTTTATGGTCTATCTGACTCTAAATGGGACCATAATTTACTAAATGAACATCATGCTGTATTGAAGAAGACTTGAAACTAGCGATTGAGACCATAAACTCATGTTTACAATGTTTACTGAGGTAATAAATCAAGTGAGAAGTAGGCTCATTTTCTCACAGACTTCTATACAATCAGACTTCTTTTTGCAACCAGAGGAGTCGCCCCCTGCTGGCTGTTAGAGAGAATGCAAGTTTAAGGCACTTCAGCATGTTGATGTTAGCATTTAGCTCAAAGCAGCAAGTTCATTTAGTCTTGTTTACATAAAGTCAGAGAGGACATGAATGTTGGTTTGTCTTCATCATGAATCATCATCATTAATAAGATAATTGTTTTATTATCTTGTATCTTAAGAAGAAGGAATCCTCTCTGGTTTTCAACACTCTGTCACCGGCCTTCAACACTCTGTGAATCTCGTCTTTCAGCATGTATCCGATTGATTAAAGTCAAATTTGATCTTTTGATCAATCGCCGTCTTTGTCTGTTCTGTCGGACTAAAACTGCGGCGACATCAGTGAGACAAGTTTGGATCTGGAGATAATGGGATATTTGCAAACTCTTTGATATGGTTTCATATCTTTAGTCTCTTTGAAGACTGACACATTTAGATTAGAGCATCTCTCCCCCAAAAGGTAGACAATTTAGTAAGATGTTTTGAAAAGAAACCATTAATTTTCTTCTCGGTGATGATAGCATTTCTTTCTTAACACGGCAACACAACACATGACACCTCTGTTGTGTGTGAGGTTAATCAAGACGCCACGGTACAGTGGAGCAATAACATGTGAGACAAAAGGGAAGAGGAGGTGTCTGATGTGTAGTGCTTTTGTCTTGGAGCGAACCCCAGACGCGTCTCCGTGGCCTAATGGCTCCCTCTATTAATAAAAGATAAGCAGTCAATTATTGAGCCGTCAAAGTGACGTTAGGGACGATGCAGGGCCGGGACCGGAGGGCGGAGGGCGGAGGGGAGGCGAGGAGGCGTGTTGTGTGTGAAGAATTTCATGGTTGAGTTTCAGTGTCGGAGGGACGGCCTGTATCCTCGGGGTCTGTATGTTCCCACAACATGACCTCCTCCCATCCAATTCACCTTTATCATCTTTATCCCTCTGTCTTTAACTCGCCTTGTCACACTCTTTATCCTTTTCTGTCTTTCTCGGTCTATTTCTGTCCCGTTTGGTCTCTTTTGCTTTATTTCTGGCTGCAAAAACACCAAACTGTCTCCAAGCTGTCAAAACACTGTCCTTTCTTTCAAAGTATTTTTGATTGATTATCAATAATGAATTAAACAGTAACTGTACAGTTAAAATACTCCAAACACATCCATCTACTCGAACAAAAATCAAACACACAGGCCACCACGGAAAATGTATTCTAAATTATGGATAAATAAAGTTAAAAGTATAGACAATACAGATTAATATCTATAATACACCTTAATAGTAACAGAAAAAGTTAGTCGAGAGATAAAGGAAATAGAAAATTGATAAATAGAATAGGAAAAAAAAATAAAAACAAAATGTAAATAAATAAGATAATAATAATAATAATAATTAAAAAGAATTTGTGTATGTATGTATAGATAAATAAATAAATAAATAAACAAATACATAAATACATAAATACATAAATAAAAAGCTAGTGGGTTTCTCAAAGTCAAGAAGGGGCGCCACACCTTGTAAAATGTACTCTCTGTTCCCCGAGTAGTATAACAGATCTCTCTAGATTCATAGAGGACATAATGTCTCTAATTTAATGTGAGTGGGAAGGAGGAGCAGAATCTTAAGTAAGATAGATTGTCCAGTTAAAAATATTGTCCTTAAATTGACCTGCAAACTCTTTTTCCATGAAACCAATTAAATGTGTTTTTACCTGCTACTAATGGATTTAGTTTAAATGCATCGTTTTTCCCCTGTTTGAGTTTTGCTGTCATTTAGTTTCTGTCTAATCTAATTTAGTGTTTGATTGTTTTGTCATCTTACTGTAGTTGTTTTCTCGCAGTTTCATTTTCAGACCTTTTTTATGTTGTAGACCCCCGGGGGGTTCATCCTTTTGAAGCTTCTTCTTGTGCTCATTATTACCCCGCTGAGCAAATTAAAAATTAAAATTCTCTGTCACACACACACATGCACACACACAACTGCAGGTTGTTTACACCGAACCAATTACAGGATGTTAAAATGCAGCTGATGTTTTCTTCTTCTCCTCCAGTTAATTGTGCATGCACGTCATGAAAATGCCAAACATCTGTCATGTTGTCATACCTTTTGTGTTTTCATTTTGCAAAGTTGATTTTTTCTTCTTCTGATGTATTAATACAACAGAATAAACTAGTGTTACACTGTTTGTATCAGCATGCATCAGTCGTGCAGATGTTTCTCCTCTTTCATCTGTACGCATTCACTCACACTGACTTCCTTTTATCCTCCCTTAAAGCCAATTAGGAAATACCGTGTTACAATGCCAGCCTACATTTTTCTCTCTGTGCTTTTAAAGATAAACATGTGAAGCATCTTTCTCTCTCTCTCTGTGTTCCCTCCACCTAACCAGTAATGGCATTCCTGTGTTTGGTCCCGCGGAGGGAAAGCCTCCTCCTCCTCCTCCTCCTCCTCCTCCTCCTCCTCCTCTTCTTCCTTTCATGAGAAAAGCTTGTTTTTGTGGAGACAGAGAGGTGCAGGTGTGAAGAGGTGACGCAGAGCTGTATCTGACTATCTGCTGACGCTCCGTTGGCCTTCAGAGCTTAATGATCTACTGACACAGATTCAAAGAGCAAATATGAGCGTGATTTCTAGGGAGCGAGGGCAGCGCTCAGGACGGAGTTTAGACTTTGCCTTCAGTTGTTTATTATTCATAAGCAACAGAGGGAGACAGTTTATGTATGAAGCTCAGCGACTTCAAAGGGGGGATGAATGTGTATTTTCTACTGTATATATGTGGGATTTGCCGTTGTCATGTGTCCTCTGATGACCTTCACACCCCTGGTTTTGGAGGTGCTATTGTCGCATTCAAACTCCCTCGTTCCATTGCAGTCGTTGCCAGGCACTTATCGTCAATCTCAGACATTTATCCGTTTTTTCCACACTAAGTGACGACACAGAGATACCACGCGATACCAACGTTGTTTTACTATTGGCTCACAAGTCTTGTTAGAAGTGGGAACCAAACGGCAGATATCTTCCACAGAGATAAACAAAACATTCATTTTGGATCCGCCAACATTTTTATAAATGATGATTTTTTTTTCAGGAAAAGTCATACTTTTTTAATTCGGCACCTTTCTAAAGGATCTGTGGATGTATCTGAATAATAATACTTAAACTCCAAATGAAGGGTTACCTGCTTTACTGTGAGTTCAGGAAAATATAAGTCCCCCCAAAATGTTCAATATATGTTTGGATGAAGTCTAAAATGTGTGTTTAATGCTGAATGCAGCTGTTTGTATTGATTCATGAAAAGGTTAGAAGGTCTGTCACTTTGCAGCAGCAGCATGTTAAGCCCCAGACACATCAAGCAAACATCAAAGAACTAGCGCCGGCGATGAAGTCCGACTGTTGTGTCGTCTCACGTTGCCTTCGTCTCGGCTGACAAGTGCACTCGAACACACTGCAAAGACTACAGCCGACAGCCAGTTAGCACGTACATTCTGCGCTTGCGTGAGATGAAATAACTCTCCATACCAGCATGTCACGGTAATCTGTATTCATCATTGAAAAAGGGAAACCGGAAGACAGAGGACTGCGGATATACAAGCCGTTGTTATGATACGTACATGAAACAAAGCGGTGTCTGCACTTAAAATATCCGTGTATTGGAGTGATCAGATGATATGAAGATGAAAAATGAGAAGAGCCTTCTGTGTTTTTCCTCTTGACTTTACTCGTTGGCTTGCTTTCCTCACGTCCATTTCTCTTCTTGTGCTCTGATTCGTTTAAGCTGAACAGCCAATCAGAGTGATTTCCCTCACTGACAGGCGCCAACATGCTGAATCGGCTGAAAAAACTCGGGCAGACTAGAGCCGACGGTGCAGGAAACACTGCAAAAACTAGACAGACAGACGTTCACCAACGGCCCCAAACTGTCCGAGAGCCATCTGTCGGCTAAATCAGCACCCTTAAAGGAGTGATTTTGCAAAATACTCTTAAATTAGCACCATTAAAAGTATGCCGAATCGACTATTGGCAGCTCCTGTTTGCAATGAACCCATGAATGTACAAACCGCTATCACTGGATTACTTTAATACTGAAGAAAATAAAAAAACGTGATAATTCTCAGGCAAGTTCTGCAGTTATAAGGAGCATCTTTTTAGTAGGCGTTTGACAACGTTTGGATCAATCAAACGAGATATAACATGTTAATTGGAGGTGCTGCTGGACGGATTTTGTTACCTTTGGACGAAGCTAGGCTAGCTGTTTCCCCCTGTTTCCAGTCTTTATGCTAAGCTAAGCTAACCAGCTGCTGTCTGTTCATATTTAACAGACAGATGTGAGAGTGAATCTTCTCATCTAACTCTCAGCAAGAAAGCGAATAGGTGTGTATTTCCCAAAATGTTGAACTTTTGTGAGGATTTGTTTATGTGTGTATGCGTGTTCGTGTGTATGTGTGTGTGTGTGTGTATGCGTTTTCGTGTGTGTGTGTGTGTGTGTACACTGCTCTTCAGCACATATTCATTCACAATCTTCAGAGCTCTCCTTGTCAACGCTGTCGTCTCTTGTCAGACAAGTTTGAACTCAAATCTATTTTAGGGCTCGGTGTGTCCTGAGCTTCGTGACCAACACACACACTCGCACACCCTCCACACACACACACACACACACACATACACACACTCACACACTTACACACTCCTACCAGGCTCTGCTCTGTCACTTCACTACACCGTCTCCCCAGCCAGCCGGTAAATCCCACAGCTGAATATTGCATGAGCAGCTGAGCGCCGGAGAGCCCCCGGCACACGTCTGAATAATGGGAAGGAACCACGGCAGATTGATTATAGTGTGTGTGTGAGTGTGTGAGTGTGTGTGTGTGGTACAGTACGACTGCTCTGTCTGCCTACCGCAGCAAAGCCCGGCTTGGAGCTTTTTCACCTGCCACATCTTGCATATATGTGTTGTTGTGACACGTCGTTGTTGTTATCAGGGTGCTAGCAGGCCTGTCCTGAGCAGCTCAGTGAGTGGATCAGAGTACCGACGTTGCAGTGGATCAGGGTCGACTCCCACTGGACCCACACATACTCCACTATATGCTAATGTGCTCATTTTAGTGCTCAGAACTCCAATATTCACACTGAACTGTGCAGCAACTTAAAAAAGGGGCTGCAGAGTCGACATTTATATCAATGAGGTTAGACTCAATAACAGAAACTCCTCTTTGTATAACAGCACCACAAACTACATCCTCCAAAATGACCTTCATGAAAGTAGATTTTCTGCTGACCTAATACCTAACGGT
Source organism: Sebastes fasciatus (assembly GCF_043250625.1). Classification (NCBI taxonomy): domain Eukaryota; kingdom Metazoa; phylum Chordata; class Actinopteri; order Perciformes; family Sebastidae; genus Sebastes; species Sebastes fasciatus. Next base: position 7,095,329 of record NC_133809.1, on the reverse strand, counting down.
ACCCAATAATCTGGCAAGTAGGTAGGAGGGGTCAAAAGGACAAAAGTATGCTGACACAGCACATTTCAGGAGTGAAGTATTCAAAACATTTATTTAAAGGAACAGTGTGTAATATTTAGTGTGATCTATTAGAAGAAATGGAATATAATATACATAACTACGTTTTCTAGGGCTGTCAATCAATTAAAATATTTAATTGCGATTAATCGCATGATTGTCCATAGTTAATCATGATTAATCGCAAATTAATCACGCATTTTTTATCTGTTCAAAATGTACCTTAAAGGGAGATTTGTCAAGTATTTAATACTCTTATCAACATGGGAGTGGACAAATATGCTGCTTTATGAAAATCTATGTATATATTTATTATTGTAAATCAATTAACAACACAAAACAATGACAAATATTGTCCAGAAACCCTCACAGGTACTGCATTTAGCATAAAATAATATGCTCAAATCATAACATTGCAAACTGCAGCCCAACAGACAACAACAGCTGTCAGTGTGTCAGTGTGCTGACTTGACTATGACTTGCCCCAAACTGCATGTGATTATCATAAAGTGTGCATGTCTGTAAAGGGGAGACTCGTGGGTACCCATAGAACCCATTTTCATTCACATATCTTGAGGTCAAAGGTCAAGAGACTCCATTGGAAATGGCCATGGCAGTTTTTCCTCACCAAAAGTAAGCGCATGTTTGAAGCGTTGTTTAGCCTCCTTGGCGACAAGCTAGTATGACATGGTTGGTACCGATGGATTCCTTAGGTGTTCTAGTTTCATATGATGCCAGTATCTTCACTCTAGCTTTAAAAGTGAGCCCGCTACACTCTATTCTTATTGCTAGTAAAATATTTAAAAGGTTGTCTTTTTGTTGCCTATGCTTCTTGCTTTAGGAACATGTCTGGGGAAAGTCATCCATGTTTAAAGAAGCAAAGGAAATCCTCATCTGTCCCACATTCAGACCAGAGAGTATAAAGTACACGAACAGTTGTAGAATGAGTCATCGTTTGCTCTGTGATAGAGTATATGAGCTGTCCGTCTCTCTTCAGGGGGTTCCCTCACTCAATCCTAATCTGTTTGGACTGAAGTCATTAGAGTCTCTTATCCCTCCGACTGTCGCTGTCATCGACCTTCATGTGTGGAGATGATGGACCTCTTGATTTCTCACTGTCTGAAAAATGAGACTTGGTGATGCTCTTTAATCACTTTTTGCACTTTATTGGACTTGTCAAGGATGAATAAGTGTTACTCTGTTAGGAGCCAGGAGGGGGGCTTGATTCTGACATCCCAGATAAACTATTACATTTCCTGAGTTAATTTCTAATTACCTGATACAGATGTACCTGTCTGTCTTTTTTGTTTTACAGTTGATTGTTGTCTGAATCAGTGATGATGAGGGCTCATTGTTGAGGAAAGGTTGTTACGTCCAATCAGAATCACGGTTGGTTCTTCTTCCTCTACCTCTGTAGTGTGTGAATTGAGACGTGCGTCTCGTGTTGCTAGACGTTTGTAGGAAAACGCACAAAAATGAAGACTAACTTTTCATAAGATATCATACGAATCGTTGTATTAAACCTAACTAAGTAGTTTTGTTGCCTAAACCAACAAAAGTTGTTTCCTGTGAAACAGAAGTTTATTTTGAAAAGACTGTAGTGGAAATTGAGATGTGCATCACGTGTTGCTGGACATTCGTAGGAAAACTATCATACGAACCGTTGTATGTGGATACGTTGCATGTAGGCAGTGGTGGAAAGTACACTTACTAAAGTACTGTGCAATTTTGAGATTCTTATTCTTGAGTAATTCCATTTTATGCTACTTTTTCTACTATAATTCAGAGTGGAAAACTTCACTAGACTCTAAAACTCTGTTGTGTATACTGCATAGTTACATCTCATATTAAGATTTCACATTGGAAACATACACCGATCAGCCAGAACATTAAGACCACTGACAGGTGAAGTGAATAACATGGATTATCTCGTTCCAATGGCACCTGGCAGTGGGGGGGATATAATAGACAGCAAGTGAACATTTTGTCCTTGAAGTTGATGTGTTGGAAGCAGAAAAAATGGGCCAGCTTAAGAATGTGAGCGACTTTGACAAGGGCCAAATTGTGATGGCTAGATGACTGGATCAGAGCATCTCCAGAACTGCAGCTCTTGTGGGATGTTCCCGGTCTGCAGAGGTCAGGATCTACCAAAAGTGCTCCAAGGAAGGGAAACCGATGAACCGGCGACAGGGTCAGACCCGAGGCTCATTGATGCACGTGGGGAGCGAAGGCTGGCCCGTGTTGTCCGATCCAATAGAAGAGCTACTGGAGCTCAAATAGCTGAAAAAGTTGATACTGGTTCCGATAGAAAGGTGTCAGAACACACTGCATCACATGTTTGTTGCGTATGGGGCTGCGTAGCCACAGACCGGTCAGGGTGCCCATGCTGTCCTAACGCTATGGCTGATCGTGTATGATGAGATATTAAAATACATCCCATTTATAAGGTTAAAACCAACCTCTTTTGGCTCGTGACACCTGTGAGTTGTTAACAGTTCTACCAAAGAGACATTTCCCCTCTAAACTTCTCAGATGGTTTCATTAAAAACACCAAAGACGTAAAAGTCAATATCTCTCAAAAGAAGCAAAGATTAAAAAGAAAAAATAGTAATTTTCTTTTTGTAGCAGAACATTTTTTATCTTCTTCCCTCTCCCATTAATCATCTCACGTCCCCTCAGATTTATCTTGTAGAAGAGAACCTGACTGCCTGGACTAAAATACTGAACTGAAACTAAAACTGTATATAAAGTAGCTCCTCTACAACAGTAAAATGCTGTTTCTACACTGTTGCATCAGTATTAACAGTCTTAGATTGTAATACATAATAATACATCACTCACAGGAGACATTTTACTGCAGAAAATGTACTTTCACTTTTGATACTTAAAGTATATTTTGCTGATAATACTTCTGATACTTTACTTGAGTCTTACATGTTGATTGTGTAAAGTTTATTATTCTTACTTTTGGCTTTTATTTTCGTGCTGTCCCTTTGTAAGGAATAATGTACAGCGAGCCAGTCATTTGTTGTGAAATAAACCCTGGCAGGGTCTTGCATCACCCTGAAGGGGTTTATTTCACAACATTGACCCGCTAGCTGTACATTATCCCGCTTATTACACGGCTACTTACTTAAGGAATCAATAATTTGACACAAAAACGGTCCTCCATAGTCATCAGACATCAGAACTGCGCCCATAGCAACGGTCTGTTATACATAGCAACGGTCTGTTATACATAGCAACGGTCTGTTATACATAGCAACGGGCTGTTATACATAGCAACGGTCTGCTATAAAGAAAAACACACCGTGGAACGCCATGATTGACCAATCAGAATCAAGTATTCAACAAAGCTGTGTAATACATTTTTATAATACACGCTTAGTTCACCATGTAATTAACGCTGGCTTTACAAATAGCTTCTTTGATTGATTGAATAAGACCAGTAAATACACAGGACGCTTTCAGGTTTTCTGGTTGTTTCATGCTCTGTTGTCAGCCTTTAACTCCGTAGTATTAAAACCAGAAGTGACATAACAACAGAACATTAATCCAGTGAATATTAAAAAGTCCCTCACTGAGTAGAAACAACTTTTCCTATCAGAGTTTTATTCTTGTATTCATGCTGTGAGTTAGCTTCAGGAAAGGGGCAGTAATTGGGATTCGTCGGCTGGCAGATGTCAGCGCAGAGACGGACTGGCTGTCAAATCTGTTTTTGCACTGTGGAAAATAAATAGTGGCACTGGGCTGTGACTGTGCAAATGCTGCTTCTCTTTCTCTTTCTGTGCTCTCGCACTCTTTCATTATGTAGCTTTCACTTTCCTCTTCTTACTCACCCTTTTATCACTGTCTGCTTCGTTTTCCCTCTCTTTCTGTTTCTCTCATTCTCTCTGTGTGTCTCAACATATAAACGCTCTCCGTCACAACCTCGTGGATGTTAGCTGAGCTTGTTGGGGATGCAGGACCGGTGGTTTTGGGGGGTGGTGGGGAGAAGTCTGGGAACCGATCCAGACCAGGACTCTCCATCCCAGGGCTTCCTGGCCTCGCTCCACCAGGATAATACCAGCCCACAGGAGGGAAGAAAAACAAGAAAAGAGTGCCTAATCATCACTCTGAGCCTTTCTCAGCTTCACTCAATTTATGGCTTTTACAAATTCAGCACTTGGCCTCGACTCTCTGTTGGTGCTTCTTTCATCAGCATAGAATAAGCCAGTACCTACGTTACTTTCCCTCAGGTTACAGTACCAGTACCGGTACTGTAACCTGAGGGAAAGTAACGTAGGCTAAGGTTCACAGTAATAACGTGCAATGTATCTGTTTTATCATGCTCTTATACCTATGTTATTCATTATGCATCTATTGAATGTGTGTTTAGATTAGATTATATCTACATAGTAAGGTCACTGTGAAGTATCTCTTATTGGTACGTGTGTCAGTGGCGCTGGAATGAGTTTTGAAGTGGGGAAGCAGCGTAATACAGAGTTTCTCACAGGATTTTCACAGGAACCTCTAGGGAAGAAAGGTTTGTACATTTTAAAGTTGAATGCATCAATCTGGTGCACTTTGAGAGCAAAATGAAGAGGCTATGTCTATGAAGAACTTTGTACTCTAGTAAACAATTTAATCATAAACACATGTCATTTTTCCACTTGTGCAATTTTGTTAATAGTCAATACTGTTTATATTGTTCCTATTTTTATATTTCCATCTATTTAAATCGTTCATATTTTGTTTTACTTTTGTTTTGCTTATTTTTTTTATTACCGTGTTGTATCTTGCTTTTTGTTTTTACTGATGCTTCTTGTTTTTTGCACTATCCCCTTTGCTGCTGTACACTGCACATTTCACCACTGTGGGACTAATAAAGGAATATCTTATCTTATCTTATCTTATTAGTTGTATAGATATTAGGGCTGTCAATCGATTCAAATAGATAATCGCAAATTAATCACATTTTTTATCTGTTCAAAATGTACCTTAAAGGGAGATTTGTCAAGTATTTAATACTCTTATCAACATGGGAGTGGACAAATATGCTGCTTTATGCAAATGTTTGTATATATTTATTATTGGAAATCAATTAACAACACAAAACGATGGCAAATATTATCCAGAAACCCTCACAGGTACTGCATGACTCATGGGTACCCATAGAACCCATTTTCATTCACATATCTGGAGGTGGGAGGTCAAGGGGCCCCTTTTGAAAATGGCCATGACAGTTTTTCCTCGCCAACATTTTGTGCAAGTTTGGAGCGTTATGTAGCCTCCTTCCCGACAAGCTAGTATGACATGGTTGGTACCAATGGATTCCTTAGTTTTTCTAGTTTTATATGATACCAGTATCTTCACAGGCTTTAAAACTGAGCCCGCTACAACTTAAAAATTGCAAGATGCGTTAAAGAAATTAGTAGCAGTAAAACGAATTTGCGTTAACGCCTTATTATCGTGTTAACTTTGACAGCCCTAATACATATACAAATATATGAATGGTGATGACACTCCAAAAAGTCCCACCTACAGACCCCGTCTCTAAACGAGAGTCCGTGTTTCAAGACGAGTTGGTTGCCGACATCCCCTCTGACCCCGGACGCACTGAGGACAGTCCGCCCTGGTTGATAGTTATGCACTGCGCAAAGAGCACTCCACGGCCCCGGGAAGCAGCGAGGTCCGGGCGAGGGAACTGTGAGCCACCTTCACCACGGGCCTTTCCAAGCCGTTGCACCAGAAGAAATGCACGGCCAAAAAATATCAGTTATGCAGGTTTAAGTAGGATTTTGAATGCAGGACTTTTTTCTTGAATTTTTGCAGTATTTCTACTTTTAGTAGTACTTCTTCCACCAATGCAGTCAAGTGGATTCATTCTGTGTACATGACAGAACAGTGCCACTGTTACATCAGTATTCACTATATACTTTATAGTACAGTATGCTTTTGGGACTCCTGTAATGTGTGTGCATCCAAGCGGGGCTCTGTAACCTCTGTCAGATCTCTTCTCACTCACCTTTCCTGCCTCTGAAATGCTCAACAAAGCAGAAATGTCTTGAAAGAAAGAATTCCCTCTTGCGTCTTGTTTACCAACTTCATCTTTTTTTCTGCGGCGGGTGAAGCACGCGGCGCAGTAGCCGATGACTGTGGCGTTACAGAAGGTGTTGGTATGGCATGTCGGTCATTCCAGCCTGAGTGTGAGTGTGTGAGAGGCGTGTTTAGAGTAGGATGCCACCAGTATGTGTGTATTTAAATAGCTGAAATACAGTATTCCTCTGTAATGTTTGTGTCTCAGGTGTCAGCGTGTCCCATGTGGGCGCTGCTGCTGCTTCTTCTTCCCTCTTTGATCTCAAAGCATGCAAAAAGATCTGCCGTCAGTATTTACGTGCACACTGTGTGTGTGTGTGTGTGTGTGTGTGTGTGTGTGTGTGTGTGCACAGTAAGCTGCAGCATGTGTAATAATCCCAGTTGCCATAGTGACGGTAACCCTGTGTGTCCTTACTGAGATGTTTCCTCACCAATTCTCCAGTGCTTGAAGGGGTGCGATGAAGAGGCCGTCATCAGAGAGGAGACACCTCGATGGAGAGACAAATACACGCAGCAATTACAATCACATCTTAAATGTTCAGCAGCTCTTACAGGGCCGGAGAAACGTTGATTATGAAGCCTGTCATTTGCTGGCAGATGTGAGCGGAGTGGAACAGAAATAACAAAGGATTGATTTTCTTTTTGAAAGTTAATGGCAGCCACATATATGCAGTATATATATATATATATATATATATATATTATGTATATAATATATATAATATATATATATATACATATAATATATATATATATATATAATATATATATATTATATATAATATATATATATATATATATATATATATATATATATATATATATATATTATATGTATATAATATATATAATATATATATATATATATATATATATATATATATTATATGTATATAATATATATAATATATATATATATATATATATATATTATATATAATATAGGCATTTACCTGACTCATTCAGAGCAATTTAGTCAGCAGGTGGGTCCAAAATACATGTTAGTTGATGGACATATAAGCTGCTGCAGGGATTGAAGCTGTTACTTTAACAGTAGAGTGATTGAAAGCTAAATTAAAGTGCACTAAAGGTTTTTAGGTCTGGATGTAGCCCATCAGAGGGATGAACATGAACTGTACTTAGACTGCAGCAGGTTTCCTCCACATCCATACAAATATTTTGGTGAAACTCTGAAAGCTCCAGATGGGTGACAAAGTACAGCACATATGAGCGTTTTCATATTAGGCACGATTGATCCGTACCGTGCCCGAGTACGTGCCGCTCAGCTTTCACATTAGTAAAGTTCGGGTCTAGTGGCGGAGCATCGTAAAACACTTCATTCAAACTTGACAGAAACAAAATAAAACTCACCAAAACCGTTAGTCTTTCCAACAATAACCAACTCTGGTTTGGTCAAAATGAACTCTTATTTCACGGGTTAGATGTGAAAATATGTCGACTCAACACTCCACACTGTTTCCCCTTGCTGTCTCTCTCTCTGCCTGCTGAGCAGCTCGTTCTTCAGAGGCAGACCATTAAACTAAGCTAAATAAAATTACTAATCAATCAACGCGGATGTCTACTATTGTTTATGTTTAAGCAACCTCTCGCCTGCCTTCCTGCTTTATCACCTACGGCCGTGCAGTTCAGAGGATGCGATTGGCGCATGTTGTGTGTATATATAGATTTCAGAGATGCCCGGCGTTGAGAAAAGCCTGCCCTTTCAAAACTATTTGCTGACTGCTAACGTCACATGCGTTAATTAGCAATCCATTTCCGTACCCGAGTACACATGAACCGTAGTGGACTCGAGTACGGATTGACGAACCGTGTGATTCGGAGCGTTCAAACTAATAAAACAAACTGGACTTTGGGGTCAGGTGTACCCGGGTCCCTGATGTGAAAGCTCCCCAAGACTAACTATCTTAGGAAGACGTTGGTCCAGCACAAGCCTCACGATAATTATCGACTTATTGTACGATATATGACCTTGATCATTTTTGCTGACCTCTATATTGCCCGTTCTGTTTTCATGCGTGTTTGTGTAGATAAAGCTGCCGTCACATGATAAGAAATTTGCTCTTCACTCACTGTGAGGTCGGGTGCAGAGCCTTGCAGAGGCAGCAGGTAAAATATGTTCCCAAAAAGAGTGCAAGGAACGGCATTCACTGTTTCTAGGCAACAACAACAACAATTGCAACTGTTCTCATTGGTTGCACTTTGAAAAGTCAGCGGCAACCGAGGTGGAATAATAATAAGTTGAACTTTCCACGCCACGGGTATTGTTGACGCAGTCAGCACAGAGCGTTTTTTACCGCTGATCATGCGTGGGCGGCTTAAAAATGTCACCAACATTTTAGCCAACATGATGCCAGAATAAACAGCAGGGTTTTCCCCTACCAGTATAAGACATTACATTTTTATTAACAGAGCCAGGTTGTGTGTTTTTTATTTATTTATGTTTTATGTATTTAGGATATTTTTTAAAATATTGTTTTACATTACAATTCCATTTGCTTTTTGAAAGGGCTTCCTTGCATTATTATGCTATTGTATTATTATTATATAAGTGGCTTGAAATGGTCTTAAAATGAAAATAATATTGTTTATCGTAATTATTTCTGGGACAATATAAAATTCTGCAAGTTTACAAGAACCCTACGGGAGGGATGAACACTATTCTTTCAAACGATATTCCCTCATTTGGTGCATTGTTGATGGAGATGTAGAATGATGTCTCTCTTTAGGACCAAATTTTCCCACAGGTCCTCAGTTGCGTTGACATCCAGTAACTTAGAGTGATGGAAGTTGAGCCAGTTAAGTCATTTACAGACATTTAACGTTTCTTAGAAGCACATTTGTTCTGGAGGAAGAAATTAATTTGGTTTAATCCTAAGTAGGTGGTGCATAAAATTGAATATATCATCATAATTCTATCTATGCCTGTGATTTTTTATTTCTAAGTAATTAATTAATTCACGAGAGCTAGTATTAAAAAGCTTGGCACCCATTCTACTTTAAATGTAAGTTTAACACTAGTTTGATCGCCTCTAGTCACAAATTAATGCTAAAGAGAACTCACTGCAATTTTTCCCATTAAAGTTTATCATTTAGCTTCCATCTGATTAAACAAAAGTGGGTCTTCCTCAAAGTTTTACAGTACATTTAAACCCAGTTCTGAAATATTTGTTCACAGCACCTTAAATTCATATTTTCAGCGACACATAAAGTTAATGTGCAATAGAGAAAGTGAGACTTTCTCCTTTTTCTTGTTCCCCGAGGCCTCTCTGAGTACCTGTGCCAGTGCCACTCCTCCCATGTGACATATTTAATTCCCTGACAGGTGATGGATCTGTGGTCTGACAGGGAAAATACTCTTCTTCCTGCACATCTGCTCCAAATTTCCTCTTAATATATCCAAAAAATTGGCATCTCTCAAAATACACTCAGCTTTCTGCAGCTGAGGAGTTGTTTTTCAAAGTGTCTCTGAAGGCTTGTTTTCACGTTTTTTCATAGTGAGTCACAACGTGAGAGATGGTTTGAATCAGACTGAGATAGAGAGAGAGAGAGAGAAAGAGGGAAGGATTACCAGACTGAAAGAAAGATGGACAGAGACAGAGGGGATGTTGCTTTTCCAGAACCCCCAAGAGACGCCAGAATTTAGGTCACTTGAGCTCACACAACATCAACGCAACTGGGAAAGATATGAGCTGAGCGTGAGAGGCGGGTCCAGGCCGGGTCGGGCAGATGATGTTGACTACTAAACATGATTACAATCAGATGTCAGATTATTAGAGAATGGACAAACACAACAGATTTATTACATAAACACACATAGACACTGTGTATACCCCAATAAATGCATCACACTTTCTCTTAGATAAACATTATCACTCATAAACATGCACAAACAGATGTTCATACACCAATCTGATGCAGAAATATAACAACATTCACATAATAAGCATATTTTACTTGCATCATACCTAATTTCCAACGATACCATAACTAACTAAAATACTCCTCTCTGATTGGCTGGACACCTCAGACAAGGATTAACAGTTTATAATTGTTTTAATGAGTGGCAGCAGTATTGTTGTATTGTTGCTATGGTTACCCACATTCTAATGTTCCGTGCCCACTGATTTAGAACGATGGTGAATATTAAAATACAGGTAACCATAGCAACAAAACAACTATCACTGAAACAGACCTTGAGTTAAACTTACAAACATAAACAACTTTTGAAAAATTAGATAATGATGATGATTTGAATACATTTTCAACTTATTTTGCTTTGGTAAAGTGGCCATGGCGGGCGTGCAACGATACACTCCGAGGTATCCTGATGCGGAAAACGTTATATTTCATTGGGCGTATTATGAGAAAATGGACCCCTGGGCTCAGTCATGCAAAAGGTACCACCTCTCCTTTATAGTTTTTTAGCCTCTTTCTGTTGTTATTTTGTGTGTCTTTGTAGCCGTTACACATCTCTCTGTGAATTTGTGTCTCTTTGTAGATGTTTTGTTTCTCTTCTGTAGTTGTTTTGTGTCATTTTGTGTGTCTTTGTAGTTATGTTGTGTCTCTTTGTAGTTATTTTGTGTCTTTGTAGTCATTTTGTTTCTCTTTGTGGTAATTTTGTGTGTCTTTGTAGTCATTTTGTGTGTCTTTGTGGTCATTTTGTGTCTCTTTGTGGTCATTTTGTGTGTCTTTGTGGTCATTTTGTGTCTCTTTGTAGTTATTTTGTGTCTCTTTGTAGTTATTTTGTGTCTCTTTGTAGTCATTTTGTTTCTCTTTGTGGTAATTTTGTGTCTGTAGTTGTTTTGTGTCTGTTTGTAGTCATTTGTGTCTCTTTGTAATTGTTTTGGTCTTTTTGTAGTTATTCGTTGTCTGTGGTTGTTTTGCCCGTTTTTGTAGTCGTTTTGCGTCTCTTAGTAGTCGTTTTGCATCTTTTGGTGGTTGTTTTCTCCCTGTTCATAGTAGTTGCGAGTCTCTTTGTGTGTCTTTGCAGCCATTTTTTGTCTATTTGTAGTCGTTTTATGTTTCTTTGTGGTCATTTTGAGCCTCTTCCTGGTTCGTACATGTCTCTTTGAGTGACATTTTGTAGGTGAAGGCCAGGGGGGGCCCCTGACACTTTGGGCCCTTGGCCCTGTGCCGGGTAGGCCTGTTCAGTAATCCATCCATGTTTGTATATCATGATCAAGGCTAGTTTACCAACCGAGCAAAGCGGGAATCTGCCCCAGAGCCCCATACCTTCAGGGGTCCCTAGATTCAAAGTACAGGAATTAATTTGTGTAGTTTTAATACCTTTTTTAATGTTTCAGTCATTGTGCATATTCTTAAATAAATTTGCAGTTAATCAATTTATAATCAAACAAAGTTGGGGAACGTGATTCTGAACAGGGGCCCGCAACTCACTTGCTTAATCCGGCCCTGATCAGGATACTACAACATTCACAGTGTTGGAAAGTCAGCAGGTTAACTGACATAGATGACTAATGACTAATGTGACTCATTTGAATTTATAAAGTCGGCCAGAGTAACTATTACATGTCATTATGTAGATGAATGTGCCATGTTGGGTCGGCAGCGGCCATAACAAGTTAACACACGTCAGTCCACAGTACGACAGGTGACATCACTCTGAGGTTCAGGTCAGACTGCAGGGGGTAATAACAGCAGAGAACATTTCCTGTCCGGGTTAATAACCACTAAAAGTCTTCAGTGGAAACATTAACAGAAACATTTGTTGGTATTTGGACAAAGATTGCCACGGGGTGAATGCGTTTTTTGTTGTACATGGTCACAAATATACAGGCTGGAGGGGAAGGTGTTAGTAGTTTGGAGCATTCAGCTCGTATAAACTGGCTCCATTAACACCTGAAGATTTACACATTCCTCATGAAGCATCAATTTCTGGCCTTTATGCTGCCTCAAGGGGATGGGTGCTTTCAGCTTTTGTCAAAGTGCGAGAGTAATCCAGGCAGGGTTCAAGGAACAGTGAAGGGAAATGTCATTCATTTATTTCCAGGCCAACACAGTAGCAGTTTCTTTGAACAGCTTTGGCAATGAAGCATCCATCCATCAAACGCTGGCAGTTTTGTCGAGTCACTGTCACAATGTATGGCATCTGTTATCAGGGCCACAGTCGGTCCAATGCAATACTGAATCTTTATTATTGTCACTGGGTTGTATAGTTTGTCATCTTTTGGAAAGCAGTCATCTTTTTGTCAACACAGACTGAATAAAATAGTTTCCCAAATAGATTTATTTCTAAATTACTTTGGCAATTTACGTCAATTTGTTGCAGTTCGACTGCAAAAGATGGTGAGAAACTGTTAAAAGAAGAGTGACGACATAAAACAGATCCATGTGGTAGTGAAATCCATTATTACTCTGGTCCCTTTGATGCTCCAGCTCTCCTGACTGTGGTGCCCTCATGGACATATCAGAACAGAAGAAGTGCATCAATATGACGCGCATCGAATCGTCTCTTAATGCATTCAAGCCTATGAAGAGGCGAGCTCATACGCTGTCTGACGGCGCTGTACTTTATTCATAACTGATGGTTAACCTACATCAGAGGAGGAGAAAAAAACGTATTTCCATGGCAACCCCTGGAAATTCATGCAGCGTGTGTGAGCAGCAAACCAATAGTCTCAATTAAACACCATTATTATCAGAGGCTGTCCAGAACGTCAGCGGTCACTTTGGACACATTCATTTCTTTCTTTCAAATTAACAAAATCCCAAAGCGCCCCGAGCCGTTTCCCATCAGGGCTGTGTGTTCAAGTAAGTGTAGTTCTGTGAGTGTGTATGTGTGAGTGTGTGACTGCTTTATGTGCAGCATCTGTCGATTTACTGCGAGTCTTGTGTTTCAAATATTAGAGGTAATCAGATCCTTCTGCTCTTCTTGGTTTGAGCTGGACTCAGCCGGTCTGTGCGCTGTGGTAAAGTCAAAGTGACCCAGAGGTCGCTGGTGTGAATCCATGAACAGACTGAAACAAGAGTAAAAGTGTAAAGCCGTTAAACACCAGAAAACAGAAATGTTGGGGAAAAATGGATAGAAGTTTGCTCTTCCTAAAGACAGACATTTAATGAAGATAGATAAGAAGTTCGATATCAATCTTATGTCTGTGCTGTAAAGGCTGTCTAGGAAACCCAGAGCATTAATATAGCATCAAACAACTATTTGCTATGTAAAGATATAGAGGAGTAATGTCTACCTGAGCAGAGAATGAAGTCTCTCTCCCACTGTGTGTGTTGTAATCTGAGTTTCTCCATGCTTTGTTGACATAGCCAGGCAGGTCTATGTGCAACAAACAGAAGCACATGGCTATTTATTCAGAATGACATCATCGGACCTTCCCATCTTGTTGCCTTGAATGCCTCCTTGGTGGTTGGTTAGGTTTAGGCATGAGGGGTGAGATTAGGCAGTAGCCTAGCTTAGCATAAAGACTGGGAACAAAGGGAAACAGCTAGCCTGGCTCTGTCCAATGTTTAAAAAGCCACCAATCGGCACCTTTTAAAGCTCACTAATTAACATATCTTAGTTTGTTTGTTTTAGGGGGAGTTAGCTTGCCAACATGCTAACATCGGCATATGTTGACGATTCACATGTGACATTTAGCAGGCTGGCATGCATACATGTGTAATAGTTATAGTTTGCATGGTAGTATGTTTGCATTTAGCAGCATTAGGGTGTCGTTTAGCATTGTAGTATGCTTAAGTTAGCATGGTGGACAAATTTGACCAAATTACACCAAAATCTGAGCCTTTAACACTGAAAGAAGTCTTGAATCTGTGATTAATGATTGAGATTGATGCATCGGTGTGGAAAAACTTGGCTATGGAACAATAACATGTGGGAATATTTGGCCTGTTTTCTTTGACAGACTCAAACTACACATTGACCATGTAGCTTAGAAGTACAATTATGTTCAGCAGTGGAAAATCATTCCCTTGGCATTACAACTGCGGGGAAAAGTAGTCATTTTTATTTTTATTTTTAGCAGGAAAGCAATCCCAAACATGGATCGAAGCCGTGCCAGTTCACTGTGTGTAATCTAGGAAACGGCAGTGAGTGCTGACATGTGTGGCTTTTTCTCCACAGTCACCAGACCGCTGAAAATATACTGGGGAATATTTGACAAAGCAAAAGGCAAAACACACGCCTACTGTAATGTCACAAGACTTCTGCTTTGAATAATGTGGATTCTCAAACCTGCCAAAACCTGAACAATTGATGCCAGACGGTGCAAACAATGGAAACGACAAATATTGAGAAAATCGGACTCACAGGAAACATTTGTTTTCTTTTACACACTAGTGAACAAGTGCAGATCAGATGTCCGGTTCAGGACGGAATAATAACAGTGCAGTTGCAGGAAAAAGGTGTCCCGGTATAATTTGATGCAGGCTGCTGTGCCAGCTCAGCCAGACTGAGGTTTGTGTAAGACGTGGGAGTTCTGGAGGTCAGGAGAGTCAGGACGGCTCTGAAATGATTTTCTCCTGCTGCTGCTCAGCCTTGAAGTGTTGTTGTACAGTGCAGCGTCGGCCTGAATCCAATTTCAATTCAGCAGATTCAGAAATTGGATTTTTCTTTCAGGGAGTGAAAGTCTGACGTGTCCAATCTCTTAGGATGATATTGAATGCTTTATTTATCACTGAATTGCAGTTTCACTGTACGGTACGGTGCATTTTTGCCTGAACTGAAACAGCACTGACTGACTGACTGACTGTCTCTCAAACCTATTACAGTAAACTACAGCAAGAAAGACGGGGCTGTAACTTTAAATAACACCTTTGAGCTCTGTCCGAGCTTGGGTGTGACATTTAATCAGAAAGAATGCAGAGATACGAAATTACAAATCCTCTAGTTTTTATCCTTTGCCCTGTGGTTTAAGCCTCGAACTCAATCATAAACAATACATACAGTATTGCTACTGTACGATAAAAGCCTTGTACAGTACCATCAGTTAGTGACAATTCAGAAAAGCACTTCTTTCTTTAGCTAAAATCCTGCTTTTAAGTGTTTTTCTAAATCGT
Source organism: Sebastes fasciatus (assembly GCF_043250625.1). NCBI lineage: Eukaryota > Metazoa > Chordata > Actinopteri > Perciformes > Sebastidae > Sebastes > Sebastes fasciatus. The sequence continues at coordinate 7,080,146 of NC_133809.1, read as the reverse complement.
TATGTAGCTCAAATGTGATGACATTTTCTCTATCTTAGGGTGGAATACCCATCGTCCAGCAGAAGCCCTGCGATGGCTCCTCTCATGATATCTGATACGCTATTAACTCAATTCTTACATCGCGTCCAAGCATCTATTTTAAGTACCTCTGTGTGTGTGTGGGTGAGGTCCGGGGCAGAAGAGCAGGAAGTAGCAGTGTGAAATATGGAAATCTCATTATGGATGCAGCTTGCTGCTCGCTGCAGCGGGGCTCCCGGTGTACGGTTGCTCGACTCTCACCATCAACTGAAGGAACAAATGCAGGAGTTGAAACTGAATCTCTGATATTTATGTTATCCGACCTCCACGCAGTCGTCATCTCTCCCATCTGACTTGTCTTATGCCACCCTCTCTCTAACTATCCCCTCATGAAAAACAATTCTACATTTTAAAGGTCCCATACTTGTATTTTGTGTTTCTACTAGGACATGTTTACATGCTGTAATATAAAAAAAACAACTTTATTTTCCTCATTCTGTCTGCCTGCTTATACCTGCATTTACCCTCTGTCTGAAACGCTCCGTTTTAGTGCATTTCAATGGAATTGCAACAGAATTGCGTTGCTAGGCAACGGTGTGGGTCCGTGTTTACTTCCTGTCAGCTGATGTCATTAACATACACTGCAACAGGAAATAAACTGGGACCCATTTAGAATGTTTACGTTTAAAACCGTGTAATGCTCTAAATATTGTATATTTGTGACATCACAAATGGACAGAAATCCTAACGGCTTGTTTCAAACGCGCAATTTTTCTGAATACGGGCTGTGTGTGTTTCTCCGTATATTGAGCGTTTTTGATAGTTTAACAGCATTTTTATAGCACTTGAACCTGCTTTATAATGTAAAAGACCTGAGAATCTCACTTTTTACAATATGGGACCTTTAAAATATTGATATTATAATTTAGATATTAGATAGATATTTAAATACTAAATGTGTCAACAATACTTTACATTTCCAGTATACAGTAGATCAATATCAAGATATTGTGCTAATAAAAGTAAAACAATAAATCCCATGTAGTTCAACATCCTCTCCTTTATTACCGTTCGCATACTGGTCATAATTTCTTCTCTATTATCTATTTTATATTGCTGTGAAACATCTCCTTCAAACAACTGGATTTATTCAAGTTTCTTGCCAAAAACTACATTTTACAAGATTACTTATTTCGCCCAATACTCATTTTTACTGAATAGAGTCTGAACGCACCATGATGTAAATCAACGGCACCTCCCGTGTTGAAATTGTCAGGACGAGAGCTAGTTAACGTTAGCCATTAGCAGTCGGTAAGCAGCACAGTCCTACACAGAGCTAACAGCTAACGTTAACTAGCTCTCGTCCTGCAGATTTGTTGTTCACAAAGAAGCATTATCAGGGAAAAAATAGGGTGCGTCCCCTGGACATGTCAATAGTGAGTTTACTGCTTCCCAAGCCCTGATGGTATTGTCATGTTTTCAGAATTTTGGCATTGAACTGGTAGTATCTGTTATCATGACATCTTTAGTTCAAACATATTTTTGTTCTTTTCTTCCACACAGAAAAAGAACAGCTTTCTTGTCAGTAAGCGTCCATTAGTTTTGAGGTCTTTTGTGTCTTGAAATATCCTGTTAGTATCTGTGTTCCTTCAGTGTCAGCATGTCTATAGACAAGCAAATCAATGGCTGGCCATGCTCATGGATTATAGGCTCAGGTGTAGGGTGTCATCTCTTGTAACCTAACCTTGTAACCTTCTCCTCTCTACTGATCTCGGCTCTTTTTTTCAGCCAAATCTTGACGTTTTCTTGTCATGTCTTGTGACTTGTTTCAAATCAAGAGATGAAAGCAGCTGTTCGCCTTCTAACCTTAACCCAACTATTGGATGTGTTGTCATGATATTCGGCACAGACATTCGTGTCCTTCTCAGTATGAATTAAAATCACTTTGATGGTTCTTTAACTTTTCATTTAGCGCCATGTTTAATTAAAAAATGTAATTAGTCCAATACTTTTGTTGATAAGAATACCTGTAAAACCATGTCACTCACCAGCCTCACCTGTTCTTTGTTTAGTGCTAATTTGCATGTCAGCAAATGTTAGCGTGCAAATACGCTAAACAAAGAACACGGTGAACATGTAAATATTACATAAGTGCGTTGACATTCACAACATCATCGTGAGCATGTTTGCGTGACAGCTACTGCCATACAAACCACTGCTGTTTTTACATTTACTTCACAGTGACTGCTAAGATTTAAAACACATTTTGTCCTACTACTATTACAACAAGACATTTAGTAATACAAGTAGCAGAGGCAGATAGCTGCGGCACAAGTTCAGTAGTAGCAGTAAAGACAGGAGTAGCAGTAGATGTAGTAAAAGTAGTCAGTGGTGGAAGAAATACTCTGATCTTTTACTTATGTAACAACACCAAATATCCACTGCTGCTGTTGTAGATTATATTTTACAGTCTTAAATGTACATTTTTGTAAATATAAATGTTCATTTTTTACATATCATCTGTCACTTTATGTACATATCTGTCACAGTAAATATAAGTCCTATTCACTATACATACAGTATATAGACATCTCCACATGTACACGCTGTACAAAGTCATCCAGTCCATATATATCTATTCAGCATTTATTTCTTTGCACTATTTGTATTGTTTACAACTTCCAGAAGACTTTACTTGTATATAGACATTTTATTTTTTATTTCTATTATTGTATTCTTATTTTATTGTTGGTCATTGTTGTTCCTAGCTGACATTTCTATTCTGTGTAAGTACATTGAGAGAGCTGCATAAAAATCAGAGTCAAATTCCATGTATGTATACAGTATACCTGGCAAAATACACCTGATTCTGAAGTAATTGTACTTATAGTACATAAGTATTAGTAAGTATATAAGTAATATAATTCAAGTACCAAAAGTAAAAGTGCTCATCTAGATGAGCTAGAATCGTATATATATTATATTACTTGATTATAATTATTGTTGAATTAATTTGTAAGTGGCACTAATGTTGCAGCTGCTAAACGTGGGGCTAATTTGAATTACTTTATATTCTGTTCGGCAGCTTAATCCATAATAATATATCATTTATTAGTTGATTTACATTTTTTTATGAATAATCTGAATTTGCAAAGTAACTAAAGCTGTCAAAATAAATGTAGTGGAGTGCAAAGTACAATATTTGCCTCCAAAAAATGTAGTGGAGTAGAAGTATAAAGTAGCATAAAATAGATATACTCAAGTAAAGTATAAGTACCTAGAGTACATTTTTCTACTTAGTTACATTCCACCGCTGAAAGTAGTTGTAGTGGCATTTCTCCAAGCATTAGATGAATGAAGTGGAGTTAAAAGAACAATATTCCCCTCAGTGGAGAAGAATAGAAGTATAAAGATGCACAAAATGATAATTAGTATCTCAAAATTGTGTGTATGTGCAGAGTTTGAGTAAATAAACTAGTACTAGGAAAGTAGCAACGTCAGCAGGAGCAGTGGTAGTAAAGTAGCAGTGACTCCCGATACGTTATATACAGCTTTTAATCCATCTTGCCGTTTGTTCTTCTCCACAATAAACATCCTCACAGCTTCACAGAGGAAAGATTAACGATAATCATGCGTTTAATTTACATCCTGTCGTCCCTCTGCTGTGTTTACGTTCGGTACGGTGTTGATAAGTCTCTGCATCATTGACACCAAAACAAATTCCTGTTGGTTTGTTGTTCCTGGCAGATGAAGTGATTGTGATTGTGCTAACACAGCACCGTACTGGGCCTGCTGGTCCTCCCCCCTGGTCTTTGCCAGAGCATCTGTGCTGAGCTGGCCCCTGGATCAGGATTTGGCAGGGCCACGCTCCAGGCGGCGGACCGTGTGTTTCAGCAGACCAGAGATCCTCTGGAGCTGCGGCGAGGCGAAGGGAAGAACAGGGAACAGGTTGCTTTGCTGCAGCGCCAACACAGCAGCTGTGTGTTGAAGCTCAGTGCACGAATGCGTTAGCTGGTGGTGGTGAGTGCGTCCTCCTTGACTTCAGCTCAGAGAGAAAGAGACTGCAGCTGTTGAGTGAAACCTCAGCACTTGGCCATGTTGTGTTAAAGAAGGAACAGACAGGACGTCCAGGCCGCACTCACTGATAAAGCTGATGACTTCTCAGGGCTTCAACAACTTTTTGATGAGATAAAAATGTGAAGAAAGCGTGATGTCGCATTGAAAAACTTTTCTAATTCAAGGTTTGAATCAGTTTTATATGCTGGTATTTGTCACCCAATTGGACTGTTATCAGGCCATTAAATAGGCCTTATCAGTCTCTATAAGCACCTGCTACGCCTACTACGCTGTAAAAGTGAAACTTAAAAGCAACACGTGAAACTGTATGCAATGTCACGTTTTGAACAAAAACAAAAAGGCTTTAGGTTTAGGCAATAAAACTACAACTTCTTTAGGTTTAGACAACAAAAACAGTTAGGTATAGGCAATAAAACTACAACTTCTTTAGGTTTAGGCAAGAAAACTACAACTTCTTTAGGTTCAGGCAATAAAACTACAACTTCTATGTTTAGGAAATAAAACTACAACTTCTAGGTTTAGGAAATAAAACTACAACTTCTTTAGGTTTAGACAACAAAAACAGTTAAGTTTAGAGAAAAACATTGTGTTTTGGGTTCAAATAACTACGAATACAAAGCCTACTACACATCGTTGGTTTCACACGGGATGCAAACTTCGATCTCCTTGGTGAAAATCCTGTGTTTTAGCACCTGACTTCCTCTTCTGCTCCTGTCATAATTACTACGGTCGCTGTTGTGTTCTTTTATACCTTCTTTTGGTGATCTACCATGTGAATAGATGATAAAACCTATTAGTGGGTGTAGTAGGCCCCTATTGACCCGCACCTGTAGGTCTTATAGCGACTGGTAATGCCTATTTAATAGCCTGAGAACAGTCTAATCGTCCGTATATGTGAGCATAGAATGATATAAATTATATCAGAACAGAAGCCGGTATGGAAACCAAAAGATTTTTTATGAAACGGACCAACCTTTGGTGAGAAAATGTCACCAATGTGTCCACAAAAATTCTAAAAGAAATCCCTGCACTTTAAGTTGCATTCATGTCAGGATTTTATGCTACTAACCAAAGAGAAGTGGGTCAGCACAGATCCTCTTACAAATTAAGTGGTGTTTCATTAGAAATATCATTTCAGTGCTGTTCCTTTGGGAAGATTAGCCGCTGGAGCACACACAGTGCTCATGACAAATCCATTGTGAGGGATAAAAATGTGACTTTTTAAGCAGCAGAGCGGTCTGTGTGGCAGATATCATTCGGCCGCCCACGCAAACCAACATCCAGCCACCTAGCATAGCTGAAATAGATGGTGCTGTGGGCTTGGAACCAACGGGAACAGGGGAGAAAACAAGAATGCTGCGTATTGTCTGCGTGAGAGCACAAGACAATGAGAGACTTCATTGGCTTGTGTCCATTGTGCTTGAGATTTCTTGGGCTCAGCTGAAGAAGAGAAAGGTCTTCATTCAGCCTGCTGGAGGCTTCTTCAAACCTGCCATTGTCATTCTCCTCTCTCCGTTTCCATGTTTTGCTTTCTCTCTCGAGGCTGATTGATGCTGCAGCGTTATGTCACTCAGCGCACTGTGTGGTTTTGTAAGCCCTTGACTTGTTAGCGCTGCTGGTTTCTTTTGTTTCGGTGTCTCACCTTTCCGTCAGTGTTTTGCCTCCAGTTCTCAAAATAGGAGAATTGGCGAGGAGTTAAATTACACCCAAGGTCAACCCCTCAGTCCTCACACTAAAGTGACAGGGGATATCAGTGTATTTAATGTCGTCTTTCTCCGCTCACATCTGAGCACATTTCTCTCTCCGCCGTCATTCATGGCAGTTTTGACCCACATCTTTTACTCTGTGTTGTTGAATAGCCATTCCCGCCCGCTGAACGACATTCAATGCCGTGTTGTTGCGCCCCAGAATACTTCAGGAATGATGTCATTCCGCCGTTAACACTGTTTGATTTTGCAGTAAAAAGAAGGAGAGCAGGATGATGAATGGTTGTGGAGTAAATAGGCCTTCCAGATTCAGAGCAGCTCTCCTCAGTGATTCACTCAGAGTGCCTGAAAAGAAAAGTTTCTTTTTCACTTCAGTCTTTTGAGGAAGTGTCTCAAAAAATCGTGACGGGCTTGTTAAAGCAGCGCCCCCCCACGGCCCGCACCACGGCCCCCACCACGCCGCCCTAACAATGCCACCCCGGCCGCCCCGCCACCATCCTGCTGGCAGAGACCCGTCTGCTGCACCGCCCACACACACACACACACACACACACTGATGGTAAAAGAGGTGTTAGTTCAGTCTGCTGGGACGCCCTCAGCTCACATTAAGTTAGTCTAACAAGTGGAGGAATTTAGAAATGTGATGTAGTCAATTCTTCCTCCATCGCTCCGGTGATCAGTTTAGTTTTTTGATGAGGAAACATTTTTAGATGAGGTAGTGGCAGCAGAAAGGAGGCCCACTGGCTGCCTCATAACCTAAACGTCATAATATTTGATTACATTCTGTTGTAGAAGTTAGAGCCCAACACTGTATTCTTCAGGTTGATATTAGTATTTGGTATATGATATGGTATATTGGCTAATATTTGTTATTTAAAGGTACTCTTTGCAGTTTTCTGACACATGTTTCTGTTAATGGTTTCACACAACAGAGTGGTGCAGGAATGAGTCCTAAAACCCGGAAGCTCTTTTAGTTTGACGCAATATGAAATAAGGTCTGTGGTTAAAACAAGCTGAAGAGATTTTAACGTTTTGTTCTACGATGTAAAATACGTCTTTGAATTTTGAGGCTTTTACGTGTCTTTAAAAAAGGCGTTCTAATTCGTCATCACGTAGACTCGGCCGCCTTTACAGCCTCGTTGTGTTTACTCCATTGATGCTACCGGGGTGTAGCTTGCTTAAACCGTAGCCTAACGTTAGCTTTTTACTTCTGGCGATTGCATTCACACTTCAAAAATCATAAAAGTGGTGTTCCACAATCCCCTCTCTCACCTGCGTTGTTATATCAGGAGGTGGAGGGAGAGACATCACTCTGCTAGTTACTATTAGCACGGATGTATTAAGTGAACTGGATACAGCGTTGGAGGTGGGGTCCCGTTTATTCCTATGAGAGTTTCTCAGTGGCGCATGAAAGCAAAAAAAGTTTGACTTCCGAGTGGTAAAGTACCCGGATCATCAGGCGATCTTCCTCATCCATCGGACCCATAGAGCCGGCGCAGTGGCATTTCCTTTAATCCCGCCTCCCAGCCCTTGGTCCGGCCTCAGTCTGGGGTTCATTCACATGAACGGAGGAAGGAAAATAACTCGGAAGTTGTTATTCCAGCGTTTGGCCACTAAGAAAATTTTGCTTCAAATCCCGGCGCTCTTCCTGAGGGCTTGGCTATGACCCACGAGCTAACGGTCAAGTGCAGTTTTACATAATGGTTGCTGAATGACCTCAAACTTACTTTTAACATTTCTGTCCTGGCATTTCTTATTACTTATCAGCCTGCATATACACAGATAACATCAATCTGTGATAAGCTACAGTAATAATATCGGCTGAGTTATTGTATTGGTCTGTAAAACACTGACCTCTGCCTGCTCACACACCTTCATCTGCTCGGCATAAGAGCATCAAATTAACACCGGCTGTATCAGTGGAATTATCACAACAGCACAGAGTCATTAGAGCTGCTGATTGACTGATGACATGCTGTGTTGTTAACTGTTTAATGAAAACACCGTCTGTTTTTATGTGTGTGTGAATGACTCATGTGTTTGTGCATATTAATAAAACACTCCAGTGGTGCTGAACTAAATTATTTCTCCATCTCTCTCTGTCCTCAGATTGTGCAGTCTGACCCTGAAGAAGCTGGTTGTGATGAGGGAACTCGATAAAGAGCTCATCTCTGTGGTCATAGCGGTTAAAATCCAGGTATGCTGCACACAGACAGTCATAACAGAGCGGGCGAGTGCAAACCTGCTGCACACACAAACAAACACAAACAAGTAAGGGATGATGAACAGCGAGCCGGTCATTGTTGTGAAATAAACCCCGACAGGATGATGCAAGACCCTGACCTCTTACTTGAGAAATCAAAGAACTGCGTCCATAGCAACGGTCTGTTATACATAGCAGCTGTCTGCTATAAAGAAATAACAGACTGTAGAACGCATGTTTATATTTTACTGTTGACCATTTTAAATCCATGTTTTATTATTCTTTTTATTCCACTTTCAATGCGAGTTGTAGGCGACTTGTTTTATATTTAATTTACTATAGAACTGTAGCGATTAATCAATTAACTGTCAATTATTTTGATAATCAATTAATTGGTTTGAGTATTTTTTTCAAGAAGAAAAAGTCCAAATTCTCTGATTCCAGCTTCTTAAATGTGAATATTTTCTGGCTTCTTTACTCCTCTATGACAGTAAACTGAATATCTTTGAGTTGTGGACAAAACAAGACATTTGAGAACATCATCTTGGGCTTTAGGAAACACTGATGGACATTTTCTGACATTTTATAAACCAAACAATTAATCGATTAATTGAGAAAATAATCAACAGATTAATCAACAGTGAAAATAATCCTTAGTTTCAGCTCTAATCCAGTAGGATGAACATCAAATAAGGTTCTATTTTATTTTGTCAAAGATATGTTCTCATGTAACCGTAACCAAAATAGGTAAAATGCATCAAACATGTACTGAAAAATAGTTAAGGTTGCTTTGTAAAATTGTAATATCACTGAAATACATGATGATTTACTGTAAATGTTCTCATACATTCACACCTTTTAAAATCCTGTTGAATTATGTATGCCTTGCACCGCTGCTGCAGAGTGAAAAACAAAAGCAGAGATGCAGAATACTTCCAGAGGAAGAACTCCCACTAAATTAAACCTTTATTTATTTATTATTTTTTTTAAACAGGGCTCCAAACGTGTCTTGAGGTCCCATGAGATAGTGCTGCCACCCAGTGGGTCTGTGGAGACGGATCTGGCTCTCACCTTCTCTCTGCAGGTAAAAAGAAAGACGATCACTAGGCTGCTGTTTAGTTCAAAATAAACTGTGTAGGCTGGCAAATAAACCATTTATGAATTTGAATTTATAGTTCTATATTTGCTGTTTTTTCTCATTGTAGAGAGATCTTACAGAGTGAAGTATGTGTGGGATGAGTTTTTATTACACTTGTTGCCATGGCGACCGTTCATACTTACATTAGATGTCGATGAGCTCTCTTTTGTATATTGTTGAAATACTAAAGTCTGGAGATGCATCTCCTTTTGTGTGTGCTCAAAGAACACAGTGTTGGTAGAAAAGGCAATAATCTATATTTAACTTGTTGTCAACAAATCCCATGAAAAGACTAAAACCAACAACGTGTCTCTCGATGCTTTACAGCTTCTCCAGCTTCCCTCATTCCTAATGAAGATTTAAAACTTTAAGAACACAAAACAAATAAATACTTTCATTTGAAGACATTCTCGATCTTTTTACAACAGTTTTGGTTATTTCACACACGAGAGATTTCCATAGAAATAAAATATGAAGATGTTAACTAGCTAATTCTTGTGCTTCGGTCTGAATCTCTGATCTGTATTCATTTGGATATAACAGATGGAAATAAATTATAATAATTTAATAATTATGAAATAATAGTTCCCTGAAAAAAATAAAAGTAGTCCTTTGAAAAGTATTCTTTTTAAAATATTTATTTATTTATTTACTTACATATTTATTTATTATACTATTGACTCATTTATATATTTATATTTACATTTATTTATATAATTATTGCCTCTTTTATTTATGTCAGGATATGAAATGAATCCTGACATAAATAAATTTCATAGCCATATTTATTTGTAGTCCTTTAAAAAGTGTCCTTTTTAAAAATAAAACCTTATTTATGTATTTATTCATTATACTATTGACTAATTTATATATTTATATTTACATTTATTTATATAGTTATTGCCTCATTTATTTATTTGAGGATTTATTTCATAGCCATATTTATTTGCAGTTCTTTTAAGTGTCCTTTTTAAAAATAAAACCTTATTTATTTATTATACTATTTACTCATTTAAATATTAATATTTACATTTATTTTTATAATTATTGCCTCTTTTATTTATTTCAGGATTTATTTCAAAGCCATATTTATTTGTAGTTCTTTGGAAAGTATCCTTTTTAAAAAAAACAAAAAACCTTATTTATTCATTTATTTATTCATTTATGATACTATTGACTGATTTATATATTTATATTTACATGTCTTTATATAATTATTGCCTTGTTTATTTATTTCAGGATTCATTTTATAGCCATATTAATTAATTAATTTAATATTGAGTGAAATGGCATTCCATAGTAAAAAGGCTCAATTTATTGCTGGTTTTGGTCTTTTTATGGGATTTGTAGACAATAAGAAAAATATAGAATATCACCAAACTGACTCTTAAAGCTGTCAGCTGAATTCTAGTTTTTCTTTTTCCCGGTTTCCTCTCCCTTCAGTACCCTCACTTCTTAAAACGAGAAGGAAACAAGCTGCAGATCATGCTGCAGAGGCGGAAGAGATACAAGAACCGAACCATCCTGGGCTACAAGACTCTGGCGGTGGGATCCATCGATATGGCCGAGGTACAGTACGACCTGCATTCACGTCGTCTATGTAAAAGTTAATGGTGGGTAATATTGTGTTATGACTGTGTGCGGTATGGAGAGGATAACGAGGTTGCAGCTTATTTCCGCTGCAATTTTTTCTTGTAGTCTCGGGGCAGACAGGAGCACAAAGGTGCATCAGCTCTAATAGGCTGTTAGTGTCAGAAACGCTGTGAAAATATAATGAGGAAATGCCTGATGACACTTTCCTCTTCATGTTCACCGGAGGGATTGGCAGTGCCTCGTGTACTATAACTCCTGGCTCTTTGATAAGCTGTCTTCAATGAGTCCTTTCGCCCTTTAATTAGTCTGGAAAATAATATTTTTATCTTTGAAAGACTTCAGATTATTTCACTTTTCCTCAGTACAAACGTGCTATCTCACCTCAACTTGTTTCGTGTGTTTTAAGAAAACCACGAATACATGAATCGGGGTGTCTTCCTCCAGATGAATATCTTAGTTTGAGAGCAGATGATGCTGATGCACTAAGGAGTTCCCAGATGGCTCACAAAGCTCAGTGGAGCTTATTAAGGTCACGTCTCAGCAGCTGAGGTAAGAAAAATAAAACATTTTGGCGCCTGTGAGGAAAGAAATAACCCACAGAGCCGTAGTTTACCACAAGAAAGACATGATTCTCACTTTCTCAACTCGAGGATACAAAGAGGCTTTAACACATCATACCACACAGGATACAGAGTAAACAGCTGAAGGCTGACCTGCTCTCACTGCACTAGAACGGAGACACTCGTCCAGATTTGGGGCGGCGCTGTCCTGAAGTGACCTGCAGGTTTCAGAGGAGACTTTGAATCTCTGGAGTGTAAAATATGTCGGGAATGAATGAATAATACTGTAGTTCCTGTTGAGCAAAAACACTCAGCTGCTGTAGTGGAGCCTCAGTTTGAATCAGCAGGAAACGGTGGGTGGATGAAGTGAGCAGCTCCAGGTGTGAATGTGTGGGTTTGTGTAGATGAGGCAGAGAAGCACCTCCATGCTGAGACAAAGGTGAATAACAAAGAATAGGTAACTAAGATACGATCAATTCTTTGAATTGTTTGGCTACCCACTCCCTCAGTGATACGCAATTATGACTTTTAAGTCAAGTTAATTTTACTTATATAGCCCAATATCACAAATCACAAATGTCCCTCTAGGGGCTCTACAATCTGTACAGGATACGACACCCTCTGTCCTTTGACCCTCGCTTCAGATCAGGAAAAACTCCCCCCAAAACAGCCTTTAACTGGGAATAAAGGTAAAGCACCAAAGGACGGATCCTAGATAGATGGATAGATGGATAGATAGATGAATAGACACAGTTTAGACCAGTGATTCCCAAACTCAAGGACCCCTGGGGGTCTACTTATGCAGCCCAGTCGCACAAAAAGGTGTGCGAATGACACAATAATGTGCAGGGCAAAAGCGTGTAATGAGAACGCCCTTCTTGCTTTAGGCATGTCATTTTCACCGCATGTAGTCTGTACTGACTGCAGGGGAGAATGGCGTGGGCGGGGTCCAATAAATACCAGACTTTTAACCAGGAGACGGTGTTCAAGACCGGTGTTTTTGGAAGTTACGTTAGTGACATTTGTCACGTGTTTTCCATACTGATGTTACGTTGTTTACGTGTGTATTTTACTTAGTTAACGTACTTATTTTAAACTCAACCATGATGTTTTTACTAAACCTAACTAAGTGGTTTTGCTGCCCCCTGCTGGTACTTAACCTTCATAAACCCGTGTAATATTCGTGCCTCGGCGAGGCCAAACGTGACACTGACACGCCATCCTCTGGTGGACAGGTGGGTCTATTACACACTTTGGCGTGATACCGGGTTGACATGAAAAATACTTTAACATTTTATTTAAAGCATCACATAGTTTTAAAACAGTAAGGGTACCAATACAGTCATGTTCAACCTGCATAATTAAGAGGTGAAATCTGTTTTGCACTTCAGTACACTTGTTTTTCGTGGCTTGAATTACATTAAAGTCCAGTTTCATTTCCAAATTTCCACGTTCAATTAGAATTGGAACACAGCATCTCTGGGCCTGCAATGCATTATGGTATATATAGTTTGCTGCAGGTGGAGAACTTGACATATCTGTATTTCTGACATAGAAAAAGCTCCTAAAACGTACAACGCCAACAGTGTTAATGTCTCTAAAGGTGTGGTTATTTGATAAGAATCTAAATATCTGAGAAGTGAGCTCAGATCACTGAAGTGAAACATTCCTCCCCTGTCTCATGCTGTCCTCTCCTTCACCTCCTCCAGGTGATGCAGCACCCGACAGAGGGAGGTCAGGTTCTTCCTCTGTGCAGCAACCAGAAGGAGCTGCTGGGGAATGTGGCCGAGATCTGGATCTTCTCCCTGTCCAGTCAGCCAATAGACCACGAGGACGCGGCCCTGCAGGGAGGACAGAAGATCAAATGCTCCGGTACTCTTTCCCTCTCATTACCCCCCCACGGTGTTGCGAGGTTAACGCGACAGGAAGCCGTCGTAATCACCTAATATACTCGATGGGCTCAACAGAGCAGGGATCACAGGGTTCAGGGTGTTTTATTCTCTCTATTCGTGCAGAAAGAGATTAAATTCAGGTAGCATACAGGGTACTGTACATGAGTTTATTTAGAGCCTGGCCGCATGTCAGGTTTAAAAGAGTCTTTGAAATATGTATGAGACGTCTTCTTCCCTCTTTAATCCGCCTGCTTGTCCTCTGCTTTAGATAACTACTCAGAGGAAGAGTATGAGAGCTTCTCCTCAGAGCAGGAGGCCAGCGACGACGCCGTCCAGGTACAGGTGAGTCCGCCTGGAAGTCTTCGAGACAAGCAGACTTCAAATCCGTTTATCCTGGTCGTCTGTACTGGCTCTGCAGGATTTACTTTGGAAAACTTCAAGACATATAAGTGTAAATAATGCATCGTTATGGGAGGCTGTATTTTAACTCGTCTTGTTTTTCAGGATCTGGAGGATGACGAGTACGATGTGAGGAAGCCAAAGAAGCAGAGGAGGTCTATTGTGAGGACGCCTTCCATCACCAGAGTAAGAGACGAGGCCCAGCTAAACTATAAAGAAGTGTTTAGTTTGACCTTCCTTACCTACAGGGAAACAAACCTTTGACCACGACAGCGTCTGTGCAGTGAACCCACACAGTGACCTCTAGTTTCATGGCGATAAACTGGCGGTAACAGGCTTTTTCTTGGCCAGGGACAGTTGCTTTCTGGAGACTCCAGGAGTCTTCAGGAAGTCACTGTGCCTGGCCAAGAAATAGTCCCACACATAACGCCCCACAACAACCACAACATGCCGGTTTTGCACTTTGGCTTTTGTACATGATGCACAATAACAGGCAAACTAGATATAACATGTCAATCAGTGAGCATTAGAGGTGCTGGTAGGCGGATTTTGTTGAGGACAGAACCAGTGTAAACTTTCCTGAAGCATCGTAAAGTAGTAAAGGTGAAGGGGAACAAGACTATGTTGATCTTCATCTCTTACCTCAGATTTAGAGGTCTATGAGTTCAACAGACAGAAAGTTCTCCGCAGTTTAGATTGCTTTGCATTTCAGAGTTCAACGCTAATGTCTTTTTTCACCAGTCAGGCATGTGGGTTAGAAATCAGTTATCAAATAACAACAAAAACTATAGTTAACTGTCATGTTTAATCTTTATTTAAGTAAATTAATCTGGATTTTCGCCCACATCTTCTAACGCCACCCAACTAAACTCCTGTTTCCAGGATACTTGAAATGCTCGCCTGCACTTCAGCTCATTAACTTTGTCTTTACCCGCCGCCATTTTCTCGTGAGTGCCTGATCGGTACTGCGCATGAGCAACTCTCAACGGAGATGGCTCAGTCCTCAGCTACTTCCATCATCAGCTCTGGAAAAAAACATTGTGTTTAATTCTTTTTGACCACTTGCCAGTTCGGGTTGAGTTGCTAGATTCAGTAGCCCGACGTGGCATACTTGCCCCGGGCAAGTGGGCAATCCTTATTTTTGAGCCCTGCATTACTGTATTCTTCACAGCTGAAGAATACAGTATTTAAGATACTGCAGTATTTAAGATACTGCAGTTGAATGTGCTTCTAAAATAATCACCACTTATTTTCAATTAATGCCTCATTTTGTTCATATTGTAGATGATTAATTTGCAGATGATTAAGTACCTTTCAAAGAGACGGTTTAAATGTGTTTTTGCTGGTGACTGATATGGTTTTAAGGAGCTCAGTCAAGAGGAGATGAAAGCCCCAGAAAGCAGATGAAGCATGATGTTGCTTGATTATTGATTCACATGAGTACACGCAGTGAAATCGATACAACAACCAACACTGCAAATGCATCTACTGCCGGTAAAGTGACTAAAATGGAGGAGCTGAGCAGCTGTAGCTGTTTTCTGTGTACTGAATTGCTGAGAGCTCTGTAGTAAATCATAACTAGGTCACACACTGACTCGTGTGTTTGTTCTCCTGTGTTTTAGCAGCAGAACTTTAAGCAGCGCGTGGTGGCTCTCCTGAAGCGCTTCAGAGTCTCAGACGAGGTGAGTGGTTCTGTCTTCTGTTGTTTCTACTGAGGAGCTGCTGAGCTATTAAACATGTAATGTATCTTTGTGTGTGTTAAGGTGCTGGACTCGGAGCAGGACCCTGCAGAGCCGCCCCCTGAGGTGGAAGAGGAGGACCTGGACCTGGACAGCGTAGAGTTTGAGAACCCGAGCGACAGCGGCCCGGAGCTGGATGACGACGACAGCGTCCTCAGCACACCAAAACCCAAACTCAAGTGAGTGTTTCTCAGCAGCAATGAGTGTGTTTGTGGCTTATATGGGGTGTTACAGACCAAATGATGATGATAACAAAGTTCAAATGCTTCATCTAAAGTCTGAATAGTATTATACTGTAAGTCTGAAATTGCTAAAAGAGTAAGTTGAGGACATGTCCATGTCCTTAAATGTTCCTTAAACCCTGCAGCAGGCGGCCACATGTCACAGTCTGAGACTGAAATATCCAAAGGCTGCTTTACTATAAATGTTAGCCTTGTTATTGAAGCTTTATTTAGCCAATATGTTGTAATGACATTTTAATGTCACTGCTTTAAAACTTCATATATTCAGGGTTTTCTCAAGGTTTTGATTCTCTGCAGGGTAGGAAACTCTCTGAAACAACTTTTAGATAATCATTAAAACATCAAATTAAAAGAGCACAGAGACTAGCAGTCAATAGTCACGTTGAGATAAAGTGATGTGTTTTCTTCTTTCTTGTGTTTCAGGCCATATTTCGAGGGTCTCTCCCTCTCCAGCTCTCAAACTGAGATCGGCAGCATCCACAGCATCCGGAGCCACCGAGAGCCTCCGAGCCCGGTGAGACCGATGTCCCCGCTACAGCACAGCGTATAAAACACAACGTACAAAACAATCCTAAATAACTTCAGCTGGGATGCAGATTTCCTTCTGCATATTTTGAACGTGCAATTTCATTTCATTTCAAATGAGATCAGAGTGTTTCTGTTCACATGCCCACCTCAGTCAGACTCCTGCCTCCTCTACATTTACTCAAACAGACTGGGTTACTCACACCTCAGAGAAACAGCTGGAGGCCGACCAGTGTAACCACTGAACTGCACCGACAGCCGATGAGCAAATCCACCGAAGCAGAAAGGCGTCAATTATCCCGCTCAGAGGCACCTTTTAGTGAAGTAACAGTCAGATTTTCCCATCAGTCCGCAGGTTTAAACCAGTTTGTTCATGAAACCGTAGGGCTTCTGTTGATCCATCACGAGATGCTGAATGAAACAATGCTTCGTGTGAAATAAAAGCTCCCTGGGCTCCATCTAAACCAGGTAATGTTTATTATTCCTCTCACCGTCTCTCTCCAGATTGACCCAGATAAAACCAAGAGCGGAGGGGCCAAATTTCCAGATGACGGTGTGTCTGATAACGTCTCCTATGTGAGTATCAACTCTTCAAGCTGCCTTAGATCAGTAGATAGATAGATAGAGATAGATGGATAGATACTTTATTAATCCTAGCAGGAAATTTCCCTGTTACAGCAGCTTAGCAAAAAAGACAGGTCATGTGCGGTCAGACACTATTAGAGTAAATCATGATGGATAACAGCTCAAATCTTCTGGGACAGTCGAGACATCTAAGGTGTGAAAAGTGTTGTTTTGAAAAGAGAAGTGCATAAACATGTGTGTTGTCCTCTGTTTGTTCTCCATCAGGAGCAGCCGGAGGCGGTGACTCCGACCACGGAGCTGGAGATGGACAACATGGACACGTTTCTAGAGAGACTGCCACCGAGTGGCAAAATGACCAAGACAGAGTCCCTCATCATCTCATCCAACAGGTAGAAAGAATACATAGACAACAATAGTCCACTTCTTTAAAGCATTGCTATACTGTACATCTGCAGATTGACAGAAATCTTTATGATGGAAATTCGCAGAGAAGAACATGACAGGTGCATTTATAGTGTCTTTTAAATAGATTCAAATAAATAGTGTAAACAGTTTTTTATTAATTTTAGTGGATGTGTGCCTTTCTGTAATCACCTCCTACAGATGTGAGCAGGGTTTGTGCTTTGTGTCATTCACCATTACATCACTGCCTTCAGTCCTCCAGCTCTCTTCTTCTGCTGTTTTTCAGGCAGGAACCGAAGTTGGCAGGGAGGCGAGGAAGGAGCACGTCACTGAAGGAGCGCCAGCCCAGCAGGCCTCAGAACGAGAGGGCCAACAGCCTGGACAACGGACGGTCCCTGGACACACGCTGCCACCTACAGGTAGGAGGAGGGAGCTGCAGGACAGTTCTGTCTGTGGAGTGGATTTAATCAACATTAAACACCAGTTAATATCACACACGTAGCCTCTCTGTACACACCATGATGTCTTAAAGAGTCATCTTAAATCCTGGCAAAACAACGCAGTCACTTTAAAGTTTAGGATCATTATATCAAACATATTTTATGCTCCCAAATATGGGTCCTTATTTTAATCCAAAGGTTTCTTATTTTCCTGCCTAGATCCCAAGAAAGACGGTGTACGACCAACTGAACCACATCCTGGTGTCTGATACCCAGCTCCCTGACAGCATCATCCTCATCAACACGTCAGACTGGCAGGGCCAGGTGAGCAATACCAGCACCATGAGCTTAAAATGGCTTTTTTTGTCTTAATACTTGCCTTTCAAAATATTTGGTAAAGCTGTGGATAGTGTGTGGATTGTTTTGTGGTTAAATTTTTTATTTTTTTTACTTTATATTTATTTATTTTATTTTTTTCATTGAAACAGTCATACATACAGAATATGCTATATATATACATAACAAAAAATAAAAACAATAATCATAATATATTAATAATGTATATATTAGTTATTATTATTATTATTGTTTTTAATTTGATCAATTTCACTCATTAATTTCAACCTGACCACTTTCAAGGAATTGTATAAAAGTGTCCCATATTTTCCTGAATTTATCTGATTTCCCTCTGACCACATTTCTCCAAAGCAAGGCAGGACACCATTTCCCGTAACCACATGGTCAACAATTTTTATTTTAGAATGGACGAGACACTACAAACATACAAACAACAACAACAACAACAGTGCAACACACAGCGTTGAAAACAGGAATAAAAAAATGCATGGGATAAGATACAGTAGCAATAATAAATGAAAATAAGAGAGAGATATTCCCAAGCAGAATTTAAATAACAGTAGACTTTAAAAAAGGAAAAAACAAATCCATCTATAGAGAACAACCATCCATCTGATTCTTCGTCTCCTCTCTTCTCAGTATCTTTCAGATATGCTGCAAAACCACCATCTACCAGTGGTCTGCACCTGCACCACGGCCGACATCCAGGCTGCGTTCAACACCATCGTCTCCCGCATACAGAGATTGTGAGTCAGCCTCTCTCTCATGCCATCATATATATTCACTGTGTCACTGATTATGAAGCTATAAGCCATCTATTTATTTTCTGTCCTAGTTGCAACTGTAACTCCCAGACGCCCATTCCCATAAAGATCGCCGTGGCCGGAGCGCAGCACTACCTCAGCGCTGTTCTGAGGCTTTTTGTGGACCACCTTTCCCATAAGACGCCAGACTGGCTCGGCTACATGAGGTTCCTCATCATCCCTCTAGGTTAGTTACAACCTAACATTAAAATGTTCCAAATTTAAATGCTCTAATTACACTATAATTTAATGCTGCACCTTAAAGGCTGTTTGTTGTCTGATTTTTTTTATTACTGTTTCTCTTTGCCTGGTTTAGGTGCACATCCTGTCTCCAAATATCTCGGCACTATTGACTATCGGTACAACAGTTTGTTCCAGGATGCTGCTTGGAGGGAGCTGTTTCACAAGCCAGAGGCTCCTGTTATTGGTGGGCTCTCATGTCTTACTGACTAAACTTTACTCTAGAGAACACATCTTAACAACAAAAACATCTTAATGAATGTTTCTGACTGTAATCAGGTATACAGTCAGCAGTAGAGGGTTAATGAATCACTATGTGTCCTGTGCAGCTCAGGAGAACCCAGACGTGGTGTCGAGGGTCACTCAGTACATGGTGGGAGCTAACGGAGCTCACCAGCTTCCCATCGCAGAGGCCATGCTCACCTATAAACAGAAAAGGTATGTTCTCATCATTGATTTAAAACTCATTTAGTACCAGACGGACCTGAGAACATTTTACAGCTGTACAGAAGTGGGACTTTAAATGTGTTTTTGTGAGCTATCCTGATAAAGTCGTCTAGCAGAAGATGCTTCTAATTCAGACCAGTTTTTCAAAAGGGGATTGAACTGTTGAACTGTAAAACTCTATGAACAATCCACGTGACACATTAGCTGCTTTTTCAAAATACATTTCATACATTTCTGCACATTATTTACAAATCCAGGCAAAATTACAAGGACAAAAAATATATACATCATTGCAAATCTCTTACAATCAAAATAGGCTTCATTAATCAGCAGGATCTTCACACGAACAAAATACTCACACGTTTTGGTCAGCAAGATAATCTCAACAATTGAACACCACATTTATGATTTTTGAAGTGTGAATGCAATCAGCAGAAGTGAAAAGCAAACGTTAGGCTATTAACAAACTATTTTTGTTTATGATGAGATCAGCTGTAGGTAGCGGAGCATCGTAAAGCACTTCATTCAAACTGGACAGAAACAAAATAAAACTCACCTAAACCGTCGTCGTTACTCCTTCCAATAATCACCAAGTGTGCTTTGGTCGAACTCAACTGTAATTTCACCGAGTTTATTGTGAGAATTGCTGATTCTACAGTTGTTCCTCCCCCACCCCCCCGCTCTCTCTCTCTGAAGGAAGAAGGCGGGGTCATGCATCATCAACGCGTCATCAGTTACACTGCGCATGTGTTATACCAAGAGGTCTTAATGTTCTGGCTGGTCGTAATGCTTAAAAAAATTCCTGAATCCGGATCATGATCGTCAAATCTAATGGATTGTTCATTGTGCCACACTCCACCCCTCCGAAAAACTTCATTCAAATCCATCACAGACTTTTGGAGTAATCCTCCAAACGGACAAACCAACAAACAAACCAACGCCGGTGAAAACATAACCTCCTTCCTAGGCCTTCAGCCTTGGCGGAGGTAATTATTTTTATTCTGTTGTCATATTCTACCGAAATGGCCTGTGTTGAATAATAAAATAATATAACTATAATAAGCGTTTTCAGTCCAAAATGGCAGCAGCGGCTGTTGTCAAAAAAACATTAGAGTTTTGTTTCTTAGCTTCTATTGTCTTTGGTTAGGACTCCTCCCGTGAACACGGTAAACACGGTAAACACACAACCCCATTTGAAGTCAGTTAACTGCTATGGGATTGTGCAGGGGGAGCGGTTGCTATAGCAACAGAATGTTCAACTGAGTAGTTGATATAATCTGGATTACTATGTGAAATAAAATGTACATACATCACAACAGAGGTTCTGCTTTCCATTTTTCAACCCCCTTTTGAAAAACAAAACGAAGGTAAAAGTTTCACTAATGTTGTTGAGTTTGTGTGTTTGTGTGGGAGTGGCGGTGTCGTTCTGTTAAACATCTGTCGTTCCATCACTGTGTGTGTGTGTGTGTCTGAATAACATGTTTTTTTATCTTTTTGTTGTATTTTTTCTTTTCTTTTCTTTGAAGGAAAAAGAGCTTTCATTTTGATTTTGCAGTAAGGTATTGTGGTCGATTGAGTTTGTTTCTCACGTAGCCTTGGTGATTCATGCGCTTCCTGTGTGTGTTGGAGCCATTTTTTCTTCCCCTTGAACCGTCTCAGCCTTTCCTGGAGCTTGCCACTTTAACAGCTGCATGAAAAAAATGTTTTTATTTTTTTTTCTATTAACAGCTTGAGAGCCATAAACTGCTCAGATAAGATCTGTATCCAGGCCACGACTCACAGTTGTAAAGAACACAAGCACACAGACACAGTAGGAGATGAACTAATTAAAGCTGCATCGGGTCAAGTTTTTAGTTAGAAGCAAACCCTAGACACAAGAGATGCAATAAACAAGAGTGTCTTATATCCCCAATTGACATTGGATAGATGGACCTAACATATTGTGTTGTACACATGTATAAATACAATAAACCAGTCCACTTTGTGACATTTTCTTTAGTTAATTAGTGTTTTAATATATTAACATCAACTAAAAGTCAATCCCAGGCACCCTTTTAGATAATCAGTTTATTAAACATAACGAGTGCTTTCAATTTGGTTTCAATGTCAGACATCAATGTAGAGTCAATACTTCTGCCTGACAAAGTTTAATTAAAGTTGATTCAATCATATTTTACCATCTGTGACGCTACAGCCAGCAGGTATCAAAATCCCTCTAGTAGCCACGTCTAAAACTCACTAATTAAAAGAAGATTTGTAGTTTTATGGGTGTATAATATGTGTGTTATATTATATTTCACTGCCACCAGCCAGGAAATAGTCCCGCACATAATGCCCTGTTACACTTCAGTTTTTGGATTTAATAAACATGTTAATTAGTGAGTTTTAGAGATTCTGGGAGGCAGATGTTGTTGCCTTTCGACAGAGCTAGGCTAGCTGTTTTTTTTCTAGTCTCAATACAACGTCTGTGTGCTCTTGTTGTGAATATTATGTCATTAATGAAAGAATTTCCTCAACAAAGAAATACAGTTCAGACTCCTCCTCCAAACAATCCTCATTGATAAGATATCAGAGGACTGACTGAAGGGTAAAATGTGCTGATAAAGTGGCAGGAGACCAAATACAATCAGCTCTGTGTTCCCTCTTGTTTCTTCCTCTCTGCTGCTTCCTCTCCATCATCTCCTCGTGCTTCTGGCCATCCATGTCTGTCTGCTATCTGTCCAGTAGGAAGTAGAAAACCTGCTCGCTGTCTGTGAAATGACAACGTCAAAGTGATATTTTTGTGATTAAGTTACATGTTTGGTTCAATGTAGTCAAACATCACCATCAAATGATCAACTGTGGTGCACTCAGTGCTAAAGGGCCTTTTATAAAATTATATTAATATATTTGAATATAGTCAGTAAGTGTGTTTTATGGTCAATGTAGCAGAGCTGAGTTTATGTTTTAGCAGGTGGAACTAACATTTATTTTTCACATAAAATATTAAGTTAAAAAAGCATTTTGTTTCTGAAAAAAGACAGAAATTAAACTGAGCTTTCGTATTTACCCTATAATTCTTACCAAATAATATACATGTAGTTCTGTCAAGGAAACTTGTTGGAAATTATTTAGAAAATTAGAGACCTGTAAAATAACGTTTTACAATTCTTTGATTTCTAAAAATGTAAAGCAAAAACATGAATAGTTGGCTGTGACAAATATTAATTACTTTATTTAAATAGCATAAAAAAATTATTAAAAATATTAAAAATAAATGTAGATATAAATTAATTGATAAAATGCGACTTAAATTTATATTTTTGTTTCCATTTGCTTCTTTATTTATTTACCTTTGTATTAATTACCTTATCTATCTATGTGAAATTAAATTAATTAATGAAATTATTTATTTTATTTTATTTTTCTTGAAAGGCACTTTGAGCTGCATTTTATGAAATGAAAGGTGCTGTATAGATAAAGTTTATTATTATTATTATTATTATTATCATTATTGTTGTTATTATTATTATTATCACTATTATTAAATTATTCATTTATTTATTCATTTTTATTTTGGTTGGTTCTGTTCTCCATAAATTAAAAGTATTTTTTAGTTAAAATTAGTTCAAATAAAAATCAGTTTTTAGAAGAGATTTAAAAAGCGATAAGGACTTTGCCGTCCTGAGATCACGGCTGAGGGGAAGGCCCATTTTATTATACATAATGCACAAAATAAAGGTAACATTATCATACAGTCTGTAATGTACAATACAAACATTAAAAAAGTGCATGTTATGTCCACAGTGACGTCCATCTACATGGATTGACGTGCATGTGCATCTTTTAACCGATACATTTCACATTCAAGCTAAAATATGGATCAAACACGTCAGACAGAAATCATAATCCATCCCTGCAATAAATCACTCACATACCAGGCAGACATCTGGCTCTCTCTCTCTCTGGCTGCTCTGAAACCGATTACAGCGGAGATGTGTTGTTGTTGTTGTTGTTGTTGTTGTGTTGGGAAAACAAACTGTGACCTACTGTTAGACTGTCTTCTCTCTTTCTCTCTCTCCTCCTCTATAGTCTCTCTGTTTCTTCCCTGGGGGGGCGATGGCAGGTCTCTTCAAGGCAAGAGCAGCAACCTTTCACACCATCAAACGCCTTTGCATTTAGAAAAACCTGAGTAGAAGTAGAACCATTCTTCAGGCTATTTTTCTGGTCATTGCCAGGAAAATAGTTCATAGAAGAGGCTTGTAAGTGTAGTTATGCACTACCGCTCACCGGTAGTGCATGGAGCCGGAGAAGTTGTGGCTTTAGGTTGGTGCTCTTCCTTCTCATCCACCTCTTTATGACTCGGTAGTTTAGTTGCTTTCCCCTTGAATGCCCTCCTGACTTTGGTTTGGTGGATCCGGTCTGTGTCTGCAATAACTGGATGGCTTTTTTCGGAGGCCTGGAAACGGCCGATAGCTGCATGTTTTGCTCCCTTGCTTCTCCAGCTTCAATAAGGGGGCCTGCAGGCGGGTACTGAGTCTGTTTTAGTGGAGCTTTAAGGTGCAGCATGCTCTGTTGATTCTGTCTGGGTTCTGATAGCTTTGCATACTTTCTATGCAATGGAAGACTACAGTATTTCCACATGTGATTCATTGGAAATCAGCATCATCAAAACTAACTAGATCTCAATGTTACTAACTGTAGATTTCTTTATATAATCCTCTTTGATCATTTACTGCCAAGCATTTGGAAATGCTTGTAGGAGTCCGTCCTTTTTGATTCAAATACATTTCTCATCTGTGTTTCATGACTCACTGATTATTTTCTTGCATCCTTTTTCACCTGAACTCTCTTTTGCCGTCTGCTGCGTCTCCACAGCCCGGATGAGGACTCATGTCAGAAGTTCATCCCTTTCATTGGAGTAAGTAGCCGCTTTATTTGCCCTAAATATTCACTGTGTTGATTTTGTCTTTATCCAACTGTTGTTTTAGCACATGGTTGTCTCGGTTATTGCTGTTAGTAATAACCCTTTACCTTCTGTTTTGAATTCTGCAGATGGTGAAAGTTGGCCTCGTGGAGCAAACATCTGCAACGTCAGGCAAGCAATAAGTTTGTAGAGTAACCCTTCCTTTTACAGTCACGTAATTACCAAGTACTTACCTGGTAAATAATGGTCCATAGTAGTATATTATTGGGTAATTACTTGCAATTTGGGCTGTTACTGACACTTGGGTAACTACAATTGTAACTTGAATTGAGGAGTAATAGAGAAAGTATACAATTATATCAGAGTTATTACCAACTTTAAATCAACCTTAATTTTAGGTAATTACCCAATAATATACTAATATGTGGGGACTGTATCAGGAAGGGTTACCGTTTGTAGAAGCATGTTTCACTTTTAAAAAAGATAAATGTAAAAAAAAGTATTGTTGCACAGTTTGCATACTAACCTGGACCAGAGCTCCACACAAAAGTAGCCAATTTCTCCACCACAGTATTTTTTTTAAATGAATGTTTGATTGTTTCCTCCTTCAGGAGACTCTGATGACGCAGCACCTCTGGGCTCCTCGCTGCTCTCCTCCACCCCTCCACAAGTATCACCCGCCCTCAAAGAGGCGTCGCCGACCCCACCCTCCTCTCCCTCCGTCACCACCAGCTTCTGTGCTTACAGGTATATAACGGGATGCCTGATAAGGAGCTATTTCAAGATTCAAGATGTTTATTGTCACTCTAGTTATACAATTACAATCGTATGAAATGCTTGGGAGGCTCCATAAAAGAAGGAAAATAAATAGTAAATATAAAATGAAATATAATACAATAAAATATAATAACAAAATAAAGAATCAATAAAAATATCAATTTAAAAACTACTTAACATATAAATAACCCAAATTAACCCTAATAAATAGCCTAAAACCTAAAATAACACTAGTGTGGAGCTCCCGGCAAGTTGCCTTCCTCCTACGATGCCATGTTCATCTAAAATCTTTCAGCAAAATGGAGCAAAAAAATGTGACCTTTGTGTTAATTGGAATCTAAAAATGTTATATTTTCGTTTATTATACATTTTTAAGCAGGCATAATAAGTAAAATAAATAAATGTCATGATACTGTATTTTTCTTGGATGGAGGAAAATGAATGAGATTTTTTTTAGCAAATTAGCAAACATATTAAATTATTATTATTTATTTTATTATTATTTATTATTATAAATAAAGCAAATATTTCCCAAAATGTTGAAATATTCCTTTAATATATAAGAGCTTTAATGTAAGACTTTTCAGTTACTGCTTTAAAAGATAGTTCTATCTATCTCATATTTTCAGATTTAGCTTCTTGAACTCTTCTGTGTGAGTGATTCTATTTAAAAAGAAAGATATACCCATAACATCCACTGTTGTCTGTAGTTCTGTAGGTCCGTCGGAGCTGATGGGTCTCCAGGTGGACTACTGGGTGGCTCAGACAGAAAGGAAGAAAGACATGGAGAAGCGGGACTCCTCCTCCAAAAACACTCTGAAGTGCAATTTCCGCTCGCTGCAGGTCAGCCGGCTGCCACTGGGGGGCGCAGAGCCGAGCACCCAGCCCACCATGTCCATGACTGTGGTGACCAAGGAGAAGAATAAGAAGGGTAAGATGGACTGATGCATGCATGTATCTGTGGATTTGTGATTGCAGTGGGAGCCTTGAAGGAATAGTTCACCTCAAAATGACTTTTTTTTGTGGTGTAAGAATCATATTTTAGGATATTCACAGGACTGGCTATGATCCGATCAATCCGACCTCAAACGTTGCACCAAAAGGCCAAAATGTCATCCGTCTGTAACCCTCCGAGACCAGAGCGATTCTGAATCCCTCATTTACTCACAGCGTGCATCTCTGTTGTTCCCTTCTGTCAGTCATGTTCCTGCCAAAAAAGAGCAAAGACAAGGAGGTGGAGTCGAAGAGTCAAGTGATCGAGGGCATCAGCCGGCTCATCTGCACTGCCAAGCACCAGCAGACCATGCTGAGAGGTACATTTCTACTCAGACCTCCTGCCCTGTGGCCCTGCTCTGACATCTCCTCCCACCTCAACAGACACACAGACGTCCTCAGAGGATCTCACATGTTTTTCTCTTCAGTTTGGTCTGCAGCTTCCCTAATTATTACTCAAAGATGTCAGTAATAGTTGATTCTCTCACAGTAAAACTGAGGAAATCTCTCGACTGGTCAGAGGAAGACATATACTGTTACGGTAATTGGCCTAGTGTAGAAGGCTGTAATTCATATTCAAAATACAGTAATTTAAACTCAAATGTGACATCTTACTTTGATGAATCTTAGAAATATATTTGTGTGGTTATATGTTAAAATGCAAGAGTGAATAACCTGATAGACACATTATAATTAAAGGCAGATTTTATTTCCTACTTTTTCAATATCATGTGCAATATTACTTTTCTATTTTAGTTTACTTAATTTACAAAATGTATCTTAATTTTATTGTTATTCTATTAGGAACTGTGTTAGTATTACTTCTTATACACTTCATATACTATATATTACTCTATTGTTTTTTATTCTTCTGAAATTTTTGAGAAATCTGTGGCAAAAGAATTTTCTTCTGGATTAACCCCCTGAAACCCACAATAGACCATTTTTTGTCTTTTTTATTTGTTCTAGTCATAAATCAGAGGTAAACATTAATTAAATAAATAATAAAATAAATAAATTGCATATAAGGGCTTGTGTTTAATATGCAGTTGGGACTCAGGGTTGTTCAGGACAACATTTGTTTTGTAATATATTATAATAAATTAGCTGAAACAATTAGTCGATTGACAAACAATTATAAAATAGTTGCCAATTAATTTTCTAAGTAAATTTTCATGCGAAACATTTCATGATTCCAGCTTGACAATTGTGACGATTTGCTTATTTTAATGATTTTTATTAATTTTTAATATTTTTTTGTACAATTTTTGGGAGAAAACAAGCATTGTGAATTTGTCACTTTGGGCTCTTGTGGCATTTCTCACTATTTTCTGAATTTCTACAAACCAAACAATCAATCGATTAATGGAGAAAATATTCAGCAGATTAATCCGTAATGAAAATAATCATTAGTTGCAGTTCTGTACAAACTCTACAACCAACTACAGCAGTAAAATCCTGCTTTTACATTAATGCATGAGACATTTTTCTGCACGTCTGAGTACTTTTTAATACTTTAAAAACTCCAGTAATGAAGGTGTAACTATGTAGTAATGTTTGTGTTGCGTCTCTTCCTCCGCAGTACTGATTGACGGCGTCGAATGGAACGACGTCAAGTTTTTCCAGCTGGCGGCTCAGTGGTCCTCACACGTCAAACACTTCCCCATCGGGATCTTTGGACACACTAAAGGCCCTTACTAGCATCACCTAAGAGACTGAAACACTGAGGACAGTCCCATCCTATCTTCCCTTTTCCCTGTGCCAACAGATTTTAACCCCTTCCGCCTCCCTACTCCCACCACCCCCTGCACACTTCTTCTGTTCTGCCGTCTTAATTTAAGCTCCAGCTTCCACCTGTTGCATTCGTCCTTTTATTTAATCTTTTGCTTGTTCTTTTTTTAATTTTCTATTTATGTAAAAAAAAAAACGTCTCGAGGCAAAGCTGCCAAGGGAATATTTCTTTACTCAGCTTTTTAAAAGAAAAGAAATCCTGCTGATGTTTTATAGACTTTTGAAAAAAAAATGAATAAAATAATAATTAGACTTCTAATCTTTAACATACTGTACGAGTGCCCAGGTTTCACTCTCCGCCATCATTTGTTTTTAATTTGGTGAGGCTGGTTTTAATCACTTGGCCGGCACATTTAATCAAGAATATATATATATATATATATATATATATATATATATATATTTAAAAAAACAAAAAACAAGAGCAGCTGCCTTGTAATGAAATGGAAGATGTTCATCTTATTTTCTAATGAAGAAATTTGGTATTTTCAACAGAGACTGTTGTCGATTCATCGTCTTAACCCTGAAGAAGAAAAGCGTAAATGGCCCCTGAGCTTTATGGCTCTCTGCACTCAATGAAGAAGTCTTATGTGCAATACACTGAATACTGTGTGAATGGGATTCTGAATAATAACCTGGCACTGAAAGAAGATGACACACTGCTCAACCCCTCCTCTTCTTTACTTTCTCCGTCTGGTCAAATTGGCTTCTGGTTTGAAGAGTTTTGCTCCAAAGTGAGACATATGAGAAAATTATTAACAGCACAAAATTAACTACTTTTTAGATGGTAGTACGGACTGAAAGGAATATGCTGACATTGTGGGAAATTTGCTTTCTGAGAGTTAGATGAGAGGATTGATACCACCCTAATGTCTATACAGTAAATATGTGGCTAGACACCAGCAGCTGGTTAGCTTAGCTTAGCATAAAGACTGGAAACAGGGGGAAACAGCTAGCCTCCAAAGGTAGCCTAATAAAATCCACCTACCAGCACCGCTAAAGCTCACTAATTAATATCTTGTTTGTTTAATCCGCACAAAAAACAGAATGTAAAAACGACAAGTTGTTGTTTTACGGGGGGATTTACAGGAAATAGTTCGGCACATAACCCCCTGAAAAATCACAACTTGTCGTCCTATACCAACAAATGTTTGTTTTGTTCTTTGGACTATCGTGATATACCGCTACGATAACCGTGATATAATACGAAATATTGATTCATACACATATCATAAAATAGTATAAATAATCCAGCGTCTCTTAAATCATTTTATATGTATGGATACAGACTCTCTCTCCATTCCCCTACGAGAGCTGCAACGATTAATCGACTATTAAATTAATCACCAACTATTTCAATCGGTTTGAGTAATTTTGTTGTTAAAAATTATCCGATTCCAGCTTCTTAAAAGTGAATATTTTCTGGTTTCTTTACTCCTCTATGACAGTAAACTGAATATATTTGAGTTGTGGACAAAACAAGACATTTGAGGACGTCATCTTGGGCTTAGGGAAACACTGATTGACATTTTTCACCATTTTCTGATCTTTTATAGACCAAATAACTAATCAGTTAAGCGAGAACATAATTGACAGATTGATCGTCAATAAAATAATCATTAATTGCAGCCCTATTCCCTATACTTGTATTTTGAGTGTAGTTCATTTGCCCCCAAAAAAACACACAGTAAACTAAGTTAAGATGAATTTGACTGCTAGCATTTTATTTCAAATTTTTTATAGATATTACGATAATATCGTTATCGTAAATTCTTTTGGCCACGACAATCGTGTAATCTGATATTGTGACAGCCCTACTTCCTCCAGTAAGATAAGATAAGCTAATCGGCCGCTGGCTGAAGCTTCATATAGCTACAACAGATCTTCTCATCTAACTCGATAAGAAAGCAAATATGTTTATTACCCAAAATGTCTAGCTATTCCTTTAAGCTTGTTTTATGAAATTAAACACTTTTTTTCCCCTACAATGTTTATTTTAGAAAGAACCCCACACTCCTCTGACACACTCCGTCTTTTGCTAAAAGCAAATGTGACTTTTGCCAAAGGAATACTCAACAACTGCAGCGCACTCATTACCTGTGTGGTATTATAGAAGACGTCATAATGTAGAGGTGAATGTATTGAAGGTACCTTAATGTAAAGCACTTTTAAATGTTTGTCCATGATAGATTAGTGTGTTGAAACTACCCGGGAAACCTGCAGGTACGACAGACTCACAGATGCACATATAGACAGACACTGTGTCTGCCGTCATATCTGAGCTGAACAACAGCACAAACAGCGGCGAGGTGGCATAGTTTATATGCAAAACAAACCAAGCGTCTGTATCTTCTCAGTGCTGTGTGATACCACTTTCTGCTCAGTGTGAGGCCTCCTTGGACTCTTTAGATTTTAGTTTGATATCCTGTAAGGTTAGCTTACAACGTGTATGTGATGTTAACATTTCAAAAAATTTTCTGTCAGTAGATTTTTGCTCAATCTTTCGTTGACTGTTTAGCATAAAACTAAAAAGTATTTTGCTTGTAAAAATTTCTTTCAGTAGCGGTTTCATCATAACCTTTGCCAATTTCTTGATAAGTGCCTAAATTGCTTAATTTTGACAAATCAACATAAATAATTTGTCCCTCGCTAACATGGTGCTGATTCAGCTCGGACAACAACAAAGAAAATATTGATTTTGCAGTATAATGTTCACTGGAGGGAGGTTGGCTCTCAAACATGGGTTTGAATGAAATAAAAGAAGACTACGGCCCGTTCGTGTTGAGCAGACATTTGTTTCTCTGTATAGAAAAATGTTTTAGATGTTTTGGTTTTTCATGTTGTCTCAGAGAAAGGCTTGTTGAAACTGAAAGTTCCCTAAAGACTACCACTGTAATCCCAAAACTTGGAGTAATAAAACTACTATACACACTAAAATGTACTTTTCTTTCCACGTGTGTTTCCTACATTTAAAATGTTAATCATCTAAACTGGATAAACTACAGTCAGTGAAGGCAACATAAGCATGAAAAAACGTATCTCATCTTATCTTAAACTTAAGTCATAATACGATCTTTAAACATGTTGCGATATGCTGAGTATTGCGATAAGATAAATTGCGATATATTGCGATTTATTGCCTTTTTTAACTGCTAATTGTTATACTTGACGTCCGTGTATCGATACAATATTGCCATGCAAAATATTGCGATACTATGCTGTATTGATTTTTTTCCAACACACCTAGAAAAAACAATAAATATGTAATGTTGTCATAAAAACAATTATTAGTATTAGTTATTATATAGTTATTTCCTGAGGTTCAAAGAGAAAACAATCTGACCACAAGGTCCTTAGCTGTCACTCATATCTAATGATCTTCATCAACAGATTAGCTACTAAATGGACTCAACTGCTGTTCCTGAGGTCAATAATAAATGCTGAACCTCAGCTTTAAAGCCAACAAACTCTGAAAGTGCTCAGAAAAAAATAATATTTGAACATCTAAAATTCATTAGTTACTTTACAAACTAATATTTTTACATAAAATGTACTTTTACAATACAATAATATAATACAATAATAAGAAGAGCTTATAAAATATGTTTCGTTTTAAATTTAACGACCCAACCAATACAAATACAGCTGAATTAGTCGATCGACAGAAAAATAATTGCCAATTATTTAATAATTGTTTAAGTCACTTTTCATCCAAAAACATTTAATGGTTCCAGCTTGAGAATTGTGACAATTTGCTTATTTTAATCATTTTAATTCATTTTAAATATTTTTTGTACTATTGGTTGGCCAAAACAAACATTGTGTCATGTTGGGCTGTGGTGGTATTTCTCACTATTTTCAGAATTTTTACAAACCAAACAATCAATTGATTATTGGAGAAAATAATCTGCAGATTAATCCATAATAAAAATAAACATTTGTTGCACTCCTATACAAAATAGTTAAAAATTTGAATGAATGTTTTGTTTATCTCTTTGGAAATATCTGACGTTTGGTTCCCACTTCTAACAAGGCTTGTGAGCCAATAGTAAAACAACATTGGTATCACGTCGTATCTCTGTGTCGAAAAAATGGCTAAATGGCTGAGATCGACGGTAAGTGCCTGGCAACGACTTGTTGTGAAGTGAATGCAATAAAACAGTGGAGGGAGAATGCGACATCTAGTGGCTCAATGTTATCAATAGCACGTTTAAGTACATTTTCCTTACAAACTTTTACTTAAGTTATATATTCAATGCAGCACTTGTAAGTATAGTGAGTATTCTTACAGTGTGTTATTTGTACTTTTACTTCAGTAAATCTTAAAGGTCCCATATTGTAAAAAGTAAGATTTTCATGTCTTTTATATTATAAAGCAGGTTTAAGTGATTTATAAATACTTTTAAACTATCAAAACGCTCAATCCACAGATAAATACACACAGCCCGTATTCAGAAATTGTACGTTTGAAACAAGCCGTTAGGATTTCTGTCCTTTTGTGATGTCACAAATCTACAATATTTAGATTATTACACAGTTTTAAACGTAAACATTCTAAATGTGTCCCAGTTTATTTCCTGTTGCTGTGTATGTGAATAACATCAGCTGACAGGAAGTAAACATGGACCCAAACTGTTGCCAGGCAACGCAATTCCGTTGCAATTCCGTTGAAATGCACTAAAACGGAGCATTTCAGACAGAGGGTGAATACAGGCATATTCAGGCTGACAGTATAAGGAAAATAAAGTTTTTTTTTTTTAACATTACAGCATGTAAACATGTTCTAGTAGAAACACAAAATACAAGTATGAGCCAGAAAATGAGCATGATATGGGACCTTTAATACTTCCTCCACCAGTGCCAGTTTTATACCAGAATGTTTACGTTTAAAACCGTGTAATGATCTATATATATTGTATATTTGTGACATCACAAATGGACAGAAATCCTAACGGCTTGTTTCAAATGCCCAATTTCTGAATACGGGCTGTGTGTATTTCTCTGTATATTGAGCGCTTCGATACTTTCACAGTATTTATAAAGCACTTAAATCTGCTTTATAATATAAAAGACATGAAAATCTTACTTTTTACAATATGGGACCTTTACGTTTTATATTCAATGCAGGACTTGGAAGTATAGTGAGTATTTTGACAGTATGTTATTTGTACTTTAAATCTTTTAAATCTTTTTTGTTATTGTTTTTTATTCCCTCCTTGGATTGAGGTAAGGTCCTTTGTATAAAGCCTGTGGCTCCTTGACCTCTCCTGACACATTTCTTGATTTTTTTTCATTGACTGGATTTTGTGCAGTTTTATATATGTGCAAATAAATAAATAAAAAATAAAATAAATAAAATAAATAAATAAAATAAATAAAATAAATAAAATAAATAAAATAAATAAAAATCTTAATACCTCTTCCTCTAGTGCCAGTTTTATACCACACAATAGGTTTGCTTCAACCTAAATGTGATGGTGAATTTAGGAGGTTTACACTTCAGACCTCAAGTAGAAACTACTTGGCTCGGGTTCAGTGAAAGGTGAAACATGACATACGGAGCTGGTGGTATGCGGTTTCGAATAATATTTTTTTTTTAATAAATGGCTGAGATTGACGGTAAGTGCCTGGCAGCGACTTGTTGTGAAGTGAATGCAATGGAACTGGGGATGGAGAATGCGACATCTAGTGGCTGAATGTTATCAACAGCACCTTTAAGTACATTTTCCTGAATATACATACTTTTACTTAAATTACATTTTCAATGTAGGACTTTTACTTGTTATTAAGTATAGAGTATTTTTACAGTGTGTTATTAGTACTTTTACTTCAGTAAATCTTAAAGGTCCCATATTGTGCTCATTTTCAGGTTCATACTTGTATTTTGTGTTTCTACTAGAACATGTTTACATGCTGTAATGTTCAAAAACCCTTCATTTTCCTCATACTCTCTGCCTGAATATGCCTGTATTTACCCTCTGTCTCAAACGCTCTGTTTTAGTGCAATTTGACGGAATTGCAACAGAATTGCGTTGCTAGGCAACATCTTGGGTCCATGTGTACTTCCTGTCTGCGGATAACATTCACATACACTGCAACAGGAAATAAACTGGGACACATTTAGAATGTCTACGTTTAAAACTGTGTCAAGGGTCTAAATATTGTATTTTCGTGACATCACGAATGGGCAGAAATCCTGACAGCTTGTTTCAAATGCAGAGTTTCTGAATACGGGCTGGGTGTATTTCCCTGTGGATTGAGTGTTTCGATACTTTCACAGTATTTTTATAGGACTTAACCCTGCTTTATTATAAAAAAAACATGAAAATCTCACTTTTTTATAATATGGGACCTTTAATACTTCTTCCTCCAGTGCCAGTTTTATACCAACCTTCAACCTAAAAATGTGAATGTTGGTGAATTTAGGAGGTTTACAGTTCAGTTCCTCAGGTAGAAACTACTTGGCTGGGGTTCAGTGAAAGGTGAAACATGACATATGGAGCTGATGGTTGGAATCAATGGCTGGTGATGCTGAGTGACAGACAGGGGGAGAGAGAGATCCTCCAACCGGAGCAGGAAGCTGCTGCTGGGACTGGCGGAGAAGAGAAGACAGAGAGGAGGTACAAAACAACGTCGACATCAGCGGGGTTTCCACCATAATGTAGACCCAAAACAGAGCAACAACACACAGCACACCGAGCCAACAACACCTAGATGTGGAGGCTGCAGTGGTGACAACACAAAGCCGTAGTGTTTATTGTGAGTGCACGGTTTGTAATGAAGGAGCTGCAGGGCTGCGGTATGCGCTCCTCAGTGGGCTTTCTGTCCCGCAGAGCTCTGACCGGACAGCCGCTGATGAAGGAGGAATTCCAGAGACGCAGGCTGGCCGGCTGCACCAGCCTCTTCAAGAAGGACATGCTCGGACACTTCGGCTGTGTCAACGCCATTGAGTTCTCCAACAACGGAGGAGAATGGCTGGTGTCCGGTAAGTTGACAACCCTCCTCTCCTCCTCTGAGCTGAGACTGTTTCAATGTGTTAGCATGCTAGCTGCTAACGAGGCTAACTGGCAGTCAGCTGAACCCCCTCTGGGCTAGCTAGGTTAGCTTAGCATCTCAAGCTAGGTGGCTAACGTCAAAACCCAAACAGGCAGCAGCTCAGAGAGGCAGCAGCCAGCAGATGATCTGTCAGTGCTACAGCTCGTCTCTGTGGCTAATAAAACACACATTTTCCCCCTCTCTGATGGTCTAATCATGTCTGCCTGCTAAAACCACAAAGCTATTTATGTCCTGGGAGGATTAAAAACCATCATCTGGCCTAGTATAACAACCTGAGGCTTACTTTGCACAACAGAGCTAATGAATGTTCAGTACATGAACTTGACTACACCTGAACAGGTAGAAACTGTTTAGATGCTCCTCATTTCTCTGCCACTTTCATTGAACTGAAAGATAAATACTGTTCCTGGTCAGTGTAGTATAATTATTAACTCTAAATGACCTCCTGATCTAGATTTTGCACCATATGCTGCACACAATATGTTTTAATTTTGCCCTTATATACTGGATGTCACCTGCAAAAGAGCTTATTTGCAGACTATATTGTTCAGGGCTGCAATCAACTAATGTGCATTAATCAATGAACATTTATTCTATGAAATGTCCATAAATTATGATATAAATGTCCATCATAGTTTACCTCAGTCTAAGGTGATGCTTTCAAATGTCTTGTTTTCTCTAAGCAACAGTCCTAAACCCAAATATATTACATTATATACCAGTTTTCTTTTACTTAAGTAAAAATAGCAATATCATAATGTAGAAATACTCTGTTACAAATAAAAGTCCTGAAACCACAAAGCTATTTATGTCCTGGGAGGATTAAAAACCATCATCTGGCCTAGTATAACAACCTGAGGCTTACTTTGCACAACAGAGCTAATGAATGTTCAGTGCATGAACTTGACTACACCTGAACAGGTAAAACTGTTTAGATGCTCCTCATTTCTCTGCCACTTTGATAAGGACCATGAAAATGACCTCCTGATCTAGATTTTGCACCATATGCTCAAACAATAAGTTTTAATTTTGCCCTTATATTCTGAATGGCATCTGCAGAAGAGCTTATTTGCAGACTATGTTGTTTAGGGCTGCAATTAACTAATGTACATTAAACAATAATTGATTATTCAATGATCATTTATTCTATGAAATGTCCATGAATTATGAAATAAATGTCCATCATAGTTTCCCTCAGTCTAAGGTGATGCCTTCAAATGTCTTGTTTTCTCTAAGCAACAGTCCTAAACACAAATATATTACATTATACCATTTTTGGAAGAAGTATTCAGATCTTTTACTTCAGTAAAAATAGCAATATCATAATTTAGAAATACTCTGTTACAAATAAAAGTCCTGAAACCACAAAGCTATTTATGTCCTGGGAGGATTAAAAACCATCATCTGGCCTAGTATAACAACCTGAGGCTTACTTTGCACAACAGAGCTAATGAATGTTCAGTACATGAACTTGACTCCACCTGAACAGGTAAAACTGTTTAGATGCACCTCATTTCTCTGCCACTTTGATAACTGAAAGATAAATACTGTTCCTGGCCAGTGTAGTATAATTATTAACTCTGAAGGAGCATGAAAAATGACCTCCTGATCTAGATTTTGCACCATATGCTTCACGCAATTGTGTTTTAATTTTACCTTTATATACTGAATGTCACCTGCAAAAGAGCTTATTTTACCTAAACAGGTGAAAACTGTTTAGATGCACCTTATTTCTCTCATTTCAATACTGTTCCTGGCCAGTGTAGTATAATTATTAACTCTGAAGGAGCATGAAAATGACCTCCTGATCTAGATTTTGCACCATATGCTGCACACAATAAGTATTGTGTATTGAATGTCATCTGCAAAAGAGCTTATTTGCAGACTATATTGTGTAGGGCTGCAACCAACTAATGTACATTAATCAGTGATCATTTATTCTATGAAATGTCCATAAATTATACCAGTTTTGGAAGAAGTATTCAGATCTTTTACTTAAGTAAAAATAGCAATATCATCATGTAGAAATACTCTGTTACAAATTAAAGTCCTTAAACCACAAAGCTATTTATGTCCTGGGAGGATTAGAAACCATCATCTGGCCTAGTATAACAACCTGAGGCTTACTTTGCACAACAGAGCTAATGAAAGGTTCAGTACATGAGTTTGACTCTACCTGACCAGGATGCTCCTCATTTCTCTGCCACTTTCATAACTGAAAGATAAATACTGTTCCTGGCCAGTGTAGTATAATTATTAACTCTGAAGGAGCATGAAAATGACCTCCTGATCTAGATTTTGCACCATATGCTTCACACAATTGTGTTTTAATTTTGCTCTTATATATTGAATGTCACATGTAAAAGAGCTTATATTGTTTAGGGCTGCAACTAACTAATGTACATTAAACAATAATTGATGAATCAATGATCCTTTATTCTATGAAATGTCCATAAATGATGAAATAAATGTCCATCATAGTTTCCCACAGTTTAAGGTGATGCCTTCAGTGTCTTGTTTTCTCTAACCAACAGTCGTAAACCCAAATATATTACATATATATTATACTACTTAAGTAAAAGTAGCAATATCATAATGTAGAGATACTCTGTTACAAATAAAGTAGCATTAGCATCAAATATACTTCAAGTACCAAAAGCAACAATTCTTGATGCATTTAAGTGTTACAGCTGGTAAAGGTAGAGCTAATTTTAATGATTTTATATACTGCTAGCTTGTGAATTTCCCCCTTATCTCATCTTATTATTAATAATAATAATAATAATAATACATCATGTTTTATTTTGTTGTTTATATTTTGTATTATTAATTGGAATCTGCGGCTAGTAATTCAAATAAATGAAGTCAAGTAAAAAGTTAAATATTTGCCTCCAAACTGTAGTGGAGTAGAAGTATAAAGTAGCATTAAATGTAAATACTCAAAGTACAACCACCTCAAAATTGTACTTAAGTACAGTACTTGAGTAAATGTACTTAGTTACTTTCCACCACTGGTTTATACTGATATACAACAAAGAAAAACAGCAAATTGGAGAAGCTGGAACAAGAATGGTTGGAGATTTTCTTTGAAAATGACTAATTATTAATAAGAAATAGTTGCTGTTGAATATTCTGTCGATCCATTAAGTAATTAACCAATTAACCATTGTTTGTAGCTCTAAATCTTTCCTTTTTGTTTTGAGTTTCACCTCTTCAAGTCTGTAATATTGAAATTAACCAGTCTGAGGAGGGAACATCAGTCTGTGGTTGAACTGCAACCTTTTGACAGGGCATCATAACTAGTTTGGAAACAACTGCTCTAGACTAAATTGTGAAGTTGGCGGTGTCAATAATCCATGTTGTCCTGTGTGCAGGAGGAGATGACCGCCGGGTGCTCCTGTGGCACATGGAACAAGCCATCCATGCTCGGGCCAAGCCTGTGAAACTGAAGGGAGAGCACCTGTCCAACATCTTCTGCCTGGCCTTCGACAGCACCAACACAAAGGTCTTCTCTGGAGGTAAGAGCAAAACAAACACAAACTACATGTGATCTCCGCTCTGTCACAACAACAAGGTTTATTCCTCATCCTTGTCCTTTGACCTGTGAAGGTCTTATGTGGCTTGTTGTCACTGTGGGGCGTGAAGGCAAAAGGTACATCTGATTGTATGAGAAAACTTTGATACACTCGGGGATGCAGTTTTTTGATGAAGAAAAAGTGAATTAACTTAGAATGAATTAATGGAGCAGTGAAACCAGCGTGGAGAAGTGGACCGGAAAGACCTTATCGGCTTATCTTAGTTTTTACATCATCAGCAAGCAAAAGATTGTTAGATAAAATGTTTAAATTATAGTTTTATGTACATTTAAGTGATTGCATAAATGTTGTAGTTACTTTATTGCACATTAAAGATGTTGGATGGGAAAATCTAAATGTTCTAAGATGCATGAGTTGCTGATGGAGCTGCAACTAACGATTATTTGAATTATCGATTAATCTGTCGATTTTTTTTTCTCTCCATTAATTGATTAGTTGCTTGGTCTATAAAATGGGGAAAAATGTCAATCGGTGTTTCTTAAAGCCCAAGATGACGTCCTCAAATGTCTTGTTTTGTCCACAACTCAAAGATATTCAGTTTACTGTCATAGAGGAGTAAAGAAACCAGAAATGCAATTACTCAAATCAATTATCAAACTAATCGATTAATCGTTGCAGCTCCAGTTGCTGAATTATTATGTTTTGGAGGCATGTGGTGAATGCTGCTACTGTCAAGCCGCCATGCAAATAAGTTGAGAGGAAACATTGATAATGGTGTATAAAGATTTAGTTGATAGATAATTAACTAACCAACCACACAATCTAAAACACGCCTGAAGGCCAAACTAGTTTTGCATCATTACAGCAGAGCATTTCTCCTTCACTTTGTGATCCACAGTTTGTCTGTTTGTTGTTTTGCAGGAAATGATGAACAGGTGATTCTTCACGATGTGGAGAGGTGGGTAAAATATCACAAATCATACTTGTTAATGTAGCATCAAAACATTTTGATATACTCATATATAAAAAGCTTTGTTGGCTAACGTATTTGCATTTACACTCACAAATCAATTAACATTTGGATGATTGTTGTTCCTACAGAAGAGAAACTCTGAACGTGTTCCTGCACATCGACGCCGTGTACAGTTTGTCTGTCAGCCCGGTCAACGACAACGTGTTCGCCAGCTCGTCTGACGACGGGCGCGTTCTCATCTGGGACACCCGCGAGCCGCCAAGCGCAGGTAAGTGGAGGAGGCGTGTGTGTTCCCATGAAGCTCATTGGTTGATGACAATAATAATAACTTTAATGCCTGGTGATGACATGTTTAACGTTTATGCTTCGGGCTACAGGGCATATAGTAATAAAGCACAAGTCGGATAACTCACACACACCTAGGATGTGATTTCTCATTTTCTAAATATATATACTGCTGTCATCCTAAATTTGCTGCACCGGAGGATAAATGAATAAGTTATAGAGTCGGTGCTCAGCCTGGTAAAAACACTGTGGATTAGTAAAGTTGGCTTAATTGCATGAAAATGAACCTCTACAGTGGTCTTAGAGATAATTAAAACAGAGCTTGTCTCTAACGAATGTCTTCTCTGATGTTGTCTCTTTATGGTTGTAATTAAAGAGCGATCAAACGGTGTATTTTAAGAGACTGAAAAGGGTGTTTAGTACCTCATGATGGGACTTAGTGAGACTTGTTGATAACTTTAAAAATGCAGTGGATCAACTTGCATGACGTCCACATCCTGCTATTTTTGAAGCCTTCCTTGTGACCGAGTTGGCCTAATAATACATTTAGCAGTGATCAGTGCTCCGTGTCTGCAGCCAGCAGGCTTTTTATGTCCGTCTGTTACAACACTCACAGTTTCAAAGGATGAACGTTACATACAAATGTTTCCACACTACTTCTTTTGTTAGTTGAGCTGTCTCTAAATATAAGTGGTGTTTTAGTATTAATGCTACTGTAGCCATAAGTATAATGTATCTAAATAAGTAAATACACCTGGGATGGGGAATGTTTTGATTCAATTGTTGATTGACAACGTGCAACAGTGATGTTGAGCGTTGTGGGACAGGCTGGTGAGTTGATTGCCCTCACCTGGAGTATAACCGCATCGTATCAAATCCTGTAAAACATAAAACTCTGATAAATATATGCAGAAATTCTATCTTGCAATGTTATAAATCTGTAGAAATTCAACATTACGTGAGGAAAAATATGTTTTTGTGGCATGAACCGGAAGTGCTAAAATACTAACTCATTTCTGGGTTTTAGGACTCATTCCTGCAGCACTCTATGCAACTCTAACATACTGATGTTAGGCAGGTATAATGAGCACCATGTTGACTATCTTAGTTTGGTCTGTTTGCATGTTAACATTTGCTAATTGGCATTAAAAACAATTAAAAAAGAGCTGAGGCTGATGGGAATGTCATCAGTTGCATCCTTAGATGATGGCGCTAGACGAAAGGTCACAGGATCCCCAAAGTCATTAGGAAACATCATCTGGACGCCATGAATGTCAGTGAAAAAGTTTGTGCCAAAATGTGAACCGATATTGACTTCCCTAGAGCCGTGCTTCTCACGTGGCTAAAACAAACTGTCACCGAAGTTGACAGCAGTGTTAATAATCATGTAATCATGACTCATTATGATCTCATCTCATTCCTGTAGAGCCATTCTGCCTGGCCAGCTACCCGTCGGCCTTCCACAGTGTGATGTTTAACCCCGTGGAGCCCCGGCTGATCGCCACCGCCAACTCCAAGGAGGGAGTTGGATTATGGGACATCCGCAAACCTCGCAGGTTAGACCCTTTCTCCCAGTTTCTAAAGTTTCTATCTCTCGACCCAGTTTTATGGTTCCCTGCGGGGAAATTATCTTTTATTGCTGCATCACTGAAAAATATTACAAGCATGCAAATAAAGCACAGAGGAGGTAATAAATCAAAGACAAAATAATAATGGTTAGAGTTAATAAAACAGTCAAAGCATTTAAGTAGTAAAATAGACAAAAAATGTTTTTGTGAGGTTAAATAAATTCATCTTATCTTGAATTTATCTTCACTTTAAAAGATTGGAAAGTGGAAAAATTTATTATTTATGTTTGTGAATTCAAGTACATTGTTACTGAGATGTCAAGATTGTATTTAATATATTTTAATGGTTGGTTCAAATGTGTTGTTAATATTCATTTTTATTTTGGACAGTCAGTCTTTGAGTTGTTTGTATCAGCAGCGTCAACGTCCTCATCTGCTCGTGTGGTGCATCGTGTGTCCACCAGGTGGCGCTGTTGTCTTACTGTTAAACTAATCACCACTGGTCCTCTGCCAGCTGCAAAAACCAAATGTTTACACCAAATAAAATAACTGTGAAAACACTTTGGCTGAGTGTGTGTTTAAACATACTCAGGTTTGGTTAGGTTTTGGTTACCAGAACACAAATGATGCACTTCCAGTAAAAGTAAGCACTGAGTCATTTCTCCTCCTCCGCTGATGGCTCTGCCTCTCTCTGCAGCGTGGGCTTGTTTACAGCTAGAAAGTCCCTCGATTCACTATTAAGTTTAAAAATAGCTTCCAGTTGAAGTGTTTTTAATGAAATATCTGTTTTATTTCATCATTATAATTTAATATCGACAACTCTCCGCAAATCCTCTGATGGTGTTTTTATGTCAGTTGCATTTAATCATGTTTTTTTGTGACAACATTTATTAGTTTCTTTTGAAAAGCGCTTTTAAAAAGCTTCAAAGTGTTTGTAAAAATTGGAACATCAATACCCAGAAATCATGTTTTCCAACCCGACCGGAGTGTGACGACTTTATGTCAAAGGAAAGTGTAATAGATAGATGGATGTGTTCTTAAGGTTCTTAATCTCAATAAAGATATTGTTGGAAAAAATAGACAATTCCCACAAATAAAAAGACTCATTATAATAATTAATTTCACAATTCTTTACAATAACATGGATATAAAAACAAACTCAGCTCTGTTAGAGATTAGAGTTGGGATGCTCATCTCTTCTGAAGTCTCACTTTGTGATTTAGTTTTCAATAGATTTAAAAAAACGAGGATTGGTGCATACAAGTCTTAACAGTAGCTCTAATATGTTCTTTCCTTGTGTTCTGTCAGCTCGTTGCTGCGTTACGGAGGCAGCATGTCCCTGCAGAGCGCCATGAGCGTCCGCTTCAACAGCACCGGCACCCAGCTGCTGGCACTGCGCCGCCGCCTGCCGCCCGTCCTCTACGAGCTGCACTCCCGCCTGCCCAGCTTCCAGTTCGACAACCAGGGCTACTTCAACTCCTG
Organism: Sebastes fasciatus; assembly: GCF_043250625.1. Classification (NCBI taxonomy): domain Eukaryota; kingdom Metazoa; phylum Chordata; class Actinopteri; order Perciformes; family Sebastidae; genus Sebastes; species Sebastes fasciatus. Next base: position 7,037,413 of record NC_133809.1, on the reverse strand, counting down.
CACCATGAAGAGCTGCTGCTTCGCTGGGGACAAAGATCAGGTGGGTCATCAGAACCCTGAACTAAAACTCAATCATTATTACTACTAGTGGAGACGATAGAAACTTGGTTAATAAAGGCAAATTAAATACCACCTACATACAGGGAAATATAAGATATAAGATATGTTATACAGGACGTCTAAAATGTTCCACTTCACGTACATGTGCAGCCATAAACGCAACGTCTTGCATATGATATAACATCACTGTGGCTCTCAGGGGAGTGCTTTAGCTCCTGATAGCTCAAAACAAACAGTGGAGACATTGTTTTATATGACGTCGGTGGTTGCTTTTAATGTAAAGAGAATATTGGGAACATGTGGGACCAATAGAAATAAAAATAGAATTATTTCCTTCTGTGAAATCGGTACTTCTGAGTGTTGGAGGAACACCAGAAGCCCCTGAACTCAGCCAATGGTCCTCCCGTTGGTCCTGCTCAGACATGACATCACCCTGCAGCCATGTTTATTATGTTAACATTATTCTCATGTGTCAGTGGAGCTCATAAAGACTTAAAAATTATCCTTCTCTACATGAGTGAAGGATGTAGTTTAAAGGTTACTGAATCGGGTCTGGACTTTGAATCTGCTCACTTGCTGCCAAGCTTTTGAGGAAGACCATTGATCTCTGATTGATCAGTGGAAATACTGGATTTGTTCTAATTTTTGCACCATTTTGATTTGATCATTTTGTTTCTTGATTTGTCAGGTATTTGATTTCCATGGAAATCTAATATATCACGATTATAATGATATCACAAAAAAGAATTACTTATACAGTGACGATTTTATTCATATCACCCACCCCTAATGAGTGTGAGCTTATTGGCTGAGAGCGTTTTGGTGGGTTTTGAGAGCCACGCTTTCAGTTTGAGATCAAAATTAATTAAAAATTCTTAAACCAAAAAGTAAACTTTTGGATCTTTATGCCAAATATTTCATAGAAATAAAAAAGAACAGGTGACAAAAGAAACCATAACATGTGACAAAGGCCGTGATCGAGGTTTGGCCAGATGATTATGCTTGTTTAAGCCGGAGCTTTATCCCACCGTTGGCCTCACAGCACAACAAGTTTCAGAAACATCCTCATATAGACCCAGAACCACAGACAGCAGAGGATTTTCTCAGAGTGACGTGAAAGCAGAGGAGCAGGGTGGCAACTAACCACAGAAAAATGATGGAAAGGAAAGAGGGAGGGAGTTCTGGGTGTGACATTCCTACTTGACGTGTCCTCTGGGAACCCGAGGCGGAGCACACAGGTGTTCAGTTCACAGTGTGTTCATGTGCCCCGGAGCTACAACCATATGAGTAACAATGATACGATTTTTCATCACCGCAGAGCTTTTTATGTTGGTTCCTTTTAGATAAAGACATATCGCTACTTTTCCACCCCAAAAAAGTAATACAGTGACTTTAGGAAGTCCTTGAAAAAGTAAAAACCCGCAGAGAGAGAGACCAGCAGAATGTTTACAGAAAGGAAAATTTAAGACATTTGTTTAAATCATCGGCAGATAAAACGGCACAAAAATAATTCACAACTTGACAGAATGTCAGAAAAACAGCAGCACAAGACAAGGTCATAAAACAAATGTAAATGATTTAACAAAAATGTGGCTCCAGATGGTAAAATGAGTCCTGACAGACACTCCAATTAAAAAGAAATGAGCTAAAAGAAAGAAGAAAAGAGTATAACTTAAACTTAAACTGTATTTCAATCGTCACATACATACAGGTACATACATGAAATTTGACCTCTGCATTCATGTTAGTGTATAATCACCTGAAACTAAGAATGTTTTCGTTAGCTTAGAATGAGTCCTTCATATCTACATAGGAAGCAGGTCCTGTTTCTACAGTAGCCCAGAACGGACAAACCAAACACTGGCTCTAGAGAGAGACTTTCAAGTTTTTTACGCTACCAGAGTGTAAAACCGTGATACCGCCAGCCGCCGTCTGACTTCCGTTGCTCCTAAAGTAGTGTTATTATGGTATGGATGGCCTCTGAGTGAGGCGAACAGCGTTACCACAGTTTTGCACTCAGCGGCTCAAGTTACCACAGTCTTGGGAAGGGAGGAGTGAGCGGAGGGGTACTCAGTTGGTTGCAATCTGCAACCACACCACTAGATGCCGCCAAATCCTACACACTCTACCTTTAAATACTTGTTTATTGTTAAATGCACAGAAGGGCGAAAATGGCGGCACAAGATAGAGTACTCGCTCTGGATGAAGGGAAGGCCGAAGCACGTAGAAAGAGAGGACGGACCCCGCCGGTGTATTTGTCCTGCCCCTCCTCAATTGTTATTGGACGGCTGGGTAAAAAGTGACAGCGACAAGCACAGCGTTTTACTCAAAGTTGAACATTCTTCAACTCGCGGCGTCCAGAAAAAAACACCAGACTTGCAGCGCTCAGCCCAGAATAAACACTCAGCGCCTCGTCACGCTGCAGGCGTTTGTTGCAAAGTGTAAATATGCAGCACTCTTATTACATTCAACCTGGCGGATGTTTGCCTTCCACTGCAGTTGGCTTGTCAAAAGCACGGTATTGCATTATTGTGGTTATTGCGACAGCCGTAGCAGTGTGCTGCTGTGAAGCGCCCGGCAAGCAACTTATGGTTCTGTGTCTCGCTCAGGGACACTTGGATGCGGACAGGAGGTGCCGGGTACCGAACTCCTAAGCCACAGCCGCCCCCAAACAGTATTTTCCACTGGGAGTCGAACCAGGAAACCTAACCACTAGACCATATGGAAAATATAAATATAAGTAGAGGAGGATATAGATGTGGATGTGGATGGTTATGAAGACCAATTTGTACTGGTATTTCTATCAGAGATTACAGTCAGTGCAAAAAGTCAGCTTCTAGCCCTTCTTTCCCTACATGTTGCTTTAAGGTATATACGGTATATATAAGAACCAAGCACATCCCCCCACCCTGGCGCTGTCAAAACTTACCTTAAGCGACAGCCTTAAGTGGAACCATCTGTTTACAAAGTCTAATAACAGTTCAGACGAGGAGCAGGAGCTGCGTTCGGGTCAGACTGTCATGTCATGTCAGGAGCGTGTTTGATCCACTGCGATAAGATCTGGTGGGTTTGTGCTGTATATTGACCCCCCAGGGTTTGTTTCTCTCAGGTCTGATGGAAAGTTTTGTCATAAGAAACAGAGCAGACTTAAATCTCTAAACATCCCTCTGTTTCCCTCCTCAGTACATCTTGTCTGGGTCCGATGACTTCAACCTCTACATGTGGAAAATCCCGAAGGACCCAGAAGCAGGTGAGTTACTGAATCTGTCTGCATATTCATGCGGATGTTTGCCATGATTTACCTTGAGCTTTGCATCTCCACATGAGATTGAATCATATTGTTCCCATTTTCGTCCGTCTACTCTGCTAAATACTTTGTTTTATTTTGTATTTGTTTAATTTCACAACGTTCATCCGGAAATCAGGGTTTGATAACGGACGTACCGCAACTTACAAATAGCTGGTTTTAAGGACACAGTTTTGGTGATTCCCGCAAGGTTAAAGATTTCAGTGGCGTCAGTCAGGGTTGGCAAAACAAACCTCATTGACCTCCAGTGTCTGTAAGTTTTAGCCCCAGAAAGAATGATGGACGTCTCTGTGCGCTCAGCCCAGACTGTGGTTTCCCCTCAGTTCATTTGGTCACAATATACTCTCCAATCATGAGTAACTACCGGATATCCTATATCAATGTTTGTCTCTTTTTATAGTCTCGGTTCGGTTTAAGTTCTTACTCGTAAACTTTTCTTGAATTTAAATGTGTTCACCTGTCCAACCTAACTAAAAAGCGAAGGTAATTTAATGCTGAAAAGTTTAATATATGAACTGCTCCACTCTGTGAACAATCCTCAAATCTAATTACTCTGAGAAGAAAATCCCAAAAATGCAGCAATCCAGGAATGTGGTCGTTTGTAGCTCTGTAGCACCACCTGACACATTTATAGATTTTATTACTCACGCTGAAAATATGTGCACCGGGCCTACTTGGTGTCAGACTAATGGCTTATTATGAGGATTACATTACTGCTGTATTTCACAGTCTGTGTTTTCTGAAGCAGGTTGAATGATCATCTTCGCACAGCTGGATGTGTTTGTTTTAGTGAATCCTTGTATCTCTGTGACTCTGAGCTCATGTGTTTAGTCTGCTAGTATCATGTTAAACAAACCCACATCATGTTCTCCCTTCAAGGAGGCGCCGGGCGTGTGGTGAACGGGGCGTTCATGGTCCTGAAGGGTCACCGCTCCATAGTGAACCAGGTTCGCTTCAACCCTCACACCTACATGATCTGCTCCTCCGGCGTGGAGAAAGTCATCAAGGTTAGTAAAAGAACATCATTTCATTGTTTTTAAGAAAGAAGGTTCAGACATTTGTTTTTTAGAGGCCTGAAGAGTTACAGAGAGGTAAATCATCTATCAACTGTAGGATTAGGCCTGTCACGATAATTACATTAATGACTTATCGTACGATATATGGACACGACCTTGATAATTTTTACAATATCGACTTATCATACCATATATGGACGTAACCGCGATCATATTTACGTTATTGACTTATTGTACGATATATGGACATAACCTTGCTAATTTTTATGTTATAAACTCATCGTACGATATATGGACATGACCTCAATTATTTTTACGTTATTGACTTATCATATGATAAATGGACATGACCTCACAAATTTCTACATTAGCGACTTATCGTACCATATATGGACATAACCTTGATCATATTTACGTTATTGACTTATTGTACGATGTGTGGACGTAACCTTTATCATTTTTACGGTATCGACTTATCATACAATGTATGGACATGACCTCGATCATTTTTACGTTAACGACGTATGTATCGTACGATACATGGACATAGACTGTATAGAAGTGGGCGTAGTAAATGTGACGTCACCCATTGATTTGCAGACTATGGTTGTGAAGCCTCGTGTTCGGCATTTTGGCTTTCACCATCTTGATTTTTTTGGCCGTTGCCGTCTTGTTTTTTTGCAACCAGAAGTGATACGAGAGGGTGGACTAGGACTGAATGCTGAATAAGACATTTTTAGGCGACCAAAATGTTACAATTAACTTTCATGAACTGAAAATGCTGTGAAAACCCAGACCGGACAACGCCGTGGTAGTGACCTGTCCATCACAGGGTAGCCCCGCCCTAAAGCATCCCCTGCCTTATGGTCTATTTGACTCTAAATGGGACCATAATTTACTAAATGAACATCATGCTGTATTGAAGAAGACTTGAAACTAGCGATTAAGACCATAAACTCATGTTTACAATGTTTACCGAGGTAATAAATCAAGTGAGAAGTAGGCTCATTTTCTCATAGACTTCTATACAACCAGACTTCTTTTTGCAACCAGAGGAGTCGCCCCCTGCTGGCTGTTAGAAAGAATGCAAGTTTGAGGCACATTGTGTTTTTGTTTGTTTACATAAGAATGTCACCAACATTTTAGCAACATGATGCCAGAATAAACAGCAGGGTTTTTCCTACCAGAAAAAAAAACTAGGTGGAGATACATTTTGCGCTGCTTCTGTCCCCTCGTTTGCTTTCTCTGTCGGAGTTTTCGGAATTTTTATTTTATTTTTGGGACAATATATATTGTCCAACAAAAGTAGTTATCGTGTCAGGCCCGGTCCGGATGATGCAGTGTTTGGAGAAATTGTTCTATAAGTGGACAGACTAAATTTGAGTCTTTGTCCTCAGATGTTCAGACAGTAGACGTGCCCTTAAGTGAGTCATTGATCTCCAATGACACGACACAGTAACTGACTGAGCTCCGACTTCCCTCTGTGGAACGCGGAATGAAAACAAAAGATGGATTTCCCCCTATTATTGACTGTCGTCTGTAACAGATGACGTTGGGCAGTGTTCAAAAACTGGGTCATGGGAAGATATGAATGGTTCCAGTATTTCTGAAACCAGACCCAGACTGTGATATACTGCCAGCCTTTCAAAAGTCTCCGTAGCCTGGAACAAATACTGAAGTCTCCATAAAAATACGAGTAAATCAAGTATTATTGCAAAAGCTGTCACTGTAGTTTAACCTTGATTAGGCTGCAACGTCAGTTTTATTTTGTAGTTTAAAATTAAAAGAGTTTATTTCGATCTGTTCACTTCATCGACAAGAGCCTGCAGTTAAAAAACACTCTTCACAACATTAAGATTTTATGCTGTCGGAATAACAATCGTATCACAGCAGCTGTGCTCCTGTACTATGAGTCTTATTCAGCTTTCTGAGTCACTGTGTTGTCCTGGTGTTGACCTTATGAATAAACCAGGCAGCATTTGAAGTTGGCTGAATGTCCAACTGATTTTTGGCTGACTCACTTGAACTTCATCAGTCAGTTATTTTGCTCAGAGAAACAGAACACATGTTGTTTTGTTATCAGCGAGCAGTCCACTCCCACTAAGTTGTTCTTATTCTGTTCCTCTGTGGCTGAAAATGAGTGCAAGAAGAAAAATAAACAGCACCTCTGGTTGTCCGTTTTAGTTGTGTAATAATTAGGCAAACCCAAAACCATGGTTACGCTAGTGATACTTATCTTTACTGAATATTTGAAATGGTTTCAATACTCATTTTCCACAGTATCGATACACCAGCTGTGTTTTCTGCTCTCTCTTATCATTTCTACATATGTAAGCTTTTACAAGGTTTTTATCACAGAGCTACGACTTTATGACAAAATAGTAATTATAACAGGAAAGAAGTTTTCTGCTTATTGTACTTAACTTAATGACATTTGGTATTATTTATTATTATTTTTCAAACAGTATATTTATTCTCTTTAAACAACATAGTTATAAGACAAGACATACCTTAAAAAGTATGTATGTATGTATACGTCAAAAGTATATAGTGTATAACAGAGGCCAAGACGAGACCAGACAGAAAATAAAAAAAAATATTATTTAAAATGAAATAAGATAACATTTAAAAATAATTTAAATAATAATTTAAAAAATAAATAAAATAATAAAATAATAAAAAAATAATAAATAAATACAATTTGTGCAGGAGGACATTTGGTTTTATTAGTCATCAGTTTTCAGTCACTGCGTGTGTCTGTCAGTCTCAATCATAATAACTGGAGACGAAAAGAGGCCGATGCATTTCTTTATCTATAACCTTTCGTCCCAAATGTTACAAAATTCCCAAAAGTTTTATACTCACCCAGTCAATTAAAAAGGAGCCCAGTTGGGCGGAATAAACGCTTAATCTTGCAACACTCTATCCAATAGTTGTTTCTTCATATGATAACATGATTAATGACTCGACACATCTAACGTGATCTGTCACACGGGTATCGTATCATCGTCTTGTCACGTTGACATCGTGGTTTATGTTTGTGAAAACATATTTAGTCAAATAAAGTTACATTTGTCCGAAAGCAGCTGGATTGACACTTTTGTCCAAACATACATTAAAAGCTTTGTTAATGATAGTTTAATTTATAGAGTCTACATGTCCAAAATGCTCTCTTATTCTCTCTGTGTATTCATTTGAATAGACTTACTCCAACTTTATCAGGTTAAGTTAATCAGAAAATGCGGTTTCTTAGTCTGATTTTTTTAATTTGTCCTTGCAGACAGTCTAATAATCCAGGTAGTAGAAGGAGAAACTGTTCACACAAAAGCATTCGTACAAGGGTAGGAAAGATTCAGCTTCTTCTTTGTCAGTTCAGTAACACAATCGCTCTGTTTTGTACATTTTACTGTACAGAGTGAAAGGTGATCCAGGTCCAGGTGTTCTGTAATAAGAGGCTATCAATAACGGAGAATCTGTCAAACTGACCCGGGCCTCTCCGCTTCACTTTTTCTCCATCCATTTTTCATTCTGTCGTTCTGCCTTGTAATCTGTCCAACTTTAAATCTGTCTTTTTTTTCTTTGTCTCCATCCTCTTCCTTTACCGACCCGTCCACATCTCCCTCCACCGTTCCCCCCCATTGTTTCTAAATCCGTCTCAGGTGTGGAGTCCGTACCAGCAGCCCGAGAGTCTAGGTGACCTGGATGGCCGAGTGGAGGACAAGTCCCGCAGCCTCTACACCCATGAGGAGTACATCAGCCTGGTGCTCAACAGCGGCAGCGGTCTGTCCCACGACTACGTCAGCCAGTCCATCCAGGAGGACCCGCGTATGATGGCTTTCTTTGACTCGCTGGTGCGTCGAGAGATCGAAGGCTGGAGCTCCGACTCCGACAGCGACCTGAGCGAGGAGGCCATCATGCAGCTCCACGCCCGGGGTCGTCGCACCACAAGGCCCACGCCAACGCCTCCCATCGCTGTCTCCGCTGCCGGTCATCAAAGTGACTCTGATAACTCGTCTTCCTCCTCTCTGGCTGGACCCGACGCCTCAGGAGGGGAAGAGCAAGCCGAAGCAGAGGTGGAGGAGCGGCCGAGGAGACGAAGCAGGCATCAGCGGCTTCAGTCCGGCTTCCTCGTGAACGAGGACTCAGACTCAAGTGAGTTTTGGCTCGACCCCATGCCCCGGCCTCGCTCCCCGAGCCCTAGAGACAACTCCACGCTGTCCAGCCCCACCTCCTCTCCTTCGCTTCCCGTCGGAGCCTCCAGCTCCTCCACATCCACTTCCAGCTCCAGCAGTGACGACGAGGAGCGCCGCAGCGCGGTGAGGCGGCGCAACGTCATGAGGCGACGGCGCATGCATGTCGTCTCCAGAGCTGGGGATCGACCCGAGTCTGTGCAGACTCTGTTTTCCGCCATCGACTCCTGCAGTTACCCATCGATAGCGATCGAGGACCTGTCTTCCTCCTCGTCAGGCGAGGTACAAAACTCTCTCCAAATCAAGACCGGCTCTGGCGGCGCCAGAGATGACGAGAAATGTCTGAGCCCTTCTGACTTTGTGTGTCTGAGCCCGGTAATGTCCCCCGAGAGCCAAGAGAACGAGGAAGGGAGTGATAGCAGGATTGAGCTGGAGAGACTTCCAGCTGCGTCTCGGCGGTCGCTGGATGGACGCAGGACTGAAGAAAGGGCTGCTACCAGCTCCGATAGCGGAGAGGCGTGTAGCAGCTCGGTGGCTTTAGACTCTCCCAGCCGACACAGCCCCGGAGTGAACGGGCGACACCGGACTGTAGCACCTTACGTGAGAGAGAACCTCCATGTCTCCTCAGAGTCAGAGGAAGAGACTGGCGTTACACCTGAAGACACCCGGCCACCGAGAGAAAAGGGCCTGGCGCAGAGCGCTCTGAAACGGACTCATGTGGGATCAGAGGAGGGCGAGTCGGGCTGCTCGCCCTCAGAAAAGAAGCTAAGAACATAATGACACCTCTTTCTCATCCCGGAAAAGAAACCATTTGTTAACAGACTTAATTTAGGAAGTGGGTTTTTTATGGGTTTTTACAACTCAGCTTTTTTCATTTTTGCGTCTCGCAGTCATGTGACATGTCATATGAACTGATTATGAGCAGAAGACATTAAGGAACTTTTGTTTTCCAAACAAATGAATTGGACAATGTCATCATTTTTTTTTGGTCAAACCAGAGATGACAATAAAAGATGGAAATATGAAACGAGCTAAATATCGTTAATAACAATGATATTTTAATTGAAACACATTATTTTCATGCAGCATCAGTGTTTTTTTCTATGCTCTGGTTACAGAAAGCTCCACCCTGGATTTGGAGCTCCTCCAACCATAACAACAAAAAGGTCTTACGGAGGACAAAAGCTTTGCAGCATTTTTAATTTCAACGGTTTCACACAGAGCATAAATCTGATTGGGCTTATTTTTTAATTTTTAAAGTGATTCTCGGGCTGAGACTGCTTCAGGGTTTCTGAAGAATTGACTGTGTGAAATCTTAAGGAGCCCCATTTGTTTAAGCTGTGCATTGAAATCATTCTTGTTTCTTCCACCAATTGTTTTTTGTCTCATTATCCCAGCCCCTGGGTACCATTACAAGCCAGCGCTCGCTTTTGTTTTCTTGCAATTAAAGAATAATTTGTTCTCCAGTGACAAAACCACGACTTCTTCCTGAGGCTTCGCTGATTCACACTTTTTGAGTTTGATTGGTGAAACGTTTTACTGTTCTATGACACACATCTGTCTTGAAATGATGGACAACAAGTTGTTTAGCTGTAGGTTTGGGTTCACTTCACTAGTACCTACTGCTGACAGAGTTACCATGGCAACACAGCTTCAACACCGCTGTGAAAGAAATCTGTTCAGCTGGCCGTGACCTTGAGCAGCCAATGTCGGCCGGAGTAGAATATGTTATTGACTGAACTAAAAGCTATCTTTGCTTTCATTAAAAGAATAGTTAAATCAGTTATTGGCAGGCTGCCACTCTGAATAAAACATATTCATCACTGAGAATTAAAATGATGAGTCAGACATCACAAATAGTTCATGTCCATCTCTTCTTGACTCTGAAAAATGCATTTAAAGCAACTGACAAAAACAGGCTCACCACAAAGTCCATTTAGTTGCTGTTCTGGAGCTTTTTGTCAGTTGTCATGGAATTCTAAATGTGTTTATAACTGTTTATTTAACTTTTACCGATAAGTAGTTCTATGGAAAAGGAGGATTTTCTGTAGCTATGCTTTTGACATTGGTTACCTCTCATGATTTGCATGTTCAGTAGCTTTGAAAAATAATTTTCACAAGCGGTCTAAGACTTCTCTCACTTGACAACCTCTAAAGCTGATACAAAACTATGAGCAAAATTAGTCCAAATAATCTGCAATAATGTTCAGCAACTGTGAATTTTATAATAATGTCCACCAGGGACGTAACCAAGATTTTAGACACACATATTTCACATAAATGCTATTTAAAAACTTCTTTACCGGACCAAACGTAAAATTCTGTTGGATAAATTGAGAATCCTTTATCTATTTATTTATTTTGCTACTTTAAAAGTAGTCAAAATTAGTAAAAATATCACTCGGAGCCACTTTGAATATATTGACTAACAAATTCTGCAATCTGCTAATTAAAGAGGACCAATTATGCAAATTTTCAGGTGCATACTTGTATTATGGCTTTCTACTAGAACATGTTTACATACTCTAATATTCAAAAATTGCTTTATTTTTCTCATAGCGGCTGTGGTGCAGCACCTCTTTTCACCCTCTGTCTGAAACGCCCTGTTTGAGCTCCTGCCCCCCCGAAAAATCCAATTGGTGGATTGGTCAATCAAACTAAACTCTTCGGACTCCGCTCCAGCTCCCTTCTAACTAGCTTTGTTTGAGAGCATGCCGATCTAGCCGCTAGGCAGATATCATGCAAAAAGTGTGTTACTTGGTGACATCACCACGTTACGTTAGGAGAAAAGGCGGGACTTCAAGCGAGGCGTTTCAGGCAGTTAAGGAGCAATGTTTCTGTGGAGGAGAGTAACTCCCTTTGGCCTTTGGCTTTGTAACTTTGCAGACCTTTTACATGCACAAAAAACTATAGAACACATTAAAGGAAAGGAAAAAGGCTCAAAAGCATAATAGGTCCTCTTTAAATACCCAATATGTGCAATTTTTTATTCCCATAAATATTAAAGAGAACATGACCTCAGTGTCCCGCTTGTGGGATTTGGTCACTCTTAATACCACAATTTTTCAGCTCAAGTAAATTTTCAAAGTAAAAGTCCACCAAAGACAAAAAAAATCAGTATTCCTTCAAAACAAAAAAAGGCAGGATGTTGACCTTTCATGAGGTGAATAACCATAAATGGACGAGTATCTGTTCAGCAGATAAATTGGCCACGCCCACTCAGATTCCCCAACTGTGTAATGATTGTCCATTAAAACACATGATGTCATTCCTGTCTGAGGAAACAGCGATGCCAGTTGTGTCCCGTCTACAGCCTGAACGACGGCACTCTTCTGCCAGACAAAGCAGACTACCAAGAGGGCATACCAGTGGTTGTTGGAAAAGATTACAAAGAGAGAAAACAGACCGCATGGCATCGCGGCCTCACGAGCTGGCGGTGGCGTGGTAATCCGAGGGCAGGCAAACATGCAGTTGAGGGCTATCGAGTTGTTTGTACTGCTCTCTTGTCAAAATGATTTCCTCTACTACTTCTTAGAACTTCTCAGTGTGGCCCGTCACTTATCTGCAGGAAGTAGACACCCTTCATTTAACCCCTATGCTTCCCCCGGGACAAGTATTCATGTTGTATGCTTTGTGTTTGTTTATAGTTTGACTGGAGTGTGCCTGCTGGGCTGCATATGGCTTAATGATTAATTACAGGCTGCAGATGCAGAGACGTATAAGACAGTTTTAATATCAATCAAAAGTATATTGAGAGTTGAATTTTACAAATTCAGTCACGTATATCCTACTGTTATTACCCACAGTGCTAAAGCATGCTTTACTGGTCACATTAGAAGAGAAACCCATTAGTGAACTTACAATGGCCTTTTTTATCTTTATTTATTCAGGGAAGGTTAACTGCTCCTGTGTGCTCTTTTGCAGCAACACCCTCCTACATAGGTCACATTCACGACTGGGAGGGGCCCAGTACAACCACAGAGCTTGAGGACTTCCACTCCAGTTATCATGGGTTCAGTCAAATGCACCACACTGGTTTGGGAGGGGACACCCTAACGTTTTCAGTTTCTTTAAAGGCCCCTAATTTATCAATCAGCTTCTTACTATGAGTGTTGTGGTCCTACATGAACACGCTATTTCCTATTATAGAGGAGTTTTGTTTTTTTATTTCACATAACAGATTTCTGTATTTGTGTTTTTTCTGCAGGGCTCAGTTTGAAAACGGTGATGGATTTTTTTAACCTGCACCAATCAGGATTTAGCGATATTTGGATGTAAATTTGATGGCAGTTGTTTGATTATGTTGCCAATCGTATGTGATCAAACCACAGATTCGTTTTTGAGTTTTAAACTCCTTGATTTATGTACATTTAGTAGTGGTCAACCTCCGGATCGAAAAGTGAAGCCAATGCTGAAGTGCCTTAAACTGTAATTCTTTCTATTGGCCAGCAGGGGGCGACTCCTCTGGTTGCAAAAAGAAGTCTGATGCATAGAAGTCTGTGAGAAAGTGACCCGACTTCTCACTTGATTTATTACCTCAGTAAACATTGTAAACATGAGTTTATGGTCTCAATCTCTAGTTTCAAGTCTTCTTCAATACAGCATGATGTTCATTTAGTAAATTATGGTCCCATTTAGAGTCAAATAGACCATAAAGCAGGGGATGCTTTAGGGTGTGGCTACCTTGTGATTGACAGGTCGCTACCACGGCGTTGTCCGGTCTGGGAGTTGTCCGTGTTTTCGTCTTGACAACTTTAAACCTTTCACAGCGTGTTTTCAATTCCTGAAAATTAGTAAGTTAATTGTAACATTTTGGTCGTCTGAAAATGTCTTATTCAGCATTCGGTTGTACTTAGCTCCACCCTCTCGTGTCACTTCTGGTTGCAAAAAAACAAGATGGCGACGGCCAAAATGCCGAACTTGAGGATTCAAAACAAGTCCACAAACCAATGGGATGTCATGTTGACTACGTCCACGTCTTATGTACAGATATTTAGTCACAAATATTTAATGTTACATAGAAATACTTCGAAGAGAAATACTGCATCGATTTAGCATTGTACTCCTATAACATTGTCAGACCCACAAAAGACCAAATTCTATGCTGTGGAACCAGATATACTGTCTTTTTTAATTCCATGCATTCTTCTTCCTTGTCAAAACCTGCTGCCTACATTACCCATAATGCAACTCAACCACCGACAGTTTGGTCTGAGCTTGGTGTGTGCTGTGTATTATGATAGTAGCAGCTAATGTAGCCTCAAGCTGCTAACCTCAAGCAGAGATGAGGAGCGGGCTACAGAGGTCTGTTAAACTCACTGCTTTCTAACTCCACACCAACAGATGTTTTTCTTTTTTAAACCTGTAGTCTTCAGCCTCAACCCACTCTGACTCAAGTGACACCACATGTAGCAATTTTTCAGATTTCTATTGGCTCCCTCTAGAGCGACAAAAGGCTTTATACAACTTTTTTTTATATACATATTCAGTAGTACCTGTAGTAGATCTGTTAAAGGTGCAGTGTGTAGGATTTGGCGGCATCTAGTGGTGAGGTTGCAGATTTGCAACCAGTTGAAACTTTTCCCGTTGGCTGATACAAAAATGCGAAAAGTGTTTGGTTTGTCCGTTCTGGGCTACTGTAGAAACATGGCGGCCGGCTCCGTGAAGAGGACCCACTCTGTATGTAGATGTGAACGGCTCATTGTAAGGTAACAAAAACACACCGATTCTTATTTTCAGGTAATTATACACTAAAGAAAACACAAGTATTAATATTATATTCCATTTCTGCTAATAGATCCCCCTAAATGCTTCACGCTAGACCACTATTAGACTTTTAATGTGTAAAATCTGTGGAGTTTCCCTTTTAATATTTTACATTTTCAGGGGCTTTAGGTCAGATCTTGTATTTGACCACATCCCTCACCCACTGCTGCATCCTATTCCAACAGAGAAAAACGCTGCGTTTAGATTGAGTCTTCACATTCTTCATCTTGTGCCGACAGTACGCTCCCTTTGGTCGCAGATGGTGTTTTGGCTCAAGTTGTTTGACCACAAACCCAAACACATGTACAACTCAATGGGATTATCCTGCCTGTTCTGCAGTATCCCATACATGGTTCAGCTTTAACAGCAAGGACAGCTATTTAAGAATTCCCCTCCCTACATGACTGGAATACCTTGGGAACGTGCCAGAGCCCAGACAGAGCCCGATGTGCCGGCTCTTCACATGACCTGTGTGCCTCAGAAAGCAGGCCCGATTTTCTTTGCACCACTGAATCCTCACAAGATATTCTGGGATTCTGCTGAATAGTATTATGTTGACGTCAACTAGCCGGACCCGGTGAAATTACTCCGGTATGCCCAAACCAAACTGCAGCGCTGGAGTGTGCCACCAGAATAATTATACACATTTCAGTGGTTAATTATAATGTGTTAATTGATGCGTTTAATAAGCCATCATTTGCAGTGTTGAGAGGAAGAGCTTCTTTTATTCAGCTGGCCAATTAGATCTCCTGTTGCTGATCCGTGGATTGGACCTCTTTTTAGTTTTTAGTGAGGTGTTCTGGCTGTGTGTTTAAATGACACAATGGAAAAACTCATTAGCAATTTAAATACAAACGTAGCAATTAAAAGCCTTTTTTTCGGTCCACCACTTCGGTCCAGGCTGAAATATCTCAACAACTATTGGATAGATTGCCATGAACTTTGCTACAGATATCCATCTTCCCCTCAGGATGAGTTGTAATAACTTTACCTAAAGGGGTAGTGCAGCATTTTAGTATTGTGCGTGCATATAACTTGGGAACTCACAAGAGACGGATTAAAAAATTTAAGCAGTAGAGGACGAGATATCCTGACTTTTAGTGCCTAATATGGTCAAGCTCCAAAACTACTCGATTCTTCATTTCCTGCTGTATAATTCATCTCGATGCCGTCTTTTATTGGCCCCCGCTGACTCTAAAATGCCTACTTCTTTCAAACACCCACTCCTCCAGTTCTCAGTTACAAATGTGAAGTCTTGAGCTCAAACCCAGTTTTAACCAGTGGGGACCATTTGGGTCTGAGAAGTGAAGCCAGTGCTGAAGTGCCTTAAACCTGCATTCTTTCTAACAGCCAGCAGGGGGCGACTCCTCTGGTTGCAAAAAGAAGTCTGATTGTATAGAAGTCTATGAGAAAATGACCCTACTTCTCACTTGATTTATTACCTCAGTAAACATTGTAAACATGAGTTTATGGTCTCAATCGCTAGTTTCAAGTCTTCTTCAATACAGCATGATGTTCATTTAGTAAATTATGGTCCCATTTAGAGCAATATAGACCATAAAGCAGGGGATGCTTTAGGGCGTGGCTACGTTGTGATTGACAGGCCGCTACAACGGTGTTGTCCGGACTGGGAATTGTCCACGTTTTCGTCTTTGAACTTATTCAGCGTTCGGTTGTACTCCACCCTCTCGTGTCACTTCTGGTTGCAAAAAATTCAAGATGGCGACGGACAAAATGCTGAACTCAAATCTTCAAAACGCCAGTCCACAAACCAACAGGTGACGTCACAGTGATAATGTCCACTACAGTCTTTTAACACTGTTGACATCATCAAAGTTATTTTTTAGACTTTTGAAAGCTCCACCAGAGCAAATATACTCGTGTTTAGTGCTAATTAGCCAATGTAAGCATGATAACACCCTAAACTAAAATGGTTAACATGGTGACCATTGTACCTGCTACACACAGCATGTTCGCGTTTTCATTAAGAGCATGTTAGCGAACTGACATTAGCATTGAGCTCAAAGCTGTGTGACTACAGCCTCACACAGCTGCTAGCATGGCTTTAAACTCTCTTCAAATTTATTTTTTGCAAAGCCATTTAAAAGCTAATTAAAGCATTTATTATTTAAAGTCACAATAATTAAATGGATTTATTAATTGGCACAGATAGTGAGCATTGTATAACCTTTAAGCCAATAGTTTAATTTTAATGTAAAGTTAATGAATTACTTTGTTTTTCAAACTGTAAGTTAATTAACTAATGAAAAAAAAAAAGTTGTGTAATTATCTCCAGATTCCATTACTAAGAAGCTGCAGTCAGCTACTTTTGGTTTTAGTTGACTTTTATCACCACCGCCGGGCTGCTGTTGGGAGCAGGCGGGCGGTGAGCTGGCAGTCTGCTCCCGGGCCGTGACATCACTTTCCCAAACATTCACCCTTGGAAGTTTGTCCATATATGGAAGAGTGCTCCACTTTCTCCTGACTGCCGGGGCTATCCCGTGTGTGTCTTTCCTGCTCTGTGTGAGTGAGTGTGTGCATGACTGAATGTGTGTGTGAGTGACTGTGAATGTGTGTGTGTGTGTGTGTGTGTGACAGACAGAGGGAGAGAGAGTCAGTTTACCTTACAAGGCAGACAGACCTGGCCTTCCCTTCACATGTTTACAGGAGCCTCGTTGTGACTCACCTTTCTTTTCTGAATGACTGAAGGCTGATGTGGGAATGTGCAAAGAATTTTACACAGGATGGAAGAGCTCAATAATGACCTGTATATAGAAAACTCAGAGGTGGAGGAAGTACTCCTATGTTTTACTGAAGTAAAAATAGTCCCTTACATTCAAGATTTCAAGTGTTAAAGTAAAAGTACTTGTTGGGTAGAATGGAGAGAGTTGTATTATTATTATATATAGCATATTATTGGAATATTATTTCTGATGCTTTAATGTTGTTTAACTACTTGCTAGATAGTTTAATCTACAGCACAGTATATTATATAAATTGATTTGTTTGTTAAGTCTTAAAGGATCAGTATGTTACATTTCCGGGGATCTATTAGCAGAAATGGACTATAATATTCATAACTATGTTCTCGTTAGTGTATAAGCACCTGAAATTAAGAATTGTTGTGTTTTCGTTAGCTTAGAATGAGCCGTTTATATCTACGTAGTTCTCCGACACGCTTGTGAAACTGCGGTAATGCAAGCCGCCGAGTGCTAAACCGTGGTACCGCCAGCCGCCGTCTGACTTCCATTGGAGGAGTGAGCGGAGGGGTACTCAGTTGGTTGCAATCTGCAACCGCACCACTAGATGTCGCCAAATCCTACACACTGTACATTTAATCCATAAAGTAACTCCTGCTGTCAGGTAAATTTAGTGGAGTAAAAAGTACAATATTTGCCTCTGAAATTTAGTGAAGCATAAGTAGAATAAAATCTAAATACTTAAGTGTAGTAGGCTACAAGTATTTCAAATTGTACTGAAGTGCACTACTTGAGTAAATGTACTTGATTACATTCCACCACTGATAGATATTTGTCTAACCCTCAGTGGTGGAAAGTAACAAGTACATTTACATAGTACTACTCTGAGGTACTTGTACTTTACTTGAATCTTTCCATTTTCTGCTACTTTATACATATTGTACCTTTTACTCCACTACATCTATTTGATAAAGTTACTTTGCAGGTTCAGATAAGTACAAAATATTATATTTCACGAGCTACCCAGCAGATAAAGTTTATAAAGGAGTTAAAATTAGCCCCACCTTTACCAACTTCAACATTAAAGTGATGCACACAATAATGCATCAATAACTGTAATCCAATAATGTAATATACATTAATCTGTTTCTGTACAGTATAGTACTTGAGTAAATTTACTTAGTTACATTGCAGTATTGTTACTAAAGTAAAAGGATCTAACTATGTCTTTAAAAACTGCTTTTAAAAACCCCCCAATATTAACAAAACCGCCTCGTCAGCAATTATTTAAAATGTTATTTTTATGTTCTTAAAAAGTTTCCTTTTTTAACACCTTTAGTTACACCTTGTAAAGTAACACGCTACCCTTATTGTACTCTAATTACAGTGTTTAATGTGTTTCATTCTGAGTTTCTTTCTTACATAAAAGCCCTTAAAGTCATGAAAAACAAAAATGCATTGAAACTTCTTAGCATAATAGAAGAATATGAATTAAAGGTACAGCCCTATAGCCCTTAATTTAATTTATTATTATTTTCATGTATAATTTTACATATTTTATTTGTTCTTGTTCTGTATGCACCTTGTCCCTTTACTTGAATGCAATGATCTATGAGCCATGTTGTTTGTAAATTTTAATGTTCAATAAAACAAAAAGGAATAAGCCAGGAAACATGTTTGATTATTTTTTGTTTGTTTGTTTGTTTGTTTGTTTAACTTTTTAATTGTATTTATATCAAACAAAAATGCATTGAAACTTCTCAGCATAATAGAAGAATATGAATTACAGGTATACAGCCCTAGTTAGCCCAATTATTATTTTCATGTATAATTTTACATATTTTATTTGTTTTTGTTCTGTATGCACCTTGTCCCTTTACTTGAATGCAATGATCTATGAGCCATGTTGTTTGTAAATTTGAATTTGTTTAATAAAAAAAAGAAAAACCTTGGATATAAAGCCTCCCTCACTGACAGCCCAGCCAGCCAATCCGCTTCGAAGTGATGTACACATTGATGCATCAATATTTGTAATCCAATAATGTAACATACATTGTTCTACAAAGTACTAAAGTAAAGTAAATTGACTTTTTTTATTTTTATTATATATATGTATTATATTTTATATAAATATATTATATACTATATATATTTTGTATTAAATTATTTTATTTTGTATTACATTGCACCAGTATTGCTACTAAAGTAAAGGATCTAACTATGTCTTTAAAAACTGTTATAAAAAAAAAATGTAAATGTTATTTTTAGTTCTTAAAAAGTTTCCTTTTTTTTAGACCTTAAGTTACACCTGGTAAAGTAACGCGTTACACTTATTGTACTCTAATTACAGTGTGAAGTCTCCTCTCAGATCAACCTATATACAGTCAACCTTGGATATAAAGCCTCCTGCACTGACAGCCCAGCCAGCCAATCAGCTTCGAGGAGGCGGGTCATGTGCTCCCGGTGTCGACCAATCAGATGCCTTCATGTCGGTTATCGATTAAATTTGTCTGAAGCAAAGTTTTTTTGCGTCTCTTCGCTGCATCGCCTCCAACTAGAAACCTGCCTGCTGCCTCTCTACCGAGGAGCTCTGCTGCTGCTGCTGCTGGGCGACAACTAGAGCAGATAGAGAGAGAAAAGAGGCAGAGTTGGAGGGTGAAAGAGAGAGAAAGAGAGAGAGGAAGAGAGAGAGAAAGAGAGAGAAAGAGAGGACCGTTAATTTCATCCACACACGGTCTTGAATGCGTGGCGGAGGTAGAGCAGAGCTGTGAAGGACCAGGGGGACATATAGCCGAGCGTCTCTCTCTCTAAATATATATATACAGCTTTATAGTTACACAATATGGAAGAGTATGATGGAGAGATTGCTTACATGCACCAGGAAGATGACTGGGATCGAGATCTGCTCCTGGATCCTGCCTGGGAGAAGCAGCAGAGAAAGGTGAGACACTGACTGACTTCTCTGGTGGTGGAAAGGTGCGGAAGTGTTGCTTTTGTATAATAATAATAATCATATTAATCAGCTTTATTATTATCAGTAGATTTTATTACTTTAAAAGCACATTTGGTGAGTTAAATTGAGCAGAAAGGAGGCACCAAACAGTTTAGACGCACCAAATAGTTTAATTATAAGGCTAATTATGAGGTTGGTTAATCACCTGTGCGTGTTTCCTCAGCTACTTTTTCTTTTTCTTTTTTTTAAAAATTTTAATATTATATTATTGTTTTTTTTTGTTCATTTTGAAACAATAAACATTCACAAACCAGAATCGGAATCAGAATGGTGTTTATTGCCAGGTGTAAGAGGTATACACTAGGAATTTGCTTTGGTTTTGTTGGTGCAAGTTAAACAGTATAATTAAGTTAAAGTTAAACGTCCCCAATAATAAAGTTTTCTTGGTACAAAGAAACGTAATAAACCTAATATTAATAAAAAAAAAGAAGCCAGTATGGATACAAGAAAAACATATTATATACAAATAATAGATGTATAAGTAAAAATAATATACACAAGTAAAATAAATACAATTTAAAACAATAAAATAAAATAAATTTATTTATATTTACTCCTCAGCTACTTTTATTTATTTATATATTTTTTTCAATATTATATTTATTGTTTTTTTTTGTTCATTTTGAAACAACAGAACAAAAGTCCCCAATTATAACATTTTCTCTGTACAAAGAAACTTAATAAACCTAATATTAATAAAAAAAGAAGCCAGTATAGATACAGGGAAAAACATATTATATACAAAAAATATATATATATATATAAGTTAAAAGAATATACACTAGTAAAAGAAAAGAAAATTTAAAACAATAAAATAAAATCTATTTACATATATACTCCTCAGCTACTTTCATCAGATGGTGCTCCAAAACTTTTCTCGCCTCCAGATCTCAGAACCCATATCCTGTTTAGCAGTTATGAAATATCCTACAGAGAGGAGGGGTGGGGGTGTAAGAAGAAGGGGTTTTAGAAAAACAGATTATAAACTGGACTGGACAGGACGCCCACCTTTTCCAGAGCAACAGATGTCATCCATGCGCTTGACTGCATATGGATGGTGTGTGACTGGCCCCTCCTGTCATCTGGTCCACGATGCGACGTGGATTAGGCCATGCTTAACAAGCCGGGGGATGCAGTGTGTGTTTGGGTGTGTGTGTGTGTGAGGAGGGGGATAAAACCAAACAGAAATCTCCTTTATTTAGCTGTTTGGTGACTTTTATGCATGGATTCTGCATGTCCCAGACGCATAAATGTATCTGCTTGATATGGAAGTGCTGTATTGTGGATACAGTTTGGAAGTTCAGTCATATTTAAAACCCTGACTAGATTACTGCTTTACTTTTCTCCCTTTGGATGAATATGAGCTCCATAACCCCTCCATATACTGTCTTTAACATGCCCAAATCAGCTCCACGCGTAGAACAAGTACATGCAACAAAGAAAGGTTTAAGGTTTGAATAAAGCCTCAAATTGAGAGGGAATCCTTGAGTCCATCAAGGGCCTCCCGTCAGTGCAAAAGAGAATACTCTGCACCGGTAATGTTTCAAAACTTCCCATTTGGCCGGTATAAAGATTCAACTAGGCAGGCTCCAGGAGAAATTGTACTACCTTAATAAACTGGTTAAAACTAAAATAGCAGAGTGACCTCCTAGTTTAAAACAATATGACTTTGTCTCTGTTGTTTAGTGGCCCAGTGTTTTGGAAGTTAGTTCATTCATATTTAAAACCCTGACTAGATTACTGCTTTACTTTTCTCCCTTTGGATGAATATGAGCTCCATAACCCCTCCATATACTGTCTTTAACAAGCCCAAAATCAGCTCCACGCGTCCCCCAGCTGCTGCTGCTCTTTCTACCAAGACAAGAGTATGAATGGTCTGTTTCGAGAAGGCGTGTTACTTCTCCCCAGACTTTTTCCTCTGCTTTGAAAAACGGGGAAGAAAAAGCTCTGTGGAATCTGAGTAAGCGCTGCGGTTTGGGCTGGGCTTGCATGGGAGCAAGCGTGCCCAAAAATGGTAATAATCGGCCCCTCTCGCTGCCGTTGGAAAACTTTTTCCCCCCAAGTTTCTTCCTTAGCTCTGCGAGCTCTCAGCTTGTAGTTTCCTGGATTATGTCATCGGCAGGCTGCTACCGGTCGATTAGAGGGAATAAAGGGAAGGAATGCAGGTCAGGTGTGGACAGCAGACTGGGCTGGGCAGCATCTCATGCTGCTACTCCTTTTAGTGCCTTAAAGAGAAAGTATTTCCTGAAGGACAGTAACCCCTCACAGTTTAGCTCCCACATCCTCCTCCAGCCTGGATCACACACTTCCATCATGGTGGAATACTTTTCCTCTGCATGAGCTGCATATTTCTGCGCCTGCATGACCCTCATTGATCTAATCATCCTGCAGAGAGAAGGGATGTTTTATTCATCTGTTCGTCTCCACAGAGAGCAGCGATAAGTGATTATGTTGAGATCTGAACACACAATCACAGGCTGAGAGACAGCAGCCCCTCTGACAGCCATCACCTCGGTCCTCTATAGTTACACACATAAACACACTTTTCATCCATATGCATGTGATTACACACACACACACACACACACACAAACACACCACCCAGATTACCTCCAGGTTTCCAGCAATCAGCTTCACTGCTGATGAACAGATAACCAAGAAGCCTTTCATGTTTGCTGATTGTTTCCCATCAAGAAAAAAACATTATTATTATTCAAAACTCTGACATGTTTAGTGTTTAAATGAGTCAACCAGCATCTCGGAGGTGCTTCCCCTCACCAAACAGAAGTTTATTCAAGTGTGCTATTAGTATACTTCTTAAAATAGATTTCTTAAAAAAAGAGTATACTTTCAGTTTACTTTTTATGAGTTATACTTTACAAAAGTATACTTAAGTATACTTGGCTCATACTAACAAGTATACAGAAAAGTCTAAGTATACTTGTATTTAATCCTTTGGTCAAGATATACTTAAGAACATTATAAGTTAGTATACTTGTATAAAAACTATTTAACTAGTAGTTTACTGAATATACTTTAAAGTGTACTTTCATAAACTATAAAGTGGGCTACAAGTGTATACTAGTATACTTGCAGTAAAAATACTATTAAACTAGTAGTTTACTGAGTATACTTCAAAATGTACATCCATAAACTAAAAAGTGGGCTACCAGTATAAAACTAGTAAACTATCAGTACAGTACTTACACTTAAAAGTATACTTTTATAAACTAAATTAGTCCCAAGAAGTATTGAAGTAGTCCACTTACAAGTATAAAACTAGTAAACGATCTGTATACTTATAGTTGCAGTACAAAATAAGACTTAAATGTAAACTAGTTGTGTACTCAAAGTTTACTATTCTTACTTAAAAGTATACTTTTATAAACTAAAAAGTGGTCCAATTTAGTCCCAAGATGTATTAAAGCAGTACGCTTATAAGTATGCTACTAGTAGATTGATATTAGTATGCTTACAACATAAAGTATACTTGGGAAATATATACTTTCCTTAAGTATACTTCATAAAATAGCTCTGTAGCCTTCAGACTATTCATTTGTTTGTCAAGAAGTGACAGCTGATATTTACCACTAAAGTAATCCTGTTTGGAGACGTAAGAAACTGTAAAAGTAGAGCGTTGACGTCTGTTAAGTAGACTGTAAGACTATATTTTTATATATTACGCAGGTTAGGACTTTTTATTTGGCTCCATTTCGCAATTGACGCACACAACCCCGGCATGTCAGAGAGTGCTTAACATATTTTTGAGTTTGATGCAAGTCCTAACCTGGCCCCTCGGGTATTAAGGCATCCTCTTATCTTGGAATCTAAATGTCTTTACAGATCCAGGTGTCTCAGGTACGCTGCGCCAGATGTTACTTAAAGCAGCAGCTCCCACATATTTTCACTTAAACAACATGAGACGTAGTTTATGTGTTAGTCACATCACACCTCTGTGAAACAAACAAACACACAGTGTGTAATGTTTCTCTTCTGTTGTTGTTCACGGCTGGGAGGTGGAGTTCAGGTGTTAACTGTTGCAGCTAAATTGTCCAGGTTTGTCCTTATAAGGACATAAGCTGCTGCAGTACCTTCGATCAGGCCCTGCCTGTAAACCTCCCGCCTCCCACTTCCCATCTCCCACACCCCAAACACTCCCAACCCACACCCACATTCCCCTGCTCCGACTGTACACGCCAGGTCACAGATAAGATCACCTCCTGATCAGTCGGAGGCTTTGTTCACTTTTTCCCAAAACTTATTTTGACTCGTTTTGTGACTTTGAGTCTCAAATATGATCAGCTCTGACTGGCACTCCACCCCTCTTAGTCGATGAGTCGACTAATTGGTCGTTTTGGTTTTAGTCAACTAAGATTTCTTTAGTCAATTAGTCATTTTTTATGTTTTTTTCATGCTGAATGACTTATTTCCAAGAAACTTATGAGCACATCTCTGGTAAACACAAGATTTAAAGTGGTGATTTTGTGTGATTATCTGTAGAGAAACTCAGTTTCAGAGATCTGTCGATTAAATAAAAAAATAAACGATTAGTCAACAAAATCGTACGAGTGTTCAACGTATCCTCAAACAACAGTTTGTATAAATTCCTAATTTTTCGTGCGTTTTCCTATGAATGTCCAGCATTTCTGCCCCAGTCTTTTCAAAATAAACTTCCGTCTTCATAGGAAACAACTTGGTTAGGTTTAGGCAACAAAAGTACTTAGTTAGGTTTAGGAAAAGATCATGGTTTGGGTTAAAATAACTCAGAAAGTGGTGTAACTTAAGTACAGAGGTTATGTGACAAATCAATGTTGACTTCTGGTTTCACACAGGGGTACAAACACCAGTCTCTTGGGCAGAAGTGCGGTGCTTTTTGACCCACCCATCCGACCTCCTCCCTATGCAGCGTATGTTGCTCTTTATTACGTGGATTACATACAAATTGATTTTGTGGGATATAAACAAATTACAGTGCATTATATTCATAGGTATAGCTACAGACAGTCATAGACTGTATATAAGAAGTGGATGTAGTCACCGTGACGTCACCCGTTGGTTTGTGGACTGCCGTTTTGAAGCCTCGAGTTCGGAATTTTGGCCGTCGCTATCTTGTTTTTTTGCAACCAGAAGTGACAGTATTGAAGAAGACTTGAAACTATCGATTGAGACCATAAACTCATGTTTACAATGTTTACTGAGGTAATAAATCAAGTGAGAAGTAGGCTCATTTTCTCATAGACTTCTATACAATCAGACTTCTTTTTGCAACCAGAGGAGTCGCCCCCTGCTGGCTGTTAGAAAGAATGCAAGTTTAAGACACTTCACTTCTCAGACCTGGAGGTCCACTGCTAACGGTGTATGAGAACTATAGATATAAAACTGTTTTAAATCTATGATGAGGACAGCCCCAGTTCAGACAGACATGGACCAGACCTCTTTTCTGAGTCTCTCTCTGACACACTAAGTGGAGACATGATGAAATAATTGATTCATTTTCATTTTGGAGGTCTGGGCATTGACTCAGCGTGTTGTCAATGCATTACTAGGAATCATGATGCAATTAATCCACGCTGCAGGCCAGAAGGACGTGTGGGAAAGAACTTGTCTTTTGTGTGACAGATGATACAGGAAGTGCCCACTAAGCGACTCCGTCATCAGACGTGTGTCACCTCCTTTACACTCCCCGCTTTGACTAATCAGCGCTCCCTTGGGTGGGGCTGTCGCTGGCAGCAGCCTGCGTCCAATCAAACGGAGCATCCTGACCTACATCTACATTAACTGACGTCTACACTGCTTCTGGAGAAGAAAAAACAAACTTACTGTAATACAGATTCATATTCAGGAAGGGTGACAAACCTGCTTCACGTTTCAGGAAACTGACTCAACGCCTGAATCAGCGTGTGACGTTTCAGTTTTAGCGAGAAGACGGCAGCTGTTTGTTAAATTGCATAATAGGATGTGTAATGTCAGCTCTGGCCACCTCATAAAAATGCTCCCTGTCATCAGATTCCTCTGTACCCATGATGCACCTTGCGCAGCCCTCTTTTAACAAAAGAAGAAGAGCGTCACAGACAAAGCAGGGAATGTGGAAAGAGTGTTTTCTCTCTGTGTGGCAGGTGGCTCTGCTCTCCACCCTGATAAAGGCGTTATGTGCTGAAATGTTGCTTCTTTTCACTACATAAAACATGAGTGCGCTGAAGAGTGTCACTTTTTTTTGCCCTCATATTCAATAAACTGTCTGGCTGTGTCATGTGATGTTTTCCATCCTGCAGCCTGACATTGAGCCTCTGATTAAACTCGCATTATGTATTTTCAGTCAGTGAAATTACATTTTCTGCATGTTTTTATGAGGAGGTGGTGTATTCATCTGCAGGTCAACAGTTCAGATCCCCTGGGAAAGTTTGGATGCAGCAGTAGCACTTCCTCTTCTCTCAAATACTGAAAATCCCTTGAGTATGTTCAGAGATATTTCTATCTAACGTTTGGCATTCTTTACTAAATGTACAACAATCAAGTTGCAGTTAGGAAAGACATCCTCAGGTATAGTTTAACATGAGTTTAACAGTGAACAACTCAGCTAGTCTTATTTATCAGTAGCCTGGCATCATAAGAAAACAAAAAATACAGAAAACTTCTCACGTGATATGACCCAAACTGTTTGTTTAGGCAGAAGAGTTAGTGTTGATGTCGGACGTCACTGCTCACAATAAGAAACGGACTGAAGAAGTAGGTTATCAGAGCCTTTGAAGTGCCCTTGAAGAGCGCAGTAAAGCTCAGATAAAACTAATCTTTGGCTTACAAATGACTGTATTCAGCATCACACACGTCTCTTCCATACAAAAGCAATAGTTCGACATTATGGGAAATACACTTATTTGCTTTCTTGCCAAGAGTAGATGAGAAGGTCAACACCACTCTCATGTCACAATTTACACTAACTATGAAGGTACAGCCAGGAGATGGTTACCTAATGATAAGTTCACACCACAAGACTTTCAAGTCGTCGTTGTTTTCACACTACATGACTGACCGGTAACCGGTCACCAGGAGGAATCCCTCATGAGGTCTCCAAACTATGTTTTATCACGAAAGCGCACGTGAGAATACATGGAAAATGACGTGATACCATGCGCGAGACAGATTGCTGATGTTGTTGTTGGCACGTTTTTACGAAATAGCCTTTTTCCACACGTCCATTTTACTATTTATTCCTCCACGTGCAAAAACAACTTTGCTCCGTGTTGCAAATACGACACATAAAGTAAGTTCTTATTGTTACAGGAGAGCCCTTTGGCTGTAGGTCATGGCCCCGACAGGTCCAGATATTTAGCATGCTAGACATCTGGAATGTGTCTGCGAGGCATCGGCAAGCGTCTTTCAGCAGTTCACACACACACACACACACACACCGATGTGTGAACGGCGAGCCAACACAGATTTTTGTCTGGGAGCTCCAAAAACTGTCGGGGAGCGGAAAATCAGGGCTGAAGTCGTGTAGTGTGAACTAGCTATTAGCTTAGCATAAAGACTGGTGGTAAACAATTCACCTATCATAAAGTGGGCATGTCTGTAAAGGGGAGACTCGTGGGTACCCATAGAACCCATTTTCATTCACATATCTGGAGGTCAGAGGTCAAGGGACCCCTTTGAAAATGGCCATGACAGTTTTTCTATGCCAGATGATACCAGTATCTCAGATGAAGATCAGATCAAGTCTCACTCAGCGAGAGAATGAATGAACCATATTTCAAACAAATGCCAAACCAGTCCTTTAAATGAGAATGTGAAGCTGTTTCCTGTCCGGAGACGGTTCAGTATTCATTTCTCAGTCACTTAGTCATCCGTCAGGGCGGCTGCTGCTCTCTGTGAAATAGAAAGAAGCGAGACAATTGAAAGATATCTTACTAGAAGTCTGGAGTCCTCTCGGGTGCTGATAATCCCGCGTTCGCTCGCTGTCGTGGTTAACACAGCCGGGCTATAAATCCCAACAGGAGCTCCCCCGGCGAACCGATCATCCCGCCCCGGTCACGCTGTCAGGGCGCCGTCTCGTTGGTCCTGATTGATGGGGTCACGGGCGGACACCCCAGCTGAGAGGACCCAGGAGCATCCAGACGTCCACCCAGCCCATCGCTGGGAGCTTTAAGCGTGTGCTCACAGCTCGGCCAGCGGGGTATGATCACAGTCCAATTTCTTTTAATTCGTCCACTGAAGATGCAGATTGTCTTCTCCTGAATCAGCATTTAGTCGACACTGTTATGGACTTGCACCCAGAAATATTCATGTTTTTGATATAAATTCTTTTATTAACCATGGTAGCAAGTAAACTTTTAAATTAATTATATTAAACTAATCAAATCTGATGATTTAAACATGATTAATTAAGGATGAGCTCATCATCCAGACTCTCATGTAATGACTGCTGAATTTCTAGCAGTAATAGAAATTTGCAACATTAATTATGCTATTTACGGTGTTGAAATCAATGTAATTCCACCTTGGTGAATAACATTATATGATTTCTATCAAAAACATGAACATTTCTGGGTGACTCGAACACTTGAACGTGTATTCTTTGCTCCAGTTGTCCCAGATTGGATTCAAACCTGAGACCAGCTCACTTTTCCACCCACTTCTCTCCTTTTCTCTCCGTCAGTAATTCGATCCTGCGTGAACACAGTCGCGGTTTGATCGAGCCCGTTTCATAATTAAGCGAAACATCTTGTTATGTGCAGCTGATGAGAAGCTTTCAGTCGGGAGGAAACCATCTACTCTGTGTAGCCTGAAGCTCCCGTCTTGATGTATGGAGTGTCAGAAGATCCTGACCTGTGTCTAATGACTCTTACATAACATCTCAGAGAGGGTTTTTGTTCTCCACTGAGGTGTACTCTACTACTGGAGAGCTGGTGGCAGTGTTCACCCAGGAAAAGTCAATGGGACAGTTCACACTGATTGATCCTTCAGAGAGTTGTTTTACTACACATGTGGGTGGAACCACCAGCCTTTTCCACTGTGTTAACAAGCTAATTAGCCATGCTAGCGGCTTGGCTCTGTGGATGGCGATGACGGTCCATCGGTTGGTCCAAATATCTCAACAACTATTGGATGGATTGTTATGAAATTTTGTATTGACATTCACGGTCATCAGAGGGTTAATCTTGATTAGTTCGTTGATCCCGTGACTTTTCCTTTAACGCCACAATGAGGTTCACATTTATGGTTTTGTGTAAGATGTCTAAACAACTATTGGATGGATTATCATGAAGTTTGGAGCCAACACATACTCACCCCCAACTCATCAATTAATGCCGCTTGGTCAGTGCTCCTCGGCCTCGGAGACCAACGTACGGGGTTCCCCTTTGCGTTACTTTAAGACATGTCAGTGACGGCGTGTCAATATACGCTCCTTACATGTATTGTGTCCTTTCAAAATAAACTTCAGCTTTCACAGGAAGTTAGGTTTAGGCAACACAACCACTTAGGAAAGGTAGTTGACGTTGACTTCACTGACTAGCGACTCACAGGACGGACAATAATAACGACTGACGTGACTCAACACCCCTCCTGCCCGCCCTTAGTGAACTCTCACGCTATTAATACAACATCACTTGCTCAGACCGCCGAATAATGCTGCGGGTGGGTTTACATTGGACTTAGTTGAAAGCCCGGTTAGTCGCATACAGTCGCTAAACGGTGCCTCCGTATGTCGTATTCTGGTGCCGAGGGGTGCTGCCCAATCGGCGGCATTTGACGAGTTGGAAGTGAGTACATGCTGTACAGTAGCAAGCTGACGTTAGCATTTAGCTCAAAGCGCATGGCTGTAAATTTTTAATCTTGTTAGAAAATAAAATAACCTTTTCAATAATCATGATGACGTAATAGTGATCAAAAAGTAAAAACTAACAAGCCACACCCCAGACTTACCAACATGTATGGGATTGGTTGTAATCTTCCATCTGTAGAATTGCTTACAGGTTCTTTTCCAACTTTAGCAATTTAATAATCGAGTGAAAAGTTTAAGACAAATGACACAATTTTTCATTTGAGTTTTGCACTGCAACTTTTTTTCTAAATACCTGTTTCAGTGCCAGTGATTAAGAAAGCAGATCCCAGCTCTATACATCTGAAGAGAGAAGGTTGAACTCTTCATCCTTTCTCAGTCTGGAAAACATTTTCCCGCTTTAGTTGCGGTTCTGAATAGTTTCCCCCCCTGTATTTGTTTCTGGAAGGTGAAAGCTAATTCTTCCTCATCAGGCCGTACAAAGCGCCCGGGTTGTTTAAGAATTCACTGTTTGAAAAGTCAAATGTGAGCAATTACCAGCTCTTATCTGAACAGCTCCCAAATGCCAGGGCCCTGATGCAAATTCTTGCATAGCTTATTTTCTCAGGCTCGGGCTCCAAATTTAGAAACGTATACAGAAATCAGCTCCGAGCTCTCGGTTAGAGGTCATTAAAACAGTTTCAAGACCAATTGTGCAATGAATTTTAACATTTTTTCTCCGGGCTTTGGAGAAGTTTGCATCACAGTTGCATAATGGACGATTCATCCTGCGCAGACTGGAGTTTTATGTTTGCAGCTCGGTGGCAGATTTGAGACCCCAGACGGGGAGCTTTTTTGGATTCCACATCCACCATGGGATTTGGGGTCAAGGTGCATTTCCTGTGGAGCAACAGACCTGCTCAATGCTCGAACACGTCTGGAAGCACTACACACTTCTGGTCACATGTCTTCAATAGCATACGACCCAGAGGGGCTTTATAGGAGATCCGTCCGCATGTTTCCAAGGAATTTTCCTGCACCACATGGGAAGGATGTAGACGGGTCTTTCCTCCTCTAATGCTATTAATCAAGCCACATGCGTTCTCAAGTGCATGTGCTCGCTGCGAAGCCTCTCTTTGAAGCCGATGGGGGGGGTTGTACTGTACTCGCAGGGTCTATGAACATGTGAGTTTATTAGCTGTAAGCCTCCTCACAGGAGCAGCTGCGGTGCGTCTCATGTAAGTGAAAGCAGCTCTGAGTAAACAGATACTGTGGTAGAAGCAGGCACACCTTTTCATTCAGTAGCTGTGTGGGTGGAGCTGAAAGGAGAGGAAGAGGAGGAGGAGGAGGGAGGATGCAGTGAGTGGAAGAGGAGGTTCAGACAGAGGAGCTTTCAGGTCTCTGCACAAAGAGAGCGTGTTCAGGAGGCCATCCTTTGTCACATTGTCAACCGGGAGTCAATAATTTATCATCACTGAGCTATCAGATGACTCGTTACTCTTTAAGTTGCTTCAGGGTGTTTCCCTCCTGCAGCATACAGATCTGGTAACAGTGATCGGCAAGTTACTTGAAAAATGTAATCAATTACTCTCATATATTAAAGTAATCACTTTACTAATTAGCCTACACTACAAGAAAAATATTTATACCTCTCTCATATCTGTCTGTTAGAGATAAGGATAGCCAGCAGCTGCTTAGCTTAGTTTAGCATAAAGACTGGAAACAGAGGAAAACAGCTAGCCTAGCAGTTGCCAGGCAACCTACGGATCAATCAATTAATCAATCAATCAAACTTTATTTATATAGCACCTTTCAAACAAGTGAAATGCAATTCAAAGTGCTGAACAGACGATTGACAAACATATAGCGTATTAAAAATGGATTTAGAGACTAATGCACACCAAAACTACCAAAATAAAAGTTCATTGAATAAGAAAGCAATAAGAGATGGGTATTTAAGATAATAAAAGATAAATAAAATACAAGGAAATAAAAATAACAATAAAAATAAATAAATTAAAATTATGAAACTACACAAAATAAGCAGATTGTATTCAAATAATAAAAATTTTAATAAAATAAAATAGAATAAAAGAGATAATAATGATCAGCAATAAAATGTTGATTAAAAACGGAGACGGAGACTCCATTAAATTATTGGTCCTATAGCCAAGAAATAGTCTGACACACAATCCCCCTGTAAAATGGTAAATTTTATTTTATTTTTACACTTCCTTTTTTGTAAACAAACTAGATATAATGTGTTATTTAGTGAACTTTAGAGGTGCTGGAAGGCAGATCTACTTCTTTAGTTAGCTTTAGACAGAGCCAGGCTAGCTGTTTCCACCTGTTTCCAGTCTTTATGCTAAGCTAAGCTAACCAGTTGCTGGCTGTAGCCTCATATTCAACAGACAGATAAGAAGGAGGTACTGTTTGTGTTTCTTATCTAAATCTCAGCGAGAAAGCAAATCAGCTTTTCCTTTAACATCGGATGAAATATAAAACAAGACATTACGTTTTAACTTGTCATTTGGAGGTATTTATTTACTTCCTGTCATCATGTAGGGACGGCTTTTTAAACTTGTAACCTGCAGATGAAAATCGAAACTTTTTCTTGGATTTGCTCTCGATGAAGTTTGACTTTTCTTTGCCGTGTTGGCCGTCACTGCTCTCACTGACTCCCCAGCTCTTCTTCTGCTGTTTACCCAGAATTAGCCGGAAGCTTATCAACGCATCACTTCCCATGCGGCGCAAGATTATGTTCCCCGGATGAGTGTAGTCGACTCTGGGAGGGTAGAACTAATGACATGGACAAAATGGATTAAAGTACTATTATGTTGTGAAACTTAGTGATTAAAATCTGTAAAAACAAAAGTACTAAAAAGTGCTTCTTATGCCAGTTCTGGCTCCTCTCTCATCAGTTTGTCTCACCCTCACTTCCCTTTCTCTCTACCCCCCGTCTGCCTAGTGACTGAGTGGGTGGCGATGGAGGAAAAAACTTTTTTCCCTGCTTCAGCTTGTTGAAATCTCCCTCCAGCCTTATCAGGAAGCCTGTCTTCCACTGCGCACAGTGTGGCGCGTCACCATTATTTGCTCTGTGTGTAATAAATGGGCAATTGCAGCATTTGAACAATGAAGACAGGATGTTTCTGAAGGTTTTTATTTACTCTGGAGGCAATTAAGTCTAATTCAGAGGGAGCTGAATTCAATGTGGTGAATCAGCCTTCCTAGGTGGCCAATGTTACAGGCAAGGAGGAGGTAATAATAGCAACGATTAAAGCCACAGTGTAAAGAAAGGAGATGCAGCCAATGTTGATGATAATGTTGGAAATAAATCAATCTATCGATGTGTGTTGGTGAGTCCTTGGGAAGAGTGTTGTGATGGAGGCCAGAGGCTATTTGTTCTGCTGCACTCCTCCACTTTTCTAAAGTGGGACACGTATCGAACGTCTGAATTTCAATCAGTGGCTGTTATTGATCCTTTTTGTCTGCCGGCGATCATGATCAGTTAGTTTGACTCCCTGCAGGCACGTTGCATTACGCGCCGATGACCCTGTGCCGTTTGTGATACAGTCGGCACAATTAAGTTCGGCTGACCGACATTTCTTCTCCCTGCACTACTTTTCCCTGCTGCAGGATTAGTCCTGCACGCTCCCGACGTCACTTGATTTGCAACAGTAAACAACAGAAGCGCTCACGGCAGATCTCATTACAAGTTGTAACAGACACCTCCCTTCAAACAGCCCCACCCCCGGTAACCCAGCAGCACAAGAGGAGAGCTGGCGGCCGGCTGCTCAGTGGAGAGCCCTTGGCAGAGCGGCGGGGCAGCCGAGTGGTTTGAGCCGTGTGAAGTGCTGGCAGATGCTGGATGGACACAGACAGGGAGGGTGAAACAGCAGCACTGCAGTTCATCTGTAGCTGTGGTCATTTATGGTGCGTGTCCACAGGGGCGTTTTTATATCGAGAGGGATCGCCTCGCTTCCCAGCATCGGACTCTTGATGGGCTGCCACTAGGGATGGGACGATTCACCTTTCTTTCGATTCGATACTATCAAGTATTAAGTATCAAGTATTGCGATTCAATATTACGGTTTATTGTAGGGATGTTAATGATTAACTGTTAACCGACATTAAGCATTTTAATCGATTAACGCTATCAGTTAAAAGAAATGTTAATAATTAATTAAAAAGCTGAGAAAAACTCGTCAGTTTAGGGAGAAAAGCTGGTCCACCTTAAGAGCACACATTAAGTGGCGTCACAGATACAGGAAGTTGGCTCCCGTCTATAGCTTGCTTGAGCGGAGTGGGCATAGCCTCGTAGCATTTATTCACCGACAAATAAACTGTACACACACTGTCTGCTACACTTACGTTCACAGCTATAACGCCACCAACAAAACCCACATTCACTGAAGTTCCGCTGTGCTGACAGAGCGTATGTGTGTGGCTACAGCGGGCACAGAGCCACCGGCAACGCTAGAGCTGCTAACGTAGCACAAATACACACACTGTTTGTCGGACAATCGCTATCGTTACGCCGGGCAGACACACAGCTGACAACCTGCTAAACTAAATTAAATGTGCGGTGGAGACTTTTACTGGGAAAGTGGCTGCCTGCTAAGTTAACGCTCCCGGACGGAGAACTGGAGACAACGGTTAACAAGGGTCGGTTATCGGTTAAAAGTTAAATCATACACTTCTAGGGACTTTTACTTTGGAAAATATCTAAATGAATACAGTAACAAGGTTGTTACTGTCAAATACATCAGTCATCGTCAGGCATTATTACAAGTCAGTGTTACTGATGATTTCTATATGTGACTTGACAGTTTCATGTTGAGGTCAGAGGAAGTGAAGTGGCCGTTGGAGCTGAACAGATCACAGTAACTTGTGATGAAGGTTTCAGTATATATATCACCTGGCGTCTCTCCTGAAACCAGCTTTCGTGTTGAGGTATATTTACCGAACTGAAAATGTGCCCGCTTCTCTCTTTGACCCGCATGTGGAACTGATGATCAGGAAGCTTAATTTGTGTGTGTTTGGATCCCACGTATAAACAACTCTGAGGCCAAAGCAACAACAGGCTGCATCCCCCCCCCCATCATTCCTTCAGTCCCTCAGTCCGGCCCACACACAGAATATGTTTTCATTTCCTGCATATCAGATCGAGCTGTTTAAAGCAAACAAGTTAAAACACAATTAGCATTTTTGTAACATACAACTTATTTTGGAAACAGAACATTTATGAGGTATTGTTTATTTTGAACAGTGTTGGAATGCTTTAAGTACATTTACTCAAATACTGTACTTATGTACAATTTTGAGGTACTTTTACTATACTTGAGTATTTCCATTTTATGCTACTTTATACATTTTGGAAGCCAATATTGAGCGTTTTACTTCACTACATGTGTTTGACAGCACAAGTTATTTTGCAGATTCAGATTATTAATTCAAAACAAAATATAGATCAACTAATAAATTATGATTTATTATTATGGATTAAGCTACCAGGCAGTATATAATGAACATAAAGATGAACTCCACTCTACCAGCTGCAAACATTATAATGATGAACACATTAATGCATCAATAATTATGATATAATTAACAATAACATTCTGAGATGGGCCATTCTGCGTAATGAGTACTTTTAATTTTGATACTTTAAATATGTTTTTATGGTAATACTTATTACTTCTACTTCAGTAAGATTTGAATGCATGACTTTTACTTGTAACAGTATTTTTTACTACTACCACCTCTGATTTTGGAAATGTTAAAGTCTCTATAAACCATTTCACAGGCGTAAACGTAAACAATCTAAATGTGTCCCAGTTTATTTCCCGTTATAGTGTTCATAGTACAAGAATTGCATACTATTTTCAGTGAAATATCACTGTATGCAAACGCCGGACGCTACAGTGGCATAAATATCCCACAATGCAATGTGGTAGTGATGCCAACGTTCATAACAGACATTGACGGACAGCTTTGTAACGTCAATAACACTTCAATATGTGTAAGATTTCACTTTGCTAAGCGTATTATATTTTTTGAATTAGTTCAGTCTTTATGGTTCTCACATTGGTCACATGAGGTTGGTACGGGTTACCATGTCTCCAACAGGAGGCTCCCAGGAAGTGACGACGTAAATTACTGCTCAGTGCGTCCAAAAAGATACATACTGCTGTTTATTCACCCAAAAGTATGTTGAACGTTAGTACACACATTGAGTATGTAGTATATAGTATGCCAGTTTGGATGCAGCCTATGTGAATGACATCAGCTAACAGGAAGTAAACATGGAACCAAGCTGTTGCCTAGCAACGCAATTCCATTGAATCACACTGAATAATGCACTCTGAGGTGCCCTAATAATGAACAAGTGTTATTATTGCACCTTCCTGCTGTCTAAAATATCTTGTATGCAGATATGGAATATGTTTTCGGTGTCCTGGTTTACCACGATACAGACAGTCTGTTGTGTTTTTAACAGAATATGTTGCCTCTGTGCTCCTGATAATACCTAGCTTGGTGGATAGAAATGCAGCACATACAGTATGTACAATGATGTTAACAGGACACATACAGTACAGCTGATGTGTAGATGTGTTGAAAGCTCTCTTTGTTGGAGAGCAGCGTAGCTCCTCCCAGCTCAGCGTTTCTCTGAGTCAGGTGACCGTCAGCAGAGAAAAAACGCTGGTCCGGCACAAAGCAGCACCACGAGCGGCCGGCCGCACACTTCCCGTCACTCGAGCAGCGCCGCGGGCAAACCGAACTGGAGCTGACTCATGACTACTGTGTTATGACTCGGGTGAATAGGCCACTGTACTTCCCATCACCCTGTTTGGATTGGCGTCTGACTGTTGTCAGAGAGCACGACAGCTTAGGCATGACTCAGGAGTTAATATGTGCTGATTCGCCGGGATGGCAACTTTATTCCTGTTGAGAAATCTCTTTGTCTCGTGCAGATCCCTCTGTCCGCTTTTAAATAAAATTCTACTGAAATTCATGAGTTTACAGCGCCGGACATCTAATAAACAACTTTCTAATCAACATACTTTCTTTAGAATTAACTTTAAATATATAAAATATGAACATTTCCTGCCAACAATCTACATTGGGACAAGTCTATATCATGTTTACAGTGCAGCCTCTGTGCTCACAGTCCTCCATGTTTGTTTAAGTACCATAAAGCTTCAGTTTGGACACATCCAGTCCAGAGAACAGGCTTCTCTACAGACTGGCCTTTGTGCAGCGGGACGCTCTGCTCTGAGCCGGTGAAGCGAGGACATACATGCTCACACTGGGCTTTGAATGACTTGTTGCTCAGCATGGCCTCTTTGATGCCCGGGCGCTCTATTTGAATAACATCTGCATGTGGATTTGCATCCAATTTGTGTGCTGTGAAATCATCAGAAGTGCCTCATCTTCTTCTTATCAACTTGTGTCACGCTCAGTATGACATTTGTCACCAAATATGGAAGTTTAATGGAAGAGAAATAATACAACAACACTGCAGGTTGAAAGTCTGTGACCGTTTATAGATGTGAGAGAAATGAACGGGTGGCCTTAAGAGTATTTTCTTTTCAGTGGTGGAAGAACTACTCCGATCTTTGAAGTAAAGCTGCAATACCACAATGTAAAAAGTCTTGATCATCAAAATGTACTTTAAATATCAAAAGTAAAAGTACTCATTATGCAGAATCGTGTTATATTGGATTATTATTATTGATGCATTAACTTGTAAACAGCATGTTAATGTAGCAGAGAGCGGAGCAAAGTTTAACTACTTTATATACTATATATACTGTGCTAAATCTATAATATTGAATTGTTTATTATAAGCTGATCATATTGTATGCTTTGTATCATCTAAAATCTTTGTCAGTAAAGTAACATGTAACTACAACTGTCAGATAATTGCGCAGTAAAAAGCACAATATATAAGGGATAATGTACAGCGAGCCGCTCATTGTTGTGAAATAAACCCCGAACGTTGCCCTGAAGGGGTTTATTTCACAATAATGACCTGCTAGTTGTACATTATCCCACTTATTACATGGACACTTACTTAAGAAATCAATCATTTGACACAAAAATGGTCCTCCAGAGTCCGACATCAGAACTGCGCCCATAGCAACGGTCTGTTATACATAGCAACGGTCTGTTATACATAGCAACGGTCTGTTATACATAGCAACGGTCTGCTATAAAGAAATAACAGACTGTAGAACGCCATGATTGACCAATCAGAATCGAGTATTCAACAAAGCCTTGTAATAATTGTCTCTAAAATGTAGCGAAGTAGAAGAGTAGTAAGAAATGGAATTACTATACGTAGAGTACTTAAGTAAACATATTTAGTGACCTTCACGACAGAATATACGACCATCACACTGTTAATAAAATGCAACCATGACGGATGTTTGATCCAGCAGCAGTTTAAGAATGATTTTAGTAAGATTACTTGAACTAGAAATCCTCAGTTCCACCAAACCCTCCCTTGAAATCATTGAATTTAACATCCAGGCGAACTCTCACCGTCACAGACGTTCTCGGTGTTGTAAACGTGTGTTGCGTGGGGTGTGTGTTTGTGTTAGTGTTAGTGTGTGTGTGTGTGTGTGTGTGTGTGTGCTGACATGCTGGATCCCAGCGAGCGCTTGGGGAGCCGTGGACGACGACCGTGGGTTTTTTAAGAGCCTCGATGCAGCCGAGCTTGTTTGTTTGTGGGTCTCCGGGCTTTTTTTTGTGGTTGTCATAGCAACCGCCCAGTGTTAGGTGCTCTGCGGCATTTTCACAGACGAGCCACTCTTTGTTAAATGAACTCGGGCTGAGGAAAGAGCTACTACCACTCTGTGACTTGTCATTGTAACACACACACACACACACACAAACACATGAATATGCATCGAGGCCACTAGAGAGTAAATATGAGGGGACTCTGGTCACAATGGCTGCTATTCTTTGTCAATCTGCACTTTTTTGGCCGGCGCGCTGCTCCGTCAGCACGCGCTCCAACTGAGTGTGTCTGCATGCGTGTGTGCATGTGCACGCGTTGAAGTGTATTTGCTGCATTAGTGCACAGATTACTGTATGCAGACAGGCTGTATGTGTGTGTGTCTCTGTGATAGCATATTTTCTTGTACGCTTTGGGGGGCATTTTGCTTCAACGCACTCGCCCTCGTGCACGTGTGTGTGTGTGTGTGCACTGAAGCAGCAGCAGCAGCCAAGGCGATAGATAAGTGTAATGGGATGACTGTGCTGAGTCGGCAGTTTGCATTAACAGCCTGTTTGAGTGCCTGGTTGGGTGGAAGCTGCACCTGAGAGACTGTCGCACTCCATCATGACTGCAGGCTGGAGAGGAGAGAACGCTTCCTCTTCTCTGGTGGGCCGAGAGACGCTGCTACAGTACGGGACAGTGTGTTTTGATAATCCATTAATCAGTTTGAGTAATTTTTTAAGAAAACAAGTCTAAATTCTCTGATTCTAGCTTCTTAAATGTGAATATTTTCTGGTTGCTTTACTCCTCTATGACAGTAAACTGAATATCTTTGAGTTGTGGACAAAACAAGACATTTGAGGACGTCATCTTGGACTTTGAGAAACACTGATCGACATTTTTCACCATTTTATTGACCGAACAACTAATCGATTAATCGAGAAAATAATCGACAGGTTAATCGACAATGAAAATAATCGTTAGTTGCAGCTCTAATGACAACAGCTTCATCAATCCATCTATTTTTTTGTGAATTAAACAATCAGTGTGACACATTCGGCATCATTGGAAACTTTGAGATCTTGACTAAAATTCAAATTAAAAACTTGTGGTTTTCAAAAGTCCATGAGTCCTTTACCGGGCCGCCAAATAGTTCTGGGAGGTTGAAATGGTTAATGAAGCGTCTCATGACACAGAGGATAAAGCCACGACCGTCACCTATAAATACCGTAGGGCTGGGTATCAAACCTTGACAGATTTTGAGTACCAAACAACGTATGTCCGTAACATGCATATGGAAAAGTTGGCATAGAATGTAGAGCTGGAAATCAAGTAGTTGATTAAACGAGTAGTTGATCGTTGATAATTAATTAATCCCTTTTCGTAATCTTTCAAACAAAAATGCCAAAAATTAGCTTGTTTACGCTCCTCCAGTGTGAGGATTTGTTTTATTTTGTGTTATATATCTTTACAAATTGAATATCTTTGGGTTTTATTGGACAAGATATATGAACCACGGGCTCCTGGAAATGATGACGGGCATTTTTTGTAATTTACTGACATTTTATAAACCGAACAACTAATCGATCAATGGAGAAAATAATCAGCAATTTTAATCGTTAATGAAAATAAAAGGTTATTTGCCGTTATAACAGAATGCTTGGTCAGATCTTTTGTCTTGTTTGCTTATTTTTTGATCAGATATTTCTTGATTTTCTAACTTTAGTCTTTTGGTATACTTCCTGAATTAACGCCGATATATTGAGCAGATTGGCAGATTTTGTTGAATTTAAAGAAAGGGTTAAAACTTGGTAATATAAACTAAGGCATTGTTTTGATATCAGTACTAAAATTTAGGTATCATATTGGCACCAATATCTAGAAATTTCATCCAAATCTGTGATGCAAACTGAGAGAAAAACAAAACGAAAGAGAGCGAGACGTCCAGCTGAGCAGCTCTAGAGGGGAGAACGACGGGAACCAGAGAGCC
The DNA here is from genome assembly GCF_043250625.1 of Sebastes fasciatus. Lineage (NCBI taxonomy): Eukaryota > Metazoa > Chordata > Actinopteri > Perciformes > Sebastidae > Sebastes > Sebastes fasciatus. The sequence goes on along the minus strand of NC_133809.1, from coordinate 6,996,890 downwards.
ACAGTACTGGATTATACTGGCAAGTGTCTCTCGACCAGCTGCAGTGAGCCAGTATAACGGTCCACCAGCTCCATATCATCCTCTACACACACACACACACACGCACACACACACACACACACCACATCTGGCAGCCTCAGCTGAGCCTCGCTGACTGTTTTTGGAGCCAGAGAAGTGTGTATTTGTGTGTGTGTTTGTTGTTTGTGTTTGTTATGTGTGTGTGTAGTCAGGCTGTACTCTCCAGTGAGCTTTAGAGGAAGGAGACGGAGGAGGATGAACGACGACCTTTGACCCTTTAAGTGCACTCCCCTGGCTAGTTGGCAGGTCCTCAGACTCCTGTCCTTCCTGTTAGAGACACACAGAGCATCTTCTGGGCTGTAACTGAGAGACAGAGAGAGGCAGAGAGAGACTTCCCCTTCATCTCTCCAGCAGGTTGAGGAGGCAGAAAGGTCACATAGTTCCTGTCCGTGTCTCACTCTGAGCAGGATGGATGGAGCAGTGGTGCTGTTTATGCAGCGCTGTCCTGCTGTTCGTGCTCGAGGTGTAAATGTCTTCATGTTGTGGTGACTCTGTGGACGTCAGTCCATCTTTTTCTGTTTGTTTGTTTGTTTATTTGTTTGCTTGATCCTGAGTCAGAAGTTTCAATGACTGGTGGCATCAAATCCCTCCAAAAAAACTGAAAGAAATAGAATATTCTGGTTTAATGCAACTTTGGCCATCATTTCCATCGGTATTCAACCACAACAAACTCCATCAGGGCAAGAAACATGAACGGCCAAACTAGGGCTGTGTATTGGCAAGAATCTGGTGATACGATACGTATCATGATACAGGGGTAACGATTCAATATATTGCGATATATTGCGATACTGTAAGCAAGGCGATATATAGCGATTTCTTTACACACATTTATACTGCATGCAAAAAACTGCATGGTTTTTCTTTTACATGGCAATTATTTGACATAAAAATGGGCCTCCAGAGTCCGAGATCAGAACTGCGTCCATAGCAACGGTCTGTTATACATAAAAAAATAAAAAAATAACAGACGGTAGAACGCCATGATTGACCAATCAGAATCGAGTATTCAGCAAAGCCGCAATATAAATCACGACACAGCATGTTTTCTGGTAATTCAATAAATGGTCAATATTAAATAACCACAAGGTAAAGCCTATTTCTGTATACTCGTATGTGTGAGTTAAATACTTGACGAGTATTTTCTCATTTTAAAAACATGAGTTCAAAATTAATATGTCAGTTTTAAGTGAAATTATTGAGAAAAACATCATCAGAGTTCAATAACACTCTTGAAAAATTCAGATCATGCCGGGAAACAACTTCCTTAGAAATGTACTGTCCCTGTCTTTTGCCCGTCTGTCTTCATCATATCCAGTAGTCGTTCTGCCCTCTACCATCACTTTTTCTCAGACTCTCTGCTCTCTCGCCTCCCACTCAATTGCTGAGGTGGAATTTGTGTTTGAATCTCTCTTTGCTGGCCAGATGCACGGAGCCACAGCACAGCAGTCTGCAGAGCGTCCAGACAGCAGCTTGGCCCCGGCCGGCGTCACGTCCGCTCCGTCCTCTCAGCTTCTCTCTCTCTCTTCTCCTCTGCTGTACCTCCAGACTGAAACCTGAATCCTCCTCTCTTCACTCTGCCAGACTTTCATTGTCAATTCTGATTCACCTCTCACTTCTTTTTTTTGGATGACGGTTTGTTTTTATTTCAGGATGTAACCCGTACCTGATATCTATATCTGCTGACACCGCTGTCACAAACGCACGCATCATCACATCTTTTTCAACAGCTGCACTTTTCCAGCTTGTTTGGAAGTTTTTATTTGGACCAAATTCAGGCATCTCCTCCGAGACTAAGTTATTCAGTAACTTTCTGTCCTGTTTCTGGCTCAGTCGCGCTGCAGTAGGTGTCCAAGTCAACAACAACAACTGTGTTCAGGTGAACTAAAGATTTACTTATTGTCATGGCAACACTGACAAACTCCAGATTACAGGTTGTATGTAGGTTGCACGCCTTGGAATACAAATGAGTACCACGTCCTCTCTGCTGCTCTTTGCTGTTAACTTGATGAGAAAACATATTTGTGCAGATCTATTTCTATTTTGGTGACACTTCTCGGTCTCCTGTGAAGTTTATATTCCAGCAAAGGGGGGATTAACTGCAATTTGATGGTTCAGCACAGCTAACAAGCTACAACAGCCTCCTCTATTTACCGAGGGTGTGACGAATAAACTACACAAAATATTATATGTCTTGGACTTTTATTGCAAAAAGGTAAGAACGGAAGGAGTGGCGGTGCAAAAGCTCAGAATATTGACCCTGTTCTGTAAAAAGGTATGCCGCTTTTTTGCCGCGTAATATTCACGTTTTGTGTCAATGTACTCATAACAAAAAAAACAGTTTGAAAAAATATATTGACGTGCGAATAAAAAGACCCGTGTAAAGGCCTTTTCGGACAATGTTTAACCTTATAGATTAAATTGCGCTCAATTTTGACTTTTTTTTAACTTTTAGACTCGTCAACTAGACAAGTTTAAACTTCTGTTGTCGGGGAAGTTAGTCGTTTGGAACATCCCTACTGTCAAGACGGCTTGCTTTGGTCAACAGCGCAAATTTGTGTGTTTACCAAAGTCGAACTTGTCGCTAAAGATTTCGGCAAATTTTACTACCTACGAGTGAGTTCACAGATTTCATTGAAATTAGTTGATTTTGCCGCAAACTTTTTGCTGTTTTGAACGTTGGTGTGACTGAACTTTTTCCCCACAATACTTCATGTTTAAAACAAGCTAAGACCACAGACTGTATATAAGAAGTGGACGTAGTCACCGTGACGTTCCATTGGTTTGCGGATTGCCGTTTTTAAGCCTCGAGTTCGGCATTTTGGCCGTCGTCATCTTGGTTTTTTGCAACCAGAAGTGACACGAGACGGTGGAGCCAAGTAGTACGACCGAACGCTGAATAAGACATTTTAAGGCAACCAAAATCTTACAATTAACTTTCATGAACTAAAAACACACTGTGAAAGGGTTAAAGTTGTAAAAATACAGACAACTCCCAGACCGGACAACGCCGGGGTAGCGACCTGTCAATCACAAGGTAGCCACGCCCTAAAGCATCCCCTGCTTTATGATCTATTTGACTCTAAATGGGACCATAATTTACTAAATGAACATCATGCTGTATTGATGAAGACTTGAAACTAGTGCTTGAGACCATAAACTCATGTTTACAATGTTTACTGAGGTAATAAATCAAGTGAGAAGTAGAGTCATTTTCTCATAGACTTCTATACAATCTGACTTCTTTTTGCAACCAGAGGAGTCGCCCCCTGCTGGCCAATAGAAAGAATGCAAGGTTAAGACACTTCAACATTGGCTTCACTTCTCAGACCCGGAGGTTGCCCGCTGGGTAGGACATGACTACAATGCAGCAATTCAAATCTCAGTCTTGAAAGTCTTAGTAGCAGAAATAAATGCTAAAAGTTCTCCCCTTCTTTATCATTCACCATTGCTACCCTTGAACGAGGCACGCCTCATAGACAGCTCCCCCCCCCCTCCCCAGCGCTCCCTCCAGGGTGCCATTTTACTCTCCGTGAACTCGTCTGGTTAAACGCGATGCCCGCGATCCATCACACATCAGGAAGTCATCTGGGAGTCTGAGCGGGAGGAAGGTGCTGTAGCTGTTTTCCTGGCACCAGAAACTCTTTCCACCAGCACTTTTCTGGCCCCCGCGAGCCCCCGAAGAGAGACGCAGGCAGCAGAAATAGACTTAACAGCCGAGAAACGACACTCTCACCTCCCTGGGATTCGCAGAGGCCCATTTCCCCCCCAACTCATCCAGACAGTTTTCACTCTCTCTGGAGCTGTGGGTGGCGTTACGCTCTAATGTTGTGGATTTGATTCTAAAGGGGAAATGTTTTTTCCCCCTTTCGACCTCCTCTCTCTTCCTTTTATTGAACCTTCTGGAGGAGACGCTGGAAACATATAGACGTTTTTCTTGCAATTGATCTGCGTGTTTGTGGGGTTTCATCGGGACACGAGAGGCCCTCTGGTACCCGGAGTTGGAGACGAAGGCTTGAGAAACTGGCCGCGGTGTTGAAAACCGCCTTCCTGTGTCAGACGCTCTGCCAGCAATATCTGCCTTTCCTCTCGTCTCTCGTAGAGTTGTCCGCCTGCCCGTGTGTTCGGATATGGCAGCGGCTCCTCGAACTCATGCGCTGGCTTGTTTCAGTAAAAGGATTGTACTAATATGGAGCTGGCAGAGAAGCAGGACATATTTTCCTAACTGAGGTTGATTAATGGAGTGGGGAGTGGATGAGGGGGGAGGCTGGGAGCTGAGAGAGAGAGAGGTGGGGAGAGGAACAGGAGAGAGAGTGTCTCAAAGAAGAAAACTATATGTGATGGGATTAAGGCTCCTTCTATGTGTCATGAAGCTGTTTCCATCATCAGAATGTATTTAGATTATGTGTTTTAGTACAGGTAGAGAAAGATAAAGCTCTTTTTTAATTGTTATGTTTATGTCTTTATTTGTTCCAACAGTGAACGGTTGGTTACTTGATTAGTTCACCTCGTCGCTTTTTCTGGGTTTTCCAACCGTGTCATGTAGTCACATGTCATGATGATGGATTGGTTGACATCAAGTTCAAATCTATCTATATATAGTGGACTACATAGCGAGTTCACCATTGTGTAGTGCTGTCTGAATAATATACCCTATATAGTGAACTCAAAGTATCCCACAATGCATTGTGAAAAGCAGTGTACAAAGATGGTCACTAACCAGACGGACAAGAGAAAAGAGAGAGTGGCGCGATTGAGACAAACGTTATGGCGCGCATCACCGCTTTACTCGCTCCGTTCTTACCTTTCACAATAAAAGCCTTAGACATATACGCTGTATCACCGCTTACCAGGAAAAACTTAAATTCACTCGCTGAGAGGCAACTCAACAAAATAGCTTACAAGACAGTATGTGTTAATCACACACAAACATACATGTCAGTATTTATTATGGATTGATTGGCACATTTTAAGTGTGCAACAGCAATGACGTAGCAAACGGTGCCGAGAAAATGACCCGAGTAGCGTCCAAAAGTGCTTTTTCATTTTGCAGATGAGCTCACTATACAGTATAGTCCTCTACATAGAACTCCCTCGATAGTGAGTCGGTAGAAGTGAATGATTTTTCAGACACAGCCCACACTGTCTGCATACAGTAGGGCTTCATCATAAAAATTCAAGAATTTACTTTTATGCTTAACTTTTAACCGGTTCCCCCTCAGGTAAACCCCCTCAGGTAAACACTGTTAAATCTGTCGGCAATGTTGCCGTTGTTTTCGCAGTTAGCTATGAGCCGCCGGTTCAGCTGTCGCTATGTTGAGAGCCATGCAGAGGCAATGTAAATACTCCCAATCTTGCATTCAGCACCTTTAACTGTATTGATAATAGACACCAGTTTCAGCTTCTTAAATGTTAAGAATTGTGGCTTTTCTGTGTTTTATTAAGGCGCTATTTTCTGACACTTTATAAACTAAATGATGTGATAATAATCTGTTAAAAATAAGATAGCCTATCAGTCTGAAAATAATGCAGTAAAACACTAGTTTACTCTTCAGGTATAGTTTGTTTGCTGAGCTGTGCGTTCAGTAGTTGCTATGGGAAAAATGCTGCCATAATGACGCTGACTGGCAACTTTCCCTGAAAGTGATGCGGAGCAGATTCCTCCGGCTCTTGACCCCCGTTGTTTTTACAGCCCGCCTCAGTTCTGGGAGGCTGAGACCAGAGCGAGAGAGGAGAGGAGAGGAGAGGAGAGGAGAGGAGGGGAGAGGAGGGGAGAGGAGGGGAGAGAGTGGAGGGGAGAGGGGCTCTCAAAATGTATGATCCTCCGGTTCCTCCCGCAGACAGAAAGTCAGTCGAGCTTTCGCTTTGCTCCGTTACTCCACACATTGTGCTGAACCTGAAACAGACTGCGTTTAAGTCCCAGTAATGAGGATGATTTTCTGTGGCGCATTGTTGATGAGCAGGAATTGGTCTCCGGGACTCTGGAGCAGACATTTTAACAGCTTACTGAGATTCACAGCACATACGGCGCTGACACAAACTGTACCAGGACAACACCATCACATCGAGCGCACAGGGATCATAGGACACACTCTATACACAGCAAAGTACTGTATTTATACAGCAAACAGGCTGTAAAGTGCTCTCTCTTTCTTTCTCTATTAGGACGAGCATATTGGCTATTATGCTCTGATGCTTAAGGCGGTGATGCCTTTCAAAACACTGACACACTGTTAAACAGCTGTTGAACACCTCATCCTGGGGTCTATTTTGCTGTTTTTGATACACGTTTTGTGGCAGTGCCATACATTAAGAGCAATTTATTACAAGACCCTCCATTTTGCACCCATCTTTTAACAAAGATATGGACAGAAATCGAGTGTAAAAGAGGCAGAAAGACTGATATCTCCATCAGCAGCAGCCTCAGTAAACTGCACAGCAATGCAGCTTCCAGACAGACTGGAGAACTCTTTGTGCTCTTACAAGGGGAGTTTTTTTGGCCCCGATCCCAATTTGAGTCCTTTTATTTTGAGTGTATCGCCGATACAGACCTCAATCCGATACTAATATTTACTTAAATGTTGATTAAATATGTATCTGACTCATTGAAATAACAGCTGTAGACTACTTCATCTCAATCTTTAGAGTACAGTACAGAAAGATCAGATTTCGATGGGCTTTATTTTAGCCAATACCGAAACTTAAATATGCCATGGACTAACCCTGATACCGATACCGAGGTCTTACTGTTGATATCGTTCTCTCCAACACGTTTACACCAGTTTTTAGATCTGGAGTTTGTCAAAAGTCGTTCCTGGAAGTGGAGGAAATTCCAAAGTGCTACAGAAACACAAACATAGTTAGAACAAAATAACATTTAATAATAAAATAAATACTGTGACCATCACAGATGATCAGTGCATACACTTTATCTGATAATACTGTAAGAGTATCCGGATGAAGCTTCACTAGTGGTACATGTTTGTGATGGTACTATTCATCCTTTAGCTATAAATACTTCTGCACAGGGGAAACCCAACGGCAGCAGTTTTAATGGTGACAACCCAACTCTCAGGGGGAGCTTTTCTCTGGTTGCTCCTTCAGTCGTCACCCACAACAATTAATTACAGTATGTCTCGCTTAGTTACAAAGACAAACTAGAGTCATGTGCAGGGTTGGAAATAAGCACCAGCCACCAGCCAAATGCTGGTAAATATACAAGTGGCTGCTAGATTTGCTTTACGAACCGGCCAAAAAAACTGATAATCTATTGAGTGGCTGGTAGATTTTTGAATCCACCAGCCACAGTGGCAGGTAGACAAAAGAGTTGCAGGTGATGGATAGTTTGTTAGGCGTCGCCCTCCTTAGTTACTGTTGCTATACTGTTGCTTTATAATAATATTGCTGCATATTCGTAGGTATTTTTGAAACAATGAGTCCCTGTTTTAAGGCAGTGGTGGATAAAAGCTTCTCATTTATAGAAGACAACTGTTCATTTTGTCGACTGAAGCTTCAACTTGCTGGCAGATTTATTTTTAACTATTAAGCTTATATAGCTGGCTTGTTAATTAAGATAACTTTAGCTCCATGAGTTGGTTGAAAATGCTGAATATATAATGTTTCCAGAGGACTTGTTTTACAACAACAAGCCAAACATGATAATACAGTATGAGGCTAAAGCTGCATAATAACAATGAGAAGAATGAGAAGAAGAAAAATAAACTTTATTTATATAGCACTTTTCTTAATAGGTTACAAAACAGCAGATAAAAACAACAATAGAATCAAATATTTCCATGTTCCTGGCAAAACGTTCCTCACCCGTCAATGAACCATGTAGAAAAATTGTAAATAAAAAACAGCAATATGTATTATAGGTATGCTAATGATAAAATGTTGGACTAACACGCAGTTTGGCTGCTTTAGTGTGTTGTTTGTATTTTTACACAGTATGTTTTCACATTTAACCTTATAAAAGAAAAGGTTTTTAGGAAGTTAATTAACACTAATTGTGTTTGTAAAACGTAACGCTGTCTCGCTAACGTCACCGCATCCAGTAAAAGTTACCCAAAACTCTGAAAGCATTTAGGACCGGCTTCCACAGAGTAGACAGCTATTTGTTTTTATATTCCTGATGCTTTTTTAGTGCAGAGTTTATAGATTTAGTGAGATTAGACTCCCTCTCTCACTGTGTGACTCATGCAGTAATCTGCCGCTGCAACCAGTGGACCGATAACGGTGTCATGACCTGCCAAGAGCCCCAGAACACCTGAAGGGCCTTCGAGTGTTGACCAAAACACAGCCAGCGGGGTCACGTGACCGTGCAGGTGGCTGCGAGCCGGCACCGCGAGCTGCTGCCAAACTCCACCGTGACCCAGAGAGTTAGAGGAGCTGCAGGAGGAGCTGTGGGAGGGCCGGCTAATTCTCGTCGGGAGGAGGAGGCCCGTCGCCCGGCCCCGGAGCGGCCAAACTTACCCTCCTTCCAGCACATTTAACAAGCTAACATTCCTCCCGTGAACTTTCAGTCGTTTTCACAACTGGGCTCTTTATGTGTTGACTCAGAGCCTTTTGACATTTTCAGCTGTCTGGTTCTGTTAAAGCTGCACTAAGCAGGAGGTTAAAGTAGAAAAGTGCTCATTTGATCTACTTAAAACACTGATCTCATTACCATTTGTACCTTCTTCCTGAAATTATGGTATTAGGAGGTCTCTTTGTTTTTGGCTATCCTATGGTTGCGTCAGTGCTCGAAGTGGGCCGGTATTCACCGGTACGCTGTACCGGCACTTCTTCATTTTACTCCTTGGCGTACCGTGACTTTTTCTTGCGCACAGGCACTTCTCTCAAGCCGCCGGTACTCTTGTCTGCCCTCTCTGCGATTCATAACGGTGCAGCGCCAGCGTATTTGCGTATTTGCCTCATAAGCCGTATGAACATAAAAACTATGTGAAGAGCATCTGGACAGGCCGACGCACGGCACGTCCAGATTTTCCTAAAAATCGAATTTTAGGAAAACTGTCATCGTATAAAGACACACCAACATATGCATAAAATCTTAGTGAAATTTTTTATTTTTTTTATTTTTTGGGGATCTCTATTTGCATTTATAACAGTCACTGTAACATCCAACATCACAGCACTACTTTGAGATTTCTTTGCAAATAAAATAAAGTTTTGACTGAGTTAATCTTTGCATGTAAAATATTAATTAAAAATCGATAAAGTGTTTTAGAGAATCGATACAGTATCACAAAACATAATATCCCGATATCCAATATTTTCTTACACCCCTAGTGTAAATAATAAAATAATCATTGAACTAGTAATAATAATGGTCCAAAATGATGTAAAATTTCACAGTTTTAAGTCAAAAACCTCCAAATGTTCTTGGGGGAGGAGCCCAAACCCAATATCACCTAGTATCTTTTATTCACTGTCGAAAATTGTCTCTTTATCCTGCTGCATAATATGTAGGAGCATCCACAGGAAAGCACTTTTAACACTATGGGTAAATATAAAAACACACCACCGTAACCTTATAATGTTCCAGCTGGAATATTATTGGAGTATTATTGGAGTATAGCAGATGCATAGACCAAGTATAATAATATAGCAATAAAACCACAGCTGATTTTGACTGACACAGTATAACATGCTTAAAGAAATAATGAATAAATAGGAATAAGTCCCCAGATATTGCTGATACCGGCCAACACCCACACTTTCCATTTCAAGCACTGATCTGTGTGCATGTTGCTGACTACATGTTAACAAGATGTCAGTCTATTAAAGGTCAGTTACCTCTTGCTTGAGAAATTTACAAAATTCCCAAACAGCACTTTGAGTTTCCTCTCTGTCGTTCCTGGAAGGTGTTTGAGTTTAGTTAAGTGGTGAGAAAGTGAACCATAAAAGGGAAGGGAAAGAAAAGAGGCTGACACTTGTCAAAAAATGACATCCTGGACAAAAGAGAATAAACCTTGTGAGAACCTGCAGAGCAGCGAACACCCTGAACGTAACACTTTGATTAAATTATACAGTATTCACGTTAGCTGCTGACACCACAGCCCTTTCTCTACAATCTCTGGCAAGCCTCTAAAAGGTCTATTGATTAGGGTTAATTGAAATATCTTAGTGCCTGTTGGAGCTTGACTTAAATCATGACTAACCTCAGAGGAATATACACTGTCTCTTACGGGCTGAGGGCGTGTGTCTGCCCGTTGCACATAAATCTTCCGCGCTGGTCTTTTTCTGTCAGCTCTACCCTTGGAGATAAAGCACCATATAATCTGCCCTTCTCCCTCCACTTCTTCTACACCATCCTTTGGCTTTTTCATTGGTTGAAACCTCCCACCACATGCCAGCACAACTGGCACACATCTGAAACCCGGCTCTAGAGTTTATTGATAGCCGTGTAAACCTCACGCCACTCCATTTTTAAGAGTGATCTCATCGCGGAAGTTCCACGAGCGCTCCAAAACCAGCTCGCCAGTGACTTTTAAGTGGCTTTTGTTCCCCGTCAGTTGAAGGCAGGCCAGCGGAGAGACAGTGCAGGCTTTCATAAACGCCTGGCTGTGCTCCTGCAGGTCCTCCTTCAGCTCTCTGGTGGAAACATGGTGCCTGGTGTTCGGGGCCCTGGGTGTAATTAACCCGGGAACTCATAAAGAGGCGTTCACGGTGGGGTGCATGGCGGGCCCACTCCTCATTGCCAGCTCCTGTTGGGCGGCTGAGATCCTGTTCCAGATGTTTTCCGTTAGCATGTTTGCATGCCAGCGATGCCAGAGAATCCAAGGCCTGCTACACCTACTGTATACAGTACACAATGATCCAGTGTGCTGCGGCTCCGACACAGAGAGAGCAGAACATAACGCTTGTTAGCATCACAGGGAAATGTTCCCATGAAGGGCTGCTAGTATGTGAATATACCAACAGGAAACACATTTATTAGTCAACAGGTCTGGTTCAGCTGCAAAACAACACACACAGAGCAGGTAGTGATTTAGTGTGTCGCTCACAGACACATTAAACACATATTTTTAGCTATTAGCACGACCCTATTGATGACCGTCTGTTGATCTGTTGATCTGTTGGTTGGCCGGTCCACCACTGTGGTCCAGACTGAAATATCTCAACATCTATTGGATGGATTGCCATGAAAGTTTGTACCAACATTCATTGTACTCAGAGGATGGATCCTACTGACTTTGGTGATCCTCTCTCTTTTCATGTAGCGCCACCATGAGGTTGACATTTGTAGTTTTGAGTGAAATATCTCAGCAACTATCAGATGGACTGCAACGAAATATGGTAGACATTCATGTAATACTAATAACTAGGGCTGTTAATCGATTCAAATATTTATCCGCGATTAATTGCATGATTGTCCATAGTTAATCACGATTAATAGCAGATTTTTTATCTGTTCAAAATGTACCTTAAAGGGAGATTTATCAAGTATTTAATACTCTTATCAACATGGGAGTGGACAAATAAGCTTCCTTTATGCAAATGTATGTATATATTTATTATTGGAAATCAATTAAAAACAAAAAACAATGACAGATATTGTCCATAAACCCTCACAGGTACTGCATTTAGCATAAGAAATATGCTCAAATCATAACATGGCAAACTGCAGCCCAACAGGCAACAACAGCTGTCAGTGTGTCAGTGTGCTGACTTGACTATGACTTGCCCCAATCTGCATGTGATTATCATAAAGTGGGCATGTCTGTAAAGGGGAGACACGTGGGTACCCATAGAACCCATTTACATTCACATATCTTGAGGTCAGAGGTCAAGGGACCCCTTTGGAAATGGCCATGCCAGTTATTCCTCGCCAAAATTAAGCGTAAGTTTGGAGCGTTATTTATCCTCCTTCCTGACGAGCTAGTATGACCAAGAACCTGCAAAACTAATAACATTCCCATCAGCCAGCTGTACTTTGTGTTTACGGCTAATTGCCTCCGCCAAGGAGGTTATGTTTTCGGTTCGGTTTGTTGGTTTGTTTGTCAGCAGGATTATGGAAAAGCTACTGGCCTAATGTTCATGAAGCTTGGTGGAAGTTTGTAGAATGAGCCAAGGAAGAACCTATTAAATGTTGGAGCAGATCAGAATAACGGGCTGGAAACACTCATTATATTTCACTAATGGAAACGGCCTTGGCAGAGGTCTGCTCTCTCAGAGTGCCCTTCTAGTTAGCAAATATTATACTAAGATAGTGAACATGGTAAACATCACACCTGATAAACATCAGCATTAGCATTGACAATGTGAGCATGCTGCTGTGCAGGCGTTAGCATTTAGCTGAACGTACCGCTGTGCCAAAGCACAGCCTCACAGAGCTGCTAGTACATGTCATTGTTACAACATGGGAGGCCTGAACCGGCATCTTCCAGCTGGGAAAACATCTCACTTCTTCATACACCGACCTGCTGCCTCAATGTTTACCACCCAAATCTAATTCTGCCTGTGATGATGTTAGCCTTGCTGGGTTTAATGTGTTGAACTGGTGCCATTGTCAACAGATTGTAAAACGGTGTGAATTTAATAACTGCGGTAAGAACAAACATAAAGAGACTCTGGTTGCATCACAATCATGACCTGCTGGCTGCTGCAGACACGTCCAGTATGTGATTATACGTCTATCAGTGCAGTGACTGATGATCTTTGTTCTTCCTTCCTTCTCTTCCATCTCTGTAGACATTTACAGCGTGGTGTAACTCTCACCTGAGGAAAGCAGGGACCGGGATCGATAACATCGAGGAGGACTTCCGGGATGGACTGAAACTCATGCTGCTGCTGGAGGTCATCTCAGGTAAACTGCGTTTTACTGAACACGATTACCTGAATGAATGAATGGATGGACGGCACTGTCACATGCTGGCATGGCCATTTTCAAAGGAGTCTCTTGACCTCTGACCTCAAGATATGTGAATGAAAATGGGTTCTATGGGTACCCACGAATCTCCCCTTTACAGATATGCCCACTTTATGATAATCACATGCAGTTTGGGGCAAGTCATAGTCAAGTCAGCACACTGACACGCTGACAGCTGTTGTTGCCTGTTGGGCTGCAGTTTGCCATGTTATGATTTGAGCATATTTTTTATGTTAAATGCAGTACCTGTGAGGGTTTCTGGACAATATTTATCATTGCTTTGTGTTGTTAATTGATTTACAATAATAAATATATACATACATTTGCATAAAGCAGCATATTTGTCCACTCGCATGTTGATAAGAGTATTAAATACTTGACAAATCTTCCTTTAAGTTACATTTTGAACAGATAAAAATGTGTGATTAAGTCTGGTGCCTAGTGCAAAGGGTGCTGGAATGAATACAGAATGATTAATGTAATGTAATGTGACGTATTTCTCTTCTATTTTGTGTTTGGTAGAACAAAATGTTATTTATTTTGAATGAGAAACTGCCAGACACACCCATCATCCTCTATCTGTCTCGTGTTTTCCTGTCTAGGCGAACGCTTGGCCAAACCAGAGAGAGGCAAGATGAGAGTCCACAAGATCTCCAACGTCAACAAAGCACTCGACTTCATCGCCGGCAAAGGAGTGAAGCTGGTGTCTATCGGAGCCGAGGGTGAGTGATGTTACGTTTCAGCCAGAAGATAAAGGTCAGGGATTTTCCTCAAAGTCGCCTGACCTTTCTCTCGCTCTGTTTACATCTCCGATCGTCACCTATTGGAGTTCATTAGGCCATCAGCCAAATCAATAGCCACTCTTCTGCCTGTTATTATGTTAATAGTTATGTATAATGTCGTCTCTGGCCCTCTCTGTCGTTACCATGGCAGTGCCGCTGGCTGCTGTGCAGCTTAATGAGATCCTTATTCCAGAGTGTTCCGGCGGAGGTTGTGCTTTGCGGTGCATTTTCTGAGAGTAGATCTTAGGATCAGCAATCCCCTCTGGGGCTGAGGCTGCTCATTGTTCAGCACAAATAACTCGGGGATGTCCGTCCTCCTCCCATCGGAGAGTAAACAACTCTTTACCAAAGTAAACATTCTCTCTCTCACTCTCATTATCTATCTATCTATCTATCTCTATCTCAGCCACACACCCCGCTGGCATGTTCTGGAGTTGACACACGTGTTGCAAACAGAAACTGTGTCCATTAAGGCAAAAATATTTGGAGACTCTTAAAGGGTCAGGTCACCAAGTACAGATATTTTTCTACTTAACCCCTCGTGGTGTTTAGTCATGCAGATATTGTAGGTTTAGAGATATTCGTCTCGCCTCAATACAACGGAGGAGAACAAACATTTTATTGTGTTGCTCAAGGCGCTGAAACATGATATATTTGAGAAACTCAACAGGAACTTGTCTTTCCAAAAACAATGTCCTGGTTACTTTAGATCATCCCTTAACTTTACTGCTGGAACTACTTTCTACTGAAGAGATAGTCCCATGAAAACTGTTTAAATGCTACCTGTTTATGCCCGTTGTATTGGGATGACAACAGAGGTTTCAGAGGCAGATATCTTAAAATCAAAACTTTCTGCATGACCAGACACCACTAAGGGAATTATTATTATTTCTTTTACTGAATTGACCCTTTACATAATATGAACCCTTGTAAATGAGTCAAATCCGTGTTAAACACACAGGAGATCTGACCTAATAAGGTTAACCTCTGACCCTTCTAACCCCGCCGTTCAACCCTTCTACTCTTTCTGTGTCTTCCACCGCCTGACACAAATATGTTAAAACAACGATTCCTTGTAAAGAAAATGTATTAATTACAAACTCTGAGCTGTAACTGAAAAAATCAGCTGAGTAGTGCATAATCCTGCTACTCCTCCATGAAACGTGGATCGATAAAATAATGATTTCACATATTTAACCTCATGATTCTCCCCCTCCTTGCTCTATTCTACATTACGGGTTCAAACGCCTACACAGCAAAAATATCTATATTATAAAGTATATTATTACTGTGAGGAACTTTTAACTGGTTATGAAACAGTCTCAGTTTAATACCGATGCCTCTATATGACCTAAATAAGTAAACGAGACCCTCAGCGAGAAGATTGGCTATTTCTACATAGTTCTTCTTAATGCTCGTCATCGGTGCCAGCGGGTCGGCCACCAGAAACCTTCAGCTCAGACTGAGCCTCCTCCAGCCAGGAGCAGAGCTTCGCCTCGCAGCCAACACCGACACCACGCTGCCGTGTTGCTGGAGCGGCTGGAGGGAAGGGAGGCACGGGAGAACCAGAACCAGGACTGAGCGGGGCAGACTGTTTGAGCCTGCTGCAGTAAAATTAGAGGTTTTTCTAAAGGGACTCTGGTGCTCTGAAACACTACCGCTTTTGTCCACAGGGACCGCCGAAATTAACACAAGTTCCTCGTAATAGCTTTAAGTTTTAAACTATTCTAAAAATAACTTCAACCAAGTGAAAAAATCTTTCCTTGGTATCAATACTTTTTTGTAACAAACGTAACTGTAACCATAGCATCTTTTCATATTATATACTGAGCCTTTGATCACTTGATCATCAAAAAACACAATTTTGCCAATTTCAGACTGTATTTTATTCAGGAAAAGTTTTTGCACAGGTGTTTGTGTTCTGACAAGATTAAATATTTGAGAAGTTAAGCTTCTTTTGTTCAATAACAAAAGGTTATTTAAAAAACATGGTTATATATCTTGAAGCAAATTTCGATTTAGTTACGCTCAGATATCAGATTGGATAGGGCGGTCTTCGGCCAAAGAAATTCCTACTCGACTAACACTCGTACAATTTTTGTCTAGTTGATTTAATTGACAGATCTGAAAACTGAGTTCCTCCACAAAGTATCACACAAAAGCACCACTTTAAATCTGGTGTTTACCAGAAGTTTCTGTCTTTGTTGACTAAAACCAATCATCTCTAATCTTGACAGAAGTCAAAGTAAGGCTGATTATCGCGCTAGAATCAATTCAATTTGTATTCTTTAGGACTTTTGGGCTACAAAAGATTAATCTGCAGGTTATTTTCTTGATTAATAAATTAATCATTTAATCTATAAAATGTCTGAAAATAATGAAAAATGCCTGTCACCTTTTTTCCAGAGCCCAAGGAGATGTTTTTAAATACTAAAAACCCAAAATATTTGATCTACTATCATAGAAGACAAAAAAAAACATTCACATCTGAGACAGTGGAACCGGTGAATTGTTGTCATTTACTCTTCTGTCGATCAACCGAACGTAAAAACTAATTCATATTTAATATTAATAGCAGATTTTCTTCACTTGTTTTAAGAAAACTTGGCTCAAAAAAAGACCAAAATTGGGAGATTATTTTGCGGTGCAGAGAGGCCGGTAGAAAAGCTCCTAAACCAGACCAGCATTCCAGACAGATTAGCCGGCTGAATCCCCTCCTGGTGGAGCGGCCTGCAGCTCGCTGCTCGCTGTGGTGGGATGGGACTGGTTGAAGGGTCAGATCCATCGGGGGGGGTTTTGTTGTGGGTGAGGGATGAAAGAGGAGGAGGAGGAGGATGAGGAGGACGAGGAGGAGGAGGAGGAGGAGGAGGAGGAGGAGGAGGAGGAGGAGGGGTTGCAGTTTCAAAGGGAATTAACAGGATTTGTGTTCCTCCCCCATGTTGATCAGTCATGTTCATTAGGACTAATCTCAACACGGATCTGCATGTCTCAGCTCCAACACGACTTTTTCTGCCTCCTAATTCGATCCGAGTCGTCTCTCATGCCGCGTTACACGTACAGACGTCTGACTGACAGCTCGCAGTCCATGTTTGTCCGTCACAGTGGAGCGGCGTGGAGCTCGTGGCCCTGCTTTATTGGATTAGAGGGAGAAACAAATGATTATTGAAGGCGGGCAAACAGGGCGATCTGTTGAAGGGGGATTTTCATTATCGACAACACAGAGAGAGGCAGTTCATTCACAGCTGATTGACGGCTTAACAACAGGCTCAAATTATTGAACTGAATCATCACACGTTTCATTCATAAGAGCTACAGTAGTACTCACTGATTCAGCTCTCTGGAAGGACTGCGAGCTAATCTGTAGGGGTGTAACAAAACATCAGTCTGAATCAATATATCAATTCAATGATCAATAATCCAATATCATCAGTGCAAAGTGAAAACATCCATTACATATCGTCCTCTTTAAAATACGCCTTTATTTTGAAATTCCCAGGTCATTATTTCTTTCTGTTATTGGCAGTTTGTAATAGTGAAAATCCAGAAATTAGAAGTTACTCTTCTGCTGCACATGTATGATCAATTATGAATGAAGTTCAGGTTAAAAATCCGTCTACACATCAAGAAACTTTTGCTAAATTTAGTTGAGACTTTTTTTTTTTTTAAGACATCTGGATTACATATAGCTTTTGTTTCAACAGCATTTAAAGGATAATATTTCAGTGTGATGCAGAACCTTTCATCTCACTGTAACAGAGTTATTTAAATGCTTTTGAAACTAAGCAGACACCTGACAAAAATAAGAGTTTACAGCTTCACTAGCTAGAGTTTTGGGGAGCTTTTCCTTCTTCCCCACCGAGGGTCTAAAGATAGTGTGTTGTATGCTCTATAGACCGTAAAGCCCTTTGAGCTATAGGAATAAAATTGACTTGACTAGAGGCTCTGTAATGGTACGTGTCCACATGATCGGCCCTTTCCACGCATCCCATTCAGCCTATATAAGCAGCTGTGCAGTGCATTCTGGTAGCGCAGCGTTGCGTTTCGAGAGACAGACCGTCACGTCATTTGCATTAAGTTGAGGTCTAGGCTACTTTATGCAAATCAGGGGCGTCCAGCGCGACTCGCTGCCTCTGGAAACTCCCGAAAAACTTGTCATTAACTGTTGTCGGTCTAAAATGAAAACAGATTCAGCAACTGCAATGGCTTATTTCTTGTCTCAAACGTTTTCAGAATCACATTTTGATGAACTATTCTCGTGATATAAGAGAGTAAAGTTACCAAACGAGCTGCCATGTTGTTTCTGTTTTGAAAGCCGGGAGCAGACAGTGCACGAGTGAAAGCCTTCGTTCAATCAGGTGCCTCTTAGTGTCTAGTGGCAGCACATCAAGCGTCCAATACTGGGAAGCTGCACGACCCCTCGGGTCCAAAAACATCCCTGTGGACACGTACCTGTACCTGTACCAAGCTGAATGCTGCAATGCAACATGCTCACAATGACAAGCAGGTATAATGTTCACCACCATAGTTTAGCATGTTAGCATTCTAACATTTACTCATTATTACTAAACACAATGTGCAGCTGAGGCTGATGAGAATGTTGTTAGTTTTGCAGTGTGGCTGCATAATTTTGACAGCAGGGTGGGAGGGGAGGTGGATGGGTCCGACAAACACAGGGCTTTCATCCAGGATACCGCTGTTTGTGTCCCGTGCGTCACGTCACAATCAGCTGTTGGTTCGTGTCCCGTGTTCACAACGTTCAGTGTCTTTTTCACTGTATAAACGTAGTAGTTTTAAGCCCAACATGTAGTTCATTCCTAAACCTAACTATAAGGGTTTTGTTGCCTAATCCTAAAGTGACGCCAAGCGGCGTAACAAAGCGGCCGTATGTGATTAGTTGGGATAAGAGCGTGTTGATTCAGCCCAGTTTTAACCTTCTAGACATCCAGATAGCTTTTTACCTGGTAATCACCTTATCAATGCCTGTGGTCATGGTCTGCCAGATGTGAGAAATATAAATTATGATTGACTGCTAGAGGTGTAAATCCTGAAATGTAAATGTTGTTGCTTTGCTCTTCTTTCAGAGATCGTAGATGGCAACGCTAAGATGACCCTGGGAATGATCTGGACCATAATCCTCCGCTTCGCCATCCAAGACATTTCTGTTGAAGGTACTACGTGTGTGTGTGTGTGTGTGTGTGTGTGTGTGTGTGTGTGTGTGTGTGTGTGTGTGTGTGTGTGTGTGTGTGTGTGTGTGTGTGTGTGTGTGTGTGTGTGTGTGGGAACATTTCCACACGCTTCGTGTTCATTGACTTTATTGAAAAGAACTGTTCACTGTCTTCATTTGCAATTGAAAACACTTTTCATTGACACAGTGTCTCAGCGTTCAGACCTTTGTCACGCAGCTCACCGAGCTTTAACAAACGGCACAATAGCACATATAGACTGGAGCTAATGCATGTTCATTACAATATGAATGTGTCACACAGAGAGAGGCTGCTCTTTTTCCTCTGGAGGTGGACATGTTTACGTTATGCTCCTCTCCTCGGTTAACATATATAATGCACTTAACAATGTAATCCAATTTAAAAGTCAGAAGTGATCAGCGTTGGTTTGTTCAGCTTTAGACTCCTGTGCAGCGTGTTTTAAACTATTTAATTTAACTGTTTGGGTGCAACACAATAAACCAGACACCTCTCCGTATCCGCTGGAAACAAGAGAGCAACCAAACACCCGAGCAATCACACATTCACTTCACCTCCACTTAATCCAGCGCTAAACAGGGATTAGTGGAGAGTTGGTCGGAGTAAAAGAGCCTGAGAGTTTCTCCAACTTCACAATGATCCCTTCTCCCCGACCGCAGAGACGTCCGCCAAAGAGGGCCTGCTGTTGTGGTGCCAGAGGAAGACTGCGCCCTACAAGAACGTCAACATCCAAAACTTTCACATCAGGTGAGGAAACACACAATAACTAACACAAAAATGTGGTTTAGTCACATGCAGAGATGACGTTACAGATAATAAGATGACACAAAGGGTGTCAGCGTCAAGCAGGGAAAATTAGGACAAATAATCCCATCATCTCACCTGAAGTCAGTTTCATTTGGTGTCAACTTCTTCACTTTATTTGGCTCCTAAAAGTTTTACATTGCCAAATTATACGCGTGCCAGCGCTTGTAAAGTAAACAGTCCACAAGAGTTTTTGAGTTACTTGTCATCCCTCAAGTTGAGAGATTTTGCTGAAGGGGGACGTCAATACAAATCCAGTTGTATTGTAAGTTAAGTTAAGCAGAGTTAAGACTCAGCCCACGCGATCTTTGCAGCAGTGTGCTCTCATGACACGAGGAAAGAGTTGAATATGAGCATCAGTCCAGACTGTAGTTTGTCCTCAGGTCATTTTTGTTCTAGGTTATTGTCTCTCAAACTTTTCGATTATATATAAAGTTTGCATGAGGTCAGAGGTCTGGAACAATGCCATCAATACACTGACATACTGTAAAAAATAATGGAAAACAGTCAGAAATTCTGCTAGAAAAGCAGTATAATGATATAATTATCTTTATTTATAGAGCTCTTTTCAAAAGGGCAGCAAAATAAAACAGACATGTCATAAAATAAAACATTATTTAAAAGAAATAAAAGACAGTTAAAGGAAATTAAAACTCAAATAAAATCAGGAAAGACTCACCGATAAATGCATAAGAAGGGATTTAAAGGAGTTTACTGACTCTACAGACCTGATTTCCTCTGGCAGATTGTAGTTCACTCTCAGTAGCGTTTAATAATCATAGACTGTATATAAGAAGTGGACGTAGTCACCATGATGTCACCCATTGGTTTGTATACGGCTGTTTTGAAGCCTCGCCATCTTGATTTTTGTGTGTATATTTTATTGACGGACAGATGGGAGTCATATCATGTACAAATAAGGCAATATTGTTCCTTCCATTGTTTTCTTTTCTTCAGCAAACATACCCTGCTTTACGGTCTATTAGACTCTAATTTGGACCATAAACTCATGTTTACAATGTTTACTGAGGTAATAAATCAAGTGAGGAGTAGGCTCATTTTCTCATAGACTTCTATACAATCAGACTTCTTTTTGCAACCAGAAGAGTCGCCCCCTGCTGGATATTAGAAGGAATACAAGTTTAAGGCACTTCAGCATTGGCTTCACTATTCAGACCCGGAGGTCAGACCTGCCCACTGAGGACACAATTTGGGGCGTCCCGGTAGCTATATAACCACAACGTCCACGGTTTGACTCCTGGTTGTTTCAAACTATAAAAATGAGAGGGACAAAAATAGGATTTTGAAAAGTAAAGGGGTCTCCACACTTTTTGCAGGTCTTGATCTGGACATTGGACTTTTTAAAACTTAAGATGCTGCTGTCTATCAGACACATCAAAATCTGTCTCTTCATACATACATATTGTATTTTAGGTTCTGGGTTTTGTTTATATTCAAGGATCATTTTCAGGCATCTTGGTGCAGTCACTTGGTTTCAATGGTTTGTTTTCTTCCGGCCAAAGAAAACAGACTTAATGAGTAAAAGCCTGCAGAGTTTGGTTAAAGTGCTTCAAAACTACAATTCTGCACCAAGAGCGCTCATACACAACATTGCAGAAGTGAATCCCTCCATCCTGCTGCAGCTATCTCTTAAGGACACTGCTGTGAATTTAAATGTAAACGTCGTTTTGTCTGGTTCAGTTAAGATTTTATAGGAAATTAGATTTTAAACACACCAGGATTACATCAGAAATAGTTACTGAGTCAGGACAGACCACAGCGTTGCTGATGCTGAGCAGCGAAACAGACGTGTTCTCATAAACCCGACCAACAGAGACGAGGTGGCAGCAACCAACCAGCGGGTTTGAATTTATATCAGAGGAGTTGTTGCATACAAACACTATCAGGAATTCAGCGGCGTCAAGTAACTAGGTACATTTACTCAAGTACTGTACTTAAGTACAATTTTGAGGTACTTTTACTTCACTTGAGTATTTCCATTTTATGCTACCACTACAGAAGACACGACAGTAGATATTGTACTTTTTACTTCTAGTTACTAGTTAATTTGCAGGTTCAGATTATTAATACAAAACATAATCAACAAATAAATTATGATATATTATTATTGATAACGATAACACATTTATTGAACCCCTGGTGAAATTCTAAATAATATAATAAATATGAAATATATGTAAGGGATGATGTACTGTAAGCCGGTCATTGTTGTGAAATAAACCTTGACCGCACCCTGAAGGGGTTTATTTCACAACAATGACGCGCTAGCTGTACATTATCCCGCTTATTACATGGATGCTTAATCAATAATTAATAAAGAATTAATAAATTAACTCCACCTTTACCAGCTGCAGCATTGAAGTGATGAACACATTAATGCAACAATAATTAAAACACAATAATATAATATAGCCTATATTATTCTGCTTATTGAGTACTTTTACTTTTTGTACTTAAAGTATATTTTGATGCTAATACTTTATACTTTTACTTAAGTAAAATTTTGAATTAAGACTTTTACTTGTAACAGAGTATTCTTTCACTGTGGTATTGCTAGTTTTACTTAAATAAAAGATCTGAGTACATAAAGTGCTATGAGTTAGCATCCTGGTTTCATACCCGTGCGTCTGTTCCTGCCACCGGTGGGTTTATCGAGTCCTCGGTCCGCGTCACAGGATGCCTCCGTGCGTGTTAAATTATTGAAAGAAGACCCCTGTGATCCTCAGATGTGGATGAAAGCCGAGGCGAGAAGAAAGGTGGAGGGGAGGTCATGTGGGGAGAAGGTAAAGGGAGAGGCCTGATGGTCCCGGAGCAGGAGAGGGGGACCGTCAGAGCAGAGGCCAGACCTTTGATGTGGTCTCTCTGTGAGAGGTGATCGCTGTGCATCAGTCAGGAGATGAGAGGCAGACGAGGGAAGAGCTCTGCGGCTTCAGGTATACGAGTCACCTTGTAAAAGCCCCTCTCCTGCATTACAGCCTTTTTATGGCAAGTAATACATTGAAATATCCCATCTCACTAATTTGTTACCCTACGAGCAGACCGCCCTCAGTAAATCCTCCACAACTCGTCCAAAGTGAGATTGAGTTTGCTCTGCAGCATCCCATCATACTGCATTAATAGACGGCCTGGCCGCAGCGTCAAGGCCACTAATCAATGAACCACATGAGACGGCCGAACTAAAAATATGTCTTCCAGTTATGATCGTTGTTTTCTGGACAAAATGTGATTTAATTAGAACGTTGTTGAACTTTGTGCAGGTTTTTAAATTTTGCACATTTAATTACTGTATATATTCTGTAGGGGTATTTTCTTTTACCTGCATTTCTGCAGATGGAAATCTTAAAGATGCTATAACCAGTGACTTCGTTAATATGCACTAAATATTCAGTTTTTTTCCATTTCCGTGTACATGCAGCCGTGCATACTCCGATTAACGTAACCGCTGGCGGACTTGATCGACCGTGTGAACACAGCCTTCCTCTTTCATTCCTTCAAACACCTTATTGAAAAGCTCAGCTTTACGATATTTGTGAATATTAAAAAACCTGTTGATATCCAAGTTTTTCATCATGTTTAAAAGTAGGTTCTCTTTCCGACCAGAAATGTGGGTTTTTCTTTTGGGTAAGAGGCCACGTGTTGCAAACTGCCGTAAAACGCTGTATATGAATGCTCCTAAAACCTGAATAATATCGGCATATCACACGTCTTAATCAGAAAATGCTCCATTCGGAAAAAGGTCTAATTCATCACAAGGTAGCCACTCCCTAAAGCATCCCCTGCTTTATGGTCTATCTGACTCTAAATGGGACCATAATTTATTAAATGAACATCATGCTGTATTGAAGAAGACTTGAAACTAGTGATTGACACCATAAACTCATGTTTACAATGTATACTGAGGTAATAAATCAAGTGAGAAGTAGGCTCATTTTCTCATAGACTTCTATACAACCAGAGGAGTCGCCCCCTGCTGGCTGTTAGAAAGAATGCAAGTTAAAGGCACTTCACTGCTTTTGCGCTGCCCCCAAGTGGCTTAAAGAAAAATTACTTAATGCAGCTTTAACTTAATCTTGAAAAAATACAGCTAATGGTAGCATTCATGTCTAACATTTACATGGTAAAAACACTATAAACAAATACAGGAAATAGATGAATAATCTTGAATGGCTTGATGAAAACTTCATATCTTGTGTTTGGAGCTTCAGCTTCAACGTTCTGTGAAACCTGGATCACATCTGTGAGTCAGTAAGTCACAGTGAGACCTCTTGCCAAGAAAATTACTCTTGCAAAGTAAAGTAAAGCAGTACCAGAGTACCACGTCTGTTCAGTGTACAAACGTCACCAAGCAGGGATTTCTTTTTCTCTGAACTTGCTCCAGAATCTGGTCCTCAGATGCTAAATGACGGCTATTAACAATTTTGTCCTGGTCCTTGAAAATAATTTGATGGGTCCCCACTTTTCTTTTCCTTCAGAGAGGCACAACTGTTTTCCTTTGTCTGTTTTCCACTCAACTTTGCCTTTTTTTAATTAAATCATTAATCTAAAGCGTATAGTATGTCTTACAACTGTATTTATTTCTGGGGTGAGGTAAGTGTCTCTACAAAAATAACTTCATGACAAAACATCAACATCATGTAATTTCTCAGGCTTCAGAAGCTGTGGTTGAGCTTTAATTGGAGACTTGGACCGCGTGGTAGATTAGATAATCTCTCTTCCCTGTTTAGGACCGACGGTGGTCAGGTTTCTGCTGGGTTACAGTAATGCACCGCGTGCTGCTGGGAGGATGTGAGACATGAAACTAATTGGGGAGTCAGACGGAGAGGAATGGTCTCCATCAAAGATTAAAGTCGAATTCCTGTTTTGTTTTTTATCATCTCCTCAGCTCGTTATGTTTCACCCTCACTTTCACCCTCATCACAACCTCATGTTTGTGTCTGTTTCAGCTGGAAAGATGGCTTGGGTTTCTGTGCACTCATTCATCGACACCGTCCAGAGCTCATCGACTACGGAAAACTGCGCAAGGTGAGTGAGCGTTGTCCGACATTTATGTGACAAACATGTAGAGAAACCACTGAGACACCAAATACTAAAGCAAGTTCACCATATTTCAAATACAGAGTGAAAGGAACGAGACGTGTTAAAGGGTAGCTTTTGTATTTTTCAACTCTATTTCCCATGTTTTTGTGTCTAAGTGACTAATGGAGACAACAACTTTTGAAATTGGTCCAGTATTTAATCAGAGCGCTGTATACGGCAGCTGCGAAATGAGCTGTGAGGGCAAATAAGCAGCGTCAATGCAACGTTAGGTTCACTAAAAGTGCTTGTTTTTGCCGCTGACAGGCTCAGATTGTTATTATAAGTGTCTGACAACATTATGGAAAGGACTCTACAGAGAAATAAAATGTTTTTCTTTCCTTTCTCTTGATCCGGTCTGTTCGTTATTGCGTCCAAGTCCTGCTTGAGGAGAAGTCTCATTGTGAAATCTGAATATCCAGATACTCTGACTCAATTAATCAATTTCTAAGACCTCATCCACATTGTGGAAATCATCTAAATATTCAGCCATGACATTGAAAATCTTTAAGATAACACTACTCTACGCTTTCTGTACTCCAACACAACAAACTCTCGCGTTTCCACCATGGATGTATTCCACTATTCTACCGTTGTCTTCCTGCAACACGTCACCTCGCCAGATTTCACAACGAGACTTCTCCTTGAGCGAGACTCTTTCCATAAGGTTGTCAGACACTTATAATAACAATCAGAGCCTGTCCTGGTGAAAACAAACACTTTTAGTGGACGTAAATGACGGTGCCAGCTTGCCCCATTAACACCATATTGAGGCTGCTGTCTACAGCGTTCTCCTTCAATACTGGACCAGTTTCAGAATTTGTTGTCGCTATTAGTAGTTAGACACAAAAACATGGAAAAATAGGGTCCAGGTTGAGAAATACTGAAGTTACCCTTTAAGCTTTCACAATCAAGTTCACAGAGATGTGTGAATGTAGAAGTCTCTGTCACTAAAATAACCTCATGTACAGCAGCTGGTAGCAAAATAGACAAACATCACACTGTAAATCATGAATGTGTGAGTTTAGTTTAAGTGCCTTTCATTGAGAGAGGTATTTATTTGTGACCTTTTTCTAATCACCGAAAGGTAGAAAAACTGTGTTTTAATAATTAATAAAACCAAAGCATTCATCTTGTTAAAGGGAAATTATGAGAAGGACCCAGGAAAGAAAAGAATAATTACTCATCTATGTTTTTAAATTGTAGATGCACAAGTGCTCTTTTGTCAGCTTTTGTTGAGAGCTACTACAAAATAATAGGGCTTCTGCTAACGATTATTTTCATTGTTAATTATTCCGTCTATTATTTTCTCAATTCATTGATTCATTGTTTGGACTATAAAATGTTAAACGATTTAAAAAAAAAAAAAAAAAATCTCTGGCGTCCTCAGACTGCTTGTTTTGTCCAACAGTCAACAAAGAAAAGCAGCAAATCGTCACATTTGAGAAGCTGGAATTTGGGAATATTTGTTATTTTTGCTCGAAAAAACATAATTTAAATAAGATAATAGATAATTGCAAATTAATATCCGGTCAATCTACTAATTGATTTATCGTTAATTGTTTCAGCTATACTCAATTTATTGTTGTATAAGTGGCAAAACCCAAAGTATTTGGTTGTAATGTAGATTCACTATTAATCATGTGTTTTGAAAAATGAATTTAATTGCTTAAATCGTGTAAATTGGGATTTTCTTTTCTTTGCTTTCCTTTACAAGCAACAAAAAATTGAAAAACAGTACTTAACTTCACATTTCTAAATGACAACTTATAAGAAATATCTGAAATATAAGTTATCAAAAATGTTTTTACATTGTAGTTGCACATATCCTGTCTGTTTTTCAAGTAGTAGCTGTTAAGAGAGTGTGCTACTGTAAAATAGTTGCTGTTTAGAAGCAGGATAGCACAATGTTTATGTTTATTTCATTTAAGAAGGGGAAACATGTAAATGTGCCAGATTTAGCCATGCAGGCTGATTTTCATCTGCAATCCCTGGCAGGTTGATGGCATTAAAGAAAACATACAAGAGCACATAAACACAATTAAAAGCACAGAAGCATTCAATGACATTGTTAAGTCTGAAGGTGTTGCTGGTCTGTTGTTGACAGGACGACCCGATGACCAACCTGAACACAGCCTTCGACGTGGCAGAGAAGTACCTGGACATCCCCAAGATGTTGGACGCAGAAGGTGAGCAGACGGGAAAAACAGGAAAACAGTAAAACGATGATGAGGAGGACAGACTTCTTCCTGTGTTCAAAGACCAAAATATTCTTCTCTCAGCAGTCTGAAAGTGATGCAAAAAGTAGTTTAAGGACACAGATGATGTCTGCACCACCCAGTTTTTAAACCTTCTGGTCTGACAGCGATTAGCCGGGTCTGCAGAGGTGTGAAAACGGGCAGAGCTTCAATTTCTTTCTTCAAATAACTACTTGAATTACATGTTTACTGCTGAGTTGCTGCAATTTGCCTCTGTGCTGGCAGAGTTTAGAGTTAATGTGTTTTCAGAACAGAAACAAGAGGAGAACCAAAAATGACCAAAATCTGAATGAAGTTCTGCAAATATATGATGATAGATGGACTCTTCCTTTTCATCACTTGTTTTTTTGTAGTCTGCTTATTGATCAATAAGCACCAATTTCTCTGAGAGATTATATTTTGGCCTTAAAGGGATAGTTCAGGTGTTTTGAAGTGGGGTTGTATGAGGTACTTGTATATAATCAGTGTATTACCTAAAGTAGATGACGGTTGGCACGTCCCCAGTTTGGAGAAACAGACAAGAGATACCGCAAAGAAGCAAAGCCATGTACTGCTGTGGACGGGGGCAGCAGCAAAATGTATTTTAGACACTTAAAAGAAAGGCTCACCTAAAAAAATCAACATCAGTTTAAGTGTACGCTATATTTAGAATATTTTATCTTAAGGTGAGACAGCTATACAGTCTATGTTTCCAACAGGGAAATGAAACCGTTATCTATGCTCTCTTCCAAGCCACCAGACTCCATTGCAAAAAACTGTAATTTTACCTCGCAGAACGCGAGAGTTGCTGGTCTACCGCTGCCTCGATCGACTAGTTTGTTTGTGTTATTGTGTGATTTTGGTTAGTTTGGATTCACCAAAGTCACACAATAGCACAAACAAACTAACTTATTGAGGCAGCGATTGACCAGCAACTCCTGTTCTCCCCTGCAAAATAAAATTACAGTTTTTTTTCAATGAACTCTGGTTGCTTTGGCGAGAGCAGAGATGGATACAACGGCTTCAGTTCCCAGTCAGAAAGGGCTTTCTGACGGCAAGTTAAAGCGGTGAAAATATTCTAAATATAGCGTACACTTAAACTGATGATGATTTTTTTCGATGGCTAAAATACGTTTTGCTGCTGCCCCCGTCCACAGCAGTACATTACTTTGCTGCGGTGCTGGTACTCCTGCCTCTTCCTCTAAACTGGGGGCTTTCCGACTGTCATCTACAGTAGGTAATACACTGACTATGGATAAGTACCTCATACAACCCCACTTCAAAGCACCCAAACTATCCCTTTAACACTCATACACACAGCTGTGCACGCAGAGGGAGACACACACACATCCCTTTTTCTCTTGAATGTAAAATATGCAGTTCTCGCTCTGCAAATAGAAGTTAGACATCATCCTTATTCTTAAAGTCTGTGTTTCTGTGTTAAAGACAGACTGCAAAGTTTCAAATCCTCTCTGTTAAGAACATCTGGACAGTGACACAGAGTGTTTTTCTTTCCACTCTGGATGTTGTTTATGTGAAGAGCTGAACTCCAGCGCTACTTCCTGTTTCTTCATTAATCTGTGCTCTGTCTAACAACCTCACCTCCACCCTCCGTCCCCTCCCTGACCTCCTCTCCTCCACGCAGACATTGTGGGCACTGCCCGTCCGGACGAGAAGGCCATCATGACCTACGTCTCTAGCTTCTACCACGCCTTCTCCGGCGCCCAGAAGGTATCCTGGATGCAGCGTCTCCTTCCTCTCCCTCTTCCTCTTCCTCTCCTCCTCTCCTCCCTCGTTTCTCCTAACAGTGCCCTTCTTCTTTTCTGCAGTGCACAACGCCCCCTGCAGGGGTCACTCTCCTTCACTTTCCGCATGGTTCACGCCACCAAAATGCATGATGGGACGACACTTCTGTTCTTAGAGGCGATGAGCACAAGTGCATCTCCAGTCTACCTCGTTTGTTACGGCGCCGCAGGCCGGCGAATTCGCCCCTAATTAGGGTTTTTGGTTCCGCTGAACAGCAGCTGAGCGGAGTGGGAGGTGCGGCGAAGTTAGTCTGATAAATGATGATGATTGCCTGTGATAAAAGCCACGGCTGCTGACGGAGAGAAACAAATTAGCCTGAAGTGTTGCATGCTGGGGGGAGACGTAACCGTTTAGATGGATGGTTATGTTCAGCCTTGAGAGTGACGGCTTAAATGGAGGGTGGAGGAATGAGTGAAATTAAAACGGGCACTTCAAAGCAGTCTTTTAATTTTAATGGATACGCGCCGTCTGTTTCCTTGTTCCTCTGCAAGAAAGACGTGTTGTATCGGACTTTTCTCTACTGGATAATGAATGATTGTCTCTTAGTCTGACGGCTACCTTGAAGCACAGCGGGAACTCTGAGATTGTGCTGCTGCGCCTCCTTTCTCAGAGAAGCAGAGCATCACAAAGCAGACGTTATATAAGAGTCAGGTTCATCCGAGAGGCCCAGCAGCAGAGAGAGCGTTTCAACACAGCTGTGTTTAAGCAACGCAGATAAGAAAATGTCTGTGTTTATAACCGGAGAGCGGTGAGAGGCGTGGCCTGCCTCACTGAGAGCACAGCTGGACTCTGTTGTATCACAGATCTGAGAGCTGATGGCTGCTTCTTGAATTAAAACTTGACTAAGTTTAGTTACAAAAGACAAAGTTTAAAAGTTCAGACAGTTCCTCCCTCAATACAAAATTAATGATTACAGAAAACTGTAACTTTGGTCTCTGTTTGACTGAATTCATCCTCCATATTTTATATATTATATATATTTTATATATTATATATTTTATGTATTAGATATATTTTATATATTAGATATTTGATATCAAATCTCTGGTTGTATTTTTGGATGAACTTCTAGAGGCTTCAATGTGTTCATTTATTTAAACTACATCTTGAGCTGAGCCGGAGCTTCCCAGCTACTTAAACTGTACGTACATATTAAAAGGATAGTTTGGGTGTTTTGAAGTGGGGTTGTATGAAGTACTTATCTATAGTCAGTGTATTACCTACAGTAGATGACGGTCGGCACACCCCCAGTTTGGAGAAACAGACAAGAGTACCAACACTGGAGCAAAGCAATGTACTGCTGAGCAGCAAAATGTATTTTAGACACCTAAAAGAATTCATATCAGTTTAAGTGTACGCTGTATTTAGAATATTTTCACCACTTTACCTTGCCGTCAGACAGCCCTTTCTGATGGGGAATTAAAGCAGTGATATCTATCTTTGCGCTTGCATTGGTGACTGCATTGAAAAAAACTAATTTTACCGAAATAACCAAAGTCACACAATAATGAAAACAAACTAACTCCCGCGTTCTGCGAGGTAAAATGACAGTTTTTTGCAATGGAGTCTGGTGGCTTTGGCGAGAGCATAGATAACGGCTTCAGTTACTGTATAGCTGTCTCTATGGCAAGATAAACAGGTGAAATATTCTTAATATAACGTACTCTTGAAATGATTTGTTTAGGTGGCTAAAATACATTTTACCGCTGGCCCCGTCCACAGCAGTGCATTGCTTTGCTTTCATGTGATAACTCCTGTCTGTTTCTCTAAACTGGGGACGTGCCAACCGTCATCTACTGTAGGTAATACACTGACTATGGATATGTACCTCATAAAACAAAACACCCAAACTATCCCTTTAATACATTAAAAAATATATATTTTCACTTTGTCCGCTGACTTCCCACTTTAAATTCAGTCACATTCATCCTTATATTTTTAAGGGAAAATTGAGATTTCCTTCAAATCAAACCAACTTGAAGACGACCTTCTAGGTAGACTCCAGATGACTTGTGCTCCAGCTGTTGCCTCCTCTTGTGATTGCGCCCCCTGCTGGCCCTTTTGTCTCTGCACTCTTTTACTCTTGTGCATTTTTTTCTCTTCTCTGTCGTCTCTCCCCGTCCTCTGTTCCCTGGGCAGATATCATTAGCACCTTGAGGCCAGATGAGAAGGCCGTCATGACTTATGTGTCGTGTTACTACCACGCGTTCTCAGGCAAGCAGAAGGTGAGAAATTAAATGAAAAAAAAAAAGGAAAATCTCCAAACAATTACCGGGTACCTGCCAAAGCAGTCGTTTTTGGCATCATTCACTTGTTGGCTGCTAACATTTGACTCTACAACACTGTATGACACCAAAAATGACAATGTCAGGCTATAAAATACCTTAATAAAACTTCTTTATGAAGGTTGATGGCAGACTTAGCTGGTGAACATAGCGGAGCATTTAGCAGCTGAAGAGACAAATATGTCTCTCGGTTGTTGGTGGAAAACAGACCAGAGCTAAAAGGAGAGCGAATATTAAACTAACATTCATCAGCTGGACACAAACACGTCTCCAAATGAATGATTATGTTCCTCCGTAACTACTGGATATGATATGTAAATAAGCGACTGTATTTCTGGTCGCTTCCAGCTCATTTTAAAACATTAACCAGCCCAAGAAACACACATTTACATTGCTGACATCTCCAAGTAGAGCTGGTGAACTATTTATGTGTGTTGAATTATGACTTCATACATTTTTCTAGCGGGTGGCCCCGGTGGGAAACCGAACCCTCCGTTATTCAGCACCTCCTTATCGGCCCTCTCTCAGCAGCGTATTGATCCTCGATAAAGCACGCAACCTTTCTGCCAGCGAGACGTTCTTACACTCTCCGTGGAATACATTATGCCAAATCCTCTACAGAGGTCTCTGCAGAGAATAATAGAGACTTATCACACACACACAGGATATCCGCTAAGCCTGCTGTACTTAAAATCTTTATTAGGATCCACTTCTTAATGGAGCTGTTGAACCTCCCGAAGAGCAGGAGTCCGGAAACCACCGCAGGCTGGCTCACGGTTTAACAGCGCTGGCACGGAGCGGCTCCTCCTCCGTCTAACACGTCTTACACCTCAGACTGTAGTTTCACCCTCCAGGGCACAAATCTCCCCATAAACACCATCACTCCTACGTTTCCTCATTGGCCAGACGTGGACTTAAGAATCCTCAATTTACCTTTACAAAGAACAAAGCGTCAGAGTTAGCACCAGTTTGCTTCTTATGTATTATTTGTACATTTTGAGTCATAAAGATAAATCTGATGATCTGGTTACAGTTTTAAAGATAGGGTCGACCATGTTGGAAGCATTATTTGAAAGTAGCATCGCCTCAGGAGCTCCGTCTAAACTCACCCCCTCCACTCGGGGCTCCTTCCAAGGCAACGCCCCCCCACACACACATGCACAAGCACCGCCGCATCGTAACTACTTCACAGACACAGAGCGGAGAGAGGACCTCAACCTCAACAACGCTACCTCATGACAAGTAACCACGGCAGTGCTATTTCTGGCTGAGTTTTATCTTCCATTCTCCAGTAAACATGCGCCAGCGACGCGCTTTGAGTTCAGGCTGGTGCACGCCAAGGATAGAGTACGAGCAGGGAGGCAGGGAGGCATCTGATTGGTTCTTTCCAAGCGGACCGCGAGGCAGTGATTGGTAGACGTTTTTACAGGATTACAGCAGCTACAGATGACGGCTCTTTTCTGGCTCTTTTTCAGAGCTCATCAGTAATGGATCGCTGTCGGGGTGTAAAGATCATTTCAACCAATAGAACAAATAGTTTATACTGGATAACATCGTCAACCCTGCCTTTAAGCACAGCTTTTTCCCGCTGCCCCCAAGTGGCAAAAGAATGTTATTGCAAGTTTTAGTGCATAAATAAAATATAAAACTTATTTGATGGCTCGTCAAAAAAGTCTATGACCTGAGGATTTTTAAAAGCTGGATAAATGTACCTGTTAATATAACATTTTAATTTTGACATATAGATCAAGCCAGGGGATGTCACAAAAAAGTTGACAGAATTTAATGATACTAGAAATAATTTGAAAACTGCCGTAAGCGTTAAAAGACCTTCTAGGTTTTTGAAAGATCATCAGATATTAAAGAACCTGCTCTGCTCAGTGATTAAACATAACACATGAGAGGATCAGACTAGAGCTACTGTAACTTTGGCTTCACAGATCGACTGTAAGATAGTTTTCACCTTCATCAATCCTTCCACTGTCCTCTCTCCGCTGCCTCTGATGTCAGGACGAAGTAATCCACGAGAGAGCTCCTGGCTGTCGGCGCTGTCAGTAAACAGGCCCAGCCTGCAAACATTTGCTCACAGAAGCACGACCTGCACATCCTGGCTCTCCTTTTAAGGCAGCCGGTGGAGCCCCCCGGAGCATGTCTCCGACCGAGCCAACTTTCCCCCGTGATCTTTAGACAAAGGAGGCTGGAAGTCGTCCTATGTGGGGGGGACGCCAGTCTCTGAGCTATGAGACGTGGGTGGGAGGGAGGTTCGAGTCCGTACGCTCTAAAAGGACACTGCCGCAAGGTTATACCGCCTTTAAGATCAATTAATTTCCTAATCGATAATGGTGCAGTTTGGGTTCATGACAGTTGCAGTTGATTTATTTTAACTTTAGAATACTGTGCAAACTTTTAGCTGAATTTGCAACATTTCTGAGCTAGAATCCGCCACATATCCTCCAGACTTTGTGCATGATGCTCCTCTCTGTTCTCTGCTCCTTTCCTGACCACATTTACTCATCTTGAACCCAACGGGTTAACTGACTTCATGTTGTCATGGAAACTCTTCTTCGCTCATGCATTGCCGGTCCGGTGATGAAGACTGACGGGCCAATGTTGAGGAAGTGCTGTGTCATGGATGAGCCCCTCTTTATCCCCACTGGGATGCTTTTATTCTCCCGTTCCCTCCTGAGTCTCTGGATGTACTGTAAGCTGAGATAACACGCTGTTCCCTGCTGCTCTATAAAAAGACTGTTGGTGCTCCTACACCTGACGACAGGTACTATAGGACACAGTATGGAAGCAGACAGTATACACATTCTGGTGCAGACAGTATTACAGAGAGGTAACATCACATACAGTAGCTGTCCTGTTGTTACCTGCTTGCAGCGTTGCTGATGATCTATCGCTTCATCCCCAAAATGAGTCCTGTGGGAAATCTTGGAGTGCTCGTGTAGGCGTAGTAGATGGATGGATGCAGGTTTAATGACGGAAACAAATGTAAATGTAGAAATACTCCATTACGAGTAAATGTCCTGCATTAAATGTTCTGCTTGAGTAAAAGTACAGACGTATCAGCAGCAAAACAGTCCTGTTACTGATCTATTATTATATATGACGTTAGTAGATTGTTAATTCTGACGGATCAATGTGTGAGTAGCATTTTACTGTCGCAGCAGGTCAAAGGAGCTACAGTACTACTTTATATACAGTTAGTTAGTTCAGCCCAGTGGTTCTCAACCTGAGGGTCGAGCCCCTCAAAGGGTCAGAAGAAGAGGCTTTTTAGTAGCTCACCTGGTAGCGTGGGCGCCTCATGAGTCCTTAGCAGCGGACCAGGTTTGAATCCGACCCACAGCCCTCTGAACCCTCTGTCTCCCTATTTCCTGTGTATCTTATGCTGTGGGCTACTATATTAAAGATCCCCAAAAATAATCTTTATAAAAAAAGGGATACAAGAGAAATCGGAGGGGTCGTGAGGTGATTAATGTGATAGTAAAGAAGAAAAAAATTATGCCACACAAATATTTTTTTGGGGGAAATTGGACGACAGTTTAGCTTTAGAGGTGAAAACATCTGAAATGTGGCCCAAACTAAACACTAGACACTTGTGTACGAGGTCACAAGCCATAAGGGTTTAATCTTTAACAATATGTTATATTTTATTAGATAATTATATGTTTTGTTTTTGTTTTTTTAAAGGGGACATATCATGAAAAACTCAACTTTTCAGTGCTTGTGCTCATACATTTGAGTTTCTGGAGTACCAACCAACCCACAAACTGTGAAATAAGAAAACATGTGATTCAACAAGCCAATCAGTTTTGGCTCCTCCTTTCTATGTCGCATGCAAGCTCATTAGAATATATCGCCCACAGCTTGAGAACTAACTTTGCAAAGGTGCACCATATTTTTCAGAGCTGGGCTTTTTTTCTTAAAGAGACAGATGCTAAAATGGAGCGTTTCAGATAGAAAGTGAATACAGGTATATGCAGACAGACAGTATAAGAATTTTTTTTTGTTACATTAAAGCATGTAAAGATGTTCTAGTAGAAAGTATGAATTTGGAAATGTGCATGATATGTTCCCTTCAAATATGAAATATCTGAAAAGTCACTACTAAATACAGCTGTAATTTAAAAATAGGGGTGTAAAAAGCACAATATTTGTCATGTAGTGAAGTAGAAGAATAAAGTAGCATGAAATGGAAATACTTCCGTAAAGTACACATTCAATCCCTCAAAATTATATTTACATTCACCACTAAACATAAATCACTTTAACGTCATAGCACAGAACAAAACGTGCTCTGGGTCTCACATTGTTTCCGTCATCTTGCAGGCAGAGACGGCGGCCAACAGGATCTGCAAGGTGCTGGCTGTCAACCAGGAGAATGAGCAGCTGATGGAGGACTATGAGAAGCTGGCCAGTGATGTGAGCACTCCCCGATTCTTCCTATAATTGTCCTGCACCTCCTCTGCCCTTCTGTCTCCCTCCTCTCCTTATTAAGCCGCTCCCTCTCCTCCCAGCACCCGGGGGTGTGTGTGCTCGGTGCAGGTGCAGGTCAGGACCGCAGACAGGCTAGACGCAGATAGATAGGCAGTCAGGAAACACTGATGGTGTGAGGCATAAAAGAGTAACTTGCTAGTAATCTTCTGTGTTTTTTCCTGTTTTAGCTCATTTACAACGAACTGTAAATCATTTTTCAAAGCATTAATTTTTAGATTGATTAACTATTTTTACCATCTAGGAAGCCTTTGGTTTCAGTTTATAACTATTTCGCAACTATATTAAATGATTAATTATTTATTTAAGTGATTTATGAAGCAACAATGCCAAATATTTACAGCTTGCAGATATTAGCTTCTCAAAGACACTGTATATTTGTATTGCTGCATATATCGGCCGCTAAATAACAAGAAATTACTGTAGAGACATGCAAAAGTTTTGTTTTGTAGTTTTGAAACAGTGTCACTATTTTTAAACTGTAAAATGTCCCGCTCAGTACATAACTTACATAATTCTTAGAACCAAAATTTAAGAAAAAGTATGTTCGTTATGTGTTTATCCAAAATAATAATAATAATAATAAGCTGATATATCTTTATTGGATAAGCCTAAAATCTTAAATTTTCTTATCTAAAAAACTCTAAAATGTTATGTTTATGATGAAAAATGGTCGGCAACATTATAAAATAACAAACAAATTTTACTAAATGGGATAAAACATGCAAAAACACAGATATGGTCCTTTTTAAATGAGCCATAAAATGTTCTTAGAGTTAAATTCGGTTGCAAGAAATGAGCAACGAACCAGTTAGCTAACCAATGATCTCAACCTGTATTCTTCTCTCCCTCATTTCACACATTAATTACATCGACTCCACCTCATTTATTTCCCTCTTCCTTTTATATGCATGGTTCTCCTTTGCATCTCCATTTTCTTCCCTTGAATGTTTCTCTTCCATCTCCTCTCTCTTATTCTAACCCTTCAACACACACACACGCACCACCACCTCCATCACCACCCAGCTGTTGGAGTGGATCCGTCGCACCATCCCCTGGCTGGAGAACCGCCTGCCGGAGAACACCATGCAGGCCATGCAGCAGAAGCTGGAGGACTTCAGAGATTACCGCCGCCAACACAAGCCGCCCAAAGTGCAGGAGAAGTGCCAGCTGGAGATCAACTTCAACACCCTGCAGACCAAGCTGAGGCTCAGCAACAGGCCCGCCTTCATGCCCTCGGAGGGGAAGATGGTCTCGGTGGGTCTCGCAAATAAAACACACACAAATTCTCTCAGAAAAGTTTGAGAGTCAAACCTCTGACTGTGAAACTTTCTTGCAACTGTGATGAGCGTCTGTGGCCAAAGAGTTACCTCAGCTTACATTAATCATGTAGGTACACGATGCCAGGGAACATTTGATCCCATTTTTAACCCGCCGTGTCTCACTTAGTTGCTTTAAAATGTCCATCTACAGTACAGCCCAGATACGGCCGAGAGTATCGATACCTTTATAGATGAATCTGGAGAAGATGTCGCCTCCAAAACCTTGTTAACTAATTACTGAAATTAAATAGTTTCTTTTCTGCACTCTAATATTTTAATTTACAAATATATGACGTGGATAATTGCAAACAAAACATACAATTTGCAAATATTTAACAACTTTATATTTATATTTAATAATTTCCATCCAAGTTAAAGCTGCGATAATCAATATATTTATATTAACAATGGATCAAATGAGTGAGTGTAATGTGACAGGACGCACCTGTAGAGATGAACTTGCAGAAAATGATCACCCGACTCTGCAGACTCTATGTAGTGTTACAGCGTCTTTCAGCTCATTCTTTTGTATTTACGTCCCAAAACTTTTCTTCTTCAATAAGACAGCTCTCATCAGCGTTGTCTCCAGATGCAACACGCACTAAAAAAAATCTACTGCACACTAACGACAGATAAAGTTAGCGACTAGCTGGTGAACATTGTGGAGCATTTATGTCAAATTCACACCAGTCAGCGGCGAAATGTGGCTCGCCTCAATAATAAAATATATTCTGTAGCCGTAAGGTGTGTTCATGCGTTTCAGGTGGAGAGAAATTCTTTGTAACAAAGGTCAACATGTCACAGAATCACAGGATCTGTTAACTGATTGGCTGCGGGTCCTTTCTGGCCGCAATTCGCCGCTAAAAGTTAAACTTTTCCCAACTTTTAGTTTGGCCGCACTTCGCTGTAGAAGCAAACGGCTGCAGCAGGCCGAGCCCGGGTCTCACAGGAAGGTTGTTTTTTGGGTTTTCACGCCTACTTTACACGTGATGCCATTCTTGTTTCTCCTCCTCTGTTTCTGAGTTCATTCTCAGGTATTGTCTCCTCTGCCTCGTACAGGACATTAACAACGCGTGGGGGAATCTAGAGGGAGCAGAGAAGGGCTATGAAGAATGGCTCCTCAATGAGATCCGCAGGCTGGAACGACTCGACCACCTGGCGGAGAAATTCCGCCAGAAAGCAGCGATCCACGAAGCCTGGACTGAAGGTACTGAAAGGAGAAATACTCACTGTCTGAATATGAAGATCAAGCTCCTGTGTTTTAGCCTCATATGCCTTAAGCTGGCTGTTAAAGGCCAGCTTGCCTAATATGTAATGGTCCTTTGTTTTAGTATCACTTAACAAGCATTATAAACAGATTTGAGATACATCTTTTGTATCTTTTCTTTACTGGTTCATTTTCTGTGTCTCCCCCTGCAGGTAAGGAGGAAATGCTGCAGAAGCACGACTTCGAGACGGCCTCTCTGTCGGAGATCAAGGCCCTGCTGAAGAAACACGAGGCCTTTGAGAGCGACCTGGCTGCACATCAGGACCGCGTGGAGCAGATCGCCGCCATCGCACAGGAGTTAAAGTAAGACGTGATAAACAGGAGCCAGAATATAAAGGATGAAATAGAGTAGGTTGAGATGTTTTATTGTAGTTCGTGGTGATCTCAAATGGTTTTCGGTCATTTATTATCTTCATAATATTCATCATAAACATCAAAAGTCTCTCTCTTGACTTCTGGTTCACTTAATCTGTAGCTGTAAATGATGAAACACGAAAAAAGTCAAACTCTATTTATATAGCACATTTAAAAACAACCTCAGTTGACCAAAGTGCTGAACATGTGCATAATAAAATGAATACAAAGCAAGAACCGACAAGAATAAAAGAGTAAAAACAATAAATATCATGTGCACATAACAGCAGTAAAAGAGTTGCAGCACAACAGAAGATGAACTTAATCTGACGCCAAAGACAAGTGGTGAAAAAGTGAAACGCAAACAGAGCGAGGGACTCTTCAGGGGTTTATAGAAAAGTCTCACACCATTAAAAAAAAAAAAAAAAGACAAAAACAAAGACACAGCAGGATCATAAAGGCATTAAAGTGCATCGAAGACAGAAAACAACCAAATGAATAATGTAAATGGAGACTGCAGTGATGCAGTTGATGATAACGACTCTCTCGTTCCCTCGTCTGTTTGTGCTCCAGTGAGCTGGACTACTACGACTCCCCCAGCGTAAACGCTCGCTGCCAGCGGATCTGTGACCAGTGGGACGCGCTGGGAGCTCTGACCCACAAACGCAACGAGGCTCTGCAGGTGAGACGAAGTTTAGAAAAGAGGATTAAAGACAAACAAAGTCACTGAAGAGTTTCTAAACTTCTAAAATCACTTTGTTATCCCTGTTTTTTTTAAGTTCCCTCGTTGGAGCTAGTTAGAGCAGAAATAATTACACATTTAGAGATGAAAGTGTTCTCGCTCACAGTGAGAGGCTCTGGAGAGATTTGATTTTTGGGATTCCCGCTGGCCTTGAAAATCCTTTTAAGTTTGGAGATTTTAGATTTTTTTTATTTGTGAAAATACAGTATGACCCCTAAATCCATCTGTGTCTGCCCCAGCTCTCTAAGATCAAGAATGAAATGAAGCTTCTGTGAATTCTTGAATTCCTCCCAACGAGACTTCCTTTAAAAAGTCTGTGAATTTCTGTGGTAACCTCGTTGTTTTTTTATGCTCAACAGAGAACTGAGAAGCTGCTGGAAACCATCGACCAACTGTACCTTGAGTTTGCCAAAAGAGCGGCTCCGTTCAACAACTGGATGGAGGGCGCCATGGAGGACCTGCAGGACACCTTCATCGTCCACACCATCGAGGAAATCCAGGTGAGCTCAGAGAGGAAGAACGGAGGAGAACTTTATTCATTCATTAAAGGTGGTAACATGCAGCATGTGAACAGTTGTGGGGTTAAGCTAACATTTACCGGACAGATATGAGAGTGATATCGATCTTTTCATCCAACTCTCGACAAAAAAGCGGATAAACGTATTTCCCAAAATGTCAAACTAATCTTTAGCCCTTTAATGTTCTGCTCGATTGTGATTTTCATTGTCGTGTGTTTGTGTGTGTCAGGGATTAAGCACAGCCCACGAGCAGTTCAAAGCCACGCTGCCGGATGCCGACAAAGAGCGCCAGGCCATCCTGGGCATCCACAACGAGATCGCCAAGATAGTGCAGACCTATCATGTGAACATGGCTGGCACCAACCCGTACACCACCATCAACCCGCAGGAGATCAACGGCAAATGGGACAAGGTAAGAAACATCAGTCACGAACGAGCCGGGAAAATACACACCTTAAGATGTTTTTTACTGTTTATCCAAGGAAGATATAATCCA
This sequence comes from Sebastes fasciatus, assembly GCF_043250625.1. Taxonomy (NCBI): domain Eukaryota; kingdom Metazoa; phylum Chordata; class Actinopteri; order Perciformes; family Sebastidae; genus Sebastes; species Sebastes fasciatus. The sequence continues at coordinate 6,956,533 of NC_133809.1, read as the reverse complement.
GCAGTTTCATGTCTGCACGGTTCAGACACTTTGCTTTGGTTTGTTGGTAAGAGAAGCAGAGAAGAGAACTTTGGGGTTTAGTGCTTTGCCTCAGGACACTTTAACGGTAGTGGGATTTAGAAATTCAAAGCATTTGCCAGAATAAATGTTTAACAAACTTGTGAGGGACACAAACAAGCCTGTAAAAGATTCCATCATCCATCAGTTAAACGTAGCCCTCGGCCAGGCCAAGACTCTGCATAAGAGATTATGAATAAAATAAAAAATTAAGTTTTGGCTGAGGCATTAACACAAGTCCTGAGACATATAGTATATATCATGGAGAACAGTTGGGCAAAGAGCATACGGGGCAGGAACAATTTTCATAAATTTGAACATTTTGACATTGTACAGCATTAAAAAATCTGAAATATAAACATATATTTTTATTGGAAACAGGAGGGGGGGGGTTAAATTAGAAAGAGAGATAAAAACTGAGAAATGCGAAAAACAAAAAAGAGACTAAAGACCATCTAACTTGGCTCAGCAGGCTAACTGTTTCCTCCGTTTCCAGTCTTTATGCTAAAATAAGTTAGCTGTCAGATTTATATTTACTTTACGGACATAAGTGGTATCGATATTCTCATCTAACTCCCGGCAAGAAAACACATAAACGGGAGATTTGTCAAGTATTTAATACTCTTATCAACATGGGAGTGGGCAAATATGCTGCTTTAAGCAAATGTATGTATATTTTTATTATTGTAAATCAATTAATAACACAAAACAATGACAGATATTGCCCAGAAACCCTCACAGGTACTGCATTTAGCATAAAACATATGTCCAAATCATAACATGGCAAACTGCAGCCCAACAGGCAACAACAGCTGTCAGTGTGTCAGTGTGTCGACTTGACTATGACTTGCCCCAAACTGCATGTGATTATCATAAAGTGGGCATGTCTGTAAAGGGGAGACTTGTGGGTACCCATAGAACCCATTTACATTCACATATCTTGAGGTCAGAGGTCAAGGGACCCCTTTGAAAATGGCCATGTCAGTTTTTCCTCGTTAAAAAATAGCGGAAGTTACTTAGCCTCCTTCGCGACAAGCTAGTATGACATGGTTGTTACCGATGCAGCTAGCTTTAAAACGGAGCCCGCTACAACTTCTGAAAGATCGATATTTCATGTTGCGTTAAGGCGTTAAAGAAATTGTGGCGTTAAAACAAATTTGCGTTAACGCGTTATCGCGTTAACTTTGACAGCCCTATTAAAGAGTCGTAAGAGCTTTGGCCTCGCGTACTCCCACACTTAGAGACTGAGTCGCTGATCAAAAAATGATATTTATGTTTATAAAATTCTTTTAAACCGGCTGTGAAATGTGAAAACAGGCTGTTAATAGTCATAGTGGCATCACAAGATTTGCAGCGATATGTAACATATAGTAAAATACCTAAATTAGATATGATAAGAATGTGTCTGTATGACGGGTTTTTGTATATTCTTACCATGTCCTCCACTTTGCAACGACTCCTTCTCATTAAATAATCTGTATCTGTCTCTGCAGGAAATCGGCCGCATCTCGATCGAGATGCACGGCACCCTGGAGGACCAGCTGACGAACCTACGCCAGTACGAGAAGAGCATCGTCAACTACAAGCCAAAGATCGACCAGCTGGAGGGAGACCACCAGCTCATCCAGGAAGCTCTCATCTTCGACAACAAGCACACCAACTACACCATGGAGGTAAAACCTGGAGCCACGCTCTACATAAATCACCACACATGACATTTATGTGTTGTTTTAAGTCAGATGGTCGAGGTTTGCCACAAAGAACAAAACAAAGGGAGGCAGGATGTTCAGACGACCACAGGAAAGTCTTTGAGAGTTTAATACTGAGCTTTGCTGACGTTGCAGTTTACCATCCAGTCTCCAGAGCACATTATTAACTCTTGGTCTCATCAGCCAAGTGCTGTAAAACCGTAAACCCCTGCCTGTCTGCCAGGAATCATTTTTACTGGCCAATAATTCATATGAATCTTGTTATTGAAATTCTGCACATCAACTGACCCATTTGCAAAGCTATTATGTAGGTGTGTGTGTCTACAATCAGCTTCTGTTGGGTTCAGAGACAAGAGCAGATTTAAAGTGTAAATGACGCATTTGTTATTTGTATTTATGCAAATTATATTTTTGTCTGCATCTCTTTATTTGCTGGCCATGTGCAGCCTTTCTGTTGTGGTTCAACCTACTCAACTATTCAGACAGAAGAAAAGCAGCAGTAATTCCAGACTGTTTTTGTCTGACGTATCCCCATAAAATACTGTACCCCTTCGATAAATAGGCTGTATGAATGTGAATCCATGCGAGGCATAGTGGTCGCTTTTCCCTGTTTTTCAGTAGGTTTTGTCCAGTTTGTATTTGTACTACAACAACTGGCAGAAGCTGGACGTTTTAACCATTTATCCACTACTTTCCAGGGGTGTAACAACCCATCGATCTGGATCGATACATCGATTCAATGATCAACGATCCAATATATTGATGCAAAGTGAAAACATCCAAACATATATCATCCTCTTTAAGATACGCCCTTATTTTGAAATTCTTATTATTAAAAAGAATAGATTGTTTTTTTATTTAAATGTCTGGAAGAGCTCAGTAATACAGCTGTCAAATTATATTAAGGTGCTTTTTGTGAGTTTATATAAATGTAACTGATTGTGTTAAATATATGAAATATGATATTGTACCATATCGATCGCAGGCCCATGAATTGAATTAAATTGAATCGAAATCGTGTCGTGGTATCAGCAAATATCGTATAATTATCCAAAGAATCAATATAGCATTGTTTTTTGCAAGCGTGCTAACTAGTTTCATGCACGCTCAATCACAAAACGTGTTGTTAAGGTGTTTCATCTGAATAGTTGTTCAAACTCCAAACACAATATTGAAAAGGTTATAGATCTATTCGTCAAATCATAATTTATATTTTTATGCCTCCACGCCACGTGAACGCGATATCTTAGGAACATCTGGAGGTCGTGTCTAGAAGTTGGGGAAACTCTCGATATAGTTAAGGTTAGGCACTGATCTCGAATAGTTAGGATAGGTCGTCGTCGAAATGTCTTAAATGTGGACTCTATTTATACAGACATTTGACAGGGTTTCTGTCCTGATGTAGTAGAACCCCAGTCTTCTGATCCTCCATTCAGGTTGAAACAAACTTCCAACCTCCGTTTAACCAAAAGCTAAAGCCCAATAAGACTCTTTTACGATCCGTCTCCTCCTTCCCTAAACTTCCTCTACGTTTATGTCTCCCTCTCCTCTGCAGCACATCCGTGTGGGCTGGGAGCAGCTACTCACCACCATCGCCCGCACCATCAACGAAATCGAGAACCAGGTCTTGACGCGAGACGCCAAGGGCATCAGCCAGGAGCAGCTGAACGAGTACCGGGCTTCCTTCAACCACTTCGACAGGGTCAGTACACGTACTGGGTCACGGTGCAGACACAGAGCAGCAGGCGACGAGAGGCGCAGTAGGTGGTACAACGCTCAGTTACAGTCAGCTGGTAACATACAACGTACACATGGTGTCAAGTGAGAAATAGGTTAAGGTTATAATATGTTGTTTTGTTATTAATGAAATGAAAGTGAATAAAAGTATTTTCTTATGTATTAACTTATGTATTTCCAAAAGTGTCAAATTTCTGCTGCAGAAGTTCGACACTTTGGGAAATACATAAGCTAATAATAACTTCTGACATATGGAGTCACAGGTTTGTCTTTTTATATATTTAGACTGCATCAACAAAGCAAAGAAGTTAAGGTGAGGATATATCATGTCTGGGTTTGCTGCCCGAGGTGTGGCTAATGGAAATCCTTTAATGACCCTTTAACCAGAAAACATGGAGTGTGCTGTGAGTACAGTTTGTGTGTGAAATGCATCAGTCTGTATTGACCTTACGCTTGGTTGAAAAGGGACTTACAGTTCAGTGACACAACATTCATCTTTAAAAGCTCCAGGGCTTTCAGGCATATCAAGGAAAGTAGCAGCTAGAATCAGCTTCATGCATCAGCTAAAGTCTTTTATTTTGAAATACAAGAAGGTCTGCATTAGGGATCCCCCTCTTTTTGTTGTTTTGGCCTTTGTCGCCTAAGATTTCTTTCGTCGATTAGTCATTTTTATGCGTTTTTCATGCTGAATGACTTATTTCTAAGACACTTATGAGCACTTTGGTCGAGGACAGCCTTAGTCTGCATTAAATTAAAAAAATAAACACCGAGCCGGTAGAATGGAAACTGAGAATCTTTCCATTGAAGGCTGTTTCTATACAACCTGCTCTCTTCGCCCCCCCCCCCCCCCCCACCCCTCCAGATCTTAGTGTTTACACTGCGGCTCACCGTGTCAGGAACAGCACCAATTATGGATGAGTTTTTATTTAGCTCCCCCTCCTCCTCCTCTTCGTCCTCCTCCTCGTCCTCCTCACCCCAGCTCTCCTGCTGACTCCGCCATTACCTCATGTATTTTTCCAGAGCTGGCCTATTGTTAATCAATACCTGAGGTTGACGATCAGAGCCCACAGGAAGCCAACTGTGGACCTGAACTTGTGCTTTTGTTTCATATTTCATTAGATTAAGCCTTCAACCTTCGAGGCTTTCAGTGTGACATTAGATGGAAGGTGTGTCGAGCTGCAGCAACACATTAATCTGATGTATTGATTAGAAAAAAGGAGTCATTTAAGTTCAATTTGATGGGGAAACATTTAGTTTGTATTCGTTTTTAGTTTGTGCCAATGCTGAAACAATCAGTTAGTCCATTAAGACAAAATATGTCTCAAACATTTGCTGATTTTAGCTTCTCAAATTTTAGATTTGCTGCAAATTGAATATTTTTTGCAGACACCTTGGCCTCGAGGGAATTGGGATGCGCTTTTTCACTATTTTCTCACATTTTATAGAAACAATTAGTTGAATAATCAAGAAAATAATCAACAGATTAATCCACAGTGAGAATAATCTTTAGTAGAGCTGAAAGGATTAGTTGCTTAATCGATAGAAGCTTAATGAGCAGGACTCCCTGGAAGAGGAGAGATAATTGTTATTTTGAAAATCCAATAGTCATTTATGTATTTTTTTTTAAGGAAAGATAGAAAAAATTCACTGGTTCCAGCTTCTTAAATGTAAATATTTTCCATCTTTCTTAGTCTTCTATGACATTAAACTGAATATGTTTTGGTAATGGACTGTTGGTCGGACAAAATTAGACAATTTAAGACGTTATAGGGCAAACAACTAAAAAATTAATTGAGAAAATAATTAGTAGATTAATTGATTAATTGGTTTGAAGTCTAAATCCTCTGATTCCAGCTTCTTAAATGTGAATATTTTCTGGTTTCTTTACTCCACTATGGCAGTAAACTGAATATCTTTGAGTTGTGGACAAAACAAGACATTTGAGGATGCCATTGGGCTTTGGGAAACACAACGTTTTTCCCATTTTCTGACATTTTAAAGACGAAACAACTCATCAATTAACCGAGAAAATAAGTGTCAGATTAATCGACAGTGACAATAACTGTTAGTTGCAGCTCTATTGTAAATGTCTGAAGTGTTTAAGGATGCATTTTGCATTTGATGATGTACAAAAGGTAAAAGAGATGCGTTTGCATCTAAGAAGAGCATATTTTTGTGACGTTAAGTACGTGTGCCATCGACGATATGAATAACCTCACCTCAGGGCCCGTAGTCTGCCTGCCACACTGCACATTAACGCCTCTGAATGCCCTCGCCCAGCATGGCAGCACTGCTGCCACCGTGTGTTAACCTGCCAGATCCTAATGAATATGCACTTATGTGTTCTCTGTTCTCTATCCCCTGCATGGCCCTCTCCCCTCACTCCCACTCCCACCCCCACCTCACCTCCTTTTACCCCCTGTGCATGGTGCACTCCCTCCACCCTCCAACACCTCACCTCCCTGTTCACCCCTTCACCGTCACTGACACCGCTGTATGTGTTGCTGCATGGCCTGTGGCCCCCCGACGCCTCGCCTGGCGCTCCCACAACCCCAGGACCACTCGGGCACTCTGGGCGCGGAGGAGTTCAAGGCCTGCCTGATCAGCCTGGGCTTCGATATCGCCAACGATGCACAGGTACTTAATCGTAGCCACACCCACGCTGTGAGAGGTTTAACTGGTTTCTCTTTTTCTCTTTTGTACTTTCCCCCTCTTGTACTTCTATCCTTCCCCCTGTTCTCCCTCTATTCCCACCTTTACTGCTCATCCCTTCCTCTCTAAACTTCCTTTGTGACACCTTGCAAACGTCCACATTGTGGATTATTGCGTTTTTTCCTCCTTAATTCTACTCTTTGTTCATCCTTTACTCCTCCACTATCCCTGCCTCTGTACATCTCTCTCTTCCTCCTGGTTTCCTTGACCTTGTAGAAGAGATCAGGATTCATGGATGCTGAAGACTTCAAAACCTGCCTTATCTCCATTGGTTACAACCTGGTAAAGCCACGAGCTCTCTTCAAGTATCAAAGTTTGTTTGTGTGTGATTAACGAGACCAGTCGGAAACGGTAATGGGTAGATGAAAACTTCATTTTATTTATTTTTTAAAATGTATATCGTATTTTATTTATTATTTTAAAGGATGGTTTATTTTCCTTAGAGCTCCATTAAAGGAATGTATTAACGGTACTTTAAATTAATTTAAAACTCACTCATGTAATTTATATTTGTGCTAAGTTATCCCGAGTTATTTCTCCGTATGCAGAATATCCGTCATATGCTGTGCGTCTTTGTGTGTTGCCGTGGCGACTGAGCCTCACACTTCCTCTCTGTTGCCACCAGGGTGAGAACGAGTTCTCCCGCATCATGAGCATAGTGGATCCCAACCGGATGGGCCTCGTCACCTTCCAGGCCTTCATCGACTTCATGTCCCGCGAGACGGCCGACACAGACACTGCCGACCAGGTCGTGGCCTCCTTCAAGGTCCTGGCGGGGGATAAGGTACGGCAGCCTGGTGTTGTAGTAGAGTAACACATTCCTACATTCGGCTCCATTTGGCCAAGAGATTCTTTTTTTTCCCCTTTTTATGTTTTCAAAGAGTGATTGTTTACCTTTAATAATGTAAGTGATCTTTTCCAGAGGTAGAGTTATGAACTTTGGTTTAGCGGTCTTCTTCCAAGAGAGTGAGATAACTCTTTTTACATATGAATAAAAGATTTAATTTAATTTTTCTCTTCCTCGACAGAACTACATTTTAGCCGACGAGCTGCGCCGGGAGCTGCCTCCGGACCAAGCGGAGTACTGCATGGCCCGCATGGCGCCCTACACCGGCCCCGACGGCGTGCCCGGAGCCCTCGACTACATGTCCTTCTCTACGGCTCTGTACGGAGAGAGCGACCTCTGAACACTCTGTCAGTCGTCCTGACTCGGGACCACCAGCCTACCTGCTCTGATCACCGCCACGTCCTCCGACTGCCCCGTCACCAAACTCCTGTCCTACTACGCTCATTTTTTGTACGTCTCTGGCCTTATCTTTTTATCATTACCCTCTGCTTCCTCTTCTTCTTCTTCCTCCTCCTCCTCCTCCTCCTCCTCCTCGTCCTCCTCCTCCTCCTCCTCCTCCTCCTCCTCCTCACCGCTCCCTCACACTCTGTCTCCGTCGTATTTGCTTCCCACGCAATGCAGCTGCTCTCCAGGTTTACAAAGAGGGAGAGAGAAAAAATGTTTGTTTCTGTTTTTATTTTCTTGTCATTGTTTTTCTTCATAAAATGAATAAAGTTAACATATTTTATTATACTGAACAAAAAAAGGTATTTTTCTTCACCTGATTGAAAATAAGAGACGAAAATTGTAATAAAGAAAAATTGCTATACTTCCTCTTCTTATTCTCTGTTTGCTACAGGGACTATTATGGTCTTAATGGATTTACTTTGACATTTTGTGCATTTAGCTGACTCTGAATAGTAAATGCCTTTATCAGGAAACTGTAGGCGATGTATACAGTATGTCCCTGGAGAAGCAGGTAAGAACTCTCATTAACATGATTATCGTGGCCTTAATACTCCCACATAAAGTTAGTGATTACCTGCATCAAGAGAAGATGTGGACTTGAGGAAACTGGAGCCGTGACAATAGTGATGGAGGTACAGACTGTATATAAGATGTTTTTAAAGTTTTAGACCCTCTAGGGGACATTTTTCTTCTGATCAGGACTTTATTCTGTTCAGTAGTTTAAGATTATGATTATGGTAAAGCTGTCCCGAATACCATTTTTTGGGCTTCGAAGCTACGATGAGTGATATTCGAAGCTGTTCTTCCATCTGTCTGTCTCCATCTCCCAGTGACCGGGACAGTGCTGCTTCTGCTGCACTACTGTACACACATGCACCTCTACACACAACAAACAGTGATATCCATCTGAGAACAACTAATATTCATTAATGTTGGATATGCATTATGGGATTACTCCTTATTTCATGGGCTATTTGGGGATTTATACATCATTATAGTTTACTTATATAAATAAAACATATATAGATATGTGTTAACATACTGGTGATTTTACACGTTTTTTCCATTTTCTGCAGGTCAGACAATTGACATAACTACACTTTTGATAATACCTTTTTGACTTTGGACTGTGGTTAACTGTCCCACAGAAAAACTTTTTTTTATTTTTAGATACTTTTTATTTTTTTTATTTTTTAGGCAGGTGTTGCCTTAAAGGTCCCATATTATCAAAAAGTGAGATTTTCATGTTTTTTTTTTATTATAAAACAGACCTAAGTCCTATATAAATACTGTGAAAGTACCGAAACACTCAATCCACAGGGAAATACACACAGCCCGTATTCAGAAACTCTGCATTTGAAACAAGCTGTCAGGATTTCTGCCCATTTGTGATGTCACGAATATACAATATTTAGACCCTTGACACAATTTTAAACGTAAACGTTCTAAATGTGTCCCTGTTTATTTCCTGTTGCAGTGTATGTGAATGTCATCAGCTGACAGGAAGAAAACATGGACCCAAACTGTTGCCTTGCAACGCAATTCCATTTCAGTTCCATTGCAATTCCATTGCAATGGAACTGAAATGGAATAAAACGGAGCGTTTCAGACAGAGGGTAAATACAGGCATATTCAGGCAGACAGTATGAGGAAAATAAAGTGTTTTTTGAACATTACAGCATCTAAACATGTTCTAGTAGAAACATAAAATACAAGTATGAACCTGAAAATGAGCATGATATGGGACCTTTAAAGCCCATATCATTTCAGTTTGTGCTATGATTTAGTGGTGTGCAAGAAACGAGGAAAAAACACAAAGTAAACAGTTAAAGATTAAACAAAAAAATACACAAGGAGAAAACAGCAAACAACAAGAGGAGTTTTGACATTTAACAATCTTATTTTGTGGTATTTCTTTCTCGTGATTTAAAAAAATAAAAATAATAATTCCTCCTCGCCATCCCTGCAGCCGACACCGGAACCTTCGGTCGCGTCTTCGCAACTACACGGACCGTTTACTGCGTTGGACTCATTCCGGAAGCATGTCCCGGCTGTGACCTGCTGCTGCTGGTTGTTTTCATCAGTAACATGGATTTATAGATGAACACAAGAGTCATGTTCAACTTAAAGGCACTGCGGAAAAACAAAACAATCAAATACGGAGTTCCTATGCTCGTGAGTAACTTTGATTTTACATTAGTGACGTGTTTATCAGTGTTTATCAGCTGTTAGATAACACTCTGCTAGCAAGTTAGCAGTTTCATGATACAGAACAAGCTGCTGTCAAACATCAGAGAGTCATTCTGTCAGTTTACTGTTACAGGAATATCAAAGTCTAAGTTGGTCTTCCATAATTAGTTATTTGCTTGTTTCAACGCAGGATTTAACGTGACTAACAGATGTTAGTGTTGTACCTGATCCTCACCTTGTCTTAGTGACTTGTCATTTTACTGTAAGCAAATCAGCACCAGGATTTATGTGTTATGGGAACTTGTGCATATCTAGTAGCTTCAAAGCAACAGCAGTTTTATTCATTCACACATTCAGTTGCCAGATAATTAAATACTGAAACAGCCCTGCAGGATGCTGAAGTCAGCTTCTGATGTTCAGGGTATTAGAAATCCCAGTGAAAGTTTTAAAGGTCCCATATCGTACTCATTTTCAGGTTCATACTTGTATTTTGTGTTTCTACTAGAACATGTTTACATGCTGTAATGTTAAACAAAAACAGCTTTATTTTCCTCATACTGTCTGTCTGAATATGCCTGTATTTACACTCTGTCTGAAACGCTCCGTTTTAGTACATTTTGACGGAATTGCAACAGAATTGCGTTGCTAGGCAACAGCTTGGGTCCATGTGCACTTCCTGTCAGTTGATGTCATTCACATACACTGCAACCAGGAATAAACTGGGACACATTTAGAGCGTTTACGTTTAAAATTGTGTTAAGGGTCTAAATATTGTATTTTCGTGACATCACGAATGGGCAGAAATCCTGACAGCTTGTTTCAAATGCAGAGTTTCTGAATACGGGCTGTGTGTATTTCCCTGTGGATTGAGTGTGTCGATACTTTCACAGTATTTCTATAGGACTTAAACATGCTTAATAATGTAAAAGACATGAAAATCTCACTTTTTTATAATATGAGACCTTTAATGTTGTTTAAACCCACTTTCAGATTTGTGAAACTTTTTTATTTCATTTATGAAAGCAAAAACAATATGGTTTTCTCCATCCAGACAACAATAGACCAGGTCATACATTTTACACCTGTGAAACCTGGACTCCAGTAACTGTTTAACACACGTTCATATTTGTGAAACCTTTTCTCTATTTGTGTGCACTTATTTTCCCAACCAAACCACAAAAACGCTTCACAAATCTGAAACTGTGTTTAAAACTGTCTTAATCTTTTCTAAATTAATCTAATCCAGGTTTGAGAAGTATAGTGGCTTTTGATCTAGGTTGGGGGGGAAAAGGCAATGAAATCCCAGCTTTTGTGTTTTCTCAAATAGATACTGTGTTTTAACCATTTAACTTGTTACTGGAGTTACTTGTTAATCAAGTCCAGGTTTGACAAGTGTAAATATAGATTGATGACAGGATGGAGAAAACACAGTGAAATCACCATTTATTTATTTTTTTGCTTTCATAAATAAATGAAAGGTTCCACGAATCTGAAAGTGGGTTTTAAACAGTGTTGAGGCTTTAACTAGGAAAACCTCTTTATAACAAGAAGTGATGCAAAAAACTGAATCTGTTGCTCAATATTTTCATTTAAGTTTTTCTTAACCTTCCCGAATTCCCCGAATCAGAAGCTGCTAACTTCAGTGTTGTCAGCCTTCCAATGAACCCCATCTTCATGAAGGTTATAATCAGTTTTTAGAGAGGTGTTCTTCAACCCTCTAATCATTTTGGACTCTGTAGAGTAATTTGTGATGCTGTTAAATTGTAATGCATATTTTGGGCTAAAGAATTGTGTTCTTAGATAATGAATTCTCAAATGACAACTCATTTGTAAAAGTTATCATGTTTAACTGGGAACTAGTGTTACTGTGATGTCATTATTCATAAGAAACTCCCTCCAACCTTGGTTGAAGCAAGTGCTCTACATTGCACAAACTTCAGTAACCAAAGTATGTAGCATTAAATGAACTAACTATTTTGTATTCTCAATGTTTTTTCAGTTGCTCGTAGTTGGAGGATCTTTTGGCCTGCGAGAGTTCACACAGATTCGGTACGATGCCCAGAAGATCAGAAAAAGGGTTTGTAGTAAATTAACTCTTAATGCACATATTTGATGTTGAGTTGCTTATAATAAATGTGACAGTAGATTAAGTTTCTCACATTTCCACCATCACAAGAATCCAGTAGAATGAACCAGCTCATAATCACTTCAGTGGTCAAAGACAGTCTCTTTACAGCCAGTGTGCAATGACTCCCCCCAGTGGTTTGTCACATAACTGCATGTGAGGATCCTTATTTTACCTACTGTATGAGGACAGTGTAAAAATAGCACACATATAGAGCTGTTTGGGTCTGTCTGTGAGGACTGCTGGGATCTCACAGTGCAGTGTGGATGATTTAAGATTATTTATTATTAGAACTAGAGACATTATCTATCCATCATTTCAGACACTGCAGGCACACAGCACTGACAGGCCTTTCTAACCCATTTAGCGAGTCAATACAAGAGCAATAAATGAGAACAAGCTGTAATAATTAATTAAACGACAGACGCAGTTCATTAGAATGACAGAAGACCAGCCCGTTATTAGAAGCCATCCCAACCTGATGAGCTGGCTGCGAGGGGAAGTAGCTGTTTTGTGCTATTTTACTCTGACAAACGCCGATGCGCGTCATGTGGGTGGGAGCCAGATGGCAAGGGGGCATCTTTTCTTATTACTGTCCATGTGAGGCGGCACTAGACTGTGGATGACGGCGGTGGAGGGAGGCGGCGGCGTGCCCCTGGCAGCGAGCCTGAGCAGCTGCCCCCACACGACTCGCTCTCCTTTGACGGGGCCTGCGGCACAGCGAGCCTCTCTTCCTCTCAGACCCCGTGGAGCAAAGATTCAACTCTGCTCAGCGTGTGCGTGCACGTGTAATTTAATGCATGGAATATCTAAACAGTTGTCAAGAATGCGCATGATTAAAACCACTCTTGCGGCTCTTACTTGGAGCTGTTATCAGCCGATTCCATTACTTTGTTCTCACAGATATTTTCCCACTTAAATCATTAAAAGCGCTGTCTGAGGGTTAAGTCACTGTATGATCCAATTAGCATTCTCTCTTCAACGATCTAATTTAGCCCGGAGGAAGAGATGAACTTCAAGGCCTTTTCTCCTCCCTGTCCAGGTTGTGTGTGAGTTTTCTTCACCTCTGGTTTATTTTTGAGTTGAAGGAAAAAGCTTATAACACCTCCATAGTAGGCATCACACTAATTACTTGGGCTATTAATTCCCTGGTCTGAAGGCTGCAAAATATTCCATATATTATTTATTTGCTGTAGTAATGTAGGTCTAATTAAAAATCAATCACGGAATTATGAAACTCATCAGTCACCCGAGTAGCTGCGGCATTATTGCTGTGAAATATTAGAACTCATTAAAAGTAATGATTCAGAATGGGATTCATTTCAGTCCTATTCTCGGGCAAAATCAATTTGCATCGCAAAACCCAGATAGCTCCATCGGACGCTCCCAAAACCCTCTGACACATAATTTCTTTTGCCTTTTTACTAAACCTGGTGATGATGCCAAATCAAGCAGAATAATTCAGAGAGTAGAAACAGGGTAAATGAGATCCTCCCTCGAGGTTTGGGGAGGCTAGACTTTGAGAAAAAGTTGAAAATGGCTTCACCTCTTCTGCAGATGTCATCATTTCTACATTAAAGAAATAAAACACAAAGAAGAGGAGACGATGCTGCTTCAGTCCAAAGTTGCAACCATACAAACTGCTGAAACAAAGAGCCCATCAACATCTTTGACTCTCTTCATCTCTTTGATTTATCATTTTCTCCGTGTTGTTGTGAATGCATGAATTTCTATCAGAAAGCTCCGTATTGTAACATTTATTCTCCTCCTCTCTCTCTTTCAGCTGGATCCTTCTCTGGAGGCCAAAGTGAACGTGGAGAAGCAGTCGGTCATGCTGGAGGAGGAGTATAAGGTAAGGAGACGCCGGCTCCCTGAGGGGGGGAGGAGTAGATGAAAGAAACTAACTGATGTGTCTGTCTGCAAGAGAAGGGAGCTAGTAAACAATATGTGCTTTTATAGGGTGTCATCAAAACGCCAGATGTTTTAAACAGTCTAGAAGAGCGCATTTTATCATGTATCTAAAAAATGTTGTGCAGGCAGGAGAGAGAAGTAAAGACATGGATCGTATACGTAGCTATTCATATCATTTTCAACCTCTTATTTAGGAGAAAATCATGACTGTGCTATTCTTAAACAACCGTTAATATCTTCTTAGGGCTGGGCGATACGGCTTAAAAGTAATGTCTATATTTTAAGGCTATGCCGAGATATACGATCTACTGTATATCTCTATTTCCATATTTTCTCTAAAATAGCATAACTGTTTGATTTAACCCTTTCACCACCGTGATCATGCTAGCATACTAATCTGAATACTCTAAGGTGGTGTGCTGTCATACTGAAGTCCGATTGGTCTTTGGGGTTTAACTTAGTTTATTTGAGAGAAGGGAAAGTGCAAATTTATAAATACATATGGTATAAAAAAATGCCAGAATTAGCCAAAAAGCTATTTTTCATCTGAAGTCCCTGGCTAAGGTGATACAAAAGGCTTCCTAAAATACATTGGTCTTTGGAAATGTATTCTTATTAAGTTTGAGTAATTATTCACACAATTGAAATTCATTTTTATCTGAAATAATTATTATTCATTATATTTATTATTTAATATTAATTTTATATATATATATTTTAAATTTAAATTTATTATTTACCACTTTTTATTGAATTTTACCTGTTGACAGTTGACAACTGATTATTAGCGACTTCAGTTTAAGGAACTTTGGTACTAATATTGCCGAACAACCATACTGGAAGGCGGAGTGAAAAACCGGCCGTCATAGAGATGCCATGTTGTTTAATTATGGAGATTACTGCACACAGTCTCTCCTGGAAGGCAGGTGGATGTGAATGTTGGATTGTAAGTGTCAGAAAGTTAGAGAAGTCAGACTCAGCCCGCCTAATCCGACGTTACGAAGCTGTTCACCAATCTGACAAGCTGTTCTGAAGAAGCAGTTTAATTCCTGCCTCTTCTCACCTGCGTGACACAGCAGACAGATGGTCGGAAGCCTCTACATCTGGACATTTCACAGCACGTCTTGTGTTCGTGCAAGAACACATTTTCATGTTTTCAGAGCTGAAAAAATCCTGTACAGTTTTCAGCCAGAGTTTAATCTCAGATATTGAATTATTGTCATCCTGAAGTTTAAACCTCATCTCCTGTTGTTGTTTTGTCCTTTCTGAAGAAGATGCAGGAGGTGAATTTGGAGGAGTGGAGGAACATCCGTGGTCCTCGTCCGTGGGAGGACTCTAAGGAGTACCAGGAGCAGCAGCGCTCCAGGCAGAATAAAAACGTCTGAGGGTTAAGGGACGCCAGGCGGAGCGGCCTGCACACACACTGAGTCTGTGGCGAAGACGCCGCTGAGACCCACGTAGGCGAAGCGCTGCAGCTTCAGAGAGTGGACTCGGCTGAGTTGGACTTTAAACTTTGCTCGTTGTTTGTAACAAGTTGTGATCTCTTCTGGTTGTAACACATTCAGGACTACAAGTGGATAAAATAACGCCACATGAGCCCAAAAGCTTGAAATAAGTTCAAGGTTGAATTGGTCTTTGTCATTTTGTACAAACGAGTATAAAGCAGTCACCTGTTGGTTGGTTATTCTCCACTCTGCTGATCAGGAGTTTGTAATAAAACCAACCAGTAGATGGCACATCTGTGTGCTGCTACTCTGTACCTTTCACACAGAAGGAATAATATATGTCACTGTATGATCTCCATGTCTCAATAAATTATATTCTATCGATCCAAATTGTTACTTTTACTTTTATTTTGTTTTTGTCAAAAGCTCGTAGACGTAGTGAGTCTTTGTTTACAACGGTATCGCATTGATTTACCAGTTGAAAGTATAAAAGAATAAATAACACAACAGTCCAGCCCTTCCTCAGGCTTTATAGGCCTCGACAGTAATCTGTTTCTCTGACAGTTATTACTTTGCAACGCGCTGGATTTATTACGTTTGTAATGGAAATACTATTACCTTTTTGCTTTTTTTTGTGTCCTACAAACCCAAAGAACATGCTTTTGCTGCAAGTCTTCAGATCGTGCGTATAAGTAATGTTTGGCTGACTGACAGATAATGTATGTACTGCCGAACCGCATTCAGATGGTGAAACGGGAAGTCATGAACATTCTTCAGGTGGAAGAGGTCTGTATGAAAATGTCCTGGGATACATTTCCTGTAATCACATTTTTTTATATTCATGATTTTTGAGTCCCTTTAATACCCAGTGTTTCTCAGGCTCGGGAATTTATGTGACGCAAACAACCACTCACATGTGAGGATTATTTTTTATCATGCTCAGGTTGTACTGATGGAAATCTTCTTGCCTTGTTTGAGTGTCAGGCAGCCATTTCCCTCTAATCCACCAAGATTAATCAAGTAATTTGTCACAGGATCGGCAGATCAGATCAAACCTTTCTTGTTTGGCTGTGTGTTGATAAAAATGTCTGGTGTGTCCTCGTGTTTCTGAAGAGGCCTCTCTAAATTTAGAGTAGTCACATGTTGGTGCATCTGTAATCTTAGAGGTCAATCACACACATGTATTCTGGAGGCTCCGCCGGCCGGCCTCCGGGGCTGTTTGTGATTAGATATGTACCGTCTGAAAATCTGTTTCCATCTGTGGGAAAGAAGAAGAAATATTGAGTTTGATGATGGTCGATAAGGAGATCTGAACTGTGCTTTGGAGGATTTGGCTTCTACTGTAAGGTTAGCTGCAGTGGTGGAAGAAGTGCTCTGGATAATACAACAGATATGGAAGCCCTAAACGGACATGATTCAAACATTTTTTTTAATCTCTAGATTGCGAGTTAATTACGTCTCGAGAAAACAAGATAATTAACTCGTTATCACAAAAAAACAAAAGGTAGTTTTCTTTTATTACTTCTGAATAGGGCTGTCAATGTTAACAGGATAATAACGCCTTAACGCAGATTTGTTTTAATGTCACTAATTTCTTTAACGCAACTTGCGATTTTTAGGTTGTAGCTGGCTCAGTTTTAAAGGTAGAGGGAAGATACTAAGATCATATGAAACTAGACAACCTTAAAAAAGAAAAAAAAACTAATCCAGTTGTACCATGTTATGATTTGGGCATATGTTTTATGCTAAATTCAGTACCTGTGAGGGTTTCTGGACAATATTTATCATTGTTTTGTGTTATTAATTGATTTACAATAATAAATATATACAAACATTTGCATAAAGCAGCATATTTGTCCACTCCCATGTTGATAAGAGTATTAAATACTTGACAAATCTCCCTTTAAGGTACATTTTGAACGGATAAAAAATATGCGATCAAATTGCGATTAATCACGATTGAATAAACTTCTAATGTTTGGGTCAAATCGGCTGACGGTATATTCAGACGACCCAAATTGAGTTTACAGCGATGGATGGACGGTGATGGACTTGCTGAAGTTAGCAGAAGGATACACGCGTGACTACATCCGGTTTTCAAAATAATGTGAAAAAATAAGATTAAAAAAAATACCTCTAATTTGTGAAGGAAATGTTTTTTATTCTTTGATTTTTGGTTGCTGTAAAAAAAAGTTAAATTAATTATTCCTGACAATGACCGATACATTTGAGTTGAGGACATCTCTGACTACATACAGACACAAAATCCTTCCTCTAACTTCAAATCCGTCACTGTCAGGATGTATACATCCATGGCTGTCCACTCGATCTGGGCCGTTTGAATGCATTTACCGTCAGCTGACAAACATTTTTGTAATAAAAGGAAACAACCTTTTCCTTCTAGAGATAACGACATGATTGAGCTGTGATCTCGAGATATCCGCTTTAAAAAAAAATTGTGAATCATGTCCTTTTAGGGCTTCCGTACATAGGGACTATTTCTTTGGTAGGAAGTAGTTCCAATGAAAACAGTTGACCAGGTGTATGTTTTTTGATGATTTGAGTGAACTTACCTTTATAATGTATGCCATATTAGATGAAATGGTGTAAAAGTAGCTTACATGGCTGCACCTTCAACTCACTTATTTAGTCATTTTTAATTTTCCTCCTCCTTAAATACACATCATATAGTATTTATTAGCCGTGTGTTTGGTGAACCGTCCGTAACCTCACTAGCTGTGCAAAGCCATACCGCCTCGCAGCTTCCCCATAGAGCCCCGCTGCAAATGAACCATGTGAAGGAGACTTTAGAGCGCTGAAGCAGAAGATATGTTACTGCGGTTCTTTTATGGAGATGCGGCGCTGGTGTAGTCATCAGAGGCCAAAATGGGTCAGTCCGGGAGGCCTGGCAACCGTAAGCGAGATGTCAGGATGCATGATGAGTTGGAGTCTCTAATTTGAGGAAGGGTCGGCCCCCTTCACGTGCTGTTCAATTTTTAATTTGAGAAATGCAAGAAAACGCCATCAAATATTCATTGGACATGGTCGAGGGAAAGAGGAAATCAAATTCAATATTTACTACTTCGTTCTACGAGTGGGAGAACTAATGAGATCTTAGAAACAGGAACCATGTCGCTGGTTGGGATTCGTGGCTCTGAAACACTAAATTACTATAATTTTCCAGGGGGCTCCTTCAGCTCCGGGGCTCCTGAATCAGCCAGATATTTTCTAATCTGCGGCCCTGTGAGTTTTTTTCCTGCTGCCAGATCTTCACAGCTCTGATGTGGAAACACTCGGCAGAAGAACCCACAGCTCTCAGTCTTTTTGGCCCTCCATGAATGAAAAATCCCTCCTCCCAAACACTCTCACACCCTCCAGATGAAGATTAATTACCACTGGTATTATCTCATAAGAAGACATGTCTCACAGAGATTACAGACATGATTATTCAGTTCCAATATTCAACCACATTCTGTGAATGGACTGAGGACCCTCCAGTGAATCCTAAAATCAGGTTGACAGCCCAACATGTTGGTATTTATTACTTCTGTACAGTGATAAATTTCTGTTCGGAATATATTTATGCTTTGGAAATTAACAACAAAAATTACATTATTCAAAATAAAACATTAAGTAAAAAAATTAAATAAATAAATATAATAATAAAAATTAAATGATTACTGCTAATAATAATACTCCCCCCTTAATTAAATTAAATTAAATCTGATAAAATAAAATAAAAATAAAATAATATCCACTTTCACCCCCTCAAATAGATCTCCATGTAATACACTAGGGAATGTGTGATGACGCAAGATATATAGATAAAAGTAACAGGAAATGTATTTTATGTGATTTTTAATTAAAGGTCCGATAGTGTCGAAAGTGAGATTTCCATGTCTTTTTTATTATAAAGCAGGTCTAGGTGCTATATAAAAACTGTGAATGTATGAAAACACACATTCAGAAACTGTGCCTTTTAAATGAGCCGTCAAGACTTCTGTAAAGTTGTGATGTCACAACTATACAGTCGCCGGTAGAAGTGAAACTTTGTGTAGTTGACGGCGCACCCAGTGAGTCCCTGGCTGACGCTGTGAAGACGGCGACAGTGCAGATGCGGAAGACCAGAAACATTGACTGATCAGAGCAGACTGTTGTTTTTTTTCAGGAGGGGGTCTTAAAGAGACAGGCACTAAAATGGAGCGTTTCAGAGAAGAGCGTTAACAGGTATATTCGGACAGACAGTATGAGAAAAATAATGTGTTTTTTGAACATTAAAGCATTTAAACATGTTCTAGTAAAAACCCCAAATACAAGCATGAACCTGGAAATGAGCAGGATATGTCCCCTTTAATTAAAGTTATAATCCTGAAAGGAATAAAACCCTGTCCGCCATTGCTAGATTCAAATGCTCATACCATGCATAGAACTTACAGGAAGTTGTCTGTATCAGAGCTGTATTTTTCATAAACTCTTAAAATAAACACAAAAGGGATTTTCTTAAAGAATTGTGTCAAACTGAGTGGGACATTTTACAGTTGAAAAATGAACTTGTCAGCGCTCTCTAGTGGTCCACCTATGTACAGTAATGAGACTCTTTCTAAGGACTTCAGGAAGTATCTTTGGCATCCCTGAACTTTTTATTACTTTTATTACTTTTTATTATTAGCCAACGACGATCAATATCGTTATATCTGCCATAAGCTGATTTATTGGTCTATCTCCAAGTGTCCCTCACATTAATCACTCACACTAATACTGGTGGAAACCTCCTGTTTTAGTGTTTTAGTGTTGTAGTCGCCTCTCAACTCCCACTGTAATACTGTGCACTGCTAGTAGCAGCTCTCTTGGTCCGTAAACAGTGAGGAGCCCACAGTGGATACATAAAGTCCCTACACCTGTCAGCAACACATGAGGATAATTTGTGTTTATTTCAAGAGTTTGTATACTAAGAAAGTGTGTTGCACTATAAACCAATTTGTTGATTAACTTGTCAAGTTTGATAATTGATCTAATCTGTCCAATTTGATCACTTAAAGTAAAATATGAGATTTGTTTCTAAATGTTAAAAAAGAATTGCCAAAAACGTGAAAATATTGTGAACTATAGTACTGAATTGTGGAGTTAGACTGTTTCACTGCTTAATTTTTTCACAATTTTGAAACCTAATTGATATAAATTTTACTTGGTGATTTTCTTTATCATTTAAATTTGACTGAATGGTTAATAACACATTTTTCTGTTTATTCTGTTTATTTATTTTTGCATTACCTGGACTTTAAAGTAATTTATTCATTAAAAATGTTGATTATTTGCTGGTTCCAGACCCTCAGATGTGGTGATCTTATGCTCTCTTATCTGTTTTATATCTTTGTAAGTTGAATATCTTTGGCTTTTATACTGTTGATGAGACAAAACAAGTAAGTTGAAGAAGTCACATTGGACTGTGGGGAGTTATGATGGTAATTTTTTCAATATTTTCTGACATAGCTGGTAAACAAAAGATTTAAAGGACAAGTGTGTCAAATTTAGGGGGCTCGATTGGCAGAAATTGAATATAATATTAATGTTTTCTTTCGTGTATAATCACCTGATAATAAGAATTGTGTTTTCGTTAGCTTAGAATGAGCCGTTTATATCTACATGGGGAGCGGGTCCTCTTCACGGAGTCCATGTCATGTTTCTACAGTAGCCCAGAACGGACAAACTAAACACTGTTGACTTTTCCTGCTTGGGCCAAAGTCGATAACGTTACTCACTCCCGTCGTCGCCGTTCTCCCTCTCTCTCTTGCTTCACCACTCACTTCCAATGTACACACACTACGCACTCTACTCCTACAACAACTGGCTCTAGAGAGGGCCATCGCGTTTTAGCATCGGGTACTGTAGCAATCCAACACGCTTGGAGAAGCCGTTGTAATCTGCAACCTCACCGCTAATTACCGCCAGATCCTATACACTGTTCCTTTAAAGTGTTTTTTTGTGGAGAAACTCAATCAAATCGATTAGTCGACAAAATTGCATGAGTGTTATTGGACTATGAATTTCTTTGGTGGAGGACAGCCCTAGTGTTTTTATCAATCCCCTGTCACAGTTAGGAAATAAAGCCAATGAAGCTGAAAGCCGTAACCTTCACTACATCTACTGAAATGTCACTTCCAGAGCGCTGCAGAATCAAAACGACAAAAAATAGCCTTATTGTACATGGAGGGAGGGAGGGAAGTGAGCGGGGAAATGGCCTCTGTGCTTATTTTATTTAGTCCCTCTCTCCCTCTCTTTCATTTCATTTTCTATAAATAGACAGACGCTTGGCAGCTGAGGGGTAGTCCACGCAGAACAAATGCACCCCCTGGCTGTTTCACTTCATTCCCCACATAATGAGCCAGACGGAACGCGCACAGATCGCCGCCGTCACTTCCACTCTTCCCCAGGACCGAGGCAGGGGCCACACGTTGCCATGGAGACGTGGCCGTAGGGCAGAACGGGGGGGCCTCCCCGAGCATGCGCCGGCCTAACTGACCCCTCCGCCTTGATCTCTGTCTCATCCCGTCTTCGCCTACTTTTGATCCTCCTCCCTCCTTCCTGTCTTTTCATTCAGCACCATAAGGCACAAGGGAGATGAGTAGATGAGTGAGGAGTCCAGCATCCTACACTCTTCTTCTGATGTAATGGAGTCAGTGCGGGTATCCCTCTCTCACCCATCTTCCTCGGCACATATATTCCGGACCAGTGAACCACTGAATGCTCAGCTCCAATAGCTGCAGCTGCAGAAGGGGCACTCTCCATAGACGAGCTCGACTCTGTGTGCAAATACTGGTCTCTATGGATCTTATTTGAGCTGAGAGCACATACAGTGTGAGGGCTCCTTTCTATCTGCTCTGCACTCTGTGTATTTATGGAGTGTCAGGGTTTTATTTGAGGAGAGGATTTATTAGTCAAGGTTATGTAGCCTTATACGAGGAGTAACTAGCTCTTCTTCTCTATATGATAATGTGCACCTATCACACCTGTACGTATGGATGATGGGATGACAGTTATGGTGTTTGGCTCGACAACACACATGGTGTATTTATTAATGCAGTGGCTCCTCCTGGCCTGTTTGGCTTGTGGCCCTAAAAAGTGAAGCAACTATTTGTGATTACAGGTTAAGTCTCAACAGTTCATGTGAGCAGTTCAATCAAATAATGATTTTATGGCTGATGAGGTAAAAAATGTCCAAAAGAAGTCAGAAAAACTAAACAGAATTTGTGTGCCATAACTTTCTTTTTGTTTGTTCTGGGGTTACCTGGGCGGCTGTAGCTCAGAGGTAGAGCGGGTCGTCCACTACCAGTCTGAATGTGTTGAAGTGTCCTTGGGCAAGATACTGAACCACAAATTGCACCCGAAGGCTGTGCCATCGGTGTGTGAACAAGTATTTAGTTTAGATCCTGATGAGCAGGTTGGCAGCTTGCAAGGCAGTCTCTGCCATCAGTGTGTGAATGTTGGCATGTAGAGACCCGAAAAGCGCCGTATAAATGCAAGTCCGTTTAATATTTAACCTGCACGGCAGCTGGATTCTCGCAATGTAGAGATCATGCGAGAATCGCGGGATCACATCGGACCAATCAACGTTCTGTGAGGAGCTACTGGCAGCTACGAGTGTGGCTTAGGCGTGTGAGATGACACGGAGAGGCGACTGTTTGCTCCAAACAACAATGGCGGCTCCTGAAGAGGTTAGCTTCAGTAGCATCAGTTCTATCAGAACTGGAGAGTATTTCTTCATTGAAAGAAGAGAACGGCACTGAAGGCTTTTCTTGATGGAAAAGATGTTTTCGCTCTTCTCCTGACTGGCTTAAGCAAGAGTTTGATTGACAGATGGTTCATCCAATCACCTGCCAAGTATTTTTTGAAAGTGCCCGCCCTTTCCCAAACAGTTTCCAATGACGGCTTCTCAGATGGTTCTGTGTAACAAACCATCTAGTGGGTAAGGTTATTGTTGTTACACACACCTAAGCTACGCCCGTAGCTGCTAGCGTTCTGGCAAGATGGATTTTCATTTGATATGTGATCCCCTGATTCTCACGTGATCTTGTGAAATTGCAAGAAACTAGCTGCCGTGCAAGGTTAGGGTGACAAGGGGTTGCAAGTAGACATTGCCTGGAGTTATGAGCTCTACAAATTTAATTCCATTCACCTGCATCACAGCAGGATGAATCTCCAAACTTAGGCAAATAACAAAAACTATTTAGACGACCAGTTATCACTAGAGGGAAGTGAGTTTATTTTGTAGTTTGGGTGAACTGAACCTTTAAAACCGCAGTATATTCATTTAACTTAAATACTGTGTCCCTACACTCCATGCATCTTTTAAAGTGAGTCCTGAAGCGGTGGTTGGTGCTTTGCTCTGTGTCTGACCCCCACCACCACACCACCCTCTAAACACACACATTCACCAGTGACAGGAAGTGGCCCTCCAGCCTCGAGGTCTTTAGATCCTGATGCGAGGTGACTCTTTACCTTTCTCATTTCACAACTTCACTATTCATTACTGACCGTCATAAGCGGACGTCGCCCAGGGGTGATGGCGGTGTTAACTCCCCTGATGACCCCTCCCTCCCCTCTTTCTCTCACCAGCCGGGGCCCACTGTGTCGCCGCCTTGACTGTTTTTTTCCACTGAAGTTGTTGCAACTCCAGCCTACAAATTATCAGCATGTGCAGAGTGCCGAGCGCAGCACGGAGAGAGAAAATACAAATCACAAAGTGCAAGTGCAGCACTATTCTCTGGTGCTGTACTGTATCGCTCGCTGCTCTAGATTCTCCGCTGCCGCATGCCAGACGTTTTAATGAAACTGATCTAGAGAGACGCAGACGCCGTCAAGAGAGCTGTGGCAAGAACAAGGAAGGAGAGGCGAAGTTACTCTCTGAGAATCAATGCAACCCAGTCAGTTTCAGGGCTACGGCCATCAAGCCGGCCGCCCTTGTAAGTGCTGCTCCTCTCAGTGGGAAGCACAAGCAGGCCTGGTGTGTTGATTACAAGCATAATCCATTAATCATCACTGAACGCATGGAGGACTTTGATGAGAGAGGCAAGAGCAGGCATTGAATTCCAATCATGTGATGCATGCTGGCTGCAGGTGTGTGTGCACCAATCTGTCCTGTGTTTTTCCTGCCTCCACCAGTCCTGCAGATAAGAAAACTTCATTAAAACATCCAACCATTTTCTCCATACTAATCGCAGCGTTACATAGAGAGGGAGGATGGCGGATGGGAGTGGTGGCTGCGGCGGCGGTGGCGGGGCCGCCTGACTAGATTGGCCCGTCTCATCCCTCCCGTCCATTTGGGAAGCAATTGTTTTTGAATTTCCTATTTGAATTTAACAAGCATGGAAATCTGAACAGGCTAATAAGATTCTGTACCACAGTGCCGGACTATGTAATTAAAATCGGATCCAATTGATTTTTTCCCCCTTCTTTGCATACGGGCTGCATCCCAAAAGAGAAAGGGACTCTGCATACTGCAATAAGACGAATCTATCCGTGTTGTTTCTGGGTGGATTAATGATAATTCATTATTGATTAATCGCTAATTAATTTAAAAGACTTTTAAATACTTGTATTAATTTAACATACAGTCTGGTTTGCCCTGGAACTTTTAGGGATTTATCTCCACAGTGCTTGAGGCCTGGATGAGTCTGTAATTGGAGGTGGTGGCAGTGTCAACATCCTGCTTTGCTCCCGTCTCTCTGGGGCGTCGTGTGTCTCGTCAGCGGCGGTTATGGGTGATGGTGCCGCATGAAGGACTGTGTGTGTGTGTCCACTGAAGCTCATTATCTGCTGGCTAGTAACGCAGCTAACTGGGGATGGAAGATCGTTGGGTTGTGCAATGCAACTACAAGTAAGGGAGACAATGGCTGCGTTCCAAATCGCTCACTATTTCTGTTTAGTACGTACTGCAGCTGCCCTTCAAAGTATGCACTGTAGCATGCAGTATGCATACAACTGGGACTACTTCATCATATTATTGCTCTTTGAACTTTGACTCTCTTGCTCATATTTCCGATACATGTGATATCTGTCAATGAGCTGTCATCAGGCTGTCGTGTGTGCTCTCTCTGCAGTAGGACATCCTGGTTATTTTTGGCATACTGCATTTGACATACTATGTATTGGGACATACTAAGGCTGCGTCCAAAATCGCATACTACGCACTACATACTCAATATGTGTACTATCGGACAACATACTTTTGTTTGAATAAACAGTAGTATGAATCTTTTCAGTAATTTGAAAAGAGCAGTAATTTATGTCATCACTTCCTGAGAGCCTCCTTGCCAGTTGGAGACGTGTAACCATGGTAACATGTGCCAACCTCATGTGACCAAACGATGATTTGTGAGAATCAAAGTCTGAATTAATTAAAATATATATAACGGGGGAAATCTTTTACTTCTAGTTAAATTGAAGCGTTATTGACGTTACAGAGCTGTCCGTCAACGTCTGTTATGAGCGTTGTTGTCACTACCGTTGCATTGTGGGATATTTATGCCACCGTAGTGTCCATCGTTGCATACTGTAATATTTCACCGGAAATAGTATGCAATTCACGTACTATTGGTTTCATACTAAGGTTTCCGACGCACTAAAAAATCTTACATACTGTTTTAGCGTACTAAATAACATGTTAGGATGGAATTTCGGATGCAACCTATTTCTTTGCCGGGTACAGTGACTTCCTGGAGTCTTGTTGCTAGGCAACGAGCCACACCTTGTCAGAAACATAACACCAAATAAACTTGTAATTTTTACACATTAAACAAACAAGATATAATGTGTCACTTAGTCAGATTTAGAGGTGCCGGTAGGTGGATTTTTGTTTTAACTTTGGACAGATTCATGCTAGCTGTTTCCCCCTGTTTTCAGTCTTTGTGCTAAGCTACGCTAACTGGCTGCTGGCTGTAGCTATTTAATGGACAAACATAAGTGTGGCATCTTCTCATAACTCTCAGCCAGAAAGTGAATAAGTGTGTTTCTCAAAAATGTCGAACTATTCTCTTAAAGGGCCTTTTGATGATGAATTGGCACACTCAGCCCTACACTTGTCGTGTTTGCAGAAGGTTTTTATAAGACTTGTATAAATTAAGCTGTCCTTGATCACAGAAAAAATCCATATGTGGATTGATCTGACATTAGTGTTATAAAATATGTCTTGTGCATAAATTCTTACATGCAGCACTCATAAATGGGCTATTTTTGCATTCCTGTGCTCGTGTGCGTGCGTGTGTTCTCTAGTTGTTATAATTACACAACATTGTTCTGGTTAAAAATTAACCTACAAACTTGTATTTTAATACTTTATTTAGAAAGTTCAATACATAAAGTACATGTTCAGTTTTTTCATTACAAAAAAATAGCAAAAAGTAACAATACTTCAAAGTATAAAAATAGTATAAAAATAAAATAAATCATACAACAAATAAAATGCAAGGAAAGGAAAAGAATAAAACAATCGGGGTCTGTTAAAACAATTGGAATAAACTGAGAATTTTTTTGTTAAGTTTTCAATCGTAGTCAAATATGTTTTAAGATATTAATCAAATTAATTATGTAGAACCTCTAAACTCCAGAACAGGTGTTGAAGCTCAGAGTTCCTCGTCCTTCATTTCTTCTTCTGTGGTTTCTACTATAAATCAAATGTACAGTTCTCCCAGTGAGAGAGAGGAGGGTGTCATTTCTCTATTATCCTATTATTTCTCCTACTGTTTTGTTTATATTTTGTTTCCGACAAAGATATAACGTCTATCCCAACGTGTGAATATATTTATTTCGACAAACTGGCGCTTAAAAATAGTTGTTTTAAGAGTTAGTTGTTTTAATTTTTATTCATCATTGTTGTAGGTCTAATGTACGACAGAGTGTTAGGGCCACATTGAGGAAAAAAAATAAATTTGAGATTTCGAGAATAAAGTCATAATATTATGAGAATAAAGTCAGAAGTTTTCGAGAAAAAAAAGTTGTAATATTATGAGAATAAAGTCAGAAGTTTAAGAGAAAAAAGTCGTAGTATTATGAGAATAAAGTCATAATATTATAAAGTAATAATTTTACGTGTTATTTTCTTTTTTTCTCGTCAAGTTATGACATTTTTCTCGTTATATTATGACTTTTTCCCCGTAAAGTTACGACTTTATTCTCGTATTACGACTTTTTTTTCTCGTAAAGTTACGACTTTATTCTCGTTATATTAAGACTTTTTTCCCGTAAATTTACGACTTTATTCTCGTAATACTACGACTTTTTTTCCCCGTAAAGTTACGACTTTATTCTCGTTATATTAAGACTTTTTTCCCGTAAATTTACGACTTTATTCTCGTAATATTACAACTTTTTTTCTTGTAAAGTTGTGACTTTATTCTCGTTATATTACGACTTTTTTCTCATAATATTATGACTTTATTCTGTAAATCTCAGATGTTTTTCTCTCAATGTGGCCCTAACACTCTGTAGTACATTTGCACTTTGGTCCTCACTGCATTAGACTTATATACTATATACTTAGACTATAAACTGTGTTACCTTCATCACAATGATCAAATGTTTTGCGGCTCCAGACAGATTTTTTTATTTTTTTGCCTAAAATGGCTCTTTTGACAGTAAAGGTTGCTGACCCCTGCCTTAATTCTAAGCCTCCTCCTCCTGTATAGTGATCACTAGTGATGCCGGTGCTGTGGGCCTCCTGGATCTGATTCCTGCTTTGTGGTGCAGGTTTCTCCTCTCAGCCGATGGTGACGTAGTTGCGCGCCTAACTGAGCCAGTCTGTGTGACTTTTAAAAAAAGAAATGGGGGTTGGAGGTTCTATAGGACGAAACCATCTCACACCTTCCACCGCCTGAGAATACATAGTCCTAATAATATTAATAACATATTCCGAGGAGGCGAGGAGGGAGAATTCTAGAATCTAGAATTCTAGAATCTTGAATTCTAGAATCTTGAATTCTAGAATCTTGAATTCTAGAATCTAGATAAAGCTCCATCAATCTGCTCCAGAGCCTGAGTCAGCGCAGAGGAGAGGAGAAAGGAGGAGAGGAGACGCACCGTGCTCATCCTCTACTGATGGTGCGCAAAGTCCAGCTGACAGCCCGGGGAACTTAACAGCCCGTTTCTGATGTGTGTTTTAATATGAATTGCATTGTGTGGTTTGTGTAGCGGAGACAGCCGGGAGCTACCTACAAAGAGCGACCATCACAGATTTTCCTGCAGCGGAGAGGGGAGGAGGAGAGAGCTGATTCACGGCTTGCAGGAGGAGGAAGAGCAGGACGGACTGACTCTGAAGATCCATCTCTGATCTTAAAATACCGACCCCCCCCCCCCACCACCCCCCATCCTCCTCCTTCTCCTCCTCCTCCTCCCTCGTCATTGACAGCAGCTCTGCGACCCGGTCAATCCGTCAGACAGGGAGGATCTGGGGAGGAGGGCGCCAAGAGCAGGAGAGGAGGAAAAGGAAATCACCTCTGGACGGTTTCATCCAATCTCCAATACCGAGCTGCAGGACCTGGATCACAGTGCATGAGGACCTGGATCTCCGTGCATGAGGACCTGGCTCTCCGTGCATGAGGACGACACAGTGGCTGCTTCACCAGGGTTTTTTTTTTGGTCCAAGAGATCCAAGATTCTATATAGAGACTGTGGAGAGAGGCTGATCTGAGCTGCACAACAATAATAAAGGAGCTATTTCGCAGTTTCTACATAAACTCCCCGGAATACAAATCCAGGTAATGAATAACGCATGATGCAAACTCAGGGATATTAGATAATCAGTGTGTTAATGTGTCTTAATGAGTGATGCAAACCATCAAACCATCAGTAATAAACAGCTTTCTAGTTTAATGTGTGACAGATTAACCACGTTAGATGATGCATAGCTGCAATAATAACAGTCGATAAGTGATGTCAGTCAGTCCGGAGCGCAGCTTTCAACCTGCAGCCTCTCTATATGCTCCCATTGCTCCTCATCATCACTGGGCAGATATGATCCATTGCAACGGGCTGCAATGGATTCGTGATATACCGTCTAATGGGTGTGCCATTCAAATAATTGGCGTCTGTCAACGCAAAGTATCGGATACCGGTTGTTACATTCCTGCTGCTGATTTGCTGAACACCTGCATCTCCAGTTTTTTGAATGCATGAATCTTTATATTTTTTGTCATCTCCTGCAAAGGACTGCCACTTTCCTGAGATTAGTTTCAGAGAGGAGAGAATCTAAGCTCCTATATTGTGTGTGCATGTCTCCACGTATAGGCCTGTATGCACCCTATAGTTAGTTGTGGTGTGGGCCTCTATTGGTGCTCCAGCAGGGATTCCCCCCTCAGGTAGCTCTCACATCGGTTATAGAGAGAGAAATGATGATTAATCAGCAACAGCTGAGGCTCTCCGTGTGTCTGCTGAGTCCATGTTTACGCGCATCTCAAATAGCCTCCTTAAACATAAGACCCTCTTCCCAAAATAGGGAAATGGAAAGAGATCTGTGAGCCGAGCAGCAGCTCTCTGCTCTCTGCTCTCAGCAGCAGTCTCAGCTAAATAATGCTGTCTGCATCAGTTCAGGAGATATACATGGTGATCACTTTAAAGATGCACGAAACCAAACAGTAATGTTGTTTTTTCTCATTAAAATCCACTATCTGAGAGATGGAAGTCATCTAGAGTTAGACTGATGAGGGCTACAACTATCTGTCTATTATTTTATGAATTAATTATTTAATTGTTTGATCCATGAAATAAAAAAATAATCAAAAATAATCAAAAATATTTTTAAAAATCTCCCAAAGAAAGGGTTGATATATTCAGATTGCTTGTTTGGTTTAACTAACAGTCCAGAACACAAATATATTTAGTTTAATATCAGAAGAAAACAAGCTGGAACTAGATCATTTCTATTATTAAAAAATCACTAAAATGATTAATCAATTATTGAGGTTCCTTTCTCATAACATAAAGTCTTGCAATATATTATTTTATTCCTAACACATTTTATTTACTCAGTTATTCAGTTGATTCGGACACATTTTATATAATTAAAAATAAAACATTTTTTGTTCATATTAGCATATAGTGCTTCCCTCTCATTGTGGTAAAATGCCTTATAGCTCCTTAATGCTAAATTTATTTAATCAGTTTGGACTTAAATGATGATGGTCTAAATACCTTTTTACACCTTACAGAACTAAGAGTCAGGGAAAATATCATTTTTTTATTTTTATTTTTTTACTTTTTTTAACATTTTATTTTGAAATTTGTTATAAAATACTTGTAGGTTAAGTATAAGAATATTTGCACAGTTATTTCCTTAAAAAAAATCTGTCCGGTTCCTGTAAAATCAGTGTATTGGTCTGCTTCATTAGCTGGGAGATAGCGTATTAATAATGTAGTATCAATATTGACATATGGAAATAAATATATTTTGGAATATTTACTGTCATTTAATATTTTTACATGGCTGAAATACTGACATTTTCTGGACTTTATAATAATAATAGTACTGCATGACCTCCTCAATACTCGTCACATATGTTATTGCATTATACATATTGAGGATTTTGTGATGTTTGATTTAGTTAATATCCACTTTCTTATATTTCCTAAAGAAAAAAAGTGGTTAAAAGTTGTGTAAATGAAGTTTAAATGGGTTCACCCTCAACTATTTGTGGTTGAAGAGGTCAGTGTTGGACTTAATTGGAATATGTCAAAGCTGAACTTCACCCTTAATTTAAATATGTCAGTTACAATATGACTCTTAAGTTGCAGTTTTCATGGACAACTTTGTCGTTTACTTTGTGGAGGCAGCTGAACAGTCTTGATTAAACTCCAGCGACAGTCCTCCTCTACATTCACAATGCAAAATACCATCCTTAAAACAGTAATTAGTATGCAAATTGTTTTGTGTAGCTCCTAATTTCGGGGTCGCGGCTCTAATGTTGGTACACATAGAGAAATGGGATCGTTCACTCTGCATCAGCTGACGGCACACTTTGCGCTGTGATAGAAAATCAATATTTAAAATACAAAATCCTTGTGAGGTCATACTGTACACCTGAACCATCCGTCTGAGAGCTTAAATTTAATCATTTTAACACTACAACTATGTGGTTGTGTGTCTTAAATGGTTTCACAATCAATCAACTAACCAATCAGATCAATCCACCCGTATTGGATATATTGCCAGCATTTTGTATAATATGAAGATTCTGTTAAAGGGGCACTTATGGAGTTCAATTTATTCATCACAGAGATTACTATTCAGCCAGTATGATGTCTTCTGGAGCTGTGTAGGGGGCATTTACCAGTCAGGGAGAGTCCAATTCACCCCATTATGGAGGTGCATTATGGAAATTGTAGGTTTTAGCATTTTCCGAGCTTCTAGGGAATAAGACCCCATTTACAACTGGCATTAGCATGTGATCTGTATGTCTGCAGAAGGAAAAACACATGGTAATGCAAAGTGTAAATCGACTGGCTGCCCACACCACATCTGGAGGTAGTCTGGTGTAAATGCAATTTGTACAACATGACCTTGTTCTTAAGAAAACTCCACTTCTTCCTGCTAGCTTAAATCTTCTCTATACGATATCCAGAGCATTAATGTAGCCGCAAACAGCTATTGTCTATGTAAAGATATAGAGGAGTAATGTCTGCCTGAGCAGAGAATGAAGTCACTCTCCCTCTGTGTGTGTTGTAATCGGAGCTTCTCCGTGCTTTGTTGACATAGCCGGGCCGCTCGCGCTTGCCTTTTTAGTGCATGTTCGTGCATGTGAGCGTGCCCCCCTGGCTTACTCACGACCGCCGCTCTGCACTGCTCTCATACGGTGTTTACAGCTGATAATGTAGTCAAGACCGACGGTGTCGTTGCAGAAGCATAGCTCCCACCTTCCGGTTCCACCCCAGATAAACACTGTTAGCTCTGTCAGCGCTGCTGCTGTTGTTTGCACTGTTAGCGCTGTTAGCACTGCAGCCATTGCCTTGTTGAGAGCCGTGTGGAGGCAAAGATATGCTCTGAATTTTGTATTTGTTAAGTTACCTGGCAAAAACCACACATAGTAGCAGTAGCTAGAAAGATGACCATGTGTAAATGCAAAGGCCCGTGGACCAGATGTCATTATCTAGATACAGATCACATGTTAGTACCAGGGGTAAATGGGGCTTTTTAGTCAGGATGTATCATCCAATGCTGCTTTGATTCTTTTTTAAATCTGTCTCTTACAAGTTTCCTAACTTTATGGACGACCTTGTCTCCTAGAAATTATTGTATAATAAGCTTCTAAAGTATTCCCAATGAGGTGGTGTTGGATAATGTAATTGTTGCATGGATTTTGTTCACAGGCAGTGCAACATTTTTGTACCAAAAGAACAAAGTGCAGGACTTTTACACCAGAAAGCAGGATTCAAATCTTGAGTCCTGCATGTGGTTTGGTTAAGGTTAGGGAAAGATCGTGGTTTCAGTTAAATGTCAATTAAGTAAATGCATTACATGTATGTGTCTTGCAAAACCACCATATTTTCCTAACCTAATACGGGGTACACACTACACGAGAATCATGCCCATTTTGGAGCCGATTCCTTCCTTCCGACAACAGCCTGCAAAAGACCATTCTTTGATGGTTCTAAAGATTATCTTGCCAGATATTCCTGTGGTGAGAAGTGTGTTCAGAGTGTTTTTTACATCCCCCGATCTGCTCAGAAGTCCATCCTCTCCGCACCGATTTAAAATTGCACATATTAAACATGTTCAATATTTACGATATCCTGTTGTGAGGGGGGAACCCCCGAGGACACAAAATAGCAAATTATTCATCATTACATGTCGTGTTGGATCTCTCACATTTTCAATATCTGTTAAGATTTGAATAATCTTTTAGTGTGGGCCAGCCTTTAACTAAGTGCTGTGAGTGCTTGAATGTGACCTAAATAAGTGAAATAATGCTTTAGTTGCTCTGGATATTGTAGAGAAAAAATGAAAAACATTGTCAGCGAACATTTTACTGATACTTTCAGTATTAACATTTGGCGACTTGTTGGATACTTTAATATTTCATCATTGTGTTGATAAAAATCGTAATCTGCATGGTGTTATATATTCCTTTCTTTCAAAACATGTATGTTGCAAATTAGTACTATAAACGTAACTTACAGGAGACGGTTGTTATAGAAGTGAAATAGTAAAAAGATGGAGTACCCCTTTAACAGCCTTGTGTCATTTCAGGTCAGGGTAGTCTTACTAAGAAGGCTAGTAGAAGTACTAATAATGGTGGTGGTAGTAGTTGATAGCAGTTTTATTCATGTTAGTTCATGCAGTAGTAATGCTTTTGGTAATCATATTAATAACAGCAGTAGTAGAGGAAGTAGTTGTGTCACTAGTAGTGATATTAGGGCCTTACTGAATAAAATTCAGGGGTGAGAAATTCATTTCTTCATGCACGATAAAAAAGATTAAATTTACTACTTAGAAAAGTGCAAATATCTAATGTGTCTCTTGGGAGACCCGGAAATGAGCACAACTATAGTTTACAATTACAAAATGATCTTTCTGAGCGTGACTTTATTCAGCTTGTGAAATTTATACGTCTAATGGGACACGGCAGGAAGTAGTTAACAGGCAATTGAATCCCTCCGTCCAGTGTTACTGTATGGCCTTTATATCTTTAATATTCTCTGTGTCACTCTGGTAGTTTGCTCTTGGATTTATGGGTATTTGGCTTGTTTGCCATTTTGGTGTGCCTCTGTTTATCCAGGGTAGGCTGACTGAGCACATTTACTCTTTTTCAGCTCTTTCCCCCTTCCATACTCTGATAATAACACACATTCACACATACAGTAGAGACATGAGTATCCAACTGTCTGCATTAAAGCTACAGTGAAGTGTTAAAAGGAGAGTACATTTAAGCTCATTTAAAGCTGCTGTAATCAGTATTTATATATTCACAATGTATCACGTGACCACTATCACCATCATTTCAGGTCATCGTTTCGGTGATGTGGTTCACTCTCACGGCTCTCATAGGGGGGTTTTCGACTGTAGCATGCAGGCAGCTGTTTTAAAGGTGCAGTGTGTAGGATTTGGTGGCATCTAGCGGTGAGGTTGTAGATTGCAGTGCGGCTCAGTGAAGAGGACCCTCTACGTATTTTGATATAAACAGCTCCTTCTAAGGTAGCCTAATAAAAAAAATAATCTTATTTTCAGGTGATTATACATTAAGAAAACACACATATTAATATTATATTCCATTTCTGCCCAAAGTTCCCCCTAATTGCTACACACAATCCCTTTAAGCAAAAAAAACCTCTAAAACAATGACCATACACTAGATTCCTAGCAGCAAACAGACAAAGTTAGCCAGCTAGATAGCTACCTAGCTGGTGATCATAATGTAGCATTTAGCAGCTAAAGAGCCAGATATTTCCCTCAGGAGTTGGTGGAGACCAAAACGGAGCTAAAAGAAGAGTTAATATTGGATTTACAGTCATGTGGACAGAAACATGACTCCAAATAAATGCTAATATTGCTTTGTGCTAGTTGTGTAAATATAGGCAACCACGTCAACAATGGAGTAATCTTGAATCATGTTGCTTTTTTGTGAGATTGACCAGGTTACAAATGATGATGTATAAAATATGTGAGTCGACACTTTGGATTTAGGACGATCTTCTTCTTGTATATCACCTTATAATTAAACAACCAGTCATTTAATCATTCCCGTCCCCAGGTTGTAACATACTGAGAGTCTCTCTAGCCTTTAAATTCTGGATGCTTCGTCTGTTTCTGCCTCATTGCAGTTTCTGCCCATCCACCCAGCGAGCCACCATGCAATAAAACAGACAGGGAGAAGCTAGCAGGTCAGCAGTGCTGCTCTGATTCTAAAACAGGAAGAGGCACTTCCTTTAGCCTCCTTCAAAAGCATATCACTTTTTAAATAAAGGGCATTTACAGTACATATTGGTAGAGGTTTATGACTGTAATTTAAGCATTGCACATATTTTTCTTCATTCCTAAAACTTTCAGACATATGCAAAAGTCCAAACAGCTGCACAATCCACAGTTTTCATATTCAACTTTTCTCTCATTAAGTTACAACTTTGTCACTCAATTATTTCCCTGTTGTGTTTGTTTGTGTCAGTTCTCTCAGGGATTGCATAGCTGGCTCCTGTCCATATAAATGGCTCTGCTGATTCAGTTAAATTTAAGTTCCTTGTCTCTCGCTTCTGCTGCCGTTTGCTGTCATCCCCTTTTCTATCCTCCAGATCAGCGTGCTGCTGCTCTGCAATCAACATCTTTTTTTAACATCTGAGGAATCTCATTTCAAGCTGAGATAGCCTGCATTTTTAAGTTTTATCACCTCTAAAAAAAAGCACTTCTGGAAAGACATAGTTCTCTGAATGTTATTGAGGTGATGAACTCTTAAAAAGACATCATTGTAATACTGATAGTGATGCAATTATTTGTATCTATGAACCATTAAATTGGAAATATTAGGAATAATTTATTCCAGAATGTATTAATTGGTTTTGCTAAAGCCTGAGTTTGCACACAAGACGTTGACAGAAACTTTGCCAGTTTTTTTGCAGACATTAGATGTGTGTGTGTTCACACTTCTCAGGTTCCAGAGACAATATTTGGCTTTTAAAATAAATTGGTGTGGGTGCTTCAAATATGTCAGCTCCTGTTCGTCTCACATCTCCATTGAAAAATTTGTCAGCTATCCAAACTGGCCAGTGGTCCATCTGGATGATAGATATCGTTTCCAAAAATATCACCTGGGAGTTCAAGTAGTCGGGAGTTATTTAAAAAGTCTTCAGATCCAGTGTACTGCACAAGACTTAAATCAAATAAGAAATCTGCATTACGCAGCAGAACATATGCCATTTAATGGATGCTTTTATCCAAAGTGCCTTAAAGTGCCATGAGTGCGTACTGTACACATTTTTTAGTGCGGGCGGGCTCAGAGGTAATCAACTCTTTAACCAGGAATCAGAACACAAGAATGCACTTTAAGGTACAAAATGTAGGAAAAATTCAAACTACATTTAGCTCAACAAAAGCAAAGGGAAACAAGTGTGACAGTAAGAAAACATTTTTTAATCCTCCAGTGAATTCTGGACAGAATGATTAACTTACACAGTCTGTATCTCTCTGAAGAGATGATTCAGACTAGACTGTCTCAGCGGCCCAAAGGTGTGGTGGAGGCTGCAGAGGGACCCCACCCATCCTCCTGAACCACAACATAATAACAGGTACCACTGAGGAGAGAGCCTTTATTATAAATCCCCTGTGTTATCTCTTAAAGTAGCTCACATCTTTTAAGTTTGGGGTGGTTCTTCCTGCTCCTGTTGCCTCTGGCCTCAGCTGTTAGCATCAAAAACAATTGTCAAGTCCTATCTCATAAGAGCTGAAGAGGTGCGTAAGATGCTTAGCCTTAGCTTTTATGAATTCAGACAATGTCTGCATTGTTATTGTAATGCTGCTCTCTCTTGCGGAAGTGGTAAGTGTGCATTTAGAGCTCAGTCTGTAATGAATTTGGACGGGACATCTGTACCCTTTGTTTCAGTTTGCTTCTTGACGGTCTCCTGCCTCCCCTCTGCTGTTTTTTTTTGTTTTTTTGCCAATGCGACATTTTGGACAGTGCTTAGTTTGGCAACATTGCACGCCTGCTGAGCGAGCTGTTTGGTTCAGAGCTGTGTATTACCCCCGAGATCTCAGACAATCACGCTCAAATCCACATTATTGGGCGCACGTATCCACATCTAAACTGAAAATAAACTTTATGATTAGAAATAAGCCCGCAGGCTATGATTTTATTAAACTAATGTTATCTCCATTGTTCACATAGTGGTTTACAGACCTGAAAATCTCATGAATTTCTAAGCATGGGGAAGTATTCTCCAGCCCGCCTCTCAAAGATAACATAATGGTCTCATGACTGCTGTTTGTAAAGAAGTCTTACAGAAGGATACTGGGATCGTTTGAATTCTTTTCTTGCTTCAGACACAGTGTGTGTTTCTCCGTGTTTCTCCTTGTCAAATGCAAACACAGTCTCACATACTTGTACTAATACTACTCCTGAAACTTGGGATTTAAAACAACATGAAAGTACCCAGTGGTTGGATAACCATTCCATTATGTGACTACATTAATTACTGAATTATTATGTTTAATAAGTAATGCATAAAGAAAGTACAATACATATTTATTGAGCAGAAGATGCATTTATCTATCCAGTAAAAATATGCAAAGCAACAATTGTTTTACTGCTGTTGTCCCTGTTTGAAAGCTGTTTTTATCATATGAGAGTAAACTCTTTGTGTCTTAAATATATGTAAGGGATAATGTCCAACAAGGTGTCCATTATCAGAAATTAATGGCGCGTCGTACGGTTGCCTCCATGTATTCAATTAATTCTTAACTATGGACACCTTGAAGGGCATTATCCCGCTTATACCATGGTCACTTGCCAAAGGAAAAAAAATGTAAACCATTAAGTTTATATTTTCATGCGTTTTGCAACCAAAATCTGAAGTTTTTCGCAAGCCATAACTCAGTTTCCCTGGTAACCCTGAAGTTTTGCTAATACCTGTAATGATCATTACCATCCCATAAGGTTCTTATGCAATGGAAACGTTGTTCACTGCTCCAGTGAATAGAACGAACCTTAGATACGACTTGGCAACGGGAGAGATAGTTAGTCGAGAGATATTTCTAGTCCGCTCAGAGATTTTCACAAAATCTTGATTAGCATAACGTTAACTCGGTGTTATAAATAAGATATTCAGATTTTTTTGTCGCCAGCACATTCATTTAGAATGGTGAACAGACAGTTTCATTGGAACTACTTAGTCGGTGTACATTATCAGGAATTAATGGACACCCTGCAGCCAATCAGAATCGAGTATTCACCCAGACCATGGTGTAAATAAATATACTGTATGCATCCATGTAATGTCTGTTGTTTCTGTGTGTTGTGTTTAGGTGGTGGGTGGAGAAAAAGCACAGCCCAGTGCTGGATCCCAGGGGGACTATCAGTGTGGTAAGGACCCTTGAGACGAAGGAGGGTGCATGGAGGGTTCACGGCCTTTAAAGCCGGGGTCGTCAGCCTGCCTCTGGTTGGGGCTGGTCTCTGTGGCTGTAGCCTTCCTTTGTACAGAGGCCCGGACAACTCCGAGCCCTCTGCTGACCCCCAGCAATGCGACCTGCTCAGGAAACTCCAAGTGTCATGCGGGGATCATCCTGCCCATCTGGTATCCCGAGGATCCCTCCATGGGAGACAAGATCGCACGGGTCATTGTGTATTTTGTGGCCATGATCTACATGTTTCTCGGGGTGTCCATCATTGCAGACCGCTTCATGGGGGCCATTGAGGTCATCACCTCCCAGGAGAGGGAACTTGTCATCAAAAGGCCCAATGGGGAGACAACCACCACCACCATTCGGGTGTGGAATGAAACGGTCTCGAACCTCACCCTCATGGCCTTGGGCTCCTCCGCCCCTGAGATTCTGCTCTCTCTGATTGAGGTTTGTGGACATGGGTTCGTCTCTGGAGAGCTCGGGCCCGCCACAATTGTTGGGAGTGCAGCTTTCAATATGTTTGTCATCATTGGCCTCTGCGTTTCTGTCATTCCTCAAGGAGAGGTACGCAAGGTCAAACACCTCAGAGTGTTCTTTGTCACTGCGGGCTGGAGCATCTTTGCTTACATCTGGCTCTACATGATTCTGGCAGTGTTTTCTCCCAACGTAGTCCAGGTCTGGGAGGGTCTACTCACACTGGCCTTCTTCCCCATATGCGTAACCCTTGCGTGGGTAGCGGACAGACGACTGCTCTTCTACAAGTTCATGCACAAGAAGTATCGCACTGACAAACACAGGGGCGTCATCATCGAGACGGAGGCAGAACGCTCCAAGGGGATTGAGATGGACGGCAAAATGGTCAACTCCCACTTCATGGACGGAGGCGTGGCGAGCAACCTTATCGGTCTGATCGAGAGCAAAGAAGTAGACGAGTCCCGGCGCGACATGATCCGAATCCTGAAAGACCTGAAACAGAAGCACCCCGAGAAAGAGTTGGATCAGCTGGTTGAGATGGCCAACTACTACGCCCTCTCGCACCAGCAAAAGAGCCGTGCCTTCTACCGCATCCAAGCTACACGCATGATGACCGGCGCAGGGAACATCCTGAAGAAACACGTCACAGAGCAAGCGAAGAAGAGCATCAGCGTGCAGGAGGTGCACGTGGAGGAGCCAGAAGAGTACGTGTCTCGAATTGCGTTTGAGCCCGCCGTCTACCAGTGCCTCGAGAACTGCGGCGCCGCCATTCTTTCCATCACCAGAAAAGGCGGCGACATCAACAAGACGATCTACGTGGATTATAAGACGGAGGACGGCTCGGCCAACGCTGGGGCCGACTACGAGTTCTCAGAGGGTACGATAGTGTTCAAACCAGGAGAGATGATCAGGGAAATAAACATTGGCATCATAGACGACGACATCTTTGAAGAGGACGAGCACTTTTTTGTGCGTCTCGGTAATCTGCGCGTCCTGGAGACAGAGGACGAGGTGCTGTCCCCCAACAGTCTCCCGTACCCAAAGGCCATGCTGGGCTTCCCCACTGTGGCCACCGTGACCATTCTGGATGACGACCATTCGGGCATCTTCACCTTTGAGAGCCACTCGGTGCACGTCAGTGAGAGCATGGGTATTATGGAAGTGAAAGTGCTGAGGACTTCTGGAGCAAGGGGGACGGTCATTGTGCCTTATCGCAGCGTGGAGGGACTCGCCAAAGGAGGAGGGGAGGACTTCGAAGACACCTACGGAGAGCTGGAGTTCAAGAACGACGAGACCTGGTAAGAAAGCTACTCTTTTCTCATATGCGGCAGTTGCTTTTTATTAATGTGTTGCTTGCGATTTATTATTGCCGACTTTTAATCAACCAAGGTTATTGAAGTGCATTTAGGACTCATAAATAAGTTGTTTTTTCTTTGCGTGCTTGTTTTTGCATCCCATTGATTTGTGTGTTTTGTATTTGAGTCGCGGTTTGACGGTGATAAACCTGTCAAGAAACGATAGCTACAGTATATAAGATATGAAAGCTAGCTTCAAAGCTATTCAGCAATCTGCCAGACATGCGTCTCATTGCTTTTGATACAAAGATGTTGTCGTCTTTGCCTCTTGACAATATTTAATTTAGAGCATACTTTGGTAACCTATTCATGTGCTGTTTGCACAAATCACTGTGAATTTTAAACACTTTTTTCTTTACATGGTTAGACAGCGTGCCCCTCTCATCTGAGCGTGCACTCTACATCCCCCTTGTTTTCCTGTCAAGAGATTTTGCTCTCATCAAAGCGCTTTGGTAGCGATTCTGTGTGTGTCGCATGCAATGGGGATTCAACTTTGGGATTCGTCACACAACTGTGGAAACAGGAAGTCCTTAAGTAACATCTCCTTGCCTCTCTAATCCCTGCTGCTTTTGTTTTGTCCCACTCTCTGTGTTTTTGCTCTTCTTCTTTCTTTTTTATTGTTTCTGTATCATGTCTGCTCCAGTTGAAAGAAAGCAGCATGGAAGAATAGGAACAGTATAACAAAGAGAGAATGGTCAGAGGCCATGCAGGCTCAGGCCGTATAATCAGTACATGGCGGTCTTTTAGGTTAGACTGTAATATAATGAATGACACGACTGGAGGTTTGATTCCTTCTGGGGGCAGTCATGCTAAAAGAGCTTGCAGTGTGGTAGTAAGCATCTATGAGAGTAATTGGGATGTTTTATGTAAATTGCGTATGTTATGCAGCCTTGTCAGCTGTACCATCTGTGTACAAAACTGCACTACGAAACACATTACAACAGAGTGGGCTTATTTGGCGGTGTTGCAATAACAGCGACATACTGCGCTGTAGTACAAATAGCATCGGGGGCCATCATGTATTGTATGATACTACAGCCTTTTGTCCCGTGCGTGCAAGGCGGTGCTCTGGGATACTGGCATGTGTACAGAAATGCGCCTGAGAAATATTGATTTGTTTATATCACAGCTTGCATCCGCTTGCATCTCACACATTAGTCTGCAGGCTCTGAATCAAAGTGACATGCCTCTGTGACATCCCCCCCCCTTCTCCCCACCACAACCACCACCACCACCAATCAGGACCCTCCCAGCGTGCTGTGGCTCACTGGCAGGGTCTGGGCTCCAGGGTGTGGGTTCCTGAGGGCTGAGGCAGCCCAGGAGACCGGCGGCGGGGGGAATGAGTGTCGGGGTGATCAGCGTGCTCTTGGGGCCCGCTGAGTTCTCAGGGTTTCGCTTGATTTATGTGAGAGACGCTTTATGGGCCAGGCCTGAAGGCTGCCAGGGGAGTAGAGGGGAGGGATGTGGAGAAAGACTATTATTGTGAGACTGCGGTGATGTTGTTGGCATTGTGGGGGGAATGCTGGTCTATCGATCCGTTCATTGTGTTGCGCATCGTGCTGCGAGTTAGATGTTCTTACAGTGCAGCAGCGCTCCGCTGTAATCTGAATCATGCTAGTAGTGACCTGGGAGAACAATCACACTTTATGGTCAAATAATTATCGCATCAGAACATCTCAATATAACAGAGAGGACTTGTGTAAAAACGATCCGGGAGAAGAAACAGACTTTATGGACAATTAATAATTTAATAATTGCTTCAGAACATTCAAATGAAAAGTAAGGACCTGTGTCTAGTCACCCCTCTTGTTCAAGGATCAATCTTCTCACCTAACTCTCAGCAGGAAAGTAAGAAAATAAGTGTATTTCCTTTAAACCAGAAGTGCCCAAACTTTTTCACTTTGAGGGCCAAAACTGGAACTTAATGGTGGACCACGGGCCAAAAGCAAGTACATTTATATTTTATAGCATTGTTAAGATGCAAAATGGTGCAGGGATCCCAACTTCCCTTAATTGAAATGCCTTCTGTCCGTGTGCCTTCTGTCTCTGCTTCCATTTTTTTCTTACTTCACTCATGGCAAACTGACTTCCTACACAATTGTTATTCTGCCCGCCATGCTCAGATTATAAAACAGAGTTCATAATTAGGTATGCTACATATTTAAAGAGCATTTTTACCACAAAATACCAAAAAATAAAACCTCATAAACAGTGATTTATATTAGAATTTAAAAAAAACATTTTTTTCTTTATACTAGAAAC
Organism: Sebastes fasciatus; assembly: GCF_043250625.1. Lineage (NCBI taxonomy): Eukaryota > Metazoa > Chordata > Actinopteri > Perciformes > Sebastidae > Sebastes > Sebastes fasciatus. The sequence goes on along the minus strand of NC_133809.1, from coordinate 6,914,176 downwards.
ATCTGGCGGGCTAAATCAAACCTCTTGAATAAATTCCTGTCTCAAAAGGGCACTGCGAATTACTTAATTTATCCAGATTTTAGTGCTATATAAATGAGCTTTATTGTTAGGTTATTATTGCGTATATCGTTGCTTTTTAAAACTAATAACATAGAACACAGAAGGGCAACGAGGGGCAGCGTTATTTTCAGCTGAGGCACTTTGGTTGCGTCTGGTTGCTATGATACGGAATATCAAAATGTCAGCACACTTTACTTGCTCTGGTTGAAAGGAAGGCTGAAATACGTAGGGAGGGAGGATGGACCCGCCGGCCTATGTATATTAATTTCTCCTCCGTTGTTGTTGTTCAGCACGTGTAGCCTACAGGTACATGTAGGATGTGACGGTTGGTCTTTGTTGTATTTTTCCCGCCCGTCATCCATTGTGATTGGACGGCCGGGTAAAAAGTGAAAGTGACGAGCGCAGTGTTTTACCCAAAGTTGAACATTCTTCAACTGTTGGCGACCAGAAAAAAAAAACACCATGACGCTCAGCGCCTCGTCACCTTGCTGCCGTTTAGCATAGAGTAAATACGCAGCGCTCCCATTGCAAAGAATTAAAAAAACATCGCAGTTGTGGTGGTTGCTTGCCATCCCCTTGCGGTTGGCTTGTCAATAGCACGGTATTGCAATATTGAGGTTATTGTGACAGCCCTACCCGTGGGCCCCACTTTGGGCAGCCTTGCTATAAACCATCTCAATCCAGGGAGTAGTATGGGATGGATGTAAACTGAACATCCATATACTGTTCTATAAACATACCTTTACGTGAAGATTTATTATTTAATCAAACCACTGCATGTAGATGAATTGTTTGGGGTTACAGGCCGGGCCAAAGGTCATGTTGTGTGACCTTTTGATCCTTTTAGCGAGAACTAAAACCATATTGTTGCTTTTAAATCAGTTGTAAATGTTGTAAATGTAAACTCTGACATTTCAGTGACATTGGAAAGACGTGGCCGTGCGCTTACAAAGAAAAAATAATATGATAACGAAATAATAAGTGTCAAAATCACCATCTGTTGAATAAATGTCAAGGAAATGGACTTGTTGACGTACGATATGTGAACACGCAGGCAGGGTATAAACTAACAAGATGTGACTTTAACTGCAGACGGACAGCACAAGACATATTGTGGATATTACGCTAAACTCACACAGTCAGTACTGATTAATGCACTAACTATAGAGAGTAATGATAGATTTCTCTAAACATACAGGATATTATTCAGTTAAGCAGTTGAAACAATGAGAATAGTTCATATGCATGATCACGCTCGAGTATTAATATGAAAATCTTCCCTCCCCCCTTCAGAGACTTCTGGATCTTTTGTAGAAATGGCAGACTGCTGTTACAGAACTCCCAACAAATCTACAGAAATTTCCATAATTACACTCGGATAGTGATGAATTAGATTCTGTGTGCATCCATTAAAAAAAGAAAAAAGACAAAGAGGAGCAGTGGAAGTGACAGCTTCATCCAGAAGCATACTAGAAGATTCATGAGAACATTTCCATACACAAAACAAAGGGGATGAATGTGTAGAATATTCGCTAAAAGGCATAATTACAATGATGTTTCTTCTGCTGCCTCCAAAGCTCTCCTCGGGGTCGTTTTCGCGCTCGCGACATGAAAAAATACAGAATTTATTTGCCTCCTTTTCCTTCACATTCATATTCCAGCTGAAATTGACAATGGAAATGTTATGTTTATTTTCATTTTGCATAAATGTTGAAAACAACAAAAGGATTCCCTCCTTGGCACACGGTAAAAACTGTTTTCCTCCTTGCTGCTAATTGTGATGACTAAATGAGGGCAGAGTGTCTAAAGGGCGAGGGCTTTTTTTGATGTCCTTTAGGACAATTAGACCTCATAATGCTTCTGCTCTCATGCTCTTCCTTTCTCTCTCGCCCTGTTTTACAAGGCATTGACTCTCAATCTCTTTTGACACACTTTGGGCCCATTGTTATCAACCAGAGTGAAAATTTATTACAGTCCTAATCTGGAGCTCTGGAATACATCACTCCAATTCTTAGCCAGACAATAGTTCTCAGCACGAAGCATGAAGTTTAATAGTTTCTTGGTGGCGGAGCCTCTGCTCCGAGCTAACGGATATGAACCTCATCGAGACACCACGAGCCTCTTAAATTTACATTTAATGGTGGTCAAAGCTGTACACTGACTCTCAAGTTAAAGAGTGCTTCCTAATAGGTTATCTAAGGCCAACAGGGACACATATTGGGGTGTCTCCTAGGGTTGTAAATCAGAACTTTCCTCATGATCCGATATTATATTGATTCTTTGGACAACAATACAATATTTGCTGATATCACAAAGTCCGCCATGATACGATTTTGATTAGATTCAATTCTGGGCCTTATATTTTATGCCCATTTAACACAATTAATTACATTTATATCAACTCACAAAAAACAACAAAAATATGATTTGACAATTTTATTACTGGGCTCTGTAGGAAGGAGGGACGGAAATGGTGACGCAGACGTGCCATGGGAATTTCAAATTAAAGGCGTATCTGAAAGATGATGATGTTTTCACTTCAATGATATTGGATTGTTGATCATTGAATCGATATATCGATCAAGATCGATGTATCATTACACCCCTAATGTCTCCAAACCTTTTTGGCTTGTGTCACTTAAAATGAGACAACGTCCACTTGTGACCCATCATCACAGGTTATACTGTAGCCTCAGTGTAGACGTGGGAGCAGGGCTACGATTATAACAATTACTCAATTTCTATCGCTTAATGTGTCAATTATTAACCGCTCAAAGTGACATATTCAAATAGCTTGTTTTTTCAGACTAACAGATATTTAATTTACAATAATATAAAAGCAGATTCTTTAATTTGAGAAGCTGAATCAAATGATTAATCCATTATCAAAATTGCTGCTGTTTATTTTTCTTTTGATTAACTAATTAACATGAGAATGATTTTTTTCCTTCTCATATTGTTTTAAATAAATGTCAAAATATCAAGTATTTCAATAGTGTTTTTAATTTGTGTATTCAAACACAATTGTGTTATTATACTTAAACTGTAAGTGAGTGCTGCATCGATTACTCGGTCAATCCATGAGTCGATCAACAGCTATTTCGGCAACTATTCTGACCATCGATTCATTGTTTTGAGTTCATTTTTAAGAAAAATAGCTAAAATAGTCTGATTCCAGCTTGCTGGGTTTCCTCCGTCCCCAACAGTTAGAAACTGAATATCTTTGGGACTGTTGGTTGGACAAAATAAGACATTTGGGGTCGTCACCTTGCCATTTTTTTACTATTTTCTATCATTTTATAGACAAAACAATTAATTGAGAAAATATTCGGCAGATTTTAAACAGCAATTTTGTTTCTTTTAACACACTATTTTTTATTTCAGATTATTGCTGAATGCAGTCTACATTGGTACATAAACGCATACAATTATTTGTCGAATTGTGTACACATCAATGGACAAGGTAGTTAAAAAGCAAGACTCATGTTAGCAAACTAGAGCACAAAGAGAGAGCAATGCATAAAACAACTAATATATACAGCTTCCAATATTGCAGGGTTATTATTGTTAATCATTCATCCCACACTAAACAGCGTTATTTGAATACACATTTTTAATCCTCTTGTGACCCTTCAGGGGGTCCCAACCCCCACGTTGGTAACCGCCGGTATAGAGCGAGTTTGCTTCTGAGAATATTAAATGGCTTAAGGTGGCAGGCTTCCGTTTCCTTTGACCCAGAGAAGATAACACAGCTGCTAGGTGGAGAAGCTCCATCCCCGGAGACGTGGATGTTTAACTAGGCGCTGATGGATTCATAAACAAATGAGTGGTGTGCAGCGGACAGACCAGAATCAGCTAAAGTAATTGCCACTGTGGTCACGCCTGTATGAGCTTGACTCTCCTGTGCTTGTAAACCTGCCTTGTATTTTTATAAATAGCATCATATAGGGGGTTGCGTTATTTCCCCTGCTATCTCCCCCACCTCCTCCAGCTCACGCAGCGCCCTCACCCAATCTTTTTCCTTAATATCTCTTGAATGGATAGCTGTCACCCCTCTGGGCTTCCTGATTGACAGAACACATGTCCACGCTGATCCCCATCCTGCTGACCACTCAGCTTTTCCCCCTGCCAGCACTTTTGCAGACATCCCATCTTAGACCCGTGAGGTTTACCTCACCACCACCCTGCAGCCAGCCCTCTCACACAACCAGCTAATCATATTCAGTGCTCTACTTCTGTTGTTTTATTCATGCCAGCCTCATACTTTTTGTTCTCTCAATAATTGGAATGTGTCTTTGTATTTTTACAGCGCCTCAGGGTGCAATCACACTTTGTTTTCTTTGGTAATGTGGTGAAGTTTGTTTTGTAGTATTTTTGTATTTGCCTAATTACAGTTTACGTCAGGTTAAAAGTGAACCAGGGCTCGTAAACAAAAGTCACACTGACTCACATGTGGCTCTTTTTTTTGGACAGTTTTGGTTTTGTTGATTCTGTCAGATCGGAGATTTTGGCAGCAAAGGGATCAAAACAAATCTAATTCCAGTTGTTGTAACTTAAGAAAAGCTTGATGTACTGGCTGATTTGGTGACTTGCAGACGTCAAAACACGTGTAGACATCTATGTTAAAACTGCAAAATTTGGTTTACAAGTGAATGTTTTGTAGATAGGTACAGCTGAGGCTGATGAGAATAGCATTAGTTTTGCAGGTATTTAGTCATAAGCCAAAGTACTGGACAGAGTGAAATTTTTACCTGATGATGCCAATAGATATAGCTAAAGTCAGGGGATCACCACAGTTATTAGCCTACATTACATTTTTGGGGTGATCATGAATGTCTGTACATAATTTGGTGCCAATGCCTGTTGTAGATATGGAGATATTTCACTGGAAAAGTGAAAAAGTTGACTTGCTGGTGGCGCTAGATGAAAAGTCACTGGATCATCAAAGTTATTAGGATCCATCCTCCAGGCCCCCGCCGATATACGTATCACATTTCATATCAATCCATCAAAGAGTTGTTGAGATATTTCAGTCTGGACCATCGACTGTAGGTAGACTGTAGACTGTGAAGCCAAAACATCTGGATCGCCCCCTGGTGGCTGGCTGCAGTGTAGGTCATAAAGCCCTCCTCCTCCATGTTAGTGGATGGGACGTGGGCCAAACTAAAAGATGTAACTTTAACTTTCCATAACCGCCATGCGTCTGTGTAATAGAACAAGAGTCAGATTGATCATGAATGTAGTTATAGAGATGTTATGGTTGTTGTGTCTTTCTAGCCAAACAGCTACCGTGGTGCTAACGTAGCAGCTAGGTGGCTCACGCTAACAAGCTGCGTCCGTACTTGGCTCTTGATTGGCTCTTGTGTGGGCGGGACCTTGATAACGCGGCTCCAGCCCCCCTGATCACTACTGCGCAGACTCTGGCTCCAAATGACGTCAAAATCAAGCCCTCTGTGGTGGAGTAGTGAATGCATCCTTAGTAGGAATTACTGGCTGTAAAATGGCATGAAATTGTTTCTGTACCACTAAACACCTTTCCTTCTGCTATCATCTCAGATCAGTTTGTTAACACACGCACATAAAAACACAGGTCCTAACACATCCACGGACGTACAGTAACTGGAAGATTCATGAGAACATTTCTTATCTTAGCAAACGTATTGTAGCTTTTGCACTTTGGCTCCTTCTCACAAATATTATACAGAAACACACACACACACACACACTGATTCACGCACCTAGGTTGAGTGGCAATAAATATGCTGGCCCTGCGTTTGTTCCTCCCAGTTGGGGAAATGCAATTAAGTTAAAGCTTATTTATAACACGATTCAGTGCAGGGCGTGTCGCCAGCGCCGAGCCTCCCCCTGAGTGTTTGTGTGTAAATCTGACTTGGGATCATATATTCAGGCTCCCCAAACTTTTGACAATCTTCTCCAGCCTAATAGAGTTAGGATGGAGGTAAGTGCATCAGTTTGACCCATTTGACTGTCAAAGCATTTAGCCACAATGTTTTAACAAATAAACAGTCTGCACTGTTTTATAATTCACTTTTATTCTGAAAATATAGGACATGGCGCCTGCTCTTACACAGTGATTGATAGTGCAAAATGTAAATAAGTTTCTTTGTAAAGTGAGTTATTTTAAGTGCTCAGTTGACAAAATGGTAATACTTTCACAGAATGGATCCTCCAGAGATCAGGGGGATCTTTCCCCCCAAAACACATATGCATCAGCGTTTATTTGCCTTAAAGCAATAATGCTGTAAACTCTTCTCATCAACTCATGTTGGAGGAATGTAAAGCTGAATGTGGAGTGATGGTGTGGTGGGTCAAATCAAAGTATTCGGGTTGGATTGTTTTACAATTAAAAGGTCGATTCACCCAAATTATAAAAAAAAAATACATATTTTCTCACTTACCGCTGATGGTATCCAGCCATGTAGCCATATATTGGATCATGAATTTTGGTTCAGACATGCATGTTCACCCCGGGATGAACTGTAATAACATCCCCTGACTTTTCCTCTAGCGCCATCATCAGGTGAAAATATGAACTTGTCCAGTACTTTGTTTAATGTCCACCAACTTGCAAAACTAGTAACATTCCCATCAGCGTGAGCCTTACTTTGTGTTTAATGGTAATAAGCAAATGTTAGTTTAACATTACTTGCGAAACATCAGCGTGTTAGCATTGTTATTACGAGCATGTTAGCATGCTGACATTAGCATTTAATTCAAAGCACCACTGTGCCTAAGTACAGCCTCACAGCATGGCTGCAGACGCTTACTGTAGTCTTGTTTTAATCTCATTTTCAGTGCACTGTATTTGTGGTTGGGGCAGAAGTCTTAGGAACAGATATCTTAAAACCTGCAAATTAAAGCAAATCTGCCTGCGTGTCTGGATACCGCTAGTGGTAGGTATATTGCAATTTGGACCTATTATGCTTATTTTTAGGTGCATACTTGTCTTTAAGGTTTCTACTAGAACATGTTTACATGCTTTAATGTTCAAAGAACTTTGTTTTTTTTCTCCGACCGGCAGTGCCGCAGCACCTCTTTTCATCCTCTGTCTGAGGAACAGCCTGATCTGCTCTGATTGGTCAGCTGGCCCACTGTGTTGTAATTGGTCAACCGAACCAAACTCTTCGGACTCCGCTCCAGCTCCGCTCTAACTAGCTTTGTGTGAGGGCGTGCCAAACTAGCCGCTAGGCAGGTATTATGCAAATGTGTTACTTGATGACATCACCATGTTATGGAAGAAAAGGCCGGACTTCAAGCAAGGTGTTTGAGGCAGTTCAGGAGCAGTGTTTCTGTGGGGGAGAGTAACTTCCTTTGGTGTGGAGTTTGTAACTTTGCAGACCTTTTACATGCACAAAAGTTTTAACACACTAAAGGAAAGGTGAAAAAGCATAATAGGTCCTCTTTAAACTGTATTTAGCTCCAGAGGATAATTCTGTTCGCTTTTTAAACATTTGCTTTATTTTCTTAATTTTGCCGTCCTGCTGATTGATTATAATCCTGAAGCTCTTCTGCAAAACACAAACAACATCCTCCCAAATCATGTCATATTCAACACCGAAACATCCACACTGCAAAAGGACCCGCTTAACAGCCGATGTTGTGGTCGTCCGCAGCCTGAAACCCGAGCACGCTGTGGTATCAGACATGTTTCTTTAATTAGTGTGAGCTAGTTTGTGAGTAGACAGCTCAAGTACTCTGATGATGCCTTCAGTCACATCAGATGTGCTGTAAGTAGGAACTGCCTGCTGGGAAAAAAAAACTTCTCATGTCGGCCTCCTGGAGGTGACAAGTAGGATAATGTGGGAACTTTTTATTGGCTGTGATTTCGACAGCTTGACGTCACAAATTGTGGAAGTGTGTCAACGAAAAGGGAAAACCAAGAAAAAGGAAATCTCAGCTGGGGATTCGAGGTTGCACAGTTTTAACAGAAAGCTTGTATTAGAGACTGGAGGTGTAGTGTTTGAAGGACATGGGTGTTTGCCAGGCAGCAGATGCTTTCGTGTTGCATTGTGAGAAATGTAGGATCTAGCATTTTGGGAGCTGTAAAGTCAGGATATCTCAACCTCTGCTCTTCAATTTGTGCCTCAACCCCTCTTCTCTACTCTTTTTCATCTTCTAATTCATTGTTTTATCTGATCAACAGTCTAAAATCTAAAACTTTTATTATTGTATTTCATTCAGTAAATTTAACTTTTGGCTGGACGACAGAGTGCCAGCCCGACAAACACAAAAGTCTGTCAAAATGAAAAGGTGGGAGCAGTCCTTTGTTTACGATTTCAGGAGGGCGTGTCAGCGGTCCCACTCACCTGCACGAGGGATCGCCTCTGTTCCCAGCATTGGACACTTGATGGGCTGCCACTAGACACAAGGCACTAGGCACCTGATTGGACGAAGGCTTTCCCTCGTGGGCTGCTGCTCCCAGCTTTCAAACTAGAACCAACATGGCGGCTCGTTTGGAGACTTATATCATGAAAATAGTTCACCGAAATGTGTTTCTGCGTTGACATTTTATGCGAGAAATAAGCCATTCAGTTGCGAAATCTGTCTTTATTTTGGATCAATAACGGTTAGTTTAAAAGTTTCTAGGGAGTGTCCAGAGGCGGCGAGTTGCGCCAGATGCCCCTGATTTGCATAAAGTAGCCTAGACCTCAACTTTATGCAAATGAGGAGTGGCCAACGTGACGCCCCGTCTCTCGAATCGCGCCACAGCGCTACCAGAATGGATTGCACGGCTCCTTAGACAATGAAAGGGAAGCGTGGAAAGGACGGAGGCTGTGGACATGTACTGTATCATTACTGGATTTAACATTATAGACATGACCACTGACTGTTTGTGTAACAATTTAGCCACAAATGTAGACTGACCGTACACAGTTCTGCCTTGTACTCTGTTTTGACAGTCTAGTTTCAGTTAACTTTAACATATGAAAAAAAGCAGTTGTCGATTATTTTTCTGTCAATTGACTAATCAATCAATCAATCAATCAACTAATTGTCTCTAGTCGGGACTATCTCTAACTACGACCCCTCTGTCTCCACACAACAGTCCATTTTGTTTCTAGGTAGTTTTGGTTGCAGGTTTGCAGTTGAAAGAGAGATGAAGAGCAGTGCGTTCAATACAGGTCGCTGCTCTCATTTCATCCCTGCCTGCCAGGGTGACAGTCTGGGGTGCCAGCGGAGGTGCCCTCCCTGCCCCTGCACCTACATCCAGCATCTGCATACTTTGATAAAGGTCAGTCCCGCTCCACAGCACCTTCCTCCACGCACAGTGCAGCAGCATTAAGACTAGAAATCGATACGGCTCACAGCGAGAGGAGCTAAGGTTGCACCGAGTTGCACAGCGAGCGGGGTTTTTGCAAGAGGCAGCGAGAGATGAAAGGAGCTGTCGGCTTTTTTTTAATTTAACCTGCCGTTGTCTTTATTTTTCATGCCTGAAACAGCAATAGAAAAGCATATGAGGGCACGGAGTGTGTTTGCAAATTTTCAAATGTAGAATGTGATTAGAACGTGTGAATTCGGCTCACGGCTCTTGACGTCTGACCAATAAACAAAATGCTTCAGTGAGCATCCCTGAAGGCTCGCGAGAGGCAGTAAAGCTGAATGAATGAATTCAAATGAGTCTGTTCACTTTTCCATAAAATCTTCATCTGTGTCATCCCTCTTCACGTATGGTTGTGGTATCTTTGGTGCTGGGTGCTCATTGTATGAGGCTTTTTCTCACACTACACTTCCCAGAGATCACCTGTCATTCAAACAGTATGGATGTGTCACATTCTCAGTGTGATTTCTGGTTGGGACACACTTTTTTCTTTTTCTTTGTCGACAGAAAATGAATCTACAGCAGTTTTGATGAATGATTATTCGTGCAGCTCATTTATCAAGCAGAAATGTGAAATATTTGCTTCTCAAATGGGAGGATTTTACTGCCTTTCTTGCATATTTTATATCATTGTAAATTGCATATTTTGAGCTGTTGGTCAGACAAAACAAGACATTTGAAGTACAGCTGAAAGATGTAGTATATCAACTGATAAAAAATTCATTGGCAATTCAACGATTTTGATAATCGATTAACCATTCAAGTAATTTTTCTTGTTCCAGCTTCTCAAATGTGAAGATTTCACACTTTAATGGACATAAAAAGGCAGTTAGGTTTTTTTACCTTTATGTTTTGAGAACATGTGATCAACAATAAAAGATATTAAATCCATTCAACTGAAAATCAGACAAAGAGAAGTAGTAAATCCTTGCATTTAAGAAGCTGGAACAACCAACTAATTGGTCAATCAAGCTCATTCAGCTGATTCAGCTCCAGATTATTGAATAATGAAGATGTTAGCTAATTTGTTAACTTGGCCTCTGAGAAACGTGTCATTGTTTTCTGACCTGTCAAACTATTAATCTGCAATTTATCGTAAAACCAATGCAGAAATCAGTCAGTAATGGAAATAATCATCAGCCTTGTTTCTGATTATTTAATTGAATATTCCTTTATAAGACTACCAGTGTAAGAACAGGAGGGATGGAAGTGTTTAGAACTGGGGTCGACTTTATCCATCTTCTAGATAGAAAATACTTTCTTCTCTTTTTTTTTGAGGCCTGTCTAATCCATCACTGTTCTCATCTGGTCCAGTCAGTCAGTCGGTCGGTCGGTGACACACATTAGTGCTGTGAACCCTGGAAAGAGCCTCAGCTGACACCCTCCTCTATTCGCCCTCTGACTCCAGACAAGTGCTGTCCTGTCATGCGTTGGTGCATCCGTGCGGTTTCGAGCATTTAAGGGAAGCTCAACATTCAGCCCTGGAAAGTGACACTGTGGCTTTTTTTTCTGTATATGATTTGTGGCGTGGGTTTCCAAGTCAAAGAAAAGGAGTCGGTGGCTCCTCGCTTTGTTCAGCTGTTTATCACAAGGGGGGCTTGAACTACTAAGTTTTTTTCGTTCTCCCGTCTTTGATTATCAGGCTTGTAGCAGCCTCCATCTCTGCAGTGGGGATGTTCTCTCTCTCTCTCTCGAAACACCCTGAACCGATACTCGCTGTGATCTCACTCCAGTTTGTACACTCTCCACAGTCCCAGGGCTACTCCTCTCCTCTCCTCTCGTCTCCTCTCCTCTCCTCTCCTCTCTCTCCGTGTGTCAGGCCGGACCAGCATGCTCTGCGGGCAGCTCAGGGGACCTCCTTTAGGGGGGAACTCGCTTCTCCATATTATTCCCCGGGTGCTGCAGCAGAAAATGCGCCAGAATGCATCAGTAGTTCCTCGCTACCCTTCTCTATCCTCTTCCTGCACGTCACCCCCACCCCCACCCTTCATCCCTTTTCCCATGCCTCCTCTTCCTCCTCCTCCTCCTCCTCCTCCTCTTTTGTTTCTCATCATTTTCCAGCGGCTCTGTGGTGCAAAAGCAGGCATGGATCTCAACATTCATGTATCAGCTGTTTTATAAAATCGCTTGATTTGTGTTTCAGAGCTAAATTAACTTAGGCACTGACTTTCTACAGAGCCAGCAGGATTTCTGAGATGATCCTACTTTTATTTGTAATGTGGTTTCTATATTTAGACGGGATGTCTGGCTCAGATACCCTTATCAGGGATTCTTTGTATTTGCTGAGCAACATCTCCCGTCCTAGAAGCAGCTCGCTGATTAGCGCCGTTTATGACGCTTTGGTGTGTCTTAAAGAGAGCGAAGGCAGCACACACACAGATGAATCTAAGCGCAGAAAAGACTTGTAATCAGTCGAGGGAAATCTTTATTTTGCATCCCTCGGCTTCCTCTTTTTCCTCCGTCTGACTCGACTTTGCTTCCCCCCCCCCTCGAGGAAAGTCCGATCCCCGAGGCACAAGCTAGCCAAACTCTCTCCCCGGTGCCTCGAGGACAGAGTTGAAGACAGGCTGCATGCTCGACACATATTGGATGCTTATGTGTGTGTTATTCCTCCCTGATGCATCTGTCCCGGTGGGAGAAAAGGGTTCACCCAGGAGAGGAAATGGATCTTTTGTGTTCCTCCTAATCCTCCCTGTTGATACTCGAGTGGCAGACTTGGCAGACTTATTAGGCGACTTATGCTCTGCAGCGGGAGAAGAGTCACTCTCGGGGCTCTCCTGGATGATCATATTTACATCAAACTGAAAACATGTGGGTGCATAAGGAGGGCTCCTTTTATGCAGAGTGCCACATCCCTTAAGAGGTTGAAAAATGAGTGTGGTAATAGCGCAACAATCCCTCCCATTTACGCTCACAACAGGGGGAGTGCTGTGTGATAACTTGAAGCCCTGAGGATTTTGGCAGACAGCACAATGCAAATCATGGCAGGAGACGTTGAGGACAGGATGACGTTTACGGCGTCTTGACAGGAAGACGTAAGCAGAGGCTGCAGGGTGGCGTACACAAGCTGAGGTTAAAGGTTAAGGCCCTGACACACCAAGCCGACGGTCAGCTGTTGGACAGTTTGAGGCCGTCGTCTGTCATCCTACTGTAGTTTTTGCAGTGTGTCCCACAGCGTCGGCTCTAGTCTGCCCGTGTCTGAGGTTTTTCGGCCGATTCAGCATGTTGAAACTGTAGCAGAGCTTAAACAAATCAGTGCACGAGAAGAAAAACAGAAATGAGGAAAGCAAGCAAAGAGGAAAAACACAGATGGCTCTTCTCATTTTTCATCTTCATCTCATCTGATCATTCCAATACACGGATATTTTCACAAGGACATGGCCATCTGGAGTGAAGCTAAGTGGTGAGTGAGAGTGGTGTGAAAATGGTCGGCAGACGCCGCTTTGTTTCAACTACGTACCATAACAACGGCTTGTATATCCACCGTCCTCGGTCTTCCGGTTTCCCTTTTTGAATGACGAATACAAACTACTGCGACTCGCTGGTGTGGAGAGTTATTTCATCTCACGCAGGCGCAGAACGTAAATTGTAACTGGCTGTCGGCTGTAGTCTTTGCGGTGTGTTCGAGTGCAAATTTTTGGCCAAGACAAATGTTGGTCGGTCGGCCTTCGTCGCCGCTAGTTCTCGGATGTCGGGTTGGTGTGTCTGGGCCTTTAGCCAAGAAGAGCTCTGCAGAACAGATGCCTGAATCCAGGCGACTATTCTTGTCTTAGCCTTAATTTTTATCAATATATTTAGTTCAAGTTCTATTCTTGTCCTTGTTGATGTCTCTCTTGGGATGAGAGGCTTTTTGAATTTCCCTCTGGGTTTCTTGTCTCACCTGTAGAGTTTATATTTATGTTCCTCTCTTGTTTTATGTGTTTTTAGCCTTTGTTTTAGCCAGACAATCTTAGCCCTCAGAAGTTTTATCTGTCTCACCTGCCGCCCCAGGTATAAGACTTCTCCGTTTTCATGTGTTAGGGTTTGAAGGATTTTTTTCAATGCTGGGATCAGGTTCACGTTCAACAGCACTTGAATCTTCAATGTATATCTCTGGAGACAAAATGTCTGTTTGTCTCCCATCTGTTGTGCTTCTTGTTGACTTCTGATGTTTTTGTCATTTGTTTGCCACCTCTTCTTTTAGTCTATTCTCTTTTTTTCTGTTTAACTCTCTGGGTTATTTTGGGTTACCCATATCATATCACAGTATTTCTGTCCATAATTTAGTATCAAAATCCTTATTTTCTTAAAACAAATTAATAAATATACAAGTGCAGTAAGAGTTTATCAACCTGTTTCCACTTGAAATCAACTTGTTTCAAGAATTTTCTAGAAAAAAGAAATACTTTTTGACTTATTTAAAGAAAATAAGACTTTAAAGCTGCACTAATCAATATCTTTATAATAACTATGGGTCAGTTGACTTTGTGTAAAGTGAAAGAGGGCACTCATAGTGATGAACTTACAGAGAATTATTACGCAACCCTGCCGTTTTTGGGCCCGCTACTTTATTGTTTGGGTTTGCTCTCACTGCTCCCGCAAGCGTCAAGTTGGTTGAGACCAAAACAGAGCTGAAAAGAGAGTGAATATTAGACTAATTTGACCAGAAATATGACTCCAAATATATGATCATGTTGCTCTGTAACTGATGGATGTGCAGCTGTTTGCTAACACGTTCGCCATGACTAAAGATATATATGGTGATAATATGTGCAAAGTTGTGTTTACAGCTTCTTGGTCTGCATCCAAGTGGCCCAAAAAACTCAATATTTAACTATTTAATGCAGGTAATGACTCAAGAAGCCTTTAGTACTAAATTGTCAAATCTGTGAATGAGACTTGGTTAGTTTAGGGCTGGGACTAACGATCGTTTGGTCTATAAAATGTCAGAAAATAGTAAAAATGTCCATCCTAGTTTCTCAAAAGTCCAAGGTGGTGTCTTTAAATGTCTTGTTTTGTCAGTCCAAAACCCAAAGATATTCAGTCTAATATGATATATAACCAATAAAAGCAGGACATTTCCATATCTGAGAGGCTGAAAGCAGCATTTTCTGCCTTTTTTGCATGAAAAATGATCAATTCAATATAAATTTTTCTGTCTTTCGACTAATCGATTAGCCGACTAATCGTTGCAGCTCTAGGTTGGCGCCTGTGTGTGACTTTAGCTGTTAAAAAATATCAAACTCCAGATTCTGGTACATTTATTCCACAGTGTCAATGCAGTGGTTTTGATCTGGACCCATGCTGGTTGTTGGCCAACCTTGGGCACACATGTATGTGGGAAGGCCAGATACGCTAGAGGCCTGGTAATGGAGGTGCATGGAGGATGGGTAGGAGGGCCATGTAGGGTCAGTTTGGCAAACAAATGTGCCCATGCTGCCCCTCTGGGGTCCTAGAGATGGGTAGAGCTGTCATGTCGAGGGAGCTGGCGAAAGATGAAGAGGTTACGCTGCTTGGATCACAGCTCTGCCAAGGCCTCCGGGACCTCTTTCTCTTTACAACACTCAACCTAATCTCCTCCACTATCGCCCCTTTCATTTCCCTCTCCTTTTCTTCTTTTCATGTTCTTCTGTCTCTTATCGTGTCGGGGGCCCTTGTTCCTGGCTCGCTTTCGCTCTTTTTTCCCCTCCCCACATTTTTTTTTCATGGTTTTATCTCTCCCAGCCTATTTTCAAACAACCCTTTCTTGGATTTTTTACCATTCTTTCTATTTTCTCCTCATCCTCCTCCCCTTTATCTCAGTCTTAATGTCTTTTCATTTGAATCGTTCTAATTCCATTTCGTTTCTTCTCACCCCACCACCGCGTTCATATTTATTATTTAAACCCTCAGCAGTGCCTCCGTATGTGCCTTCCCCTCTTTATAGATGTTGGCCTACTTCTGTCTCAACCTGTAATTGTGATCTGGATTGAGAACTCTGAACCGACATCCCTCAGAGTGTCAGAGGCAGCGGGGCTGAGGCGTCAAACTTGTCCCAACTAGTTATGTACACGTAACCGAATGCATAATATGATCATAGTAACATGCATATTCTGTGAGGTGAAATATTTTGCAGTTTTAGCTGATACGGCATAATTAGTGTTTATTTTTTCCAATAAATAAATTAATTGTTTGTCTTTGAAATATCATAAAAAAAAAAATGCACAAGGTTCAGTCCGGTCGCACAAAAAGATGTGTATGAATTACACGATAATGAGCAAGGCAAAAGCGTACAATAAGAGCGCTGTTCTTCCTTTTGGCATGTCATACACTCAGAGCTAGTGGCGTACAGTAAAAAGTGAGAAAGAAAGCTTATGGCGGGCAGGAGGGGAGGTGGATGGGTCCAACAAACACAGGACTTTCAACCTGTTTTTTGTTTTTTAAGTTACAATCGTGACTGTGTGTTTTTTAGTGACGCTTGTGATGTGCTTTCCGTACTTATGCTACTCCGTTTTCGTACATATTGTATCTAGTTTACCTACTTATTTTAAGGCCAACAATGACGGTTTTCCTAAACCTCACTAAGTGGGTTTGTTGCCTAAACCTAAGTGAATGTTTTTGTTTTGTAAGTTACGTTTGTGACGTGCTTTTTATTGACGTTTGTGACGTGCTTTCCGTACTTATGCTATTTTGTTTTCGTAAATATTGTACCAAGTTTACCTACTTATTTTAAGGCCAACAATGACGGTTTTCCTAAACCTCTCTAAGTGGGTTTGTTGCCTAAACCTAAGTGAGTGGTTTCGTTGCCCCCTGCTGGTACTGCACCTTAATCAAATGCCTTTAATGACGTTGTTTTTTAAAAGCAAAACACAGAAACCAAGCCAAACTACCAATTAACTACACAGCTAAAGCAAGAGCATACAGTGTTTCCTGTAACTAAAATATATACATATTGATGAACTAACATCTTGGTAATGCAGTTTGTTGTCCCACATAAATAGCGCAGCATAATCCAGTCATGGAGATTAAAAATAGATAAACTAGTCTTACTTAAAAGCTAACTTGCCTTGCTTAGCAGAGTAGCATTAACTGCCATCTCAGCTTTTGACTCTAATGGAATTCACTACATGGTGGGGTTGAGCTTCTTCTAAAACATATTTAAATGTATTACATTTTAAATCTGGTTCCTTTTGATGTCGGCAGTCATCCTCTTTTGTCTTGTCCTTGTAGCCTAATTTCTTTCTGCTGCTCATAAAATGTAAAATGTAATAGGAAATAAAGCTGCTGACACGTGATGTGCAGGATACAGCCCAAGTAGTGCAGGCTGTTCCCAACATATGTCTGTGAACCGCAGTATTTATAGAGCATAAAACCTCTCTAACCTTCAGACCAATGTCAAAGGAAATGAGAGGATGTCTTCTAGATGTAAACTCCAAAAAATACATTTGCCTCCCTGCCACAGTCGTGGAACCTGTCATGTTAGATTTCATCCAACTGCGTGTAGCAGCGCTCTTCAGCATGCCACCAACTGAGGCTGCAACAGGACAGCGGGGAGGAGGAGGAGGAGGAGGAGGAGGAGGCGGCGGAGGAGGAGGAGGAGGGGGAGGAGGAGGAGGTGGCGGAATGAAACATGCGGGGAGGAAGAGGAGATGGAGACGGATAAAGAGGGAGGGAGACAGCTGAAGAGGGAGAGGAGATGGAGAGAGGAAGAGACGGCATCAGAGGGAACAAGGTGCAGAAAGATAATGATGGAGACACAAAAGGAGAGTCTGAGAAAAACAGACAGAGAGAAAAGAGAGAAAAATGTGGTGTTTGAGAAAGAGAGGAAAACATACAGCGTCTGTGATAGACAGGAGAAAATGAGAGGAAAAGAGCAAGTGAGACGGATAAAGAAAGCGGGGGAAAGGAGTGGACGTGAGAACGGTTGAATAAGGAACGAGAGAGAAAATGAGAGCTGAGCCTCCCAGATTTCTGTGCAGCAAGTTGGCAGATTTGATGAGGCTTGACCAGGTGAGGAGGAGGAAGTGAAGGAAGGGGGCCCGGCTTCTGTAGACGGGATTGAATTTCCTCACGACAGGCATTGATTATAGGAGCCAACGCTGTGAAAATCTCCAGTCGTAGAGATAAGAGAAGGAAGTCAGGCCAGATCTGTGTGCGAGATCAGCAAGATAATGTGTTTGGTTGAAACAAAGTGAAAAGAGCCAGAAAACAATAAGCTGAACACCAGACTGATGCTCCCCTTTATTTACTCCGTGCAACCTTTCAACTTTCATAAGAGAGATTTATTTAATAGAACATTAAAGGGGACATATCGTGCTCATTTTCAGGTTCAATGCTTGTATTTTGGGTTTCTACTAGAGCGTGTTTACATGCTTTAAAGTTAAAAAAACACTTTATTTTTCTTATACTGTCTATCTGAATATACCTGTATTCACACTCCGTTTTAGCGCCTGTCTCTTTAAAACCCCCTCCTGAAAAAGCTCTGCTCTGATTGGCTTGTGAGAAAAATATGGTGCAGCTTTGCAAAGGTAGTTCTGAAGCTGTGGCCGATATATTCTAATGAATCTGTATGTTCATGGGTTGGTAGGCACTCCAGATACCCAAATGTATGAGCACAAGCAGTGAAAAGGTGAGTTTTTCATGATATGACCCCTTTAAAGCAAACTCTAGCACTTCAAACGACAGTGTCTTAGTGAAGCCTTTGGTTGACAACATAAAAACACATACAGTATGTACGGTGGTCCTAAGAGCTCAACACACTGCAACAAATAGACGAAGCGCAAGAAAATAAAAAAAAACTTATATTATTATTATTATATTATATATTCTAATATATTCTTTATATTTTGTGTACCACAGATATTACCTCTAGTGTTGATATGTATATTTACTGTGTATTTACTGTTCCTGTACATTGCCTCGATAACCTGCTGCTGTAATACAAGAATAAAATACATCTATCTGTCTATCCATCTAGAAAACACAACCAAATACAGAAACGCTTTAAGTAGCAGAGAGGACAATGGAAACTCTTTCCAGGGGACTCTATAAAAATTATGAATATTAAGGGTGAAAAATCAATAGTATTGCGATATTTTGCATGGCAACATTGTATCAATACACGGACATCAAGTATCGATCTGTTATTTTATAAACCATAAACATTTTTTTAATCCGCCACTATTCTGTTTTTCAGAGTTTGTAGCTCAGTCTTAAAGCTAGAGTGAAGATACTGGTATCATATGAAACTAGAAAACCAAGGAATCCGTTGGTACCAACCATGTCATACTAGCTTGTCGAGAAGAATGTTAGATAGCGACCCAAACTTTTGCTTAATTTTGGCGAGGAAAAACTGGCATGGCCATTTTCCAAAGCGGTCCCTTGACCTCTGACCTCAAGATATGTGAATGAAAACTCTGAGATGAAAAGAGTGAAAACTGTGTCTTATTAGATACAATAGATGTTGATAAACCACATAACTTGCAGGGGAAAAAAGTTAGAAATCTCAATATATCGCTATATATATTATCGCAATACTCAGCATATCGCAAAATGTTTAAAATCACAATAAGATGGTATCGTGGGGCCTCTGGTGGTTCCCACCACTAACGAATATCCATCCATCCACCACCTCAACCGCATGGCTTTATTTTCCGTCACTGTAAACTGCATGTTAGCCATATACTCCTTCTCTATATCCTGTGAGTCCAGTCACTTTCTTTATATTCAATAGGCTTGGTTTTCGCATATTACTGTGAGACCAGGCTGCTGTTTCTTCCCAAGCACTTGGTCAGGACGTGGAATTTGGAGGTGCGTTAACCAGCAGCCGCTCGCTGTTCACATGCTTACACGAACGGCTATCATTAGGTTGACACTTTCATCCACGGCACCGCGCTGTACCGCGAGCGCGATCATTTGTACCACAAGTAGCTCTGGTGGGAAATGAATACTGTATGTATTCCCATTGAACTTTACAGGACCGATCCAAAGTGGGTGTCAGGAAAGAGCCAGGTCTTTGAAACCTGAAATAGACAGGCAGCACGTGTTTCTTCTTCTCATTGTCAGAGACCTCAGAAAGAGAAGGCAGCGAGGCTTTAGACAGGCCTAATTAAAACTTCCAATGCGATGAATTCTCTTTGATCTCTCTATAGAGTCCCGGTGGACGGGCTTCAGTGTCGCAATTCCCTTCTGTACTTCTATCCTATAACCCACTACTTCCTCTTGTTCTAGTCCCTGTTTTTCCTTTATTGTCATTTTCGTCAGAACAATATTCATTTAACTGCGTTTCATGGGTACGCGTGTGTGGAAGTCTGCTTTCTGGGGAAGGGATTTTATAAGGATCAGTTTTACATGTGTTAAAACTATTTCTATTAAGTTTTTCAGAGAACTGTATCAACATTTTTTTTTACCCGTTGAAGGAAGACCCTCGGGATACTTGCAACATCAAAGGGCCATTCACACTGTAGATCTGTTAACATTAGCTTATCATTTTTTCTCTCCTGACAAACTTTGTAAGATTGAGAGACTGTGACTTAAAGCATTAGTTCAGCATTTTGGGAAACTTGCTGATTCGCTTTCCGGCAGAGAGTTAGATGAGAAGATCAGCACCGCTCTCATATTGGTCCGTTAAATACAGCGGGCAACCTCCGGGTCTGAGAAGTGAAGCCAATGAAGTGCTTTAAACTAGCATTCTCTCTAACAGCCAGCAGGGGGCGACTCCTCTGGTTGCAAATAGAAGTCTGATTGTATAGAAGCCTATGAGAAAATGAGCCTACTTCTCACTTGATTTATTACCTCAGTAAACATTGGAAACATGAGTTCATGGTCTCAATCGCTAGTTTCAAGTCTTCTTCAATACAGCATGATGTTCATTTAGTAAATTATGGTCTCATTTAGAGTCAAATAGACCATAAAGCAGGGGATGCTTTAGGTCGTGGCTACCTTGTGATGGACAGGTCGCTACCACGGCGTTGTCCGGTCTGGAAGTTGTCCGTGAAAGCAAATATGACTATTTCCAAAAAATGATCTAAAGTAAAAAATCTATTTCCAGTGCAATAAAAGCAAACAACCTAGTAGCCTATAAATGCCTTCATTCTCAATTATTTCTTTATAGATTAATTATAATAATTACAACTTTAGGACTTTATGAGCAGATGATAATTTGCTTCCTAAACTGCAAAGTGAACTGACTCCAACCCTGCTTTTTGGTAATGATGCTAATTTTCTTTCTGTGCAAAATGGACGTATTAAACCGATTACGTAATTAGACTCCAAACTCTATGCATAATAAGTCTGAATGCAAAATATTTTTTCGAGCGATATTTCCATGGCTACAGACAGGAAAGGCAGGGGAGAGAGAGGGGATGACATGAAGCAAATGGCCCTGGACAGGACTCCAACCCGGCTGCTGCGGTTAAGACTCAGTCTTAACACTAGGACCGCCATAGTGCACGCCATTTAATGCTGTGGTTCCAAAATTTGAATTATTACATTGTGTATGATATGATCCCCTTCTGACCTGACTTTTCCTAAATACCTATTCTGCACATGCCTGTATTGTCATATTGATTGAATTACATTTAGGAAACCATAGATGGGTATTTTTTCCCATAACAAAAGCCCCCTTTATGGCTGACCCACACTAAGAGATTTGAAAATGTGAGAGACACCACACATAACGACATGTTATATTAAATTGAACGGTTCCTATAGTGTGTGGAGAGCAACGATATGACCAAACAGGACACCACACAGTAACAGTGATCTATTCATGAACAACAACAAACTGAAATCTCGCAAAATCTCTCGCGATCAAACGTGACTTTAGTGTAAACAAACATGGCATCAATCATGGCAAACAATCATGGAGACGCGTTAAATAAACACTTGCGTTGTTGCCACAAATCAACAAGTTGATCCTCTAGTTCTGAGATCCATCTTACTACTACTTTATGATTCGCGTTTCGCATTAGCTCATGCATTCGCCGCGGCCGCAATGACACGGTGGTTGTCCTTCCTTCTCCAGTCGGTTTGGTTCCCAATTACCCATCGTTCTTTCCAGGGTGACTGCGTCGTCGGCTGTCCTCGGGGTTCCTCACACACAACAGGATATCAGGATTTGAGATCGGTGCGGCCAGGATGGACTTCTGAGCCGACTGGGGGATGTAAAAGACACTCTTAACGTGCCTCACACCACAGGAATATCTGGAAAGATAATCTTTGGAACCATTAAAAACTCTGGGCTTTGCTGAAAATTGTCAGGAGGGGGGAATTCTTGATTCTCGTGTAGTGTGTGCCCGACATTAGTCGCCAGGAGTAGCACCAATTAACTTTCCCATGACTCTCCTCCGGCAGCCGAATTGGTGCATTTGCATAATGGCAGTATAAGCGCATTGATAATGCGGTCCTAGTGTTAATGGTGCGCTCTACCCTGTGAGCTACCAGGGCGCCTCGTCAGGGATCAAATTTGAGAAAAACAAATTGTTATTTCACTTCTAGATAAAAACGGCAGTTTCTGTTTGACATCTAGATGTGAAGATCAAAGTGAGCAGAAACGCAGGCATCTCCCGCTTCCAACATGTCGGGGGGGCACGTCCCCCCACCTGCACCTCCTTCATCCCTCGTGTTCCCTCCCGCTCTGCGTTGCAAGTGTCAATCCTCGGAGATATTTAAAACAGCTCGTTTTGAAGCCCGCGTTGTTTTTCATCTATCCTCTTGTGAAAAATCCGTCCTTTGATGTTTCCACATCCTCAAAATTGCTCTAATTCCCTTCGCCACTATTTATGAAACTGTTAATTTAGCAATTACTGCAGCGTCGATCTGTCAAAATTACCACTTGTAATGCTATACAGTTTTTTTTTTGTTTTTTTTTACTCTGACAAGGTAATTTGGCGTAAAGATAAAGGCAGAAGCAGACACTTTTAATCTTACGATGTTTGAAGTTTGGCCTGTTTCTGAGTCAGCCCAGATTAAAGATGGAGAGCAAGTGTGTGGATAGAAACGTGTGTGTGTGTGTGTGTGCGTGAGAGAGAGAGACAGCTGAGGTGGAGGTGCTCCTCCGTTGATGGGTCCTGGTTAAACATGGTATATCTTGTCTTCAGGAAGCAGCGCGATGCATGGCAGCCCCGGCTAATGGGAATCTGCTGCCTGTCATCTATGGCCAGGCCGTTTCATCAGAATGTCAATAAGGGTGGGAAAGAAAGTAGTATGGAGTTTCTGTTGCCTACTGATGAATGCAGCAATGGTGGAAGCAAAAAGGAGAACAGAACAAATGTGGAGCCCGAAGGGGAGGGAAGGCCAGCTCCGACTTGGGGGAGATATAGATTGATGAGGGATTGTTCGCCGGCAATGAGATTTCATAAGAAGCTGTAGATTTTCTCCCTCCAGCTGCAGATATGAAACAGAGTTGTGTCACAAGAGCAGTAATACAACCCCCATACCCCCCCCCACACACACACACACACCTGATGTTTACCATTCAGCCTACACCGACAGGGCTTGGCCACGGAGCGAACTCAGACGTTTACTGGTTGTGTGTGTGTGAGAGCTGATAGGGCTCTTTTGCCTATGACTAATAGATGAAAGCCTGAAAGAAGTGCAGCTGAATAATTGAGGTCTTATGTAATGATAATTGCGGCCCATAAATAGGGATTCACCTTTGGCAGAGCACAGACTCCATTTCCACGCCGTGTCCTCCCGTTGTGAAGCCGAACAAACTGTTTCCATCTGAGAGATAATTTTGGCGAGACTCTGCATCTCTCCTTCATCTCGTCTTTATGTCTCTCTCTGCCCGTCTTCATGTCTTTCAGAGTTTTTTGTTTTTTTTCGTCTGTCTCAGTCTTTGTCAGTTACACACAGACAGACACACACACTCAGCGTAGTGACAGTTTCAAAGCAGTGCCTTGTGGAAGAGCCGGTATTGAACAAGAGCCTCTGTGAGATTGGTTGCTTTAATTGCTGTCAGATGCAGGATGGGAGTGGCAGCGAGCTGGAACAGCTGAATGCTTTCATTCCAAAACGCTGTTTAGTAAAAAAAAAAGTCTCGCCACCTGAAATGTTTAAAAGCACAGGAGGAGCGAACTTTAATATTAAAGGGTTGATTCACCCAGATTAGATTAACAACTATATTTTCTCACCTTTTAGAGGGATCAAGCCTTGCTGATGGTTTGGTTTTCTTTGCTCTGATCTTGAAGCATCCACCTCTACCACAACTACCCCCCTGTAGTTAATGTCGCTACGCCTGTCAAGCTTTCCGTTCTCGCACGGTTCACAGTGATGGCGGTGGGAGATTTACCACTCAAAATTCGTAGTAATTTTCAAAACGACGGGTCTATAATTTCAGACAGAGATGAACAAAAGCAGGCTTCCCATTTCAGCCCGTGATGATTGATTTTGTTGGCTGTTGCTAACTAGCTAATTAATCCTGTACAGTGTGTAGAAGCCCTACGACTCTAAAAGTCTACTGTTTCCGTCCGCACAGCAATACAGCAGCGCCGCTATTTCATTCTAACTTAACCCAGTTTAACTGCTTAGCTCATATATTTGCAGACAAATATTTTGAGACAGAGGTTATATTTATGCTTTATTATTCGTATTTTAAACACTGTCTTCCACTTTTAACCTGAACAAAGAAAAGGCTCTAAGGCCGAGGACTAACCAATGTGTTTGCAGGACCTAACACTATCACGTATAATGTCTTTTGTAGGTTGCTGGAGTGTTAAAATCTCCAAATCCAATAAAGAGCATGCAGGTTAGAGCTGCTAATGTTAGTTGTTATTTGGTTGAGCCTTCCCTTTAATACTGAGCTACAACATGCTTTATCCGAGCCTGTAATCCTTTTGTAGAAGGAGATTTCCTTTTTTCCATGTCTCATTTTTGGCCTGTCTTCGGCAGCAGCAACAGCAGGGCCATCGTGAGTGACCGGACGCCTGATGGATCACTGGGTTTTTACCCATCATGCCCTACTTTCTGGAGATGCTTGGCTGTGTGGCAGCGACGCTCCTCCCCGTCCTCAGTCTCCCAGCACTCACCTTCTCGCCAAAAACAGCAGCGACGGGGCCTTGATGAATGTCTGGTTCATAACATTGATGTGACTGAGGGACGGGGGGTGGGGGGTAATGATTTAATCATCGTATAATGGATGGAGGACATCATTCAGGCCTGGATTAGTGCAGGTGTTAGCCACCCCAAGAATACTCGCGCTGATGAATCTCATTGTCAGCGCTGAAAGTGATGGTGTGGTTTAATCTTCACTGTGAACTGCAAACACAAGCTATTTTTGAAGTGTCAACGATTCATTTCCAGCAGCAGATGCATGAGAATTAGCTCAAGTGTTCATTTGTGTGGACGCGTTTTGCTTTTGAGTTTGGCTCATAACACTTCACTCGTCATTTTATTTCACTGAGTTTCTATGGCTGCGAGTAATGATTATTTTCATTATTGATTAATCTGCCTGGTATTTTCTCATTTAATTGATTGATTGTTTATGTGAAATGTCAAGCAATAGTGGAAAAATGCCCATCACAGTTTCCCGGAACACAAGGTGATGTTTTTAAAGGTCTTGTTTTGTCTGATCAACAGTCTAAAACCCAAATATATTCACTGATATACAACAGAGAAAAGCAGCTGAAACCTGAAAATATTTGACATATTTGCATGAAAAATGACAATCAGATCGATTATCGACATAGTTACTGATTCATTTTCTGTTCATTGACTTATCTGATTAACGATGTTAACGCAGATTTGTTTTATCAACACTAATTTCTTTAACGCATTAACACAACTTACGATTTTTAGGTTGTAGTGGGCTCGGTTTTAAAGCTAGAGTGAAGATACTGGTATCAAATGAAACTAGAAAACCTAAAGAATCCATTGGTACCAACCATGTCATACTAGCTTGTCGCGTCATAACAAGACATGTCAAGACCACCCGCTCCGTCTTGCATCGATCTGAAGGGGTTTATTTCACATTATTACACGGCTGTGTTGAATACTCAATTCTGATTGATCAATCACGGTGTTCTGTGGTCTGTAATTTCTGTATAACAGATCGTTGCTTTGGGCGCAGTTCAGATGTCTCACTCTGGCGGACCGTTTTTTTGTCAAAATATTCATTTCTTAAGTAAGTATCCGTGTAATAAGCGGGATAATGTACAGCGAGGAGTCATTGTTGTGACTTCAGGGCGATGCAGTGAAGCTGTACATTATCCCTTACGTATATGCTAGTAAGAAGATGCTAAAACCACCACATCCCCCAAATACTGAGGACATGTCCTCAGTGTCCTCGGTGTTGGCTTTGGCCCAAAAATAAACAATTGATAGATTATTCAGTAATGAAAATAATCATTAGTTGCAGCCATATTAAACACTCTAATTCAAGTGCCAGTTTTGTTTTGTGTGTTTTATTTTCTGAATTAATGAATGCAGCCTGCATTTATTTACTTGTGAGCAGAAATAATATAAACTTCTTATCATTATTTTTGACATTCACAGTTTTCAAACATATTGTACAATGCGCAAATTGGGAGGATTTCTTCCTCATTTGTGGCATCTGTTCTAAAAAAAAACAAAAAACAAAAAAACAGTACAACATGAGCTATTTCTCTCTCTGAACACCCACTCTCTCTCTCTCTCCATCTCACAGGAGAAAAAGAATAAAACAAACACGTGAGACTCCCAGTCAATTCTCACGGGCCTCAAAGTCATTTTGGATAAAACTGAATGGAAAATGAAAAAGTGTACAAAGTGCTCTTTGTGTGAGAGTCCGGTCTTTGAACGTGGCTATAATTGGAGAGCTCGACAAAAGTGAGGGAACGACAGGGAAGAGCTCGTGGGACTCTCCAGCGTCTTGATTTGGTTTGGAGACGGGCTTGTGTGACAGAGCGGGAAACACAGACAGAGAGAGAGAGAGAGAGAGAGAGAGAGAGAGAGAGAAAGGCATGGTGTGATAGATGCACACAGAGATAGGAAAAATAAGACCTGCTGGTTTGGTACGGGCCTGAAGTTTCCATGCCAAATCAGGTATTTTTAGACCGTCTATGCTTAAAATCTAAGCATCTATTTTCTCTATTTTTGTCAGTCTGTCATAATGTCAGCCAAGCCGTGTCAACTTATTCATGTCTGCGTTGAAATAGTCTGAATGAATGGCAAGGAGACGAGCTGTGTTTTACCCCCTAAGTACCTAGATGGCCTTTGAGTATCCATGTCTGTGCCCACTGCCGTGGCAGCATTTTACAGACTGCAGAAGGCGCTTTGGGACATGTAGTAAAATGTGTAGATGGCCGGCCATGTGAGAACGCCGTTGGGACGCCGTCCAGGCCTTTATTGGCAACAAGACATGAAGGGGATTTTTGCAAGGTGAGCTATGTGGTTCCAGTTACGTGATGTGTCGCTGTAAGAAGAAGATCCGTGTGTGAATGCTTGTGCATATTTAGATGCTGCTGCAATGTGTTTGTCTACTGTATCTGCATATGTGTGTGTGTGTGTGTGGACTAAACTCAGCACATTCTATAGATGTAGTTCAGGGGGCCGCCTCGGAGGCGATAGGGTTACAAGCTGTCCGAAGCCGCCCCGTGACCAAATGTGGATGAGTTCTCAGTGTGGTTTCATGCTGAGGCTTAATCATATCACCCGAGGATACATTATACACTACGAACATCATCTGTGGTATGCAATGAGGGGTTGAGCAGTGAGTGAGTGAGTAGTGATGGTTTAGAAAAGCTTTCATATACTGTCAGCAAGGCTATATCACAATACTGTGTATATTTCTTTATTTCAAATAATGACGTAATGTCGCCTCTGGGCGCCGCGATGGAGGTCCGAAGGTCTCGGGGCAACAATGACTGCGAATGTCAGATTGTGTTTCTGAACTGAAGACGAGGCTGTCTGAGAGAATTGTGTTTGACGTGGCTAATTTCTGTGCTGATTTAGCTGGAAGCTGATCATTTTGGTACTGACACAACTCATCAGTGTTGATTTGATCATCTAACCCCGTTAGCTATGTTAACTCATTACCTAAGATCACTATTTATACCTGATTCACAAAACACACGGACA
This sequence comes from Sebastes fasciatus, assembly GCF_043250625.1. Classification (NCBI taxonomy): domain Eukaryota; kingdom Metazoa; phylum Chordata; class Actinopteri; order Perciformes; family Sebastidae; genus Sebastes; species Sebastes fasciatus. The sequence continues at coordinate 6,886,761 of NC_133809.1, read as the reverse complement.
TCTATCTTTGCACTGCAGTGCCAAATACTCACCACCTGTAGGCTGAAAGGTGGATCCTAAAGGTTTGTGGTTGGCTCTTTAACCGATAGCAACTTGGACTAACAGTTACAACGGATCCCAAAGGTGCTGAGAGTTACCGCATGATAAAAGGTATCCAAGCAAAGTTAGAAACGTATGAAACCACTGCAGCATAATAATAATATCCTCTTCTTTTCCATTGATCTGTATGTTCAGTATATTCTGTAAATACTGAACCTACAGATCAACAGCACAGAGGCTGATTATGCTGCAGGCGTGGTTTCTATGGACGTCTAGATACTTAAAGGGACTCTGAACATGTAACGTTAGGCACAGTGAGTGTCCAGATCCCAGAGTTTTCCCATTCTTCCTGCTGATGCTTCACATGTTATTGCCTGCATCCTCAGTTTTTCGGTTCGGCAGCTTATAGAAACTTAGTTCTGGGCTCTTTACCATGTTGGTAGAGCATCCCACCACACAGCAGCTTTTAGGCATCTGTCGTTTTTTTGCTAGCAGACGAAAATGACAAGGAGGCACCTTCACGCAATACAAAGTTAATGGATAGCGATGAATTGCTTTCCCCTCTGGTGTGGGAAGGAATTAATTGCGCTCTGTCTTTATTAGAATCAGTTGTATCTACTGTGAACCTATAATGTTTCAAGCCTACACTCGGTGAGCATTTGCTACTCAAGAGATTGGTTTCCAGTGGAGTGTTCCTTTAATAATGCTTAGTAGTGGCATGTTAATGTTAAAGGACTGTTTTCCTTTTGTCAACAAGTCCCATGAAAAGACCAAAACCAGCAACGTATTAGTCCGTCTATCAACACTTTCTGACTTCCTGCTCTGAGCCTCAAGCCCTGTGATTCCTAGTTAACAAATAAATCTTTAAAAACGGCTCCCAAATATATAGTTTCATTTTTAAAATACGCTCGGTAATTTCCCAAAACAGCTGAGTGCTGTTGTTTTTAGAAACTTTTAGTCAAACAGGAGTGAATAGTGCATTTGTTGGGGACTATTTTCAGCCGCGGTTTTGGTGCTAGTGAGTATTTACAGCAGCAGGATGGCGTACAGTATGTGGGATTGAGTCAAAATAAACTACAATACCCATGTTCATGATAATAAAGGAACATGTCAACAAGCGCAACAGTGCGGTTTATTGATTTCAGACTACAATACTGAATTGGATATTTCTTTGTTTTAAAATGTAGAATATCACCAGACATCTCTGTTGCTTTCCCACTAAACTATCTTCCTCTGGTAGCTGACAAAGCCACAATATGGTTAACAAATCAGACTCCTCTTAAGCTACATCACAGCAGTTATTTAGAGGTTTTATATATTTAGACATTATTTTGAGCGCAGACACTTTTCCAATGAACCTCCAGGATGGCAGCAGCGCAGCAGTTGTTGCTAGGGAATCTGTGATGTAACTGCAATACCTCTATAAAGTGAGTGTGTAAATATAGGTGAGACTGGGTGAGAGTGTGTGAGGACATCTCCTGTATGCGCCGTTATTTTTGTGGAATGCACATGCAGAGCAGCACATGTAGTGTGTTACTGATGTTTGTCGTTTTGGGGGTAAAAAAATCTATCACCTGAGTCCCAACTAGTGTTTAGGTGGCTGCTCTTTCACCACAGCTCCAAATGTCAGCGGGATGGATCACATGTTTTCAGTAACGGTACCCTTCCCACTCAGCCTCCCCACACGCTCCTGCTCCTCGGGCGTCCTCCTGATGGAAGTCGATGTGATGTGGACCTCGGCCGCAGGAGTGGCGCTGCTAAAACAGATGAAACTGGCTCTAAGAGGCCCTTGTTTCCTGCCTGCCAGGCGCTTATAGAGATGGATGGAGGGGAGCACATCACAAGCGGCACATGAGGAGATTACTGATGAAGGTGTGGAGGGGGATGAGCAGCAGCCTCAGCCCCCCTGGCAGCCAGCGAGGCCTCTTTGGAGGGCTGATGATGGGATTTACGAATAAGCACGGGGGTGGGGGGGGGGGATCAAGTAAACGCACAACAAAGAAAATAAGACAAATGAAACACAGGTGAGGGCTGAGAAGGAGGAAATTAGACGAAAAGGAGGAGCAGAAAGAGGAGACAACATGAGGAGAAGGGCAGGGGGGGGGGGTGATGTGATGCATGCTGGTAGTGGGAGCGCCTCTGCTCCGCTCTGCTCTGTCCCTCCAGGAAGTCATACCGCTTCTCCTCTCCATCTGAAGGAGGCTACGTCGCCATGGCAACCGCAGAGAACCTGTGCCCGTCTCTCGGCTTGCCGGGGCTGGGCTGTACGTGTGCGTGCATGAATGTGTTTCGGCTCATCGCCGCTGCATGTGTGCCTCGGTCTGATGCGTCACTGTCGTTCGGTCGGTGTGTGAGTAAATGTGTGTGTTTTTTTATGAGCATCAAGTGCAGGCATGCGTGTGTGTGTGTATGTGTGTGTGTGTGAGAGATACACACTAGCGTGCACGTACACACAGAGACTCACATTCACAGTTTGTACTGCAGGCTTTATTTTTAGCACGTGGCACTTATATAATCAGGGTGACACTGGGGGGAAATAAAAGGAAGGGGAAAAAAACATCTCCTGCATTTTCTTTACCCTTTATGTGCCGCTTTCGCTCTTTGTTTTTCCTCCTCTACATTTTCCTTCTCTTGCTTTCTGTCTTTCCCCTGTTACATTTTCTTGTTTTCCCACCCCTCACTCTCGTCCTCTCCGGTCTCTGCCTCTTCTCCCCGTTGCTCCCTGCCTCATTATACATTTGACTCCACATCCTCTCTTCCCTTTTTGCCGCTCCTCTCCTCGTGCATTTCTGTCCGTTCCCTCGCCCGTCATCTGTCTTCCTCTTTTCTAGCCTCACCTCTATCTCCCTCCTCGCCATGACGCTCTGCAGCCATGGTAGCAGAGGGAAGAGAAAGAAAGAGGGAGGGCAGAAAACACAGAGAGGGGGAATGTAGAAAGAATGAGAGAAAATTAGTAGCAGAGAAAAGACAGAAGGAGACGGATGAGATGAGGGATAAGAGGTTGAAACACAGCAAGAGGACAAGGGATGTGAAGAGACAAGAGACAGAAACCCTCAGCTCTTCTCTCCAGAAGAGGAAACCAGGGATCCTCTCCGACAGGCTGCTTTTAAAGACTCACATCCCCAAGTGGGCTGTGCTCCACACTCCTGTTCAGCCCCTCGTTTTTCTTCCTCCCCCCTCCTCTTCCTCCATTCTTCAAGGCAATTTGAGAATAGATGACATGTCAGGATTACTTAGTGGGATCAGTGCAGAGTGGGCTCCTGGAATCCCCTCTGCCAGGGCAGCGGGAATAACCCACTCGGCCTTTCTCCCGTTACATTCAGCAAATTGCAGCTCCACTTGTAACCGGCCCCTCCGTGGATTAACGCCGGGGGTTTCGCTTTTAAATAGCCGACACTCGCTGTGAAGTACGGCCGAGGTCTGTTTAAAGAGATCGAGTGCTACACAGGCTGAAAGCCACATCTGACGAGTCATCAAAAAGGAAATAGTGTCTACTTTATGTCCAGCATGATCCTGCTACCTCTGTGGAAAAGTGCTTACGTTATCAGCTCTAATTACTGTAGCTTGTCACACAGTATAGTGTCAGTATCTCACATGAAGTAACTCAAACACTGTAGTTAGGGAAACATCGTAAGCAGCTGCTGATGTGCAGCTATTTGAAACAGCTAAATTGCATACCAGTTGCATTTAAAGATAGGATATACAGAGAGGAATGTGCCTCTTGGACGGAGTTGTTGTGGGTCTAATTTATCTGTGATCTAAAGTGTCTGCGAGCCTCGTTTCTAAAGGCAGTTTCCTCAGTTAAAGGATAGGGCTGGCAATATTATATATATTTGTTATTGTCAGCAAATCCCACGAAAAGACCAGCAATGGGTAAATCAATCTCTCAATACTGTGGCTCTCTACTCAGCCCCCAGCCCATTGGTTCCCACTGAAGATGTATAATCTTAAATAATGAATCACAAATACATAATTTTATCTTTAAAAAAGGCTCACTTATTTCAATAAACAGCTGGGCACTGTGTTTTTTTGTTAACGTTACTCAAACAGGAGTAAATGGTGAATTTGTTGGGGACTATTTTCATCTGCGGATTAATACACGTTTGGTACTCTTACGCCTCGTTTCCACCATAGACTGTATATAAGAAGTGGACCTAGTCACCGTGACGTCACCCATTGGTTTGTGGACTGCTGTTTTGAAGCCTCGAGATCAGCATTTTGGCTGTCGCCATCTTTGTTTTTTTGGCCGTCACCATGTTGGTTATTTTCAACCAGAAGTGACAGGAGAGGGTGGAGCTAAGCTCAACCGAAAGCTGAATAAGACATTTTTAGGCAACCAAAATGGTTAGAATTAAGTGTCATGAACTGAAACACAAAAAAAAAATTAAGGTGTCGTTTCGCAGATCACGGAGATTCCCATAGGAAGGAATGGACTTTCGGTTGACTCGCATACATACATAGAGCTATGTGGAAACTAGTGTTTGACTATTAAAATGAGCAGGGAGGTGTATTGCATTTGGGATTGACTCAAAATAAACAACAGTGTCCGTAGTACGTACTGTATTACAGTAGGTACCAGATCTTTTTTTGGCTCAATAGTTTCCCACTTCTCATAAAATGCAACTCACTGCTTCATTCTAAACTCTTCGCTAAAACTCCTGCACTTTATTTTGAAGTAATGTGACTTTATTTAATTACATTTATTCAGCCATTTCTAGAAAATTCTTTAAAATATTCCGCTGTTTATGCAACTACAACTAATGACCTGCTTCCCAGCACAGGCTGAAAATGCCTGGGAAAAGATTTAGGTGATGAATTTTTGTAATTATATCATAATATATATGAATACATTTAGTGAGTAATACCTGCTCCTGTTATGTAAAAACTCGATCTGCTCCTTGTCGTGTGAATGCAGACATTAAATATCCCCCCGTGTGTTGCTGCATGTGTGTATACTGTAGGTATCCGTCTGTGTGTCGACATATGTGTACATTCATGTTTGTGCTTACCGGTGTGTTTGCGTGTTCTTCGACCAGCATCTCACAGATCTGAGACAGAAGTGTGTCGGTACCTCAGGGAGCGCGTTTCACTTCACTTCTTCAATGGCCCGGCCAAACGCTAGCAGGCGCAGAGGGAATCCTCCGCTACCTGCCGACCCCCATACTGTACAGCACCTGCAAGATCTGCAGTATGAGGGACGTGGGAAAATCTGCTTTGTTCTTTGTCAACCGATACAACACAACAGAAATGTAACCTTTACCCACTTCATAAATACTTTACCATGTTTTATATGCTGTTCTAAACACAATGGCCTCTACATTTAGAGCGGTTGCATTAAAGATTATTAGCAATGCAAACAATGTGACACAGAATACAGCAGAGATAACTAAAAGCACCAGCAATATAACCTGCTTATATCATGATCTTTCATAGCAGTTTAACATATTATTTATGTACATATCAAACAAACGAGGCAGTGTGTTAATTACTAAACTAAACTCACAGACATGAGAGTGTATGATATCAATCTTCTCATCTAACTCTTGGCAAGAAAGTGAATATTTCTATCATTTACCAAAATGTTGTACTTGGAACTGCACATTTCAAGCCTCGATCCACAGATGATGTACAGTCTAAATTTGGGTCGCGTTTATGTTAAAGCATCAGTAGGCGAGATTGGAGCAAATATGATTAAAACAATAAGTTATTTTTATAAAACGGTCGCTATATCGTGACAGTAGTATATGAAACAGGTAACCTGAAAAAAAATCATGTGCCTCTGTGTCCTCTGGTGCTCTTAACGGCATCTGTAAGATTTCACAGACTGGAGGACAACAAGCAGTCAGAGCTGATCTGAGGTCTGCTGCCCATCTGCTGTCTATGAGAGCCGGCTGTCAATCACTCGCAAACTCCAACCAAACAATAGAACTAGGCAGCGCTGATCAAATATGAATCAATATTATGTTACGTTAATGCCTATTTCTCTCCTCAAATGTTTTCAGAATCATCTTGTAGTGCACGGTTTAGCTGTAAAATGAGAAAGTTTGTGACCCAGCTGTTGAGATCAGGTTGAGATGGCTTGAAGGAACGCCAAGTACCGGTCATATGACCGGAGCACAGCCAATAGGAACGCTCTCTCTCTCTGAAATGACCTGTGATTGTTCAAAGTCCACCGTCACGGGCTAGATCTTTTAAAGCCTGAAAACAGAGCCATGAGGAGGTGCAGAAGTCTAGTTTTCTCTCAGAACACTTGAATTACAATATGCTGAAAGGTTATTATGAAATATTTGCCCAATGATGCCAAAAAATTGTTGCCTACTGAAGCTTTAAATCAATACATGGATGAGTCAACAAAATCGTATGAGTGTTCATCGACTAAGAATTTCTTTGGTCAAGTTTAAATATAATCAGAGCAATGCTGTTGAAATAAGAGTTATTTGTAGTCTTGGCCCTTAAAAACATTACTCTTTCAATCTTAGATCTTCAATCTTTATCTTAGATGTCTTCTTACCTGTAAATCATCAAATCAATGCCTACTGGGTGTTTTTATCCAACATATCAGAGTCCACATGCTGAGACATACATGTGGTCATTTCAGTTGTGCCTCATGTAGTGCAGGGAACACGGTGTTTGAATGCAGATCCTGTGGATAGTGCTGTTGTGGGTCTGTAGAGAGGTAAATAACACGTGTTTGTCTCCTTTGAACATTAATTCAGTTTTCATTTTTCTGTTTTTGAGTAAATTCAGTTAAGCTGGTTTAAAACCCCGGCCGCCGGTGTAGTGATTGTGTGTTTGCCAAACTGGCTTGGAAACCTGCCTCTTCCATTATTGTTGTCTTGACCTTATCCAATATACAAACCTTGCATGCATGTCCCGCGCTCTCTAATCTGATAATATGGAAAACTATCTCAGGTCAATCAGGAAATTACATCTGGCACCCATCCAGGGATTACGGCGGCAGGCGTTGGACAAAGCGGTGTAGTATTATTGTTGATTTTGGATTATGGAGGCAGCAGAGCGATGACCTATCATGCTGTTGTTGATACAGCTTTTTGGTAACGCTGGTCCCGCTCTGGCTTCTGTTGCACACACAGTTATTCCATCTGGCTCACTCGTCGTGTGAAGCCGGGGTTTGATGTTCACGTTGCAGCGTAGTCGAGGGGAAACCGGCAGTTAGCGAGCGTCATGGTGGGACCGCTCCGCTGCACCGCGATGATGTTCGGTCACAGGCGGCTGCAGATGGGGTTGTGTTTGTTTATATGCACAGGAGATTGAAACATATGTGAGTTGAGATTGCATTGTGAAACGCCGTGTGAAATGTGTATGTTTACATGCGTGTGTGCAGGTGTTGTGCAGCTCAGCCGTGTCTTTTCAGGAGGTCTGACAGGCAGCCACAGTGAGGGGTTTTCCAGTGGCTGTAATTTTGAGCCTGACAGCTCAGTGACACATCATTACATATTGCTCAAGGCAGTGCAAGCAGCAGTGACCTTTTATGCTGCTGCTGAGTTCCTTGCACATGCATTCATGTGTATGTATGTGTGGGAATGCTGCCATATATATGTGCATCATGTTTGTACTATCTACTCTTTAATTAACTTTCTGGGTTCATACCTCCTCTGACATTCACCACTGTTTTAATGGTGTGTGTATTATGAATGGTTTCGCCATGTGCACACACACACTGTATATTTCCTTAGCAACCGAATCCTGAATCCATCTTGGCCCTTTTTACATTTAGTTTTTCTTCATTCTGCATTAGGGCTGTCAAAGTTAACGCGATAAAAACACGTTAACGCAAATTTATTTTTGGTTGTAGCAGGCTCATTTTTAAAGATACTGTCACCATATGAAACTGACTACCGGATGCCAGTAAAACTAGGGGTGTAAGATAATATCGATACACATGAGTATCGCAATATTATGTTGTGCGATACTGTATTAGATTTTTAATTAACCTCTTAAAAATCCAGCTGCTATTTGATATTTCGGAGGTTGTAGCGGGCTCAGTTTTAAAGCTAGAGTGAAGATACTGGTATCATATGAAACTAGAAAACCTAATGAATCCATTGGTACCAGCCATGTCATACAAGCTTGTCAAGAAGGAGGCTAAATAACGCTCCAAACTTGTGCAAAATTTTGGTGAGGAAAAACTGGCATGGTCATTTTCAAAGGGGTCCCTTGACCTCTGACCTCAAGATGTGTGAATGTAAATGGGTTCTACGGGTACCCACGAGTCTCCCCTTTACAGACATGCCCACTTTATAATAATCACATGCAGTTTGGGGCAAGTCATAGTCAAGTCAGCACACTGACACACTGACAGCTGTTGTTGCCTGTTGGGCTGCAGTTTGCCATGTTATGATTTGAGCATATTGTTTATGCTCAATGCAGTACCTGTGAGGGTTTCTGGACAATATGTGTCATTGTTTTGTGTTATTAACTAATTTACAGTAATACATATGCATAAAGCAAGCATATTTGCCCACTCCCATGTATAAAATACTTGACAAATCTCCCTTTAAGGTACATTTTGAACAGATAAAAAATGTGAGATTAATTTGCGATGAATCACAATTAAATATTTTAATCGATTGACAACCCTAACTGCTATATAAAGATACAGACATATTGGTAAGATGACACACATGGTCTTACAGGGCGTAAAATACAGTATCACAATAGAATGATGTTAATAATTGACAGATTCTTACCACAGTAGTCTTTTCTCTCACACAAAATTACACAACTAGCTCAACTACATTTGAGTGACAAATTAAAATGTCTTAGGCTACCACAAGCCTCAAGAACAGATTCAGTGCTTTTTGTCAAACTGTAGCCCGGGGAGATGAATACTATTTTTCCGAAAGATATTCCCTCATTTGGTGTTTTGATGATGGCGGTGGAGAGCGCTGTCTAACATATCCGTCTCTTATAGGTACCCAACAATAATAAACCTTTTTTGAAAGTAATTTACAGTACATCCTTTTCTCTTGATCCAGAATCCAGGTCAGTTTAGCCTGCTCAGTATTTTTAGACATGTCACAGAGCATGACGGGATGTTAATTGCTTAATTGTATTATGCGCTACATCTGTATGGAGGCATCTGTGTTTGTTATGTTTCTCCTCTCATTTATTCAGGTCTTTATCTGGCTGCAGAGCTCGGAGGTCAAATGAGGTTAACTAGCAAGCTGATCGCTATTTATTAGAGGGAAAACACCAATAAGTGTCCATATTAACTAAGCTAGCACTTTGCTGTAAACACATGACAATAGTTAAAGCTCTAATAACAACATTAACGTCACTGATGCTGTATTAATACGGTTAATAAAGTTAAAAGCAAGCTAATTCACTTCAGCTTGGTGTCCAACATGATCTCAGCCATATTCGTCATATTTTGCCGCTTTTGTGTCGTATCTTGACACTGAAGGTTTGCAGGTAACGCTTTAACACAAGGTTAACGTTGTGAAACGCTGGCAGTTAGGTTGAGGCAACAAAACCACTTGGTTAGGGTTAGAAAAAACATCATAGTATCATGGTGTGGCTTAAAATAAGTACGCTTGTAATGGACGTAACATCATGTGACCCAGTCGCATAGCGTTACGTGACATAACTTCAGTAAAAATAACTCAAGAACTTTTGGCTTCACATGGGACACGAACGCTGGTCCCCTAAGCCCACTGCCCAAGCATTGGCATTTGACGCTCGCGGGAAGGCGTTTATATAGCGCGACATTACAAGGACATTCCGCGTGTCGTGAGGACGCATTTTAGGCTTTTCACACGTGTCATTTTAACGCCACACAACAAAACTATGGTAACAGCCTCAGTTCGGTTTAGGCAACAAAACCATTTAGTTAGGTTTAGGAAAAATGTCATGGTTGGCCTTAAAATAAGTACCTAAACTAAGTAAAATACATACGGAAACAATGCAACATAACTACAGAAAACACGTCATAAACGTCACTAAAAACTACTGAAAAACCACCAAGTCTCCTGGTTGAAAGTCCTGTGTTTGTTGGACCCATCCACCTCCCTTTCCATCCACTATAAGCGGCCTTTCTCGCTTTTTATTCTACGTCACTAGCATAGAGTGTAGCTTATTTACACTCATGCATTTACATTGCAGTCAGTACGGTACCTGGTTTACAAATGACACGCCAAAAGCAAGAAAGGCGCTCTTAATCTCATACTTAACTTTAAAAAAGTAGTTCAATATTTTAGGAAATACACTTATTTGCTTTCGTCAGAGAGTTACATGAGGAGATTGATACCTCTCTTATTGATAGGGTTAATGCTCAGGCCAAAAGCTGGTTAGCTTAGCTTAGCTTTAAGACCGGATACAGGGGCACATCACCTCCCTGTAAAACCACAATATGTTGTTTTTACACTTAGGTTTTTGTACGTATCAAACAAACAAGATATAGCATGTTAATTGGTGAGTTTTTGTTGCCTTCGGACGGAGCCAGTGCCAGCTGTTTCCCCATGTTTCTAGTTCTTAAGCTAACCTTAAGCTAACCAGCTGCTGGCTGTAGCTTCATGTTTATCATACAGATAAGAGAGTGGTATAAATCTCCTCATATAACTCTGAGTGAGTAAGCATATTTCCCGAAATGTAAAACTATTCCTTTAAGATATATGCTTATGACAGACGTGAGAGTGATAGCAGCACTCTCCCTACAGGTCTCTCTTTGCTCTCAAAGGTTTTCACACAAGGACATTATTGTCTTTATCTTTCCATCCTTTCATTCAAACCGGACTGACCTAATATTTTGGACGTGAGTGGCCTGGGATGGCATCCTTTGTCAAAATTCAAAGCGCATATGTGTGTTTTTCCCTCCTGTCGTCTGGCTGCGAGGCGAGGCAATATCGAGCGAAGAAAGTGTTGACTCAGGGGGAAGGAAAGTGTCAGATTAATAACGAAGACAGGCCATGAGAGGCAGCGGAGGAAGCAATGGAAATTAGACAGGGTGTCCTCATAGTTCAGCCGTCTGAGACGTGTGCCGTGTATTTGCAATGTTGCAGGTTTAAATCAGGCTCATATAGCTGTTTGTCATCCCGTGTCGTTCTTGTCTTTTTTTTCCACTGCGCACTGTCTAATGAGAGCAAAAAGGCCGACAACATTTTAATTTTTAATAACAAAGACGGGTCATGACAGGCGGTGGAGGAAGAGGGGAGATTAGATGGGGGAAGAGTCCCTGGATGAGGAGAGAGGCAGGTGGGTTAGAGCTGCAACCAATGATCATTTTCATTATTGATTAATCTGTCACCGGCGGTAGAAAGTATATAAGCATATTTACTTATTCACTACAGTACTGTGCAGTACTTAAGTACAAATTGGAGGAACTGGTATTTGATTACTTCCATTTTCAGCCCAGTTGCTCGGAAAAAATGTTGGCATTGTATGTTTCTGCAAACCACGAATACATTGAATTTCTACCTTTTTGCATTCGGTCAGAACAAGTGAGGTAGTACTGTATATCGAGCAACAGTTATTGAAAGTTATGTGGTATAATAACGAGTATAACAAGTGAGAAAGTCCTCTAAGGGCAGGTGGGTCAAACAAACACAGGACTTTCACCCAGGAGACCGCTGTTCGTGTCCCGTGTGAAACCAAAAGTGAACGTTGACTTTACACTTGACTTTACGCTTGTTACGTAACGTTACGTAAGAAAGTCCCCTAAGGGCAGTTGTTATTTATTTACGTTACTTACATTGTTACGTTGCGTTGTTACGTTACAGTATCTTGTTACGTTGTGTTGTTACGTTATGTTGTTATGTTGCGTTATGTGACATTGTTACGTTACGTTGTTACGTTACGTTGTTACGTTACGTTGTTACGTTGCGTTGTTACATTGTTACATTGTTACGTTACCTTGTTGTTATTTTGAACACAAACCATGATCTCTTTTCTAACCTTAACCAAGTAGTGTTGTTACCCTAAACCTAACCAATCTTTTCACAACATTAACCACATGGAATTGTGCATTTCTGCAAGCGTGATACGAGAATGATATGAAACATATTTATGAAACATATTTTGGTTCATAAATGTAGACATTCAACGTATCCCGTGGTTTGCAGAAACGTACAATGCCAAAAAAGATTCTGGCAACTAGGTTGCCATTTTACAGTAAAACACTAGAGGTTACTTTAAATATCAATATTTTGTACAGAAAATATGATCAACTTATAAAATATGATGCAATATTAAAGCTTAAACTATTGAACAGAATAGTTAAAATATGGTATATGTGTCTTAACCACTCGGCTTATAGACGCCTCCCTTTTACTTGTAATGGTGTATTTTCATTGTGTGGTATTGATACTTTTACCAAATCTATTAACTGTTTAATCTATATAATATGGAAAAAACATGAAAATGTCCATCACAAGTTCCCAGCAAGGTGACATCTCTGAATTACATATCCTGTCCAACCACAAGTCCAAAATCCAAAGATATGAATTGTACAATGATATAAGACAGAGAGGAGCAGCAAATTCTCACATTGAATAAACTGGAACAAGGAGAGATTTGGCTTGATAAATGACTTAGTTAATCAAACTTCTTTATGATTAATTTTCTACTGTGTAATCAATTAATCAACTAATCGTTTCAGCACTGAGATGGGTACGAAGGAAGTACAGAGTAGAAGGACAGAGGGAACGAACGTGGACGTGAGGAGGGAAGTGATGAAGGAAAGATGGAGGAAGAGGGAAGAAAGCAGCAAAGGGAGAGGAGGAGGAGAGATAGTACTTAAGGGAGGTTGTGTGTGTGTGTTAGAGAGGTAGTGGGGTTGAGGAGGGTATATGTGACACATACCATCAGACAGGATCAGGCTGAAGCAAATGAAGTACATGTCATCTCTCCCTGCATCCTGCATTATGCTAATGAGCCTCCTAATGCTTCTGCTGCTGCTCCTCACTGAGTACATGTAGTGAATTTAGCATGAGCACACACACACACACACACACACACACACACACACACAACAGCAAGTGTGTGAGTGCATGCACGTGTATACTGGCAAAGATATGTGCACGCACATGTAGGCCTAAGCAGACAGCCTTATATAATCCTGCATGCACACCTTTCGCATGGTTGCACAGAGTTTGTCTGTGTCCACCACCCCTCCTCCTCCACCACCGCTTCCCTCTATGTCAGGTTTTATTTGGAAATGTCTCCACTTCTGATGATCAGATACGTACTCCATTACTCATGTTTGTTAATAGAAAAGTCACTGGCGGTGACATTATCCACCTCCTCCTCCTCCTCCTCCTCCTCTTTCCCTTCCTCTCCCTCCTCCTCCTATTTACCATTTTGCTGTTGGTCACATGACATTGTGTCACTCTCTGAGTCAGGATGTGCAATCCAAAGCCAGATTTGTTTCTGGTCAGAAGCAAAAAAAAAAAGGTAATTTAGCTGATTTTAAAAGGTTTGTTTTTGTGAGTGGCCCACATACTGTGATGCGTGACTTTAGCAGCAGGGAATAGTGCAGCTTTAAAGTAAAAAAACACAAAATATTTACACTGTAAATGATGTTTAATCTGTGATTTGTACATGCTTTCCCTCAATTCACCTTGTCTAAAGTACTTCTACAATAAGGTTCCAATGATTTCTTCCATTTTCCAGAGTGAGCTTAAACAGTTTCCTGTAAAATATGTTCTACTTTGTGTGCCATGTTGGTGGAGAGATTTTAATGGACATAGCAGAAGAGAGTGGAGAATTGATTCTGGCACCCATTTGTAATGTTATCAGCCGATTGAATGGGCGTTATCAGTGGTTAACTATCATTCTAATGCTTCAGATGGGCCAAACTGCACCAACTACCATGTGATTTGAAACTAAACAACTTTAGGTTTGGGCAACAAAACTACTTGGTTGGGTTTAGGAGAAGATTGGGTTTAAATAAGTAGGCTACATTTGTTACTTAACTTAGGTAGGTGGTGTTAGTTAAATGTGTAAGCTAGGTAATAAAGCTACGGTCAAATAAGTCGTTGTTTCACATGGGACACAAACAGCGATCTCCTGGGTGAAAGTCCTGTCTTTATTTGACCCATCCATCCATCCTCTACGCCTCCTTTTCTCTCGTCATAGTTACTACGGCCACTAGAAGACGGTATCGGCGTCTTATATATGTAACGGTGATCAACCATGTAAATAGATGGACCCTTCTAATCCATGTCTATGAGGTCTATGTTATCTTGTGTTGATAATTGATTTCCAATATAAACATATACATACATTTGCTTAAAGCAAGCATATTTATCCACTGCAATGTTGATAAGAGTAGCCTATTAATTACTTGACAAATCTCCCTTTAAGGTACATTTTGAACGTAAAAAAAATGTGCGATTAGTTTGCGATTAATCACGATTAACTATAGACAATCATGCGATTATTCATGATTAAATATTTGAATCGATTGACAGCCCTAATTTTGACCTAACATGATGTCATCAGTGTTTGTCCTCTTATTAATGGGGAGACAACATAACAAACTAGGTTTGGAGTTGTGAAGTGTATGGGCCATATTTGTTAGCTCCTAGGTTGGTGGGAGGCCAGTGAGGGATCACATCCTTGTTTCTGCACTACAACTCTTCCTGATTGGTACAGAGGACGGTTGGGTAGCATGACCCTCCGCAGCACGTTACATCCTCCTGGTAAAAGCTCCTCACTGTTGCGTGAAAAGAAGCAGCTGGTGCGGCTGATACACATGGCTCTCCTCAACCTCCTCAGGACAAAACAGGGAGTTAGCAGGGACGAGGACTGTGGGGAGGGGAGAAAAGGGAGAAAACGGGAGTAAAACTAGGATGTTTTAATGTTTATTTTCTTTTGAAAGTAAAGTGGGTGAGCCAGATAGCAATTAAAAAATGAAATGTTGGTACAACATTTGCATCGTAAACTGTGGCATTAAGAAAGTTAAGACAGGGAAGTTACTTTACTGTGACTGACAATGTGTACTGTGTGCACACCCAGAATTACTTGTAAAGCATTTTTACACAGATTTACACCCTATACGTCATCCAGATTGTCTGAAGGTGAAGTGTTCACAAGGTGTTGTTGTATTGATGGTTTCATCGAGGCCAGAGATACGAGGGCTGGTGTGGTCATGGTGGTTTGCTCAGATCTTGGTCGCGTGGGCAGTAGCGTTTGTTCAGCTGTCACAGGGAAGCTCCCAGTGAATGTTCATTCATATCTCGTTGGTCATATTAACAATTTATGCCAGAACATTTTTTTTTCCCTTTTGCTTTCTCAGGCTGAAAAAGGTTGACATGAATATTGACGATAGGAAATGTGCTGTGTGTCTGCGTGCACTAGAGAGAGAAAGAATTACCCGTCTTGTTTGAATGAATGAGTGGAGTCGTCCTCCTGAAACGTGTGTGGATGAGTGGCGTTGTGTGAATGGAGCTGGCTGAACCGGCATCACAGTGGGAGTTACAGAGAGTCGAGGCCAGACCCGGGTCATCACTGTGTCTTACACAACTGACAGCCAAAATATGGATGCTTTGGACAGCTCATCAAACAGAACCAGGGAGAGACTTAAAAGTTTACCTCAATATCTAAAATACCTAAAATATTCATAATTAACTCACATAAATAGTGATGCAAAGGATAAATCAGGATTCACAAATGTTGATGTCACTGTTCCTTTATTTTATAATAAAAAGGTTGCCTGTTGGTTTGCAAGATTTCACAATAAAAGGAAGGTCTTCAAGTGTGAAAAAAAAGGTTTTTTATTTGATATAAATTTAGTTTTGAGCATTCAGAAAGCTTAGCACAAATGTGGGACAGTTGAGACTGTTTTTATTCCAAATCAAAATCATTTTTACTTTGATTTAACCTTGCATCTCTGTTGAAGTTCTCTTGAGCAAGGCAGAGAGTGTTTACCTCCCTGAAACTGACATATTAGTGTCAATAGTACATGGAAAAAGAATTCATTCCCGGTCACACACATGTAATATCAATTTTTATTTTATTTTTTTATTTTTTTATTCAACCTTTATTTAACCAGGAAAGTCAATTAAGAACCAATTATTTTTTACAATGGCGACCTGGCAATTAAGAAAAAGAAGCAATGAAACTTCTTTCCATCTGATGTGATGTGTTTACCACACGCTACAGTACAATGCTGCCATTGTCCGGGTTCGCCACACTCATCACCATCAGGCTGCTTGTTAAGTACAATAATTTGGAGCAATTGTCTGCTGAATAGACTAAACATGTTTGAATCCATAGTGCCGTTGTGTCCGAGAGAGGAAGAGTATTGAAGGACAAACTCTCCGCCCTGATCAGATGACATTCATTTAAAACATGTCAGCCAGCTCTTCCCCGCGGGCCACGTTTTTCTTTTTCCCTGCCGTGTTCCCGTCATTCCTTTCCCTCCTTGTCACATGTCATCCCAGTTTGTGTTGATTTACATCAGTCTATGTCTCGCGGCCTTCCTGCACAGAGACACACAGATAACTCTAATGGTAACTAACTAACGACGCCTGGCTCTGGATTTGGCTCAAATTGAATGAATGAGGGTCTGTGTGCGAGGAGTGGAAAATCCAAGCGGCCGTTGCATGCCAGACGGATATAGCAGGCAGGCAGGCAGTCTGTGTACCTCCCAAGCAGATTGGAAGAGGAGGAGGAGGAGGAGGAGGTTTGGATGTGTGAACAGCTGGTGACTGAATAAAGTGGGGTTTGGGATGATGGGAAGGAAACAGTGCAGAGAGGAAGAGATGAGAGGTCAGGCAGTAGCCTAGAGATCGGCCCTGATCTCTGGTCTGCTCTGTCTTGGACATGAGTCTAACATTCTTACGTTTTTACTTTTAGTTTATCTTCTATTGAGCTAGAGATTAGCACCGTTACCTCACTGCAAAAAGCACCCCTGGTACAGAAGGAAAGACCTTTTTGATTATAACTGAGATAATAGAGCTGGAAGCATCCGAGCGGTAGTCATGAGAACAGCTGGTCGTACTCTTAACATGCAGAGAAAAGGTGCTTCCTCTCCCACAACCTTCTTGCATCTTTCATTGCAATATTTTAGTTGATACTAGCTACTAGTAAAGCAAAACATTAGGGCTGTCAAAGTTAACGTGTTAACGCAAATTCATTTTAATTCCACTAACTCTTCAACGCATTAACGCGACTTGTGATTTTTAAATAACCTCTTAAAAATCCAACGGGCCGGCGTCGGGCCCTGCCGCTATTCAATCTTCATCATAACATCATATGAAACTAAAAAACCTAAGGAATCCATTGGTGCCAACCATGTCATGCTAGCATGACATCTTGTCATGAATGAGGCTAAATAACGCTCCAAACTTCTGCTAAATTTTGGCGAGGAAAAACTCACATTGCCATTTTCCAAGTGGTCCCCTGACTTCTGACCTCAAGATATGTGAATGAAAATGGGTTCTATGGGTACCCACGAGTCTCCCCTTTACAGAATTTACAGACACTTTATGATAATCACATGCAGTTTGGGTCAAGTCATAGTCAAGTCAGCACACTGACACAATGACAGCTGTTGTTGCCTGTTGGGCTGCAGTTTGCCATGTTATGATTTGAGCATATTTTTTATGCTAAATGCAGTACCTGTGAGGGGTTCTTGACAATATTTGTCATTGTTTTGTGTTGTTAATTGATTTCCAATAATAAATATATACATATATTTGCATAAAGCAAGTACATTTGCACACTCCTATGTTGATAATAGAATTAATTAATTGACAAATCTCACTTTAAGGTACATTTTGAACCTTAAAAGTTGCGATTAATCACGATTAAATATTTTAATCGATAGGCAGCCCTCATATTTTTAAATGAAAATCTTCAAGCTTATTACTTTTAGAATAGTTGCCTTATCCATGGTTGTGTTTACAACATTCAGAATAGAAAATGTAATATGTGTGAAGGGTTTCATTCATAATAGTAGTTTTAAATTGTCTGTGCAAGAATTCTAGTCGAGTCTATTTTTGTCTCATGAGGTCAGTGACTTTGACCGCGGCAGGAACAAACCCAAATCCACACCTTTGTTTCTGACTCTTGTTGTCGTTCCAGTGGCTCCGACACTGACCCCTCTTTGATAAGAGGTTAATCCCTCAAGCGTGCACACTAAATGAAGCGTCTCCTGCTGAGTGGCAGGTCTCACTGTGGGGGGCTGCTCCTCTTCTCCTCCCAACTACTTCCTTCTTTCCCTCCCTTCCTCACATTCCCCCCCCTCCTTGCTCCGCCTCAGTATTGAGCCCAGTTGGCACACCTAGGGGGGGCTGGGAACAGGTGTTATTCCCCCCGTCAGGGGCCGCACTTGAAGGAGATGGCGGGAATGAAGTTGGCATGGAGATGACTGGGAAATCAGGTCAGCATCCTCAATTCACACACACACACAAACACACCGCCAAGAGTGTCTAAATATAGCGATGTCACCGACGGGGGGTTGGACAGGAAAATAAAGTAAATGAAAGCAGAAGCATTTGCTGAAGTAGGGGATGTGATGAGCGCAGGGACGGCCTGGAGAGATACAGATATGGAAGTGGAAGATATACATAAAATGAGAGAGGTAGCGGGGGAAAATGAGGCAGGGGATGAGGATGGAAAAGGAGAAGATAGCTGGACGAGGCAAACCATATCCTCTGTGATTGTCGCTGCCACACCTTGTTAAGGCGTCCTGCTGCGTCCTCCCCACCCCTCCTCCATCCTCGGGTGCTGACACGCTGTGTTCCTGACAAACACGGTAGGGGGGACATGGGGGGAAAGGCAGAGGAGCAGAGGAACAACGGCTGCAGGAGGCTCTGCCGCATTGTTCGGGCTGAATTACACGGTCACGCAGGGTGGGCAAAGAAGGAACCCGGCGAACAAGAGGGGAAGGAAGACGACACATACTATAAAGAGGGATTAGCTCAAGCAGTAGGGGAAGGGGATGAATATGAAACAGAGTCAGACCTGGGTCAGATGGTATTTGCAAAAAGTTCTTTGTGTTTGCCGTAACTTGCCCGATGGGTGGGAGCCTGCTCGAGCACCATGAGAATACATTTATGCAGAAAAGAACAACATAAGGCTGTAACTGAAACAATAACAGGCAGATTGCACTCTTCAACCTCAGGGAAAGTATCTGCATTTCGCTGGAGAAAACAGCCTAAATTTAGTTGTTGCCCCACAGAAAGTCCTTGCTGAGGGGTATTCCTTCTGCACAACAGCAAATTACAAAAAAAGAACAATATAATGATTAGTTGTTTTTGGGTAAATAAGTATTTTACATAATCCTCGCAGTTTCTTCAGATGTAGGCCTCGTAGAAACGCAAACGGCGATGCATAGAAGGGACTTTTACCATATGGGACTATAGACGGGTTTCTGTGCAACGTCTTCAGAGAGATGCGTGCGCAGCTAGCGGGCAGAAAGCACGACATGTCCAGCAGAGCCAAGCTCCAAAGCTGAGACGCACCAACCGCAGAAAAGATGGATTGAAAATTATTCCGAGGGGATCACATGACTTTACTAAAGCAGAAGGAGATTATGGATCCAGGCCTGACATGCAAAAGATTCTAGTCACACAGCGCTAGCAAAGCAGCGGGTGGTCATGGCGAGCAAATGGCTAAGGAAATATTTATATATATTTATTAGGGCTAGGACAATACACCTAATACACCGATTCGATACTATCACGATACTTCGCTGCCGATTCGATATGTATTGCAATTTTTAAGTATTGCGATTCATTGCGATTGTTGTTAACTTTGAAAGTTGAATCATACACTTCTAGGGACTTTGGAAAATATCTAAATTGTTGTCTGTATATAGTCTGAGATGTCCTGAAGTCAAATATATCAGTCATCATCAGGCATTATTTTAGTTTTTCCAGCAACCCAAAAATCAAAGAATAAAATTTGTGGTATTTTCTTTTTAATTTATAAGGGACATGTAATGTTTTATATTTCTGGTGAATATAATCCGGCTTTAAATTTCTGTAACATTACGCGACCACGGCGGAGGAAAGCTCACTCCGGTATGCCGTATAGTTACGTTTTGAAGGGAAGACGTTTGGTCGTCTACCGGGGCAGCCGCTCCTCTTCCCCCACGGTCACAACAAGCAGCCGTGGAAGCTAATGATAGCCAACGCACGTTTAAATTTGAATCGGACATATCAGCAATATTATATTGACTTTTTGGTGTTACGTTTCTGGCTGAGATCTAACTGCTAACATTAGCTAGCAACCAGCAACTAAATAGAGAGCCGTCAGGAGTCTAATGTTAATAATGTGTTATAATGTTATATTGACTGGTTGTGCTAATAACAAGACCAAAATCCAAGTCTCCAGTTTTATAATAACGTTATAATGTTACCTGTTATCATAACTTGTCATAACTTGAACTCCGACCGGAGTGTGAACCAAACAAACACAGATCCCCCAAGTCAAATCACACTTCTGTCTGATCTAACGTTACCCATTTCATAGAAGGTGATAAGAAATAAACAAATTTCATACCAATACGTCATATGATAATGGTACGTGGTAGTCGGACTCTGCAGGGGACTCTGCGAAATCAACATTGATTACGACCGGCTGCTGAAGCGGTTTTGCCCCCTGAATGCGCACAAACCCGGTAATGTTTGTATACAAGAAACCCGTCTGTTTGGTAGAAAAGGGCCAACGGAGTGAAAACAGGGAGGATGCAGGGAAGGAGAGATGAAGATCGGGTAATGTTAAAGGGACTACTGAGCCGGATGAAAGCGAAAGATCAGGCAGGCATCTTAATTGAATAGGCATGTACAGCTGTAGAGGCCGTCCTCGAGAGGTTTTCAACAAATGTCACAGTGAATGAGGAAAGTGATGGAGGACGCGATCGATCCTTTTAGTTCTCACTGATTCCTCCACCTCTACTGCCATCCGTGCCGTCCCCTCTCTGTAGCAGAGGACTTAAATGCTCCTCTGCTGTGAGACCAGACCCCCCCGCCCTCACTGACTGACTGACTGACTGACTGACTGGCCAGATGATCTTCGTCTCCCCTCTTCCTCCAGGCAGGGAGAGCAGCATTAGACCTCTTCACCACCCCTCACTTCCTCCACTGTGACTCCCTGCCCTTTGCATGTTTCTTCTACATCGCTGACTGTTTGAGATATCCCGCTGCACACCAGCTAGCCTCTTAGTGCACTTTCCATTTAGCAGGAGCAAAAGAGTCTTTAATACTCAGGAGGTAGCAGCGGATCTATGTTGAGGAGTGATGGAGTAGATGGACGACGGGGATTCATCCTGAAGAACCTGAGGTCACTGTACATTTGACATATTCTGTATTTATCTGGTACTCTTAAAGGAACATAGTAGTTTATTACAACTTGGCTCTTATTTTTCTTTTTATGTTTTGTCGCTGGTTTTCTTTCCAACAGGGGTGAAACATTTTTTAGGATCATCTTGCTTGTGCCTCATCGAATCTGTTCATGTACGGTTAACAAGCCTGGTGTCACTCTGAGGGCGTCAAATACCAACGAAGTAGTTTTGTCGCCTAAACCTAACCGCGACCGTTTCACAATGTTAACCATGCGTTACAACGTTAACCGCATGTGAACCTTCTGTGTCAGGATACTACGCAAAAGGCTGCAAAATATGACATGTAAGGATGAGATCACTTTGCGCATAAACTTTGCATAGCTACTGACTGAAGTTATTGCCAGACTGTATGAAAGTAAAACTGCAGAAACTAACTTGAGATCCATCACATTTTTCCAGCCCGGTCTCACCAAATGGCGTCTGAATGACACGGTATTTTGTAAGTCATTTCTTGTGCAATAACAACGCCTTTGTTGCTTTTGGCGTGTCATGTCTACGCCATGTAGTCTGTGCTGACTGGAATGCAACGCACCTGCGTATATAGGCCTATGCTACGCTCAGAGCTAGTGACGTAGAATTAAAAAGTGAGAAAGACCGCTTATCGTCCAACAAACGGAACTTTCAACCAGGAGACCGGTGTTCATGTCCCAAAGTGTTGTTGCGTTATTTTGAAGTGACGTTAGTGACGTTAGTGACGTTAGTGACGTTAGTGACGGGATTTCCGTACATATATTACATTGTTTATATACGTATTTTACTTAGTTTACATAGTTATTTTAAGCTCAACCATGGTGTTTTTCCTAAACCTAAATAAGTGGTTTTGTTGCCTAAACCTAACCGCGTCGATTTCACAGTAACAACAGCGTTAAATGACACGCGAAAAGCCGTTTCACAACATTAAGCCTGTTGCGTAAAAGCACCGAAAAGCCTAAAATGTGTTATCATTCCAAGAGATCGGGTTGTATTTTTCATATGATCCTGCTTTATTTAACGCATCTCCTGTCACCTTTATGACAGAAATATAATAATCTTTAACAAACTTCATGATTAATTTTGACTTTCTATCCAGGAAGAAACATTTTTTATTAAATAAACCACTTTAGAATTAAACAAAATACTAAATATACCTATCTGAGGGTAGAGGTCTTTTTATTTAAAGATGATATTGCACTTAGAGTCTCTGCTCAGATGAGTATATGCTCCTGTACTTGGTTTTGTCCAAAGGCGGATGGTGAACTGAAATGTTCCTGATCTGACATGGCATTATGATAAGCTGTGATGAAGGTTCATGATATCAGTAGCTTATCAGCCCACGCAGCTCGTTATGTTTTTTAATCAGCAGCAGTTTCCGGCACCGCTGATGTCTGTCAACTGCTTGCACCTGCTGATAATGTTAAGCTACGAGGCCCCAGCCTTCCCTAAAGAGGTAAAACACCACCAAATCTCCCCTCCGCGGTCTGCGCTTAGCGGACGGATTGCACGACTCCAGCGTCCAATCCGATCTCCTGCGCTGTTAGCTAATGGTAATGAGGATTCGGGAGGACGGATGATGGCAACACACTCCATGGGATGGAATTAGCGCTGAGCATTTCAACTTTCCCAGTGAGGCAGCGGCCCTTTTTATCCCGTCATTATTGGCGGAGACAATGATGTGGTTAATCTTTTTAAAACAACACAGCAGAGGGCCAGGAGGGAGGGAGGAGCCGTCCAATAATCTCATCAGAGACCAGAGGACATACTCTGTGATGGAGGAGAGTTCCTCCCTTACATGTCGAATCATCCTCCTCCTCCTGTGTGTATGTGTGTGAGAGGATGTGTGAGCAAGCTGGGAATACACCATGCAGCCATGTTTCCTCTGTGTGTGTGTGTGTGTGTGTGTGTGTGTGAAAGCATCCTTTCCTGCGTTAAAGAAAGGTGTAATGTGTCAGGGGAGCTGTCAGATGTACAGTGTACAGTGTGAAGGGAGCTAAAGATGCTTTCCAGTACAAACTGTAGGCTGTGATGCTTCAGTATGAAGGGAAGCCAGTGATCAGTATATAGTAGGACACGTTTACAGACGAAATAACCAGAAAACATCCTCGTTATTCAGGGATAGTGTTAACTGGTGTACAGATTTTCCCATTTCTTATGTTTATCTTTATCATATTAGTATATACTTAGGTTAGTTGGTTTGTTTTTTATTAATGTTACCTTAAACAATGTATTCTGACAACAAGATACCTGTTGAAGAGAAGCATTTAAGACATTCTACTTCTTTATAAAAAGGTTGATTTCCTAGTTTTGCACTTTGACTTTTTTATGTCAAATATCCCACAGTATCAGAAATAACAAATGCAGTTTTATACCCTTAAAATGTGATCTTTCTTAACGGGAGACACATTAGAGACCTGCAATGCAAAGGTCATGTGACAACGGGAGGCAATATAGTGCCTCAATCCGAGTCAACCAGGAAGTTAGCATCGCCCTGGGTTCCCTCGACAGAAAGCCAATGGGATTTTTCTATTGGGTTTTAGATTATTGCAGAAAATGAACTCTGTGACAAAAAAAAACGTTTATGATACTTACACGTTTTGTTCAGTAAGATAATCTCAACAAATGAATACCACTTTTATGATTTTTGAAGCATAAATGCAATCGGCAGAAGTAAAAAGCTAACGTTAGGCTATAAACGAACTACACCACGGTCGTATGACTTCATGACACCACCACTAAGCTAAAGGCGGACGTGTCGGCGTGATGACGTTTAATAGTCTCATTTAGCCACTTGTTAGCAACCGCCTTTTTTTAAGACACCTAAAAGCTTCAAAATTCACTTGTGGCATATTTACTGATGTATCTTATGCGTTAAAATCTCTTCAGATTGTGTTAACCACAGACCTTATTTCAGGCATCTAACCAGAAACCCATTGACTTCCAGACGAGGGAACCGGATGTGCTAAAATGCTAACTTGTACTGGAGATCCCAACGTTTCTAAAGATACCAAATATGATATCTGTATAATATGGTTTATTGAGGAAAATGTGTCTAAAATGATGCAGAAGATATTAATTTCTGTTGAAAAGGAATGGTTATAAAACGAAGTCTAAAAGTTTAAGAATAATGTTGGAACAAAGTCCTACATTATATATTATATATGTGACACTATCACACTGTGAACACTGTAAGATAGTGAGTGAATTTATGGTAAAAGTTAAAGAGGTTAAACTGCTCTATAGTGCTCCTCCTCTCTGAGACAACAGTCTTTCTGGCTCAGCTTCCAACACGATTTCTTTTCTTCCTGCGGGTTCATCTCTCAGCACCTACTGGGACAAGACTATATATGATATAGAGGACGATTGATTCAGCGAAGGTTAACCTTGTTGTTAACACCCCATTCCTCCACCCAACCCTCCTGCCCGCTGACGAAACAGTCAATCTTACACCTGCTCGCCTCCCTGGACTCCAGCTTAAGGAGTGGACAGCTGGGGCGTAAATTAATGTAAAGCAGGAGTTCACAACCTTTTGCTTTTGGCAAGCAGCCCCGTGTTGAGGCCGGAGAACTCCTTTGACCCCAATAACTACGGAGGGAAAATGTTTAGGTTGAGCCTTTTAGACTACATGCAGTGTTTTAATCCTCCACAGGGCAGAAATGAAACTGCTCTCATAAGCCGGTCAATGGAAATTCATTGGCAAGCCGTGTGACGTTTATAGCGCTTCTTTGCAGCCCAAAGGCCATTGGAAGACGTTCCACAGTCATTTCTGTATAATTAGGAATTTATCAAGGGACCCGTTTTAACATCAGAAGACACCACATTGGTTGCCAGCCCGAAGGTTGGGGCCACTGGGATGTACTGTAGAGAATTGCGGTGTAAAACCTGGCCACGGGCGTGATATGTATGTGCATTAGTGGAGCCATTGTGAGTACAGGACCCCAGGCTGTGAAGGGTGATCATAATTTCATGGTGTGTTTTCTAGTGTTTGTGTCAGTGTGTGCTAAATGTGTGTGGCTTTATTATGTGTGTATATGTGTCGCCATCAAATGTCAGAGAAGTCGAGGTCTCTGGCTGCCACACACACACACACAGCCCCCTCCAGAGAAAATCCATGTCCCTGACTATTTTTAGAGCTGTATGCCATCCACTTCTCAATCAGTGATGTCTTTCTGTCGCTGCAGCAAATCAAGTGCACCCCCCACTGCCAACCAATCACATACATAAACACACACACACACACACATTGACACACGCTTATAAGTCTATACAGTTCTTGTGAGTACCCTGATTGACATAATGCATTTCCCAACAGTGGTTCCCGGCCTTTCTTTTGCCTGTGACCACTTAATACAAAGCAATGTTATGGCTTATTCAAGTCTAATAGTGATTTTCTCCTCTCAGATTGTTTTATTTGGCTCATTTTTAGAGGCCTGCAGAGGTAAAACTATAAAATACTTAATATAGATTAGAAAAATGTCTGGAAAATAAACATAATTTTGTGTAGCAGAATTATGTTTCTTATTATTTCCGACCACTGCAATCATATTATGACCACTCATTCACATTCATATTCATCTTGCCACCCTTGTGATGGTCCTAAACCCTGAGAGGGAAACCACTGTTCTATAACCATCATTATTGGAGGTAAAACTAAGACTAAGCGCACATAAACTATCTGTAATAACATCACGTTGCACCGGATGACTTGATAAGTCAACACATTGCGTTGCCAGATGATGTTGCATTGCGTTGTGTTGCAGTAAAAGCTGAGCTGGATTCAGCTTTTTTGTTGGACGAGCTTCTATATCACTGTAACAACAATGAAATAAATGAGGAGGTTGCGGTGGAGGAGAAGTGCTAATGCTCGCCTAAAGATGGCCTTACGCTATAACCTTAACCCCTAGAGCCAAGTCTTGTGTCTCATTTACATCCTATGGGATGGATGGTCAACACATTCTTACTCCTGTGTTTGACCCAACTATCTTCTCCTCCCACCCGCCCTACACAGACTTTCTCGCTCTTTATACTACGTCACTTGCTCTGACATATGGGTTTACATTAGAGTTAGACCTAGCTGCTGTATTTGACGAGTTGGGAGTGAGAACGGGTTGGGATGGTAGAGATGGGAACGATTCCTGTGCTCCCAACTTGCGAGTGTTCACATTTTCAAACAACTCAAGACAGTTTGAGGGTTTAAAATACTGAGTGTTGACTATATAGTGCTATATCCATTAAATTTAGGTTTAATCATCTTAAACAATGGACTTTGGTAGAAATGAGGCATCTACGTTTGATTGGTTTTCAGGCACTTCTGTTTTATTAAGGGAGTCGGATAGATCAGAACTTGGATATTAAAAATTACGATTTGGCTGTTGACATGAATGCCATTTACAAGTCGGGAACTGATAATTAATGAGAACGTGTCGCAGGCCTTTGAACAAGTTAAGTACCAGCCCCGAAACATCGTCACTCTAAAACATGTCCTCAATTTTCTAAATGTCCTCAAGCTCAAGGTCTAAAACACAAATGGTCCTCACAAAGACAGAAGTATAATAGCACACATACAGTAACACAGTGCGACCCCTCCCCCCCCCCACCTGCTCCTTCACTGTTACTGTAAAAGTGGTGACATCCACAAAATGCACAAGAACACATAATGCACAGCCACATTTGCACCAACTCGCACATACTCACCCTCACGAATGTGCTTTCTGTTGCTTGATTAGAGATTCACTGAGGCGTGACACAGGGTTGTTATTTTTTTCGTATTCGTTTCCCTCCTCCGCTCCGGTCTGCAAATGCAGAAATAATAGAAGCATGTGTAGTAACACTGATGTGCGGAGCAGAAGACGCGCTGACTAATGTGTGAAACATGTGCTGTGGGTTGGTCAGCTGCCCGCGACCCACGGAGAGCAAATTAGCCACAGAGAGGCCAAACGTTACGGACAGGTGTAGAGATAGTGATAGTAGGAAGCCCTAATTCAGACAGAATAGGTACTGAATTTATCTTTTATGATGACAAGGTGGCCTAGTAATTACAGAGAAGAACTTTAACTTGATGATCCAGGTTTAGGGCTCACTGTTTTCATTTTTAAAAATCCAGAAATGTGTCAGTTTTTAGGCCCACAGCGAAGTGCCGAATAAACTTGTGATAACACTGGTGTTCCCGATTACACCAGACATTTTACAGGAAAAGTCATTCACCAAAGAAGCTCAATATTTGGAGAGCACAAACTTTGATCTTTAGTATTGGATCAGTGTGTCTCTCCGGTCGAGCTTTGGCTGCGGGGCCGCGGGTTTCCACCCAGGGAACCTGATAGCTTTTCTTTCCCTTTTCTTTCCCTGATATGACATAAGTGGAAATGTGGTAGTATCTTTGTCTGTCTAGTCTTGGTGGTTGTCTTTTTTTATTATTTTATTTTATTTTATTTTATTTTATCTATTTATTTATTTATTTTATTTATTTATTTTATTTTTTTCACTATTTTTTTAATTTATTTTATTTTATGCTTGTTTTCTGTATGTGGGGTTGGTATGTTTGTGAGTCTGTCTGTAGATGTTACTTTTTTTGTTTGTGATGAAAATTAAAAAAAAAAAAAAAAGATATCGGGTTCCCTACTAGCTTTGGGGTTACTTTTGAAATATTGCCAAATAGGCGTTTTTGCTTTTCGCTTTGACACCAAATTCTCCGCCGTCATCTTGTCTGTCAACTCTCCTTCGGCCCCGATCACATGGACACGCGTCTCTAGAACCCGTCGCCCACAAAACCATTGTTTTCCCGTGGTACGGCGTGCCTGTCGTGCGTTCTTTTCTTGCGCCATGCGTTGTGTTTTTCGAGCGGTTTTAGCCAAGGCAGCCAATCAAATCAAGCAAGAGGCAGACTTTACTACTTTACCACTTCCTTCCTTTTGTTTAAATGCCGGAAGATGTGCCGGTAGTTAGCTAGTTAGCTGTTGGACTGTGAGAGAGCTGCAGAGTGCGTGAGAGGGGAAATTCACATCTCATGTTTCGATAGTTTCATTACTGTCTTTGTGTTTGTGTACTACTGACTTTCTGTTTTGCCCGAGACAGCGCCTGTAGCAACGCGTCTCTGTCTGATCGGGGCTTTACTCTCGTCACGTTATAGGTGATATCTGACTCCTTCGGCTCTGCTGCTGCTGCTGCTGCTGGACGGAGAGGACACTTCAGTTTATAACTGTAGTGTCCGTCTTCTGATAAAATACAGGCTTAGTATTTTACAAATTATTTAAATTTTCAATTATTTTTATTTAAATTTGACGAACATGAAACATGCAAAATGAACTAAATGGATTATGGGTAATGTTAATGGTGGGGAGGCGGTGGAAAGTAATGCAATCGTTAATGCCCGAACACCGTGCGACGCCAGTAACAGTGATTACCTCAGGCACTTTACTCCCCCCTGGCATTTCCTTCTAAGATTGTACATAATTTCATTCTTAAAGTGAATTGCGATCAGTATCTTCTTGCAGCTTAACTTTGTGTTGACATACAGTCTGTTTTATTTTATTTTTTTTACAAAATCTGTCTGTTTTGTGATAAAGTGGCCAAAAAGTGTTTCTCTGTCGCTGACCCTGTGCGGTGTCCTCCCTGGAGAGCAGGTGAAAAGAGTATTTCTGCACACAGGCATCAATAATGGATCACTTTTAGCCCCTCTGGACAGTATCATGACCTTTTATGTTTGCTTTGTAAATTGTGATTTGTGCAATGGAGGTCAAACATCTTGGTACAGTATTGTTTCATAGACAGTTATGGTCCATTTCAATGAAGAATTGGGCTCCAGAATGAAGAATGAGGCCATATTTTACCTTTTCTATCTGGTCTGACAACTCTGATATTATTACGACAGTGTGGAGACGCGATTCTCAATCAAGTGGAATTGAGGCTCAACGAACTGCAAATCTATATTCCAACCAAACAATACAGCAGCTCATTTAACTGATTACCTTCAACCAGAAAAAAAAGTAATTAATTAGTGAAATCAGCCGCTGTACCAGTTCGGAGGAGGGGATTTCTTCATCCATGGTGGAACATGATGTAGAGCATTTCTGTATCTTAATCCATGAAACTAGCTGATAGGACCTCAAAGCTGATGAGTAGTGAGAATATGTTAAAGTTATTACTGCTCAAATAGAGCTTGTAGGACAGCGTGACAGATATATATATATATGTATGGAGTATGATTTAGAAATCAAGCAGACGGCTCTAGACTTTAGACCCGCAGCCACATAAACGAAGAACACGACATAAAGTTCTGAAGAAATAAAGTCTGAAAAGAGATATGCAGACTGTAACACTATGAATGCCTTCCAGGAACGTCTGTTCTCGTCTGTATAGTTTTTTGACAAAAAGAAATCCTAACTCACGGTCCCCTTACTAGATTTCTCACGGGGCTTTCAGACGCATCTCATCAGTGAAGGGAGTTTGCGTAGTTGTCATGTAAATAAATACTTGCTTAATAAATAAGAAACATATCTATAATGAATGTCATTATTATGTATAATTCATGTAATAAATACTTATGTATGTAAAATGTTTTGGTTCCACCAGGTATTTGTAAATCCATCACTAAGTTCGTTGGTAAAATTCTTCCTAAAATCTTAGTAACTAGCTAGTTTCAAAACGATTTAAAGGTCCCATATCATTCTCATTTTCAGGGTCACTTGTATTTTGTGTTTCTACTAGAACATGTTTACATGCTGCAATGTTTAAGAAAACCTTTATATTCCTCATACTGTCTGCTTGAATATGCCTGTATTCACCCTCTGTCTGAAACGCTCCGTTTTAGTGCATTTCAACGGAATTGCGTTGCTAGGCAACAGTTTGGGTCCATGTTTACTTCTTGTCAGCTGATGTTATTTACATACACTGCAACAGGAAATAAACTGGGACACATTTAGTATGTTTGCGTTTAAAACCGTGTAATGGTCTAAATATTGTATATTTGTGACATCACAAATGGACAGAAATCCTAACGGCTTGTTTCAAACGCACAATTTCTGAATACGGACTGCTGTGTGTATTTCTCCGGTTTCTCTGGTTTCAACCTACCAGTTTAAAGAAAAGAGAAAATTCCCACCCAGGAATGAATTACAAAGCTCCTGGTTAAATGAACAGAACCTCCAGTCCATGTTGAACACGACACACAGATCCATCTTTCTATTTCTGGAACTTCAACAGTTTGCTTGTTTCTATACACGACAAGAGGAGTTATGCTTTATTATTTCATTTCTAAGATTTACTGTTCCCTGATGCAAAGGGGAGCTTGTCGCTCTCCCAACTCATTCATATATGATGCTGTTTGTCATTTGGCTGCAGGCGGTTTGACTTGGCCGGCTCCGGCTCTCTAAGCTGTCACGGACCCACGCCGACACCCAGAATAGCCCTCGTGCATTTCTTGCCCTCAGCCCAACCATCCCCCCTCACCACCACCACCAGGGTGCTGCTCCAGCTTTCATTTCGGAGGCTGCTTCCTCTGTTACTTCCCTCTCTTCCTCCTCCTCCTCTCCCTCTCCCTCTCTTGTCGCCCCCTATCAGACACTTTCATCTCTGAGTGTTTTATTGCATTGTGTCCTTGTAGAGGAGGACCTTTGGGCTCGCTCCAGACATCCAAAAAAATATAGCTCACTTTTTCTCCCCCCTTCCTGCTCGCCTTGCTCTTGGCTCAGAAAATATGGAGCATGGTTGTCTGTTTTTTCAATTGCTCCCCCCGTCCTCTCCCTTACCTTTGAGTGTCCTCTCCCTTTTTTCATCTTGTCTTTTTCTCCTTCAGCACCGGCAGTCAGTATGTTTTTATGGAGACAGTGTTGCAAGGGTGCATGACAAGTGAAACGGACCAACTCTCCCCTCCTCCCCCCCCCCGTAGCCAGGCCTCTCTGTTTAGATCAGTGACAGTCGCTTGTCTCTCCACAAAGTACATGTTATTCTCAGCCGTGTCCCCTCATGTCCCCAGTAGTCCTGGTTTCTCTGGGATCTCCGTTTCTCTGCTTTATGTCCAAAACTCTTACTCTGGCCGCCTTGTTTGAATTATGTTGGAAAATAATTGTTATTGTGTGATTCAATTCAATCCTTCATTTCAGATGGGCGGTATTTGCTGGTTTCATGATTTGAGTCAAGGGAATCACACTAAAGTGAGCTAGGGCTGCAACTAAGGATTATTTTCATTATCGATTCTTCATTGCGGCTCTTAAGTGGGCATCATTTTTCAATTTACAAACAAACAAAACATCCAAGAACATAAAAAGAAATGATTCTGATAATCCAAAAATGGAAATAGAAATCACACAATATGTCAGCGTCTTTATTATATGGTTTTGAAAAATCAAAGGCTACATCCACACGAATACGTTTTGGGTTTAAAGCGCATAACTTTTGCTACATTTACACCTAGCGTCCACGCTACTCTCCCGTTTCCTAACCCTAAAATGGAGACGTTTGAAAACGCTGCTGACCCAGATTTAGTTTGAAAACTCCGGGATTAGGTTTTAGTCTGAACGGGCAGAAACAGAGACTTTTAAAACAGGATGCCACAGACACCCACGTTTGCTTCTTGATTGGGTCTTATCAGTCACAACGTGTCCTTCGCTGATTCGTCACGCCCCTATTACATGACATTTTTCCGGAAGAAAACAAAAAAACATCAGCCTCGACAACCAGTGGCTGATTCCACACAGACCTTGTTGTCTATACTAGCAGCTTTTGTGCAGTTAAATACAATCCAAGCAAAGAAATCTCTGGTCTTTTCGGTATTGCTGTCGTTCTTCTGTAGTAGTTTCTGCAGCTAAGCAACCAACCGCTGAGTAGACAGTCTGCTTCCTGCCCAGTGTACGTGAATGGTCATGTGATAAGCGTTTTCAGGCCGGAGATTATTTCTGAAACGGTGCTCAAACGTTTGTGTGCACGGAGATCGTTTTCATTTTTTTCCTGTAAACAAGCAAAGTTCATGTTTACATTTTGAACATTTTGAAACCTGCTTTGTTTAAATCCATGTTTACTTGCGAGCAGTGTTCTTCTTCTTCTTCTTGCCTTTTGTTGTTGAATTGCTGCGTAGCCGCCACCTGTTGATCAGTAAAGTGATGTGAAACCATTGTCATCCACGTACATTCATGCGTTCGTGGGGGAACCTTTAAAGCTGCAATTTTCATCATCGATGAATCAATTTACTCAATTGTTTAATCTATAGAAGGACATAAAATAGTGTAAAATGCATCACAATTTCACAGAGCCCAAGGTGGCGTCTTCAAATTGCTTGTTTTGTCCAAACCCCAAAAAGATTCAGTTGACAATGATGCTATAAAGAAGCAAATCCTCATATTTGAGAAGCTAGAATGAACAAATTAACGATAAATAACTTAAACGGTTACATGAATATGCATTTTTTTGTTGATTTATTACCTGTCTATCAATTATAATTAACACAAAACATAGCAGGCTAATTGGGGGTTGCGATCACTGTTAAACATGGTTCTGCTGATCTAAATCAGGACTGCAGGTGACATCCTCGGCATCCCTTTGTGTTTCACTGTGTTATCCATCTTTGGGGTGAAAGGGAGGTCCCTGCTGTTACAGTTGCAGCACAAAGGCGACATCTGTGTAGCCTTTCTCTGGCGTTATTGCCGTGTTTGGACAATGGCTTTAAGGGCTGGAGTAACAGTGTGTAATCTGAGGGGACACAGGAAGCGAGCTGCCACTGTGTGATCTCCTGCTCGCCCTTTCCTCCGCCTGCATCAGCTGTGTGTGTGTATGTGTGTGTGTGTGTGTGTGTGTGTGCGCGTGGGGTTTGTCAGGGAAGCGTGCAGATGAAGTAATAGACTGTGTGTCAGCAGACAGAGGTAAACCTGTTTGGACTCTTTATTCCCTCCAGGGACACTTTCATTGTACTGTTTAGCTCGGTGCAGCCGGATGAATAGAATGGAAAAGGTTGAAGTTTTAACGGAAAGTGGTCGCGTGTCATCATGTGTCGCATTTAGAGAGGGAGCCGGGCTGGTGAAAGGGGGTTTTTGTATCCATGACAACAAGTAAGAGCGAGAGCAGCAAATGGGAGCGGGTCCGGGGCACATTAGATATTCGAGTCCTGAGAATGTGAGAGATGCACGGGATCAGGGAGGTATCTTGTCGCTGAGGGCACATACGATCACGCCGCTCCTCTCTTAAATCTAACACAGGCTGTAACCTGAGCAGCTGCCCGCTATAGGTGAGCTCAATGAGAGGTGTACCGCTCCCACGGAGATGTTTGCAGGTCGTGTAAGACCGCGAGGCTGCGTCGAAGGAGGTGAGAGGGACAGCTGCAGTTGGAATCCGGATAATGTGACTCCACGATTCCTCTTAGCAACAGTATTAATAAACCTGGCTGGGGCCTCGCTGTGAGCCCTCATCATGAGTTACACGTCCGCCAGTCACAGGAGCACGCACCTCACAGCGAGGCCGCACCTTCCCATCTGGTTTTGTGTATCTTGTCATAACCCCGATGAGACATCCTCCGCCTCTGTCCTCTAGCTGATATTGTAAAGTCATATAATATTGTATTGATCACTGTGTTGCCGTGACCCCTCACCCTTCCTCCAGAGTCAACTACAGCTCCGTGTCCCTTGAGCTCGCAGCGATTTAGGGGTCGATTGCTCAGGCTGAAGCCGCTGACAGTAAATAATAGTGGACGCTGTGAATGTGACATCAACCACTGGTTTCTAACTGGTTGTTTTCAAGTCAGCAGTATTTATGGTCGCTTTTTTTTTTTGGAGCCAAACCAGGCAGAACGAAGCCAAAATCAGAGGAACAGTGGAGCTCAATATACGGCTTCAACTAATCATTATTTTCATTATCAGTTAAAATGTCAGAAAAATGGCAAATCACAACTCACCTCAATTCACAAGGTGACATTTTTACAGTTTTACATTTTTAAAATATACCATACAATTTCTGCTCGTTACATGCATACAGTCTCTTTTCAAACTTCCAACATTGGTTTACTTAGTTTTTAGGTTTACTTATACAACAAAGGTCCTTGTTTAGGTTCAGGCAACAACAGTACTTGGTTAGGCTTAGGAAAAGATTGTGGTTTGGGTTAAAATAAGTATGTCTATTATGTAAAATATGTACTTTTTTATGTTAGATAGGTTTATTTGTTACGCACCTGGCAATACATATTTAAGTTACATCACAAAACTAAGGTTAAATAAGTCAATGTTGACTTGGTTTCAAGTCCTGTGTTTGTTTGACCCGTCCACTCCCACCCGTCCTATGTGGATTTTCTCACACTTTATACCACGTCAGTTGCACTGAGCATCTAGTAATGACACGGATGGGTTTACATTGAGGTTAGTTGAAAGCCTGGTGGGTCTCATACTGACGCTAAATGGTGCCTCAGTGTGTTGGTATCAGACGTCGAGGGACACTGACCAAGTGTCTGTATTTGATGAGTTGGGAGTGAGAACGGGTCGTCTTGTCTGGTGATAGAGTGGCACCACCAGTTCACAACCCAACGATACAAGATTTACAATGAATACAAAAATAGAGAATAGCAGAAAGTCCTCATATTTGAGAAGCTTGAACCAGCAAATGTGTAAAGTTTTTCGATTAAAGATCTTTTCATTATCAAAATTATTGGTGATTCATTTTTAGCTTATTGATCAATTAATTGTTTCAGCATTAGTTTGATGGATTCAGCAGTCAGGAGAACAACCACATGTCTTTCTAAAAGTGTCCATAAAGAGACACATTATGATGTCAGTGATTATAATGTCTTGTAGAAGTAACATTTTGGCTTCATATTTTTAGTGGATGGGTTTGTTTTGGTAACTCTATAAGTGCACAGACTTCAAGAGAGCGACATAATCATAAAATTAGAACATTAAAACACCAAATCGTAGTAATTGTTAAAATTTGAGATGAACTTGATCTTGCTTGCAAAAGCCGCTTCGCATCAACTCCACGCCTGCTGTTTTATTAATTTCAACTTCACTTTTTGCAGCCATCAAGTGAGTGTTTGCTATCCAGTTAAATTAATGTTAATGTCACTAATGAATCACCATTAACAGCGACTCAAAGTCTGTCTTCCATTTGTGTCGTTTTCTAAATCACCACGACTCCCATCTGTCGCCCGCTCCGATTGGGCGGCAGATATAAAACAAGAGTGATTGTGAATTGATTCATTTCTTCAAAGTGTAGGCGCATAAACGGCACACAAATCAATCTCTCTCTAAAAAAAAAAAAAAACTGCTTCTAAAATTGCTTCCAATGTGATCGCACCCTTCATGAGCTGCTCAAGGACACTTCAGCAGGGAGGGTCCTCGCCAAAAAACGGCGGCTTGAATTTGGGTCCTCCGGATGAAAGAGTGTCTGTTTGGGCACGAGGCCACGCCGCCGCCTCAGCATGATTGAACATAACAAGAGATACTCACATCAGGGCTTGTATATTGGTAAATTTGTGAATGTAGTGCATGCATCTCTTATTCTCTCTTTCTGGGTTGAGTGTCCAAACTGGGACTCACTTTGGCAGACATGTATTATTCAAACCGAATCTGGCACCGCTGCACTAACTCCCGTGCTTTTCGCCTTAAACAACATGCAATCACAGCTATTGCATCTGGCTCAAGCTTGGCCAGCACATTTGCAAGTGGCCAAGTGGAGAGGTTTGTGTGATTGCATGACTCATTTTTTTTTTTTTTGGTTTGGTTTATGTAATATTGATGCCTGACTTCAGCGGGCCGGTCGCCATTTGGAAGGCGGTTTTACTTCCTTGTTTATAAAAGTTTTAGCTCTTTGTCAGCTGGTCAAGTACGCTTTGATTGGTTCGCCTCGCTGGATGAGTAGAAATAAAGAGGAGATGAGGATGAGGGGAGGACGGGGGGGCATATACAGGCCTTGTGGGTGTGGAATATTAAATCTGATGCTAGTTTGTCATCAGATTGGCAAGAAATCATTGACAAATGTGTTTACTGGCTTTTTTCTGTGATTGCTGGGGAAAAGCAATAATCAGGACTATAATGAGCGAGGCCCATAATCCCTGCGCTTGGTGACAGAAACCAGGCCTGCTTAATTAAGGCACTGATTTCCCACGAGGCACTGGGGCCTTTTTTTCCCTCCTTGTCCTCTTCCCGTCTTTATTGGCTTGACTTTATTTGGGTTTTTGAGTGGAGGCGTCGCCGTGATCTGACGAGGCTGAAATACTGGTTTTAAAGCTTGTTTTTCTGATGATTCTCACTAGAGGTGTGCATACAAAAACGTGACAGTTAACTATGTAATGATTCAATACGGTTCGATATAATACTACTTTGATATGATGCGATTCGGCTCCGATTCAATCCAATTCAGTTTAACTTAATTCATAGTATTCTCATGACGTGTCATATATTTCCTATACCTATACAGCTCACTGCGGCTCATTGGCCATGGTTGTATTTTAAGGATAATAACCTTTATAATACTATGAATTAGTGAGATGGTGTCCCACATTGTGAAACCATAAGGTAAGATCCTTATTATATATATATTAGGGCTGTCAAAGTTATTGCGATAATAACGCATTAACGCAAATTGCGGTTTTTAGGTTGTAGCGGGCTCAGTTTTAAAGCTAGATTGAAGATACTGGCATCATAAGAAATTATAAAACCTAATGAATCCATTGGTACCAACCATGTCATACTAGTTTGTCGCGAAGGAAGCAAAATAACGCCCAAACTTACGCTAAATTTTGGTGAGAAAAAACTGGCATGGCCATTTTCAAAGGTGTCCCTTGACCTCTGACCTTAAGATATGTGAATGAAAATGGGTTCTATGTGTACCCACGAGTCTCCCCTTTACAGACATGACCACTTTATGATAATCACATGCAGTTTGGGGCAAGTCATAGTCAAGTCAGTGTAGCAGCTGTAGAATGGTTGCTTGTAGATTGTAAGACACCACTCAGACCAGGAATCAGGATCTGCACATTTATTCTCCTATAAGGAGCAGCACAGGGCACAGTCAACACACACACACTCAGTGGCAGGCTCGTTCTCAGTCCCCAGTGCACAAGCTGTCCATGCTTTTGCATGTGTGATTTTTGCATTACACATATAACAGAGTAGTTATAAATATAATATGTAAACATAAAAAATACAAAAGCTACAAATGTATTTAAATCGTAAAATAAAATAAAAGTGCACTGTAAATAATGAACTTATCTTCATATTAATCTACTCAACTAATGCAATCCATCCTAACTATACAGGAAAAATATACAACCAACAATTAAACATCATAACGCACCTATAAGGAGCAGCACAGGGCACAGTCAACACACACACACTCAGTGGCAGGCTCGTTCTCAGTCCCCTGCAGCAGTCAGAGAATATGCAAATGAGCGAAAAACTCCGACGGAGTTAACAGAAGTAAAAGTCGTATTTTGGCCGTTCGAAATCAAATGACAACCTCAGAAACATATTGATAACGATGCTTCATTGCATTTGCATACAGTTTAAGCCAGAATACACAACTTTTAAACATGCTAGCTTAACCAGAGGAGGACGAGCCTCACAACACATCTTACCAGTGCACAAGCTGTCCATGCTTTGGCTATGTGTGATTTGTGCGTCAACAATTAAAGCCCCCCTGCTACAACAGGTAACCCGGAACCATGAAAAACACAACAGTTTCATTCACTCAATACAAAGTTAACACAAATAAACTTACAATACAGATAATTTGGCTAATATTGATGACAAAGTAAAATATAACACACCGGTTTTGAGAATGTTCACTAAACAAAATGAAAATAATAAAAATAACATAACCAACATATTGACTCAGCTACATACTCCCCTCTGAACTTCTCAAAACTGTTCTAGAATAGATTAATAGCTGAATCCTGGGTAACATTAGCTTAGCTTGTTATTACTCTGTGACATACAGTTCTATGTGCAACATATGCGTTTCCCAGATAAAAGGGAAAGTGATATAAAGAAGTTGGCCAGACTCCCAATATCTACTTGCTGAAGAAAGTGCCTTATACACAATCTCGTACTGACAATTAAATAACTGTTACCCCAACTTTGCGCTTACTCGAAAGACGGCACATTCACAGTGAACTAAAAACTACCGAGTGTCATCTACATGAATAAAGTTTTGGCAATCCCACTGAACAGATTGCTTGCTTGTATGTTTCTCTGAGTCATGTTTTGGATCAGTCTGTTAACTGGCTTTACCATCCTGCCAACTCTTGTCCTGATGTGACCCACTGAATTACTTGGTGGTGGTCTATCAGGCTCTGAGGCCACCTCATCGGTTTCTCCCTTGGTTGCTTGACCGTCGCTTGGTGTTGTCTGCGATCCACTATGCTCAGTCTCTGCTTCGCTACTGCTGTCCTGGCCCGTTTCAGAGCGAAGATCTGTCTCGTCAGTAGCAGTGTCTCCAACATAAACATCAGGTTCAGTATTGACACTTATATCTGCCCTAATGCTATCATTTGTCTGAGCCACATGAATGACTGGTCCAGGATTGTCAAGAGGCACTTGAGGTGATTCAGGAGGTTTATGCACTCCATCTGGAGATCCTTCTGGAGAAGTTGTCTCTGCTACCCAGCTGGCAGTGCGTTCTGACTGGTCAAACTCGGATTCGGTCAACAGGAGGCTTCCGTCTACTCTGCTGTGTCCTTGAATTGGTTCAGAACCACTGTCAAAGGATGACTCAATTTCCTGCTCCACCTCGACTGGCAAGAAGTTGGCTTGCAAAAGCAGGTTCCTGTGGACAACTCTCTCTTGCCCGGTGCTGTGGTGTCTGATGCGGTAAGTGTGGCACTTTGAGTCTTTGGAGACCACTGTGTAGAGGGTAGACTCCCACCTGTCAGCTAGTTTTCTGCGGCCTCGTCCACCCCTGTTTGCCAAGAGGACTCGATCTCCTTCTTCAATGTCTGTGCCCTTTGTCCTTCTGTTATACAGGTCTGCCTGGCGCTGTTGGCTGGAACTAGCATTAACTTGAGCCAGCGTAAGGGCTTCCTTGAGATCATCACTCATTTTCTTCACATAACTGTTATAGTCTGTGATGTCATTGTCTCTCTCCACATTGTGGAACATAATGTCCACTGGCAATCTGGGAACCCGTCCATACATTAGATAAAAGGGAGCATACCCAGTCGACTCGTGAGCTGTACAGTTATAAGCAAAGGTCAATGTCTGCAGCATCTGCGGCCATCTTTGCTTATCCCTGGGGGGTAAAGCCCTGATCATGTTGCCTAAGGTTCTGTTGAACCTTTCGGTTTGGCCATTCCCCATGGGATGATAAGGTGTTGTTCTTGACTTTTTCACACCGGC
This sequence comes from Sebastes fasciatus, assembly GCF_043250625.1. Classification (NCBI taxonomy): domain Eukaryota; kingdom Metazoa; phylum Chordata; class Actinopteri; order Perciformes; family Sebastidae; genus Sebastes; species Sebastes fasciatus. The sequence continues at coordinate 6,847,134 of NC_133809.1, read as the reverse complement.
GATTTGCAACAGCTCCTGGATCAACTGACTTTCGAAGTTTGCTCCCTGGTCTGAATGGATCCTTTGCGGGAATCCATAGACACAAAAGTATTTATCCCACAGTTGGCGTGCGACTTGTTTTGCTGACTGGTCAGAGCATTTGAAGGCATGGGCCATTTTAGTGAAGTGGTCTGTCACAACCAACACATCCACGCTCTTTCCCTTGGAGTCCTCGGCACACCAGAAGTCCATGCAGACTAGCTCCAAGGGGCTTGTGGTCTTGATACTTTCAAGCGGGGCTCTTCCCTCGGGTTCCAGTGTCTTGCTGACAACACAGCGCTTGCAGCATTTCACATAGTCTCTGACATCACGCTCCATATGAGCCCAGAAAAATCGTTGCCTCGCCAGGTACAAGGTCCTGGTCTGACCCTGATGGCCGGCATCGTCATGAACACCATGCAGAACGTGGCTGACCAAAGAGGAGGGTGTCATGTACTGATGGCGTTTTCTTCCAGTCACTGAGTCCTTACAGACTCTGTACAGGATGCCATCAAGCATTTTCAGCTTCTGCCACTGCTTCAGGGTTTTAAGGACCGTTAGCGACAGCCCAGCTCTCTCTCTTCTTGACGGCCGTCTCCCACGGGTGACAAATGGGATGACCTGTGACAGCGTGGCATCCCTACTCTGTTCCTCCAGGAGCTCTTGGAGTGAGAAGACAGGCAGGGAATCTTGACCTGGCGGGACTAGCTGCTCTAGGTCCGCAGCAAGCCATGAGACCACCCTTTGTTTGGGGCCTTGATCCCACTCAACATGGCCCGCCAAGACAGCAGACACTTCGCCATCGGTCAGAGAGCGGCACTCCAAGTTCTTTGGTGAAGGTGGGCATTCAACACTTTGATGGTTGGCACTGACTCTGAACATCTCTTGGACTATACCCTCTTGGACTTGTTGTGACTCCTCCAACAATGTTTCATAAGGCTCCTTCATGAGCCTCTGGCAGACACGACTTTGGACAAAGGGCCGCCTGCTCAAAGCGTCAGCAACAATGTTCTTACTGCCAGGAATGTATTTGATGCTGAAGTTGTATGGTGCCAGCTTGGCTACCCATCTTTGTTCACACGCATCCAGTTTGGGTTTTGTGAGGATATAGGTTAGCGGATTATTGTCCGTCCAAACAGTGAAGGTGTGTCCCTTTAGCCAGTGGCTAAATTTGTCGCATACGGACCACTTTAATGCCAAAAACTCTAGGCGGTGGGCAGGGTAGTTGCTCTGAGCACGGGTGAGAGCCTTGCTGGCAAAGGCGATGGGGCGTGCTTTACTTTCACCCTCCTGGACCTGAGATAGTACGGCACCTAAGCCATCTAGAGAGGCATCAGTAGAAAGAATGAATGGTCGACTGAAGTCAGGATGTGCGAGTACAACGGACTCCACGAGGGCAGTTTTCAACTGTTCGAATGAACTGCGATGTTCCTCTCTCCAATCATTTGGATGTAACTTCCTGAATGCAGCAGCGCCTCGTGCATTCCCTTTCTTTCCTTTTGGTGCAGCGGTCAGTGCGAACAACGGCTTGGCTATGCTGGAGCAATCGTGTATGAACTGCTGATAATACACGACCATGCCCAGGAAAGACCTGATCTTCTTCTGAGAGGGTGTAACACCATCCTCCATCATAAGGGCAGACTCTGTCATGGAAGCAATAGCCTTGACCTTGTCAGGGTCAGTTGACACGCCATTTCCATCCACTACATGCCCCAAGAATCTGACACTCCTCCTGAGTAGCTGACATTTCTTGGGGGCCAGCTTTAGTCCATGAGTACGTAGCCTGCTGAAGACTGTTTCAAGCCTCCTGAGGGCTTCGGGTTCGTTGGGAGCATAGACCAGCACATCGTCCAGATAGCAGAGAAGGGTCAAGAAATTCTGGTCGCCAAATATGCCCATCATGAGGCGCATGAAGCTCGCAGGGCTATTACACAGGCCCTGAGGGAGTCTGTTGAATTCATAGAGCCCCATAGGTGTGGTGAAGGCTGTGAACCTCTTGTCTCCCTCTTCCATGGCGATGTTATAGAAGCCAGAGGTAAGATCCATGGCACTGAATATGCAGTTACCTCCCATGGCCGACAGACAGTCTGATTGGTGGGGCAAAGGATGCGCATCCTTGACTGTGCGTGCGTTCAACCAGCGGTAGTCCACACATATTCTGAGATCCCCATTCTTCTTCCACACAAGCACTAGTGGGGATGCCCACTCACTGTTGGACTTGCGAATGAGCTCTCGTTCCTCCATCTCTGTTAGAACTTTTCTGAGCTTGTGGTAATGCCCTGGTGGAACACGCCGGTAAGGGAGTCTGAATGGCCGGTCATCAGTCAAATGGATGCGGTGGACAAAATCCTTAGCCAGCCCGCAATCAAGCTTGTCCCTTGAAAAGACATCCTCGTACTTGTGGATCAGTTGGAGTAGTTGTGACTTCCAGTAGTCTGACACCTGACATGCATCAATGTCCAGCTCATCCAATCCTAAGTCATGCAGACTGTCACGAAAACGGGGGCAAGGAGGGGGGCCAGGGCTGCTGGCCGTTTCACCACATACTGTCTGACTCTGCACTTTGACCTCTGCAGCTGGCTTTTGCTCGGGGGTCACATCCAGATCCTCAATGGCTATGCAGGCGGACACATTTGCCACCTTGGTGTGCCGCTTTAAAGTGACAGCCTTGTCAGAGGTGTTCAAAATCCTGACTGGGATCCATCTGTCACCATTCATTGACGCCACAGATCTACAGACAATGATGTTTTTCTTGTGGGTCTGTGCTTTTGATGGTTCAACCAGAATCGCACTGCCTTCAGAAACAGGTGAGGCTGCAGGCAACTTGCCCCAAACCAGGTGCTCTTGCTTTGGAAGAAGAGTTACTGCCTGTGCCAGTTTGACAGTCCCAATAAAATCTGGCATTGTGTCACCCTTCCATCTGTTGATGCCTGCCAACATGTTAAGGAACTGTACTATCTCGGGTGTATTCGTAGACTCAGGTTTGCTCAGAACTTGCCAGAAATGAGGAGACTGCTTGAACTGCCTCAGGAGGTGTTTAATGACGTTTGTGCCCAGGATCAACTGATCTTTCTGGCCAGGAACTACTAAGGCAGGCACGCTGAATGTGTATCCATAAACTTCCATCTTCAAGCTATGAATACACTTGGGCTTGACTTTAACTCCACCACAGCCAACAAGAACAATATCAGGGGGGACACAGTTGGTTTCTAATGCTAATCCAGCATCCATAAGCATCTGCTCAGCCTCTTCACTAATGGTGCACGCCATAGAACCAGTATCTAATAAAGCTTGCAAAGAAGCTTTATCATCCACCTGTGCATTGGTGTAAAACAAGCTGTCGGCTTTATCGAGTCTGGTTATGTTCTGGAACAGTACAACAACACCAGGTGGGGCAGATTTTAGGCTTTCTTCATACACAGATTGCAGATCTTCACTTGAGTTGAGGGTTTCACCACTGTCACTCACACTATCCCCTCCCAGGTGTGAGTGATCTAGTTTCCCTGATCAGGTGAGCTGCCATCTCGCTGGAAAGCAGTGGCTTTTGGGCAGTCTTTTCGCTGATGCCCTAACTCGAAGCAGGCTAGACATCTCCTTTCTCTCATGCAGTGTGAATGTGTCGAGTGAGAGTTGTTACCACAGAGCCGACATGGGGTGAAGCGAGCTGAGGACAGAAACTGAGGTCTACCAGGCTGAGCCGGCTGGCTGGTACGCTCCAACACTTTCTCCAACATACTTAGCACACGCTCCAGGGCGCTCTGTTCTGAAGCAGCTGCTTCGCTTGACTTGGTTGGGTTAGTCAGGGTGCACTTGGCTGTGTTCACTTGGGCACAATCAGTTTCGGGTTCTGGAGAACTAATAGCTGTTACAGCGGTAGCTACTTGGAGGACGTGTGATTTGGCCGTGTTCGTGTTTGATTTCTTCACATGGTACTCTCTTTGATGCTCATCAATAGCCTCCTGCACCTCTGCGAGTGACCATTTACTTATGGGCCTACACTTGAAAACACAAGCAAGACTCGGATCTGGACAGTTTCTGATGAACATCATAGCTATCTCTGCATTCATATTGTCCATTTTGCTTCCCTGGAGTTTCAAATGTCTGTCAGCTGTTTCAGCAGCTGTATTCAGCCTAACCCAGTAATCTACTGGTGTTTCCTTTGCTGTAGGCTGGGTGGCATAGAAATCAGCCAGTGGCAAACAGGACCCAGGGGTTTCGCTGAAATAGCGTCTCAGTATACTATAGATGGTCTCAGAATTAATAACTGTGCCAGATGTTGTGTGGCTTTTCAGTCCCACTTTGACAATACTTTTTGCTCTGCCCAGAAGATGGCTCAGAATCTCATCTCTCTGTTCATTGGTTGTGAAGTTTCTCTTGTGCAAATACACCTCCATCATATCAATCCACTCTTGAATGGAGTATTTGTCTTCCCCATCACCACGATACATGGGAGGTTCCTTGACATCAGATCTGACTACCAGGCTTACTTTGGAAAGGTCAAAGGTTGTGTCTGGTGCTTCAACTCTAACTGATTTAGCTGATGGAGACTCTGTTGGGATGAGTGAAGGCTGACTGGCTAGCAAGCGGCTGGCTATTGATTCACCTATCTGACTCCCTAACTCACCGATGAGATCACGTAACTGTTGGGTGGTGCTCTCATCGCTGACAACAGGAGTGGAAAACTGAGGCTCACGTGGAGGGGTGTCAGTGAAGTCATCTGTGTCTAATAACTCCTCACTAGTTAACACTGTACGCCTCCGGGCCAACCCATCTGTGTTTAACAAACCTCTGCCTCTCCCAATAACTGGTGTGAACATACTAAAAGTATCTAGACCTCTGCCTGCCATATCTCCAAAAAGTGCATGGACATATAAAAATGTAGAAAGAAAACTTAATTCACACAGTGTTACAAATCACACAGAAAAATGTTACTTATACTGATATGATTCCTTCTGTAAAGTTAATTAATTATTCTGAATGCTTGTGTCTATACAGAATATTAGCAATCACTTCAGCAGCTAACAGGTTCCATAGGTCCACCAACTTTGAATCCCAGACGTCACACGCACACAGCTGAACCTCGGCGATCGGCAGTGGCTGACCAAATGGATCCGGGTCACGGCACCAGTTTTATGTAGCAGCTGTAGAATGGTTGCTTGTAGATTGTAAGACACCACTCAGACCAGGAATCAGGATCTGCACATTTATTCTCCTATAAGGAGCAGCACAGGGCACAGTCAACACACACACACTCAGTGGCAGGCTCGTTCTCAGTCCCCAGTGCACAAGCTGTCCATGCTTTTGCATGTGTGATTTTTGCATTACACATATAACAGAGTAGTTATAAATATAATATGTAAACATAAAAAATACAAAAGCTACAAATGTATTTAAATCGTAAAATAAAATAAAAGTGCACTGTAAATAATGAACTTATCTTCATATTAATCTACTCAACTAATGCAATCCATCCTAACTATACAGGAAAAATATACAACCAACAATTAAACATCATAACGCACCTATAAGGAGCAGCACAGGGCACAGTCAACACACACACACACTCAGTGGCAGGCTCGTTCTCAGTCCCCTGCAGCAGTCAGAGAATATGCAAATGAGCGAAAAACTCCGACGGAGTTAACAGAAGTAAAAGTCGTATTTTGGCCGTTCGAAATCAAATGACAACCTCAGAAACATATTGATAACGATGCTTCATTGCATTTGCATACAGTTTAAGCCAGAATACACAACTTTTAAACATGCTAGCTTAACCAGAGGAGGACGAGCCTCACAACACATCTTACCAGTGCACAAGCTGTCCATGCTTTGGCTATGTGTGATTTGTGCGTCAACAATTAAAGCCCCCCTGCTACAACAGGTAACCCGGAACCATGAAAAACACAACAGTTTCATTCACTCAATACAAAGTTAACACAAATAAACTTACAATACAGATAATTTGGCTAATATTGATGACAGAGTAAAATATAACACACCGGTTTTGAGAATGTTCACTAAACAAAATGAAAATAATAAAAATAACATAACCAACATATTGACTCAGCTACATCAGCACACTGACACACTGACAGCTGTTGTTGCCTGTTGGGCTGCAGTTTGCCATGTTATGATTTGAGCATATTTGTTATGCTAAATGCAGTACCTGTGAGGGTTTCTGGACAATATTCGTCATTGTTTGTGTTGTTTATTCATTTCAATAATAAATATATACATACATTTGCATATAGCAGCATATTTTGCCCATTCCCATGTTGATAAGAGTATTAAATACTTGACAAACGATGGGTGTATTGATTTTTGACCGATTCCCTTCAAAATTTGAGTCTGATTCATAGTTTTGTATCGATGTAGCCGTTTCAAAGACTATTGTATTGATTTTCGATACGTATCGGTTCATCTTTACACCCCTAATCCTCACTATTATTTCATGTCACGTTTTCTTGTCTATAATTAATTTCCTGGCCCCTGTGCAGGTCGGTTTACTTCCAGCAGATGATGTTTTCTACTAAAACTTTTGAGGATCAGAACTCCTCGTAATCCTGCCGTGAACACTGCAGTGAAGTGAAAATAATGTGTGCTGTTTAAAAACCATGCTTCGGTCCCTCCACACGTGCCTCAGCAGTGGTTAAATGCAGTCTTGCGTGAGGTGGAAAAGCACTCAGTAGATTAAGGGAAGACATGGAGGCAGAGGAAACTTTCAAGAGAATTTGGAAAGGTTGTGTTTAGTTCAAACCAGAGAGTCCGGGGCCGGGGTCGGAGGCAGCAGGTGTTTTACACAGAGGAGAAAAAGGTCGTATTTAATTGCAGCACTTTTAGCTGCTACTCCTTCTCTCGCCTGGAGTACATAAGTCTTCCTAGAGTTTGTGAAAGTCTACTCCAAAAGGGGAAAATCTTCACAGGCTTTGCAGAGTGAAAGCTGAGCGATGTGAGGGTCAGTGTGCACCGACAGAGAAGTGGAGATTGGATATCTCACATATCACATATCACCTCCTCTGGTGTGGTACTCCACCACAGTGGTTTCACACTTCGAGCCGCTACGCAGTATTATTTAGTGTTTGTGGAACGAGAGCCAGAGAGGAGAGCAAAACAGTAAATCTGCTGTCGAAGAAGAGGCATTGGGAAGCGGAGAGGAGGCGGGCAGCTAAAGCAAATTTCAGCCGCAGTGTGGTTTTTGGCCGCAGAACAGAGGGAGTAAGAAACACTCTGCATCTGCCTCTCCATCTCTCTCTCTCTCTCTCTCTGGCTCCCTGCACCACCTCCACTTTCATGTCTCACTCCCTCTTCACAGTTTCCATCTCTTCTTTCTTTCTCCTCCTCCGTCTGCTCTGGACGTGGGGAAGGCAGAGGCCGCTGGCTGCCGGCGGTCCAGTGCAGCGGAGGTGTGAACCCTCTAATCGCCTGTCATTACCCAGTGGCACTTCCCACACTAATACTCAACTTAAGGTGCTATGTCTAGCATGTTAGCATCAATAAATCATTTAGTTTGACACGTTAGTGTGATTCAATTTAACAAATGAGAACACTGGTGAGAAGATTGACACCCTCTTCACTTCGTCGTACTTACTTTTACTTTCCTGCAGATTTTGTGTGATTTTTCCGGTGCTGGATTTCTTCACATCACAAAGAGAGACTGATGTATGCCACAAAATATTGTAGTTTCTACCTTATGTCCGTTTATTGTGTTGAATTTCATATTAGAGTTATCCATACCCTTCAAAGCAAGTACACCTACCAGAGAGGGAGAGCAGAGAAGGGATGCAACAACTCAACAATTAATGGTTCTCAAAAACTGCTACACACAGCATCCATAAAGGAACATTTTGGGAAATACACTATATTTAACTTCTTGCCGAGAGTCAGATGAGATGATCGATACCACTCTCATGTCTGAGCGTTAGGTACAGAGCTGAAACTAGGAGATAATTTGATTAGCATAGCTTAGCATAAAGACTGGAAGCAGGGGGAAACAGTTAGTCTGGCTCTGTCCAATGTTTAATAGCTACAGCAGGTAAAGCCTCAGTTATGTTTTCCGCACAGGCGGGCATATGGATATCAGCTGATGCGGAATCATGACGATGGATCTTTTATACTCTGTGTAGGTTTCACCTCATGGCAAATCGATATTCTCCCAAACTGTAGGGGGCAAGTATATTGAAAACTGGCGTCTACAGCCCGGTTTCAGCACGGTCCGTCCATCCACTTCTATATCTTGTAGCTCGCCTGGTTTCCTAAAACTTCCGTTCCCACATTACGAAACTGCATTGTCAATTATGTTTCAAGGGAACATATTTTCTGCTGGATTACATTTGTTTTTGACGTATCACAAATATGTTCCTAATCATAGTTTGCGTACGGAGGAGGTTGGAGGTGAATGGGTGGCTCAAACAAACACAGGGCTTTCACCTATGGATGCATAAAGAGAACTGGTTACAGCGTTGGAGGCGGGCGGCCGTTTATTCCTATGATGATTTACTAATCCTAACCAAGAAGTTGTGTTTTTGTTTTGTTTTGTTTCAATTTACAAAGTTAACCACGTGTTTAAAACTGTGACTGTTATCCGGGAGAAAAAATGTTTCCCTCGAAACGTAACTGAGAATGCAGTGTAGTTGTATGGTAATGTAGTTTTGTAGGAGTCATGGTTGCTCATCCACAGCTCCCTGCTCTGGGTCTCTTCACCTCAGACTGGTCGTGTTTGTCCCCTGAAAGTGTCTGTTACACCTCTGATAGAACCAATATCACAGCAGCTCACGCACACAGGTGAAGAAATAAATAAGAACGTATCGAGGCACCGCAAATAAAAACAGTGGAGACGCATAAGCATGAATACACATATACCTGTGAGTCAGTGTGTGTGTATGAGCACGCCGTCTGCCACGCGCAGTCACACCCTCTGAGTCTTTTCAGTCAACACACCAGAGTGAGACCATTCATATAACGCCACCATCCACTGCACCGGCAGCAGGACAGTCCCTGTAAACACTGCACTGTGATTTGTGCTTGTGTGCACAGCAGGTGTTTGATTGCATCCCTATCACTCCACACACACACACACACACACACACACTCACACACACACTCCTGTTTCATACAGAGTGGCTTTTTGCAGCTTCGACAGCGGCTGATGCCAGATGTTGGGATAGATGGATGAATTATTGATGATAGTCATAAACAAATGTAAATGTTGCTTAATGTTCCCCGCACGTGTGTGGCAGTAATTGGTGTGTGTGTGTGTGTGTGTGTGTGTGTGTGTGCGTGCGTGCGTGCGTGCGTGCGTGCGTGCGTGCGTGCGTGCGTGCGTGCGTGCGTGCGTGCGTGCGTGCGTGTGTGATTACGGGGGGTTTGTGAGCAGTTCATGTTGTGTGTGAAAGTGTTTCTATTTGTATATGAACAGTATTTTTTTAGCAGAGTGAGTGTGTGTGTCGGGGGGTATCATTGTTGTCTGCCGTGAATCTGAAAGAGGGTCAACTTTGTAAGATATGGATGAACCAGAGGAGGGACCAAGTCATTGTTTTACAAGTCACAACTAAGTCTCAAGTCTTTGCACCCAAGTCCCAGGTCAAGACAGGCAAGTCCCAAGTCAAGACAGGCAAGTCCCAAGTCAAGTCCCAAATCAAGACAGGCAAGTAGGCAGTAGGATATGGATGTACCAGATCAGGGTCCATGTCATTGTTTTGCAAGTCACAACTAAGTCTCAAGTGTTTGCGCTCAAGTCCCAAGTCAAGTCCCAAGTTAAGACAGGCAAGTCCCAAGTCTAGTCCCAAGTCAAGTCCCAAATCAAGACAGGCAAGTGGGCAGTAGGATATGGATGTACCAGAGGAGGGTCCAAGTCATTGTTTTGAAAGTCACAACTAAATCTCAAGTGTTTGCGCTTAAGTCCCAAGTCAAGACAGGCAAGTCCCAAATCAAGTCCCAAGTTGAGTCCCAAGTCAAGTCCTAAGTCAAGACAGACAAGTCGCAAGTCCAGACTTAACTAAAATGAAAGCTCTAAAAAGAGATCTGGGGAATTAGGTGTCGCTTTGCTGGGAATTAATAGCTTTAACGTTAGTTAATTCAGGAAATGAATTGGTTCGTGGCATATTTTTTTTAAATAACATACTTTTTAATCTTTGGGCTTGGGGGAAGGTGTCAAGTATTTTCAAGTGAAAAGGCTAAATGAGGTCGAGTTGCAAGTTTTTTTTTATTATTATTTTGTCAAGTCGAGGCTAAAGTCATGTGACACGAGTCCACACCTCTGAGACGTACTTAACAAATACAGAACATAACCGTGTGTGAGGATGTGGTCGGATTTCTCTCTGCCATCTTTTGACCACAGAAATAGTCAAAATCATGATGAAGATCTCTCCCTTATCTTTTCTTCCTTCCTGTCCCGGTAACAAATACAGTATCTTCCTTTTCTTTGTGAATGAGATGCTATTTGAGGCTGCGTTGATGGCATGTGGGAATATTTACTACAAAGACATAATTGCTCAAAGCAACAACTTGGAAGTGTCATCTCAAACAAACAACCCAGGTGAAGTGTTAGTTTTCAGGATTTTCATTCTTATGTACTCAAATGTACAGAGAATCAAACTTTGCCGTGTCAAATAGAAACAATCCGTCACTGCAATCTGTCACAATTAATCAGCAGCTCTGTTAGCTTGCTGTATATCATGAGGACTAATAATTACAGGTACTGTAGCTCGCTGTGGGACTGTGGGTGAACACCAGGGTGTAAAATGTAGGTGACAAGTTAATTTATGTTGTCGAGCTCCAGAGAAATATCACACCGAGGTGTAATATGTTGGTAAACTGTGCAGTTGCTCAAATGTTTGCTAACATGCCTGTTGATCATTACATGATTGGGTTTTATTAACTCCCATAAGTCCCTTGTCAAATCAGGGTTACATAACCAAAATGTGGTGCAAAATCACATCTAATTGAGCTTTAATGGTGTCAAAAGTGTTGATTTGCTCTGAGATATTGTTACCATATTAAGTTAGTAAGCAGTACGGCAGCTTCTGCTTTATTACTCAATATTGAGGCTTGTCTTAAAGCGGCTCTAATCAATGTTTTTATATTAACAGTGGATGAAATGATGATGTATAACAGAAAGGGATCACTCAGTGACAGATAATTATCAACAGACTGCAGTTCTCCTCAGCTCTACGTAGTTTTTTAGAGTCTTTTAGCTCATTGTTTTGTTTTTTACGGCTCACTACTTTACTGTTTTAGTTCACTCTCTCGCTCTCATCATCGTTTTCTGCCGCTTTCAGCGAAAAGCTTTGATAAACTCCCCGTTGGCTCCCTGCCTAGCAACAAACAGCAGACGGACTAAGATAGCAACAAGCTGAGAAACATAGTGGAGCATTCAACAGCTAAAGAGACGATATTTACCTTGGGGGTTAGTGGTGGAGACCATAAATGGAGCTAAAAGGAGAGGGAATATTGCACAAACATGACAAACACGATATTAATGTTACTCTCTATTGTATCTGATAGATGTATAAAGACATGACTGCTTGCTAACAAGTTAGCCATTAACTTAAAGGGGACATATCTGCTTGTGCACACATTTTTGGGTATCTGGAGTTCCTACCAACCCACAAACTGTGAATTAAAACAACCCAGTCAGTTTTTTTGTGGGCTGCCTAGATCAGAAAACATGTGATTCAACAAGCCATTCAGATTTGGTTCCCCTTCCTATGTCACATGCAGGTTCATTAGAATATATCGCCCACAGCTTGAAAACTACCTTTGCAAATGTGCACCATATTTTTCTCACAAACCAATCAGAGCAGACTGGGCGTTTTCTGGAGGGGGTCTTAAAGAGACAGGCGCTAAAACGGAGCGTTTCAGACAGAGGGTGAATACAGGTATATTCATACAGACAGACATGAGAAAAATAAAGTGTTTTTGGAACATTAAAGCATGTAAACATGTTCTAGTAGAAACCCAAAATACAAGTATGAACCTGTAAATGAGCGTGATACGTCCCCTTTAAGGTGAAAATATGTCAATGTTGCATTTACGGTTTGTTGTGCTGCCCCATCGTGGCCAAGAAAATCAATTATTGCAGGTTTAAATAGTCTGTGCAACAAAATGTGGTTTGGAGACCTTCATCAATTTCGTTGCTAATTCCTGAATTACCATGTTTAATCAAATTAGCACACAGCAAATCAGTCTAGCATTGAAAAACTGCACACATTGCACAGAAAGTGGAAGGAGCAGCTATATTTTCCCCCCTAGCAGGTTAATCAGCCATGTCGTTAAGTGCATGGCTGTTTTTTTGCATGTGTGCATGGTGGTGCAGTAATGTGAGGCTACATATGTGGTTTCTCATGCCTACATGCATGTCAGGCAAGAGAGCTGTACTGTACTCTATCACAGCCAGGCGGTGTGTGTTTGCCAGATCCCACTTGTCCATTAGACTCCAGTGCTTCCTCTTCTCTCATTCCTGGTGAAAAAACAAGGCGCTCTTCCAGGTGGCGGCAGCGGCACTGCAGACATCTCGCCCAGCAATCTGAGGAAAGCCCTGCCGGTGGGATATGAAGAGAGAGAAAGAGAGATGGATTGTTCTGCTGTCTGTAGTGTGCTAACAGGATCTTAGATAGTAGACTTCCCCCTCGGCGATTCACATCCAGAGCCACATATACACCGGCCAGAGAAAGGGATTTAGCTATGCGTTACAGCAGCAATAGAAATACATTTTAATTCCTCTAGAGATGCTCGGATTAATGGTTTTATATATACCTGCTGTGTGCTGTGTGAGTGTATGAGAGACTGAGTTTGTGTGTGTCAGTGCTTTGACTGACACAAGCCACGCTATATGTCACGGTGCTGGAAGTACATCAGCGGGATGTCAGGGAAACAAGCTGCTTTTTGACTCGATACATGATACATGAGCAGCTATCCATAATGAATGCTGCAGCGCCACTTATTTTATTAGCTGATCCCCCGCTTTCCAAATACGCTCCCTAAATAACATGCGTAGAAATTGCATTTTTGCTCGCATGAAGAGGAAAAGCGTCTTCCCATGAGATGTCAGACACATAATAAAGTATGTCATCCCTATTTCAGGGCTAGCTGCGCCGCTGTTGACTGTTGTTGACTCGTCTGCTGCTCGCAGGGAATGCTTTCCGAGGCCTAAGAGAGCGGATGCAGCGGGTGTCAGGACTCGTCTCGAGCATTGTCGGTTTGTTGTCGTTTGCATGAGTCCAATTGAATTCAGCACAGCTATTCCTCGAGGAGTTCCCGCAGTGATATGGCGAGGCGCGGAGACATCTGGGTACCTACTGACCACTTAACTGCCTGCACTCGTCAATAACTCTTTAAAAAGATCAATTAGGGCGATCAGTGGCGAGAGCGCCGCCGGGGCTGAGGTGCCATATTGAGCTGTTTCTGTGAGATGATATCACACGCAGCTCTTTTCCAGAGAAAGAGCCTCACCCCTCCAGACATTTGACTTCATTAAAGGGGTGTTCTCCTCAAACCGGAGCAATAAACTCAGCAATAAGCTGCTTCTCTCTTATCTGCGTCGTCGGTGCCTCGAGAGGCAGCGGTGGCGGTAGGCGAGGGATGGGGGGAGTCCTCGCAGTGTCCAGCCAGCCGTCTCATTGAAAGTGTTCTGACTGAAACATCGAGCCATAAAAATCGATTTAGATAGCGACAGTTTCTTTCATTTATCGTTGGCTCACCTTTTTGCCCTTGTGAAATGTCCGTTTACACATTTTACAACCTGATTGATTACATGCTGCTGTTTTCAGTTCATTGTGTTCTTTTTATCCTCTCTGCCGTGGAGGGCTTTTCGCCCTCCGTTCCACTCGTATCAGACGCCGTGATAAATGTGGTTGTCATGACGCCCGTGGCAGCCAATGAGCACCGGCCGAGCGTGTCGAGTCCAGGCGGTGACAGACAGGCCCGGTCCACAGCAAGCTGACCTTTCACCTCCTAACCTTTCTTCCATGCTGATTATTAATCCTACTTACAGTGCACTTCCTGTGTCCCTCCATCGCAAATTAACCTTTTTCTCTTCTTCTTCTCTTCCCCCTCTTTCTGTCCTCTCCTTTCACACCCCTTCCTCTTTTCCTCCCCCTTGTTATTCCTCCTGCAGCAAACTTATTCACGTGAAAATTATTGACGATGAGGAGTATGAGAAAAACAAGAACTTCTTCCTGGAGCTGGCCGAGCCTCGCATGGTAGACATGAGTCTGCAGAAAGGTGCGGTACTGAACCTTTTTCTTCCTCTCTTATCACTTTCTCTGTCTCTCTCCCCAGGCCTCTTTTGTCTCTTCTTTTTACCTGAACTTTGCTGTATCCACCCGCTTCCTCCTCCTACTTTTACACCGCCAAGGACTCTCTATCTCACAGCCATGCTTTCACATTACACCTAAAAGCCAAACCACAAACGCTCCATCACCATCATAATGACAGTCCCGCCAGACGACACCGTCATCTGCATAAAAAGAGAGCAGGGAGTCTAGGTGCAAGTAGCTATTATTATGTAAAGACACGTTTTACCTTAATGCAGTAGCTATTTTTAAGTCCTGCTTGTGTGAAAAATACAAGCTGTTTGTGAAATGAGATTATTGATTTATTTTTCGCTATAAGACTGTATAACTCACAGGACTGTTTGAATTTAATAGTTTGTATGAAAGTCTAACTTTCTGATGGTATCTTGTGCAGCTCATATTGAGGTCATGTCTTCTTTGGCAGGGGCCATGTTACTCACTGCAAGATTTTATTCTTCTGCACACCAAGCTTGTCTTTAGGCTTTTTATTTTTTTTGCAGCAAGGTGAATGTAGAAATAAAAGTAGGGCACGGAGGAATTCAAATCACACTAAGTTTTCATCATAAGTTTTGTTTGTTTCCTTGTTTCCTGCTTGTCGTCGTTAATGTCTGCTGAAAGAAGCCAACAGGCATTTTTGCGCACCGTTATCTAATGCGGTGTTATCTAACCGTGCTCAAGGCCAGGGGACGGGAGAGGCTCACAAGCTGGTGCGGAGGGTGCAGAATATTATCGGGCCTGGTAACGCTGTCTGAGTGGCGCCCGGCTCCCTGTGTTCTCCCAGTGAGAGTCATGATGAAGAGGAGTTACTATGTAGGTCTTTATGAGTGACAGCTGCATCACTCCAAACACTCCTCCGCTGCTCTGTGATGCTGCTTGTTTTGTTTTTATTCCCTTTGTGTGTCGGTGCAGGTTTTACCCACACACACGCTGATAAACACACAACAAGCTGTCTGTCACACATCTCTGTTTGGATGTTTGTGATATCAGTAAACTTATCAAGTTAGTTGTTGTAGGAGTCAAACTAAATGTGAAATCTAATGTCAACAACTGCAGATATACTCACATATAAAAGCACACATGCATTCACAATGTTTTATTATATTATACTTTCATTCCCAAACAATAACATGCAACCTTAAAGCAAAGGCTAGCTGCCAGCTTGTGTTAGTCTATGAGTTTACTTTAGCTGTGTTTGTGCTAAACTCATAGATTGTACATTAGAAGAGGACGGAGTCACCGTGATGTCACCCATTAGTTTGTGGACTACGGTTCTGAAGCCTCAAGTTCAGCGTTTTGGCTGTCCCCATCTTTGGTTTTGGACATTGAAACTTGGTTTTTGCAACCAGAAGTTTGAAAATGGCCATGCCAGTTTATCCTCGCAGAAATTTAGTACAACTTTGGAGCGTTATTTATCGTTCTTCCCGACAAGCTAACATGACAATGATTCCTTAGGTTTTCTAGTTTCATATGATACCATATGAACGTTTTAAAGCTGTAAAAGTGAGCACACTACAACGTCTGTAAGACCGAATAGCGGGACGTCGGATTGTTTAGAGGTTAATAGTTTATATAATAAAAGATCGATACTTGATGTCCGTGTATCGATACAATATTGCCACGCAAAATATCGCGATATTATGATTTTCCCCCTAAAGTAAACACATTGTGGCAATTTATCTGAAATTATTGCCACTTGTGGCCACGGAGGCTGCTGTTAAAGAAAAGTTTCACAGACTCGCTTTAAATGTGAATTCTTAAAAGAGGAGATTTTCCTGCCCTTGTGAGAACATACTGTACACCGATCAGCCATAACATTAAGACCACTGACAGGTGAGACCTACTCAATATTAGGCAGGTGGTCATAATGTTATGGCTGATCGGTGTATATACAGTGGTTACTGGTTGATTAGGCCTGCAGTCGCACCCCAGTAACCCCGACAATCCTCCAGAAATAATAATTTAGTCCAATCAAGCAGTGAAACAGCCACATCTAGTCTGCAGATGCTAACAAAAAAAAGAAGCATACAATGCAAACACACACGTGCCGTTCTTCATTTCTTGCAGCCATCGAGGCTTCTGTTGAGTTCAGTGCACCGAACACGAGTCGGGATCGTTGCAGACAGAATAGGTGTAGAGGAAGAGGAAGGAGAGAGAGAGAGGGGTATCTGCTCAGATGGAGGGGGAGATGAAGATAGGTAACGACAGCTGGAGCTAAGGAAGACACATGCCAATGGCCAGGTTCAGTCTGAAGAGATCAAAACAGCTGCTTTGTTTGGGTCACACACTGACGGGGGAAAGAAAGTGAAACCGTGTGTGTGTTATGTTTTCTGGCTCCAGGAGCTCAGAGCATCCTGTGATTCCTGACAATGAGACACGTATGAATCACTGGATGTCAAACTGCATCCAGTTAAGGGTGTTTTTTTCTGTCTTCGTGGAGCGTAACACGGTGAAACACCTTTGCACCCGTGTCCTTGTTGACATATTTGTGCATATTTACTGCACAAACTGATTAAAATGTTCCTCAGTCTGATACTAAGATGACAACAGAACTGTGCCGCTAATGAAAGTGCAGACAGTGTTGACAATGAGTAATACCAGATACTTTTTTTTTAATGCGGGAGGTAATGAATGTTTGATCAGGGGTAATAAATGTTTGATCCATATATGATGAGGAGGTAATGAAAAAGCTTTTCTGTATTATTTCCCATGCAGGATCATCTTTTATGAATGTGCTCGTGCTGATGAAATTGCTTTGATTCGAAATTAGAGAGAGCTGGAGCCGCTGTTTAGCAGAGGGGTTGCATATATATTCTCCCGTTGCCACAGAAGGTGCTGCTGGATCGCAGCGATGTGAATGATATGATAATTTCTCCCTTTTCATATATAATGTGGCGATTATATTGTTGTTCATAACCGCTGATGTGGGGCTGATTGGGTTTGTTTTTCTCCTTATTAAAGCCGGAGTGGAGGAGCAGAATTGATGAATATTCTATGAGTCTTTGTTATATTTGGCTTTTTTTTTTTTCCTATTCAACAGCCTTGCTCTATTTTCCGATGCAGCCTTTCCATCAACGGTACGTTGCAACAGAAAACTCTTGTTTTATACCTATTATTCTCCATTATAGATGACCAAAATAGAAGCACAAGAATAATTCTCAGATCTCGTTTTAACTCTCTGATGTTTTTATGTGTTACGAGCAGTTGCATCACTCATTGTAGCTTCCAGATTTGTTCGTACAGTGGGATGCTGATAGCAGAAGCTGGCAGATGTGAGCGAGTCCTAAGCTGGCGGGTCTGACTTTAGACAGTGTGTGAGTAATGAAAGCAATCAAGCCTACAGTCACCCTGACCTGTCAGTCTGGAGTTGTTTACTGCGATGCCCTTCTCTAACTTATACTGAAGTGGTCAATACCATTAGCACCTCTGGTGAGGTGGCCAGGAGAGCCACTCCACTACTACCACTGCAACACCAGAACACTGCAGAGTCAGAGTCACTACCTGTAAGTCTGTACATTACAGGACTTCATTTTGGTGACTCTAGGCCTGAGACATGTTGATGTCCATGCCCAGCCCTGTCTCCTAAAAAGGATGTTCCTGTACGTCTAAATTGAATCCTTAATTATGTTTGGAAGGAAACGTATTTTGTCGCAGAGCAGTCGTGTAGTATATCGAGCGACTGCGAATGAAAATGACGTTGAACAAAAACGTTATTGAATAATAAAATGTATGACAAGCGAGAAAGTCCTCTACTGGTGGACGGGTCCAACAAACAATAGACATTCCCCCAGGAGACCGCTGTTGGTGCCCCGTGTGAAACGTAGTGATTTGTTGCGTTTTCGTTTTGTTTTATTTCAATGTCAAAGTCATTTTAAGCCAAACCATGATGTTTTTTTAATAAAAAATAACCCTGTGGTTTTCTTTTGTTTCAATCTACAACATTCACGTGTTTAGAACTGCGACTGTAATCCGGGAGGAAATATGTTTCTCTCAAAACGTATTTTGGTTATGCAGTTTAGTTGTATGGGAACGTAATTTTATTGGAAACAGGGATGCCATGCCAGATATGTTCGGGGAGTTTTATTCAAGCTGTGAGACATTTATTATATTATTTTGGTTAATTTGGGCAGGTGAAATCATTTTCATTCACACTTGGCATCAGTCAGCTAAACGAATACCCTTTTACCACCAAAATTAGCACGTATATGCAGCACGGGAAAACCAACTAAAAATTGGCAATAGACTCTTTTCCCATTGCCAGCAGACGAGCATGCCTTTCTGTTTTTTCTCTGTTGTATCAGGTTCAACATCACAAACATGCCGGAAGCAGGATTAGTAAACAGTAAAACTTTTATTGTTTACTTCTTTTTTATATCTGTTACTCCTTCAGTCTCTCTTTCAAACTTTTAAACCAGAGTTGGTGATTGTTGGAACAGTGGAAAGACTAACAAAGACGGTTTTGATGAGTTTTATTTTGTTTCTGTTGAGTTTGAATGAAGTGTGTTTTACAATGATCAGCGAGGGAAAAATGACTGTTTCTGTCAGTGGAGTCTGGTGGCTTTGGTGTAACAACCTCTTGTTTGCAGTTTGAACTTGAACATAATCTTTGGCATTATAGTGTGGACTAAGGAAAACAAACAAAGTGTGGCTGTGCTTTTAATTAAAACCAAACTAGGCCTACACCCTGACACAGAAAGCACAGGGACAACAGGACACAGGACAGCATATATCCATTTGCATGTATTTAATTCAGGGTGGCACAATTAGATGATCTTTGAACCAGAGAATCAGGGTTCATGCCCATGTGTCAACAAATATCTATCCAGCTGAGTCAAAGCAAAACCCTGCAGGGGTGCTGCTCTGTATCTCACTGTGACCTCTGACCTCTCTGCTGGGCAAAACTACCCCACACAGAAATCAATGAATACTATGAAAGTTATTCAACAGCTGCGTGAGCAGTGTGCTCTAGTGACATTATAGTAGCATTAATTATTCAATTGATAAAATGTCTGAAAATAGTGAGAAATTCCCAACACAAGTTCCCCAAAACTCAAAGGGAAGTCTTCATATTCAACCCCCAAAAATGTTGGTATTGTACGTTTCTGCAAACCATGAATGACGACGTTTCTGAATCAAGAATACGTTTCATATCAACCTCGTGTCACGCTTGCAGAAACACACAACACCACGTGGTTAACGTTGTGAAACGATTGGTTAAGTTTAGGCAACAGAACTGCTTGGTTAAGTTTAGAAAAAAACATCATGGTTTGTGTTAAAATAATAACGTAACAACGTCACGTAACAATCGTAACAACATAACTAGCGTAAATAAATATCAACCTCCCTAAGCGGACTTTCATACGTAATGTTACGTAACAAGCGTATAAGTTTTGATTTCACCCGCGACCCAAACAGTGGCCTCCTAGGTGAAAGACCTGTGTTTGTTTGACCCACCCACCACCATACCCACTTTGGACTTTATAGCTTGTTGTACTCATTATTAAACTTTATTACACGGCTACTTACTTAAGAAATCAATATTTTGACACAAAAACAACGGTCAAAAAAACCAAAAAGGATTCACTTTAAAATATGTAGTCAGCCCGTTTTCATTCCCAGGGCATCAAATACCGATGCTTTGTTACGGCAATCAGCGTTCGATATCGCCGCACAGGGCACGCTTTAGCGCTGGCAGAGCGAAAGAGACACACAGGGCGGGCGGGAGGGGAGGTGGATGGGTCCAACAAACACAGGGTTTTCATCCAGGAGACCACCGTTCGTGTCCCGTGTTCACAACGTCACGTCACATTTTCACTGTACAAATGTAGTAATTTTAAACCCAACCATGTCGATTTTTCCTAAAACTATCTAGACGGTTTTGTTGCCTAAACCTAAGCACATGTTTTTGTTTAATTCACAACATTAAGCACGTGTTTACTGTGACTGAAAAGTGACACAGAGGGCACTGACAAGGTGTCAGTATATGAGAACGTGTTGATATCGTACAATAGTAAATCAGGACAAATCCTCACATTTGAGAAGCTGAACGTAGTGAATGTTTGGCATTTCTTCTTCTTGATAAAAGACTTGTGCTGAATGACCAGTTACTTATTTTTCTAGTTAGTTATGCGTCAGGGATATTAAGTTGAATAAGATGCAGTAAATAAATGATGAGTCTTCTTCCTGAGGCTGAATATTGTCATGGCCAGGTCTGAAGTAACCACACTTGTGCTGAAAGCAAGTTCAGAATGAGAAAAGGAGGAAAGAGAAGGCAGAGTGAGCTGCTCTGAAGTGTCTAAAAACATCAGTAGACGAGAGGAAGGGACGTGTCGGGGGGGTGGAGAGTGTTGGGTAAGCTCGGAAGTGTAGGACCTTCAAATGACACTGCAAAAAGCGTGCTACAAAGCAGTGGTTGGCAGCGCCATCATTCATGTATGCTGGTGTGTTAACACTGTGTTGTTGTGGGCTCCTGTTTCTTCCGTGTGTGCATAAAGCTGAATGAGGAACAATACTAAAGTGAGTATTCTGGAAGTATTATATTATCATGTGAGTGCGTCGGCATGTGTCAGTGTGTTTGTGCAAGCGTGCGTGGCTGTTGGATTAATGCCCCTCTCCCCCCCCGCGGTAATCCATCTCCCATCCTGCCACTTTCCATTCAAATCATGCCTAGCGTGGGGAAATGTGCCACCCGTCAGCCTCCTCGCTCAGAGAGAGCTCTCGTGGCATCTAAGGGCACTTCACATGCTGTTGTTTGAGCTTGGCCGGGTCCTTCTCCCAGTCCTTTCCATCTCTCTCTCACACACACATACATTCATTACCTACAAATGAGCTGTGAGTCATATTGCGTAGGGATGCTAAGCCAAAGGATCTCTGAACTCAGGAAAGATGAAGTTTGCGTGGACCACTTTAGACATTATTGAAAACTCTAACATCATCATGTAGAATAAGAATAATATGCAGGTTTGGGGCGTTGCACTGTAAATGAGTGTAGATGAAAATGACTTTGCACAAAATTAGATTGGCCTCCAATCAGTCAGAGACACAACTGCAACCTCAATCTATTCTCAGTTAACGGTTTCCATACTAATAAGTAGGAGCAAAGATGGTGCAGACAGAGTCTACAATTTCTCAGTTCAAATATTATTTATTGTGAAGCATGTATAGAGCAGTCATACAGACCTCTATGGAGTATAAACCATGCCTCACTTCAGATGTATAACAACAAAAGACAAACAATACAAGGTAGTGAAAAAGGTTAAACCACAGACTGTATATAAGAAGCGGATGTAGTCACCGTGATGTCACCTATTGGTCTGTGGACCACGGTTTTGAACACTCCAGTTTGGTATTTTGGCCATCGCCATCTTGGCTTTTGGCCGTCACCATCTTGGTTTTTGGCCGTCACCATCTAGGTTTTTGGCGGTCACCATCTAGGTCTTAGGCTGTCGCCATCTTGGTTTTAGGCCGTCACCATCTCGGTTTTTGGCCGTCGCCATCTTGGTTTTAGGCCGTCACCATCTTGGTTTTAGGCCATCGCCATCTTGGTTTTTGGCCATCGCCATCTTGGTTTTAGGCCGTCGCCATCTTGGTTTTAGGCCGTCGCCATCTTGGTTTTAGGCCGTCGCCATCTTGGTTTTAGGCCGTCACCATCTTGGTTTTAGGCTGTCGCCATCTTGGTTTTTGGCCATCGCCATCTTGGTTTTAGGCCGTCGCCATCTTGGTTTTAGGCCGTCACCATCTTGGTTTTAGGCCATCGCCATCTTGGTTTTTGGCCATCGCCATCTTGGTTTTAGGCCATCGCCATCTTGGTTTTAGGCCGTCGCCATCTTGGTTTTTGGCCATCGCCATCTTGGTTTTTGGCCGTCGCCATCTTGGTTTTAGGCCGTCGCCATCTTGGTTTTTGGCCATCGCCATCTTGGTTTTAGGCCGTCGCCATCTTGGTTTTTGGCCATCGCCATCTTGGTTTTTGGCCATCGCCATCTTGGTTTTAGGCCGTCACCATCTCGGTTTTTGGCCGTCGCCATCTTGGTTTTAGGCCGTCGCCATCTTGGTTTTTGGCCATCGCCATCTTGGTTTTTGGCCATCGCCTTCTTGGTTTTAGGCCGTCACCATCTCGGTTTTTGGCCGTCGCCATCTTGGTTTTAGGCCGTCACCATCTCGGTTTTGGGCCGTCGCCATCTTGGTTTTAGGCCGTCACCATCTTGGTTTTGGGCCGTTGCCATCTTGGTTTAAGGCCGTCACCATCTTGGTTTTGGGCCGTTGCCATCTTGGTTTAAGGCCGTCACCATCTTGGTTTAAGGCCATCACCATCTTGGTTTTGGGCCGTTGCCATCTTGGTTTAAGACCATCACCATCTTGGTTTAAGGCCGTCACCATCTTGGTTTAAGGCCATCACCATCTTGGTTTTGGGCCGTTGCCATCTTGGTTTAAGGCCGTCACCATCTTGGTTTAAGGCCATCACCATCTTGGTTTTGGGCCGTTGCCATCTTGGTTTAAGGCCATCACCATCTTGGTTTTAGGCCATCACCATCTTGGTTTTGGGCCGTCACCATCTTGGTTTTGGGCCGTTGCCATCTTGGTTTAAGGCCATCACCATCTTGGTTTTAGGCCATCACCATCTTGGTTTTGGGCCATCACCATCTTGGTTTTGGGCCGTCACCATCTTGGTTTTGGGCCGTTGCCATCTTGGTTTAAGGCCGTCACCATCTTGGTTTTTGTCCGTCGCCATCTTGGTTTTATGCTGACACAAGTCAAAATGTTTGTGAACCGCTGAATTCAGACGGTCTTCCATCACTGTCTGACATCCTGCTGCTGCTGTTGAGATTAAATTACACTGCATTTCTAATAGGATGGCTGAATTTATGTGATTTCATAAAGCTTCTCTTCTTGTTTATGTTTTGTTGCATGAGCAGGAGTAAGTGTGTGTGTGGAGGAGGACGGCTTTACATGTAACACCACAATGTTGCAGTATTAAATATTGATCACAATTTAAAGCAGCATCCCTCTGAGGTTTGGTTTACAATCACAGCCAAATGAAACCAGAAAGTAACCACTAGAGGTTTCATGTGAGCCTCCACACAACCTCCTCCAGCTCATCAGCTGATGAATAATGTCTGCCTTCTCCATCGTGATGGAACCGGGATCATACTGTACCACGCCTCAACTTAGAGCTCATTACATTCCCTTTTGCCGGGGTCACGAGGCCGCATAAATCTGTATGACTCAGTGAGTTTCATGAACCTGGACTTTGTGTTGCTTTAAAAGTCAAGCTTATCATCCCTTTGTTAGCAGTCAACCCGAATCTGACCTCAAATGAATCTCTTCCTTTCAGCGTTGTCTCCGTGTTTAAGGGAAAGTGTTATTGGCTTCCTCAGAACAGTGAAGTGGAGCTAGAGGCGGCGTGGGATTAGCACCATGGAACATGAAAGGCAGCATCCAACACTGTAAATAGTACGATAGCTTCAGTACTTTATCTCAATATCTAAAACGTGCCATAAACTGTTAAACTTAAATTAAGTAGTTGGTTTCGTAGATACATATACTGTCTCAGAACAGTACTGTCTCAGTGTAGTTCTATACCTACGAAAAGCAATGCACTGTAATTTGTATATGTTCCACAAAATAAATTAGTATGTAGGAATTATAAAGAGCGGCTAACGCCACGTGGGGAGGAGATCGGAGTCAAAAAACACCAGACCTTCGTCCAGGAGACCGTTGTTCATGTCCCGTGTGAATCACGATTAATTAGCCGACTAATAACATGATGATCTTCTGATAATCTAACAATGTAAACACCCATAAACTCAGAATGTTAGCAGGTTATTTAAGTACAAACACAATGACATTGCTTTTAACAGTCTGTAACAGCGTCACCTTGATGAACGGGAATAAACTTAATAAAAATTATTATTTTTTAAAATACTTTTTTCCTATTTACAAATGATCGAAGGTCCCGATTGAGGTCGTTAAAGGGCCGCATTCAGCCCACTGGCCGCCAATTGAATAGGCCTGGTATATATCATCATATTGCCCACCCCTTTAGGTTTATTAACTTTTAGGTTAATTAACTCTGTCATTAGGCAACAAAACTCTGACTATCAGTGAATTTAAAATTTCTGGTCAGATTTATCCCTGATCCATCCAGATTATAATCTACCGGCTATGTGGGGTCGAACTCACTCTCTCTCTCCTACGGGGATCTCACGTCTGTTCAAAGGGCTCAAGTGCTCAATCGCCGGCCTGGAGGAACTCTAAATGACTGGTATTGAATCAATTAGCTGCCTAATTGGGCTGAGATAAAGACTCCATTTCCTTATCGCCAGCCCACCAGCCATTACAGATGGCACTGGGGATCTCCCAGTGGATGTGCCAGTAGGTCATAGTGAAGCTGCTGATCGTTTTGGCAATCTCACTGTAATCCAAGGAGGAGGTATAATGTGTACTGTATGTGAAGTTTACAGAAGTTTACACAGTAAAACATCATATAGGAATCTAGTGGAATCAACTAATTGTTTGTCATTAATTTAAATATATATGTTTTACTAAATTAAAGCCAGTTCAACTTAGAAATTCTAGTTTTTATTATGAGACCACTTCAGAATTTATAAACTAGGGCTGCAACTAGCAATTATTTTCATTGTTGATTAATCTGTTGATTATTTTCTCGATTAATCGATGAGTTGTTTGGTCTATAAAATGTCAGAAAAATGTGAAAAATGTCGATCAGTGTTTCCCAAAGCCCAAGATGACGTCCTCCAACGTCTTGTTTTGTCCACAACTCAAAGATATTCAGTTTACTGTCAAAGAGGAGTAAAGAAACCAGAAAATATTCACCGTTTAAGAAGCTGCAATCAGTGAATTTTGACTTTTTCTTCTTAAAAAAATTGCTAAAATAGTTGGCGATTAATTTAATAGTTGATCACAATTAAATATTTTAATTGATCGACATCCCTAATGTTAACATGTTCTAGTAGAAACCAAAAATACAAGTGTGAACCTGAAAATGAGCATGATATATCCTCTTTAAGATGAGTCATGGTTGTTAACCATGATGAAGGTTAGTGTTTAGCTAGTTTTACATTTTCACAACTCACGGCACAACTTTGAACTAATTATTCAGCTTTAGTTCAGTTAACTCACATTTTTACTGCTCATAAGTTGAATCAGCTTAAAAACATTCACAGTGCAGAAATGTTGAGGCAGTAAATCACAACAGACACTGAATTAGTTTGTTCAGCATCATTTTGACCTCAGTCGGTTTGTCTGGAGGACAGGACAGGTGGTCTGGAGGACAATGTCTGCTGAAACTCTGTCCCTCCTTCTTTGTGTTTTTATGTTCTGGTTCTGATTAAAAGCCGAGGCCTCTACTGTATCCGTGCGTGGGGGGTGGATTACAGAAGCTTTTGCTTGATTGTACAGTGGAACCTCCCACAGCAATACGAGCATGTAAGGACACATCTGTTACCTCGCCTCCCCCGGGAAATATGTAGAGTATTTCTAACAGACATGCAGAGAACGAGACGCTGCAATCTTCACAAGGACAGATAGGAAGTGATAATCTGAAGATCTGTGGATTAAATGTCATTTTTGCAGATCAAATGACACATTTTATATGTGGGTCCCGATTAAGTTTTATTCAGTATCGACCTCGTTTAATGAGGGCTTACGCCATCACATGCATCGTTATGCAATAGAACCTCCCACAGAGCAATTAATTATTACCTAAACTACAGTATGACACACAGGAGCCACTAATCTGAGAATACCTGCCGGTTTGAGCTGTCTCCTGGTGATTGTACCATCAGTTTTCCAGAGGCTCGCCGAGTTTCAGCAACTGGCGGCGGAAACGGTGAAAACCTCGGTGAGTGAGCGATGGGGAACAGCTGTCGCTCCCCGCAGGAGCTGCAACCTCGCCACCTGTTGGCAGACGATTCAGGGACGTGACCCTGAAGACCTCGCTCTGTTTTGTAAACTCAGCTCAGTTTAGGTAGAGTAGAAGGAGAGGATGGTGGATGGATGGAGACAGTGGATTGACTTTGAAGACAATATTTATGCTGCAACTGAAAGTATCCATGTTGATTTTCCCCTCACATGACACAGATATAATGTTATGTTTTCAGTTAAATATGGACCACGTAGATGTGCATCAGATCCTAAAGCAGGCGACCTAAAGGCAGCTTGCATTTGCATACTTAAAGTAAGGTTTGACATTTTAGGAAATGCACTTTCTTGCTGATAGCTGGATGAGAAGATTGATACTTTGATGACAAAAATATTGAAATTGTGTCATAAATTTAAAAAAAAAAAATACAAAAATTGGACATGTTACTAAATAAGCACACAAAACATATTGATCCAAAAGATTTCTAAATGTAGAAACATACACAAAATATTTCTTAACACTCCAAAAGTTAGTGCAAAGGCGTTTTGATAGCTTCATTACGATTCGCACGTAATAATGTCATTGTCAGCATACAACGTGGCATGAAAGACAGAAGCCTTAGCTCTCTGCTGCAAAAACAATGAATGTTCTAGCTATTATTGTTTTTATTTTACATTGATTTAAACAGGATCATGCAAACAACCATGTCCCACGGGTTTAAAGGGTTACGCAGGAAAAGTCAAAATTTCTTTGTTGTATTGCTGCACCTTTTTTCTCTCTAAATGCCCATAAAAGTTAGATTTTTTAGATCGTGGTTTTACATGGGGTTATGTGCGGGACTATTTCTCGTCCAGGAGTAATCACTTCCTGCTGGTTGCTTGTTTCCAGTCTTCGTGCTAAGCTAAGCTAAGCTAACTGGCTGCTTTAAGCCATAATATTTCCACATTCAGCAGCTTGACTGAGCTACCATTAGGAGGGAGAACATCAGTATTTTAGGGGGACATCTAAATTCAGTCAAAACAGAAGCACACACCATAAAATTAAGTTTAAAACACATTACAGGCTGCAGGCAGAAAAATCGAATGTCTCCCATCATAGTTGCTCCGTGTGTGTTTGTCTTTTGATCGTCATCTTGGTTCAAATTGGTGTTCGATTTGACTCCAGATATGAATAACATGTGCAGTCCTTCAATTAAGCTACAATTTGGAATCACATATAAACACATCTGTGGTTTGAATGAAGCCTTTAGTTGCTCTCGAGTTGGTTTCTCTTTTTTTAAATACAAAAAATCTGCACCACTCAGCATTCATACAAAACAGAGTACACTTGGGTGCAGTGCGTAAATGCTTCTTCAAATCGAGTCAATTAGGAATGATGGAAATACAATTCAGTGCTTTGAGCATTGAGTGAAATCTTTCTCTAAATCACTGCCTTGACATTTGAGATCAAGCTCTGAGAATATCTCTGATGCACTATTTTCTCTCATCTTAATTGCCGGAGATCTGTGTTGCGCGTTGCACACCTGCCTCATGAAGTTGCGTCAGTCCTGGTGGGGGGTTGGCAGTTTGCCCCCCGGTCTGAAATCTGTTAAATCTCTTCTCTGTTGTCAGCAAAGTCTCCAGGTTGATTCCCGGCTTATTTTAAAAGTGCACAAGGCCCTCTTTGAATACAGATGACACAATTAATACTGAAATCTAAGAGGGATTACCTTAATATGTCAAGAGACTTCCGAAATTAGAGTGGTGTGACACTGATACTATTCCCCGTGCAAGAAATGGATTTAAGTAAAGATTATTATGTAATCGTGAAATGCGCCCGGAGGACTGTGTGTCACAGGTGACCTGCAGGATTCACTCAGTGAGTCGGAGATGTGGATGTTTGTGTGAGTTTGCTAATTGCAAAATCTAGCATGTTTAAATATCTGCAGACCTTTCCACAAACACTGTATGCTTTTCTTTTATCTAGTCCAGTCAAAGCCAACGTATTGCACTGGGTTTGGTGGTCAGGGATATCGGCAGATGGGTGTTCACCTCCCCGCCTGCTCCGCCAGCCATGGCACAAATGTCACGACTCAGAGGGCCTTCGGTTGCCTCGGCACCACGGAGAAATCACACTGGCACGGATGAATAGATTTAATTCAAATGGGAGCCCGGCGCTATTCATGCATTCGCAGACCCCCGACTTCATTAAAGCTCCACTTCTTTTCTGGGGTCACGGGGAGGAATGTTAGAGGCAGGGTGTGACATGATAATGAAGGTTATGAAGTGTTAATGCACTTTCTACATTACTGGACTTCCTTTTGATTGAAAAATGGTCATTTAAAAGTTGGGGAAATTGAGTTATTAAAGTTATAATCCTCGAGATGTCGGTCCCGGATGATTTGGCGACACCCGTGGTTACCGTGGTAACGGCAATGAAAGGTCCCTGAGGAGAAACTGGTTTATCTGTTTAGAGTGCAGCCAAACAAAGTCAATACATTTTAATAAAGAAGTCAGTCAATAATCGGCCCTTTGTCTTCATCCATGAGCAACCGTGATTTGATTTCATGCTGCACAGCGTGAGCTGTTTTCCACACAACAGCAGGACGCAGTAAAGTTGGTTAGCTTGCTGAGAGGTTGGAGGTGTGCAGCCCACAGCTCACTGTCCGTCTTGTTTCATTACTCCCTCCAATACGCAAAACTGATCTGCTATCGAAAAATGCTGATAATTACCTTTTTCGTGGGCACATTTTTGATGAACGATCACAGTTGGCGCTAACCAATGTTTCACAGAAGTCACCATGTGTTTCGCCACTGGAACGCTTTTAATGTGAAGCAGCAGCAGTAGGATGTTCCATTATTAGCATTAACAATAACTTAATACAGCTCTGATATGGCAACATGTCCTCTATGGTCACACCACTGTTGTCATCATAGTTACCCTTGGTGTGACTTTAGGTTTAGGTAACAAAACCACTTAGTTAGATTTAGGAAAATCTACATGGTTGGGCTTTAAACTATTACGTTTCTAAAGTGAAAAAGAAACTCAACGTTGTGAACACGGGACACGAACGAACAGCTGACGTAAAGTGAAAGTGAAACTTAACACACGGGACACAAACAGCGGTCTCCTGGATGAAAGCCTTGTGTTTGTTGGACCCATCCTCCTCGACCCTCCCGCCCACCCGGTGTGTCTTTTTGCTCTCTCGGAGCATTTACTGTTGCCGCAGATGGGTTTACATTATAGTTACTAAAGGGTGCTTTGTGCAGCGGTATCACACGCTAACAGCCGTGACAAAGCCTCTGTATTTGACGCCCTGGGAATGAGAACGGGCTAGATACAGTGTATAGAACGTGAACTCTAAGGAGGGTGTCTGATATCAATGACATAAAGTTACGCTGGATTACATGCATGCCTAATTTCCTGTGAATTCTTTGTGCATGTGAATGCTGTTTGAATAAAGCACAAGAGTGGCAAACTCTGCCACTAACAATGAAAACTACAGTATATAGAGAGGTAACTACAGAGTGTATATACATACAGTAAATGGCTATTGCGAATAGCCTTAAAAATGATTCAAAAATGGGGTTTGATTTCATGAAAATCTGAAGGATTATATGTTTAACATTAAAAAATATGTCTATCAGAAAGTTTATAAGCTCAACAACATTCTGGTTGCCAATTATGCGCTTTGGCAGCAATAAGTTTGCCAGAATAGTTGTCACTTGTTTTAAAAGGCAGATGTTTTGTTTTGCATTACAAGAGGAGAAATACCGGGTGCTCGTCCCCCTCAGATAGCGCTGAGCTAACTGTCAAAGCAGCATTGATTGTATCAACATGCAATTAAATGGTAATTCAGCGATGCAGTGTTATTGTGGGAAGCGCTGCATGAACGGCCCCTTTAATTATCCCTGATTGTGATTATAACGTCGTCGTGCATCTTTATCTTTATGTGCATTGTTTACCCAACTTTTCCATGAATCAAGCCAATAGTGGAACTGCAGTGTTTACTTACAGCACCGCCTCCCGAGCGTTGGAGGTCAGAGCTGTCTTTCTCTGCTCTGATTGTTGTACAGTAGTAGTTAGTGTAGGATGTGAGACGACGTGCTGGTGATTATGTACTGTGTCTTAACTCTTTCTTCAAGGACAGATTCGTAAGGTAGGGCTACTCCAGCCATCTCTGCTGCATTCTTATCCACATTTCCTCAGCATCACGCTGGTGTTTTCAGCTGATACGAGGGTCGCAGGGGCAGCCGTGCACTGGGAATGGCAATAGAAGGTTGCCGTATTGTTATCAAATTAGATTCATCCCTCTGCTCCAAATAGCCACGATGCTGCTTTTAAACAAATACGTTTCATTGCGTCAGCCTGATGTGATTTATGTTGCTATCTCTCTCTCTGTCCCAGATTGGGGTCACAGTTGAAGGACGGGAACCGTCACTTAGCAAATGGCACGAGCCTTTACGTCAACGCCCCGCGTGCCTTCGGTGCATCCTCCTGCCGCCGGTGGCCTGGACGTGGATGCAGAGTCACAGCGAGATTGTTGTCTAGTAACGGTTGCCATGGATGCCACACTCTGTCAGGGGCTTAGGTGTAATGGATTTAAATTGAACTGTTGAATTTGGAGCTGGAAGAGGGAAAGAGGGGGAGGAGGAGGAGGATGGCTGTAGAGACTGAGGGAGGAGGGAGCGACAGAAATAGTCAGAGCATAAAAAAAGACGGAGAGGTGGAGAGAGACAGACACAGTCAACCAAAGAGACAATGAGCCACAGATAGAGGAGAGCAGAGGGGAGGGGAGGCGCTCTGAAAGCCCTCACCATCTGTGATGAGGAGCTGGAAGAGCAGTAATTGTTCCTGAGAGGTGTGTGGGGGCTGTTCTCAGCACGGAGATATGGATGAGCCGCGCTGCTACCTGCCATGCCGGTGGCACACCGCAGTGTCAGGCACGTCTTAACGCACAGGTGAGGGCCAGCACGGGCTCTAACCTTCTATGTGGGCTCTCATTAATGTTGATGTCAGTAATGACCTTCTCAAATCCCCCCCGAGAACAACTTCGTTCCACGCTGACACACCTCGCGCTCCGAGGAGGGGCCAGTCAGCTGCTTTGCATTTTTCTTACAGCAGTGAAAGTCTCATCTCTTTAATTCTGAGACAGCTCCCTGTGATGGTCTGATTTATTTGGACCAGAATAGTTTGTTTCTGGGTGGCTCAGCAGTCCTCTCAGAGGTGTGAATGGGAGTGTTTGTGACTGTTTGTCTATGTTGCTGTGAACAGCCATGGATGGATTAGTGAATGGGTCAGTTTCACCACACTGTTAACATTTCTTGTTGGAAAGTCACAGAGCTCAGTTAAAAGTAGTGATGTCCTGATCACATTAGTCAATGAAGTTACACTGGAGCATCATTTTCCACGGAGACTCCGACACTAACAATGAAAACTACTGTATAGAGAGGGAATTACTGATTTTAGATGTATGAAACCTTAATCCAGCCCAATGCCGACCATAAATAGCATCGAAAAATGGGGTTGGATTCATTAAAATCTTAAAGCTTCCCTGTGGAGTTTCAGCTTGTTCTCATTCCCAGGGCATCAAATACTGACGCATTGTTGGCCGACGTACAAGACACTCTTTGGCCTGAGACACGCCAGGCTTTCAAGTAACAACAATGTAAACCCATCCACGTCAAAATAAACACGCAGAGAAGGATGTCGGGGAGTGTGGTGACGTAGTATAAATAAAAAACGCATATAGGGCGGGAGGGAGTGGTGGTGGATGGGTCCAACAAACACAGGGCTTTCATCCAGGAGACCGCTGTTCGTGTCCCGTGTTCACAACATGACCTTTAACAGTAACCGTAATGTGACGCCAAGGTGTCTGAAAAAGCGTCAGTAGGTGACGTGTTTGGAGTTTTAGACCTCTAGCGCTGTGGGGTTGTTTTTCTATTGGTGGATCGCTGTTTTCTTTATCTCGTGCTGCATGTCTAGTACTTTAATATTTTGTGTCTGATCAAATACTGTACCTGCAAAACTAACATTCCCATCAGCCTCAGCTGTACTTTATTTAGTGCTAAGCAAATATTAGCATGCTAACATGCTAAACTACTATAGTGAGCAAGGTAAACATTTGACCTGCTAAACATCATGTTAACATACTGATGTTAGCATTTAGCTCAATACAGCCTTGCTGCTAGCATGGTTTTAGTTTCCTTCATATTACACCTTAATGGGGCTACAGTAGGCCTAACATTAGCAAAGGAAATATAAGAGAGAACGTCAGAGCAGCTCTGATTTCAGGCTTTCTTTGATGGTTTCCTGTAATATTTTGTATAATATCTGTGCAGAGGAGTGTCATCGTGGATCTCATGTGGCAGGAAGTAAAAGTCGTTTTGCGTCTCTTTCAGTCTGGATGTTTTTTTCCTACTGTATGTAGGATGGCTGGAGGGCTTTTACATGTCTGAGCCAGAGGGCTGTTGTCTCATAATCCATCCATATGACAGCATTAGGTGGGTATAAGGATGAATGAAGGAGTTTTTTGCCCTCTTTATATATCCCTTTTAGAGGACAGTCACATGAAGGTCATCTTTCAGTATTTCTGGAACAAACCACAGATGGTTAAGTCTTGAAAGTGGTTATTATTGTGTCAACAAACGACTTACATTTGTTTTAATTGTGTGCTAATTCTGGAGGATGTCCCATTTAGGAAAATTCTTTAAATACACTTGATGAAATATTCATACGCAGGCTGTCGCGTACCCAGAGGGTGAGAGACATGAAAGTATTAACAAAAAAGTTACTTCCACTGCAGCTCTCAGTGGGAAATGGATAATATTGTTGAAGTTATTAATGTTGCGTATGATAAGTGGATATTGAGGGCTTCAGAGGGATCCTTGGGGCTTCGCCTCTGTGAGAAGCCGATGAGACGGCTCGACGGCGGCCGTGGTTCTGTCTGTGCGCCCTCGGCCGAGCGCGGCTGTTAATCAGTGCTCAGGGTTACATCGATGATGTCAGCGCAGTGGCCACGCCGCACATCACACTGAGCAACTGAGATCGTCTCCAGAGAGAGAAGGCCCTGCTGGTGTGTTTATCTGCGCGTCTGTGTGTCTGGATTTCCAAATTTAAGAAAAAATATATTACAAAACTGTAAGACAAATGTAAGAAAAAGCTGCTACAATAAGGACATTTTACCACGGAGCAAGAGGAAAACTTTGATTAGATAACAGTGAGTGGAAGTCCTCACAAGTATAGTGATGCTAATAGTGGAGGTTATAGCTTTCAGATCATTCGCTTAAAGGAAGTGTGTAACATTTCAGGGGATCTATTAGCAGAAATGGAATATAATATTAATAAGTGTGTTTTCTTTAGCGTATAATCACCTGATAATAAGAATGGTTGTGTTTTTGTTAGCTTAGAATGAGCCGTTTATATCTACATAGGGAGCGGGTCCTCTCCACGGAGTCCGCCATGTTTCTACAGTAGCCCAGAACGGACAAACCTTGGCCCGGAGTCAATAATATTACTCACTCCTGTCGCCGGCACTCTCTCTCTCTCGCTTCACCACTCACTTCCCACGTACACACACACTCTAAACACTACTCTTACAACAACTGGCTCTAGAGAGGTCCATTCATATTTTTGCGTCGGCCACCGTAGCAATCCTACACGCTTGACACACGGGAGAAGTTCAATTCAATTAAATTTATTTCTATATAGCGTCAAATCATAACAGAAGTTATCTCAAGACGCTTTTCATACAGAGCAGATCTGGACCGTACTCTATACATACGTATAAGTTGTAGTCTGCAACGTCACCGCTAGATACGGCCAGATCTTACACTGTTCCTTTAGTTAAAAGAACCAATACAGTACAACAAACATGCTACATTTAAGTACAAATTCATATTCATTTGTGTCTTTCGTCCCTGTATACATTTATATTTTACTCAGTTTGAATGAAAAAAAGTCAGTATGTAGTCAATTTAAGGGGAAATCAAAAAATTAAAATGTTAATGTAGAGTATTGCTTCATATTTTATAAGTTTTTTCGCATGTTTTGAATGTAAAATCTTAATATGCAAACTAACTAAAGCAGAACTTAAAAGAGACATATTATGGAAAACTCACTTTGTCAGTGCTTGTGCACATACAGTACATTTGGGTGTCTGGACCTACCAACCCACAAACTGTGAAATAAGACAAAACCAGTCACTTTTTTGTATCTCTACCCACAGCTTGAGAGCTTCCTTTGCAAAGGTATAACATATTTTTCTCTCAAGCCAATCAGAGCAGGCTGGGTTTTTCCGGGAGGGGATCTTAAAGAGACAGGCGCTAAAACAGAGCGTTTCAGACAGAGGGTGAATACAGGTATATTCAGACAGACAGGATGAGAAAAATAATGTGTTTTTTGAACATGTCCTGAAAATGTCCTGAAAATGACCCTGATATGTCTCTTTTAAGTACAGTTCCTGCTCTGCTAGTAGTGTATATATATATATGTGTGAGTAAGTATGTGAATATCCTTTACATGTTGGTGAGTAAGCAGTGAACTTGTGAACTGTATAAGTACTTTGTTTGTGTGTGTTCACTGTGTGTGTGTATTTGTGTGTAAGGCCTGGTCTGATGACATTATCAGAGTTGGTAATCTGCTCTGTAATTGCCTGCTGCTGACACGGCAGCCAGGCTGATATGGCTGCAGAATAAACAGACTGTTAACAAGTAGAGGGAGCTCGTCTCCACTTGATCCGCACGGCGCAGCGTGACATCTGGACGGCACGAATCAGGGAGAGGAGGAGAGAGACAGACAGACAGACGGATAGATAGATAGACGGAGAAGCAGGGAGTGAGAGAGATGCATAAAAACAGCGAGGAATATGGAGGCAGAGAGAAGAGGGGAGTGAAGCTTGTGACAGACAGACGGAGATGTGGAAAAGGAGACGAAAGGTGATGGGGAGGTCTTGAAATGTCTGCTATAATATAATCACCCCACTAACTTTTGCTTAAAATGCAGAATTGAATTACTCTGATTTCTACAAGCCTTGGTCGGATTGCACCCCAGTAAACCTAGTGTAAATTCTCAATAGTTGTGACCACGTACGCACAACTGGCGGTCGCCAAAGGGTGGGGACGTTTTTGTGGACTATCCAACCGACAGAGCGAGCTGTAGAGCTGCTGAAAACACATGTGGTTTCTTTCTATTAGTTAATTGTGTATCTGTATGTACAGTAATGGAAGTCTCTTTGCAGAAATGCAGTAGATAAACACAAATACACACTACAGATATGATACCGATCCCGTGTTGTTGTTGTTGTACCTGTGTAGCATAAATGAGCTGATAAATGATATCGTATCAGTGCATAGACTCGCATTCTCGCATTATAGGCTGTATCGGAGGCATTTCCGATACCGGTATCGGTATCGGAGGACAGAAAGACTGCAAATTCCAGGTGTAGCATGATGGCATATTTGGAGAGTCAACCACCAAGTCAACTAAAGATAAAGATCTTACTAAGAACACATGTTCACATATATCAGTAATTGATTTTGGTTATATACAGTCTGACCCAAAGCAGACTCGAGTCCTTATTAAAGTATATATAGACGACACATTTCAGCAAAGAAAGGTAACTTATTTGATAATTAATTATTTGAGTAAATTGCAAAGCAAAAATGCCCAAAAAGTCTGTTTTATATCATTGTAAACTGAATATCTGTTGGTTTTTAGACTGTTAGTCGAACAAAAAAAACTAGACGTTAACCTTGGTCTCTGGAAAAAATGTGTTTTTTGCTATTTTCTGACGTTTTATAGACCAAACAACTAATCAATTAATTGAGAAAATAATCGGCAGATTAATTGATAGTAAAAATAATTGTTAATTGCAGACCTAGTATTGGTTAACAACCAGAACATTCTCTTGGTGTCTTGGAAGTAACTGTTTTGTGACAGTTGAGGACAATAAGCCCTGAAACAGAAGTGGACAGCACAGGAAGGTTTCAGGTGTTGTTTAATGCTGAAATGTTTTACATATCCTGATGTTTCTGTAAACAAAACAATCTAAAAACAGTGAATTTGTTGGCTGATCTACTTCACATATGTTGTAATGGGCCACTGAGCCCTCAAACTTTCTCAGTTCAAGGACAGAAAACATGAAATTAGTATTTGGGGCATTTTGTACCTGTTATTAATAGTTTGACAGCAGAGAGATGACAGCAAACAAAATGGAGAGAGACACACTTTAGGGAATGAAACAGGAATAAATGAAAATGAATGAGAAAGGGATGAGAGGGAGAGATATGTGAGAGATAGCGGGGTGCAGATAATACAGAGAATTATAGATAAAGAAATGAGACAGAGGCTGGGAGAGGATAAAGGGAGAGGGAAACAAAAGGCCGTGGAGGGACAACCACCAGAGATTCAGGCAGCAACAGCGAGAGGAACGAGACTCTAGTTAATTCGAGAAACTGTCCCATGTGAAATGCAGCATATGGGCCGATTAGGAGCGTCTCTAGTGCGTCCAGAGGAAGGCTGTCTGAGGTTTGTAGTCGTTTCCCAACCAGCCTTCATCAGAAATACAGATTAAACCAAATATGGAACATTTTATTTTCACATCCTTCTTAGAGGATCAGTTTTTGGGAAATGTGCTGAATTCGTTTCTTACAGAGACTTAGATGAGAAGATCAATATCACTCTCAAGTCCTACAGGCAGCTTCCAATTAGCTTAGCTTAGCATAAAGACTGGAAACAGAGGGAAACAGCTAGCTTGGCTTCTTCCAAAGGTAACAAAACTTCTAAATTTCACTAATTAATACATTATATCTAGGGCTGTCAAAGTTAACATGATAATAACGTGTTAATGCAAATTTGTTGTAACCTAAGGAATCCATTAGTACCAACCATGTCATACTAGCTTGTCGTGATGGAGGTAAAATTACGCTCCAAACTTGCTCTAAATTTTGACGAGGAAAATCTGGCATGACCATATTCAAAAGGGTCCCTTGACCTCTGACCTCAAGATATGTGAATGAAAATGGGTTCTATGGGTACCCACGAGTCTCCCCTTTACAGACATGCCCACTTTATGATAATCACATGCAGTTTGGGGCAAGTCATAGTCAAGTCAGCACACTGACACACTGACAGCTGTTGTTGCCTGTTGGGCTGCAGTTTGCCATGTTATGATTTGAGCATCATTTTTTATGCTAAATGTAGTACCTGTGAGGGATTCTGGACAATATCTGTCATTGTTTTGTGTTGTTAATTGATCTCCAATAATACATATATACATACATTTGCATAAAGGAAGCTTATTTGCCCACTCTCATGTTGATAAGAGTATTAAATACTTGACAAATCTCCCTTTTAAGGTACATTTTGAACAGATAGAAAATGTTTGATTAGTTTGCGATTAATCGCAATTAACTATGGACAATCACGGTTAAATATTTAAATCGATTTACAGCCCTAATTGGGACATACTAAATAGTTTTCTGGCATGCTAAATAGTATGGTTTTGGCCAGCGCAGTGACTTCCTGGTTAGCTGCTCCCCTGTTTTCTAAACTAACTGGCTGCAGCTTCATATTTAACACAGAGACATGAGAGGGCACCATTATTTTCATCTAACTCTCAGTAAGCAAGCACGTAGCTGTTTTTCCAAAAAATGTCTAACTATTCCTTTAAGAGGGAGGCCAAAGCAGAGAGAACAGCTGCAGGAAAGTCCTAAAAGAAAGGAGATGTAACGTGGTCATATTAGATAAATGTTTACATTAACAGCTCCGTCTGTAATGTTCTGAAACATCTAAATGTCATTTTTAAAGGCACCAGATTTCAGGAGTAATTACGCTCCCTCACAGTATAAAAACACAGTGTTGTGACTGGTAGAAGCTGCCAATTTTCTTGGCAATGATTGTATTTGTTTACAGTAATCACCCTAATATCTCAAGATGAATGTGTCAAAGATTTATTGATGTCAAAACGCTCCACGCAGTGACTTTAATTAGCTCGGCGAGATTAAAAACATGACTTTTCGTCCGTGAAAGACGTCCATCAGAACGCTGGAGTGAAATCATCCAGCATTCAGTTAAATTATCAGTTCACTCAGTCTGGCGGCGCTGCCTCAGAAGATGAAGTATGGCGTGTACTTAGCATTTTGACTCCTCGCGATTCCATGCCGTCAGAAACATGGATACAGCATAACAAGATGATGGACGCGTTACACAGCCTGCATATTGAAAGATAATAAAGGCGGCTGAAGCATCCGTCTTTGTCATCTCGCTTCTCTCCGACAGTGTGTGTTTGGTGCGAGCTGAGTAGCGGTGCAGACCGACGCCGCCTGAACCGTTATTATTTAACACATCACTGTGAGCTGCAGGAAACACTCTGATTGGAAACAGTCTGTGCGTCTGTAGGTGGATGTACAGTAACGATATAAATATCCTGTAACATGCATTTATGTGCATCTTATGAAGAGTGATGACTCATCCTCAGTACAGTAGATTATGTCTTTGTAATGAAGCTCCGTGATTGGACAGTTTAGAAAACAGAGAAACATCAGTCATCCCTCCATGGCTACATGTCTGTAGCTCTTCCATCCATTCACTAGTCCATGCATGAGTCACTTCTTCTGTTTCCTCCTTTCCTAGTCCCTTCATCCCCCTAACCATCCCTCCTCCAATCCTCACAAGCTTCCATCTGTCCATCCTTTCATCCTTCTATCGATTCCTCTATTCCTCTATGTCCCATCGTTTCTGTCATATTCCTTCAATACTTCCATCTTTGCTTTGGTTGTGGCTCAGTTGGTGGATCCTGTTGCCCATTCTCTTGGCAACATGTAAGTGTCCTAAGACATTGAACCCCAAACGTCTACCTTGCATGGTAGCTCTTGGGGTGTAAGAAAATAATCAAAGTATCACGATATTATGTTTTGCGATACTGTATCGATTCTCCAAAATGCTGTATCTATTTTTAATGAACTCTTAAAAGTCCTATGCTGTTCTGTTTTTCTGAGGTTGTAGCTCAGTTTTAAAGCTAGAGTCAAGACGCTGGCATCATATGAAACTATAAAACCTAAAGAATCCATTGGCACCAACCATGTCATACTTGCATGTCGCTGTACTGACTGCAATGCAAATGCATCCGCGTAAATATGCAACGGTCGGAGCTCGTGGCGTAGAATAAAAAGCGAGAAAGACCGCTCATGGTTGGCGGGACAGGGGGTGGATGGGTCCAACAAACACAGGACTTTCAACCAGGAGACTGATGTTCGAAACTGGTCTTTTGTTATCGTAAGTTACGTTAGTGACTTATTATGTCACGTTTTTTAGTGATGTTTGTGACATGTTTTCCTTATTTCTGTTGTGTTGTTTCATACATATTTTACTTAGTTTACATACTTGTTTTAAGCCCAACCATGACATTTTCCCTAAACCTAAGTGAGTTTTTTTGTTACCTAAACCAAACTGCTGCCGCTAGCGTGGTTTCGTTGGGTGGCGTATACAAATTACATGCAAAAAGTCTAAAATGCATCCTCATGACACACAGAATGTCCTTGTAATGTCGTGCTATTTATACGCCTTCCCATGAGATCACTGTATAAGTTACCATTCCTCCATAACTCAAATTCCTTCTTTCCTCCCATCTCATTATTCCACCATCCCCTCATTTCATCTTCTCCTACCTCCACCAATCCCTCTGTCCTCCCATCTCTCCATCAATCATCCATCCATGTTGCTATTCTTCTGTCCCTCCATAAATCTCTTTATCATTCTCCATCTCTCCATCCCTCCACATCCCATCCCATCTTTAATATTCCACCTTGCTTCCTCCATAACTTCTTCTTGTTCTCTTGTTTTCTGACAATCCCTCCATCGGTCCATTCCTTTACCAATCCATAAATCCATTCATCTTTCCTGCATCCCTCCATTCCTTTTGCCATCCTTCTTCCCATCCCTCCATAAATCCATTCACCAATTTATCCATTCACCTTTCCTGCATCCACCAAATCTCCATTCTTCTGCACCTCCTGCACCCATCTCTCCATCCATCCATCCATCCATCCATACATCCACTCCTCCTTTCAAACTGCAGCCATTCATCAATCCCTGCATCTCCGTCCTTCCTTTCCTCCTCACATCTACCACTCTTTTCATCCCTCTATCCCTTGTTCCAATCCCCACAATCCCATCCTTTCATCCATATTCCATCACTGCTTCCCTCCATTCCTTTTGCATTCCTTTTCTCCTCCATTCCTCCTCTCCTTCCTCCATCAATCCCTCCATCACCCATGTTTCTATCCCCCTATCGTTCTATAAATCCATTCAGCCATCTCCCCCATTCCTTCCTTCCTGCATCCACCAGATTTTTCCTTCTTCTGTACCTATTTCCTCCCTCCCTCCCTCCCTCCCTCCATACATACGTACATAAATGCAGCTCCAGGCGCAGGCCCACATCCACCTCCGGGCCTCGGCGAACCAGAATAGCCCTGATAAGTCAAATGATGATTCTGTCTTAATGAGCTGTGGAGAGAGAGAAGGCGTACATTAGCGGCTGTATTGACGCTGTGACTCAGAGCCCGGCTGTGTGTGTGTGTGTGTGTGTGTGTGTGTGTGTGCGTGCGTGTGCGTGTGTGCGTGTGTGTGTGAGAGCCAGAGAAGGACTCACTCTTTTGTAACGAGACAGATCTGATTCGGCCGAGCGCGCAGGAGAACACGCTGATGATGACAACGGTTAAACACAGACACCCCACCCTACCCCTCCACACACTCCACACACACACACACACACACACACACACACACACACACACACTCCTCCACCCCTCCAATTACATCCCTTTGATTAATCTTCCCTATCGCAATTGTACTGCTGGCAGAATGACAACCTTCTGGATTGTGAGCGCAATCGGTGTTATGAGTCTGCTTTTGAAACACCTGTTTGTGTGTTTCCTGTTAATGTGTGTGTGTGTGTGGAAGTCTTTACGTATTTGCAAGTTTGCATCTGTGTGTGTGCATTCATCTGTGTATACTGTATGTGCTGAAATCTGATTAATTTGCCCTGTAGAGTTTATTTACACACGGTTGTGTTTACATTCTACATTCAGTCCTCCGTGCTTAACAACATATTACATTAATTTCCTTCCTGATAATATTGCAAAGCCTGACTTTTCTTGGTGTATAAAGCCACAATAACAGTGCACCCTCTTTAAAAAGGTATCCTTTATGTTACATAGAAACATAGGACTTTATAAGGATCATATAAATTGACCACAGTTTTAGTTATTTCTGAGTTTCTGAGAAATCGTGTTTTGTTCGTCAGTTTGGCATGGCGGACAGCTCCATATACTACAGTACCCATGAGCCTCTGCCACAGTTGCTATGGAGAAAAAGTCCTATCAGAGGCTTGAATCAGAGCAGTAGCAAATCTAAAACGCTTCGTTGTTGAATTTATGAACAAAAAACGGCGTCATAGTTCCTGAATTCAGCCAAACTCGACCCAGATTCCAAAAGTGAATTAATCAAAGCTTCAGATTGGATCATTAGTTTTCTCGACACTGTCATCTTTAGCTTCAGCTTGTCGTTAGCAGCACACATAACAGAAGTTTAAGCTTTGTGATTGGATTTTTTTTGTAAAATGCACCCTGGGAGTCGTAGGTAACATGTTCCCCAAAGAGTTCTCATACACAGGCTTGTACCTTTGATGAGTCAACAGGGAGAATTTCATGTCAATCCAAGCCGTTGAAGTGCTCCAATTGTGAGTCACATTGTTGAAAAAGATTATGAATGACCAAAATAACTCATCCGGGAGACCGCTATTAGTGTCCCGTGCGTCACGTTACAATCAGGTGTTCGTTTTTGTCCCGTGTACATAACTTTCAGTTTCATTTTCACTTACAGATATATTAGTTTTAAGGCCACCTATGTAGTTTTTTCCTAAACCTAACTATGTTGTTGCCTAAACCTAAAGTGATGCCATGGGGCATGATGCCAAGGGGTGTGACGCCAAGGGGCATGATGCCAACGCCAAGGGGCATGACGCCAACGCCAAGGGGTGTGACGCCAACGCCAAGGGGCGGTATGTGACGATTTGGGATGAGAACATGTTGTCTATCTCTATTTGTATGTATTTGTGCTTATGTACCTGTATATTTTGTTTGTGTATCTATTTATCTGATTTTGTGTGTGTTTGCCGCTCCCTCACCGGCCTTTACGAAACGCCGTACCGTCATCAGTGACTGGGGTCCGGACACTCACACTCACCACAGCTGGGTTTTACTCCACACTTGGCTTCAGATCAGCACGGCTCGGCTAGTACTAATGATAATGAAGCAAGTCGCCCACAGCAATTAATGCACTTAGCTCCTAATGATGATTAACTGTGGACTGTATTTGATTTAGGAAGTTGATAAGCTGCCTCCGAACACAAACAGGTTAATTAGTATCATGTCTCAGTTGAAGGAGGTTTCAGAAGGAGCCGGACCGTTCAGATGTGAGCAGCTTTGTTTTGTCCTTCAGAGCCTCTGATCCCTTTAAGACTGTGAACATCTTCGTCCTTGTTTTATAAGGAGAAATTATGATGAAGACGTCAAAAGGAAGAGTTGTCATTGTGAATCTCTAGAGGCTGAAAGACACAGGGAGGCTTTCTCCTCTCTCTTCATCCACTTATGGCGTATCCTGTCATGCAATTATCTGCCTCGCTGGATGACTTTTAGAGCCTCTTTTTATTCTTAATCATATCATTTAGTTACGGTTTACACTTTGCCGAGGGCGTCTGAGCGTGATGCGCCGTGTCACTGATCTGCTCTGCTGCCACAGCATGCAGATAAACAATCAGACAGAGTCGTAATCAGAACGCCGTGAGAGGGGCATGATGGTCCTGAGTATCTGCATGAGGCACCTTCATCATCATCATCATCAGTTTACTTTACGTTATGTGGATGTTTGTGGTTGGTTGTGACTGGATGAGGAGCAGCCTCGCCCCTCGTCAGAACACCAGATCTGACTCACTGAAGTGCATTATTTAATCACAACCTCAGACTGCACCAATGAAAAAGTTATTTGTGTAGCCCGATATCACATATATGTCTAGAAACCTCACAGGAATCCATTAGTACCAACCATGTCATACTGGCTTGTCAAGAAGGAGGTTAAATAACGCTCCAAACTTTGGCTAAACTTTGGCGAGGAAAAACTAATATGCCATTTTCAAAGGGGTCCCTTGACCTCTGACCTCAAGATATGTGAATTTAAATGGGTTCTATGGGTACCCACGAGTCTCCCCTTTACAGACATGCCCACTTTATGATAATCACATGCAGTTTAGGGCAAGTCATAGTCAAGTCAGCACACTGACACACTGACAGCTGTTGTTGCCTGTTGGCCTTGAGTTTACCATGTTATGATTTGAGCATATGTTTTATGCTAAATGCAGTACCTGTGAGGGTTTCTGGACAATATTTGTTATTGTTTTGTGTTGTTAATTGATTTCCAATAACAAATATATACATACATTTGCATAAAGCAGCATATTTGCCCACTCTCATGTTGATAAGAGTATTAAATACTTGACAAATCTCCCTTTAAGGTACATTTTGAACAGATAAAAAATGTATGATTAATTTGTATAATAATTTTGTTTTTAAAAAGTGACTTGATTCGGGACTTGAGACTAGGACCAAATGACTTGAGTCACATTGGAGAATGGTTGCATAAACCCCAGCTGTGTTTATTAGAAGTATATCAAAACAAGTTTTTAATTTTTATGAAGACCCTTTATACTTGTATTTCTGTTGAAATGTTTCTTTTAGCT
This sequence comes from Sebastes fasciatus, assembly GCF_043250625.1. Taxonomy (NCBI): domain Eukaryota; kingdom Metazoa; phylum Chordata; class Actinopteri; order Perciformes; family Sebastidae; genus Sebastes; species Sebastes fasciatus. Next base: position 6,803,177 of record NC_133809.1, on the reverse strand, counting down.
TGTGGTTTTGTCAGATTATATTCCTATTAGCTACTTATGTCCACATTTGTTCTTCAGCAATTTACTGACTTTATTTTGAGTTGCATCATGTTCTTTTGTTCTTTCTGTATTGGCAAAGTTGATAAAAACAACTTTTAATTACAAAGTGTGATATAATAAGTCCAAGTGAAATGAGTCAAGCGTGTGTGTGTTTGTGTGTGTGTGTCTGTGTGTGTGTGTGTGTGTGTGTGTGTGTGTGTGTGTTTGTGTTTGTGTGACTGTGTGTGTGTGTGTGTGTGTGTGTGTGTGTGTGTGTGTGTGTGTTTGTGTGACTGTGTGTGTGTGTGTGTGTGTGTGTGTGTGTGTGTGTGTGTGTGTGTGTGTGTGTGTGTGTGTGTGTGTGACTGTGTGACTGTGTGCGTGTTTAACTTTTCTTCCCACTGCAAATAAGACTATTTTGAAACCCATTGTCTTTTAATTGAAGCTCCCAATAGCTCACATTTGGCAGATATGATATCTATTTATGAATCTGATACTTTATTAAGACTGTATCTACAGAATAGAAAAATCCTCTGAAGCAGCATTCAGGCCTCCACGAGACACTAAAACTCTCCAACATGCTAACAAGGTTTTTAGGCTGGCTGGCAGCGGTTCATGGCAGGTTGAAGCAGGATTTGTTGTTGTTTATAGACTTCCCCCCTTCACCCCACCTTTCTCCTCCTCCCAACTGAAGCTGTCAAATAAAATCTTTGTCATCCTCACCTCCGCCATATTGACAGCATATGTATATATATATATCCCACCAACTGTTATATTTCAATTTTTGTAAAGAGGAAGACATTTCTTTTATACTCAGCAGCAATCTGGAGGACAAACAAATCTTATCATTTAGGCAGACACTAAAAATATTTTATATTATGAAAACAGGAACTAGAAAACAACTACAGCAATTGTAACCACCCTATTTTATTTTATTTTAATTTTCAAATATTATCATATCTATAAATCTTCCAAATCTCTCCCATTGTTTAAATTATTAATTGTTGTATTTTTGTCTATTAATCTTATTAATAATAATATATGTGTGTGTATATATAATTACTCTACTTCAGGATTTATTTAAAGAAATCTGAGCAAGTTGTTGCATTTTGTTTAAATAATTTATTTTACTATTATTTATTTTTATGTATTTTATTTCTTATTTCTTTATCTACATTTCTTTTATCTTACTATTTTGTACTACTTTACTTTTGACATTTATGGCTACATTTATTCAAATATACACCCATTATGTCTCTTTTATTTTCATATTATGATAATGATGCAATGCATGTGAAACAAAGGATTTTATTATTATTAATTAAAGGCCGAGTTCTGGTAAATGCATGTGTTGGTCCGACACTATTTCATACTGAACTTGTTAAATCAGGGTTAATGAGGGCGTCATCGGACTGCAGCTGGGAGTCATAAAGCTTTGAGTTAATGTTACGATCATGACGCAAAATATCCTGCAAATTGTGTTGATTTGTATCGGACATTTTTACCCTTAATAAACCTCGATCGTGCCTTTGTGGTCATAAAAAAAATACCACTTTATTTCTACTTCTTCAGCCAATTGAATAATCAGTGCCGTATATATTACACCTCAGGGTCAATACCAGCCGTTCTCTGAGGCCATCACATCTCTCTCCTCCTTATCAACCTGTTTTCATCCTTAAGTTTCTTCCATTTCCACTGCTCATCCTCTTTCTGTTTCCTCCCTCCTCCTCCTCTTCTCCTGTCCTCCACAGCCCTGTTGTTAGCTGACGGTAAGCTGTCCATTCCCCCTCTAAGCATCTCACTAACCACCTCCTCTGTGTGTGTGCTGTGGTTTAAACATCAACCCTGAATTTGCATGGCGTGAAATCTCAGAGGATGACAGTTTAGACGGTTTATTTTGCCGCTGATGAAGATTTTACGTCGGTACTTTGAGCAGTTTGATATAAATAAACTCTATGCCAGCACTGTTATCTTCCTCTACTGTCACCGTTAACAAACAACACGCTCCTCTGCTGCTCTCTCCCGCTCTTAATGACGGATTTTCACGCTAATCAGCGGATTAATTAATCATAAATCCATAAATCATGTTCTCCAGTCAGGAGGAAGGTGCAAACACCTGATAACCGTCGAGATAAGAAACCTGCCGTTCCAAAATTAGAAATCGAATTACCTTTGTGGGATTGTGTTATTATTGTTTTCCCCTTCCTTGTCAAGGAAGTTGTGTCATGTAGACGTTGCAGCTCAGAGCGGGGGAATGGCTGGATAATCAATTTTTAAACATGAGCAAAAGAAATCCTGTCAAGACTAGAGGGTGCATACTTTCCTGGGTGTGTAATTGATTTAGCTTAAAAGTGTGTGTGTGTGCAGGAATTCATGCTCTGGTATATTATGCATGCCTCTCTGCATGTGTGTGTGTGTGTGTGTGTGTGTGCTCGCCGACGACACGCCCTCCTATCAAGGGGACCGGGCTGTGATCTTTAATGGCAACGTTAATATTTAATGGTAAGCGTGTTGTCAGCAAAGAGCAGCAGGCTGGGACTCGGGGCTCGTATAAAAAGATGACAAGGTCTCTGCACCAGGTGGCTCAGTGGGGGTGTCGCACTCAGAGCGGGATGAGAGGCCTTTGGATGCACAGCCGCTCCTTCTTGATAGAGTTTGACAGCACATAATTGATGTTATGGCGCTCTTTGTAGTGTGCGGTGCACTCAGGAGCTGTGTGAAGCATTGTGGCTTCTTTCTACAGCGGAGCCACCCAGGACACGTCTGATAGGCAGATAGGAGGACTGATCGGGGGTGTATTTGAAGAAAAAACGAGTCCTGACATTGAATGGAAGGCCTTGAAAGTACTTGATTTGTTATTGTTGGTTCAGCTCTGTCCTACAACCAACACTTCACATCCTGATTGTGAAACCTTATGATGCAGATTTGTGTTGTGTTGTGTTGTTAAAGGCCCAGACACACCAAAACAAAATCAAAGAACTAGCTGCGACAAAGGCTGCCTGTTGCGTCGTCTCACGTCGCCTGTGTCTTGGCCAAAAATTTGCACTTGAACACACCGCAAAGATTACAGTTAACAGCCAACTACCACGTACGTTCTGCACCTGCGTGAGATGAAATAACTCTCCACACCATCAGGTAGCGGTAGTTTGTAAGACCGAGGACTGCAGATATAAAAGGGATAGTTTTGTCAAACCACAAAAAGCTATAAAAACTCTTAAATCCAAAAATTTGAAAAACGTTCTGCAGCTTCTATGTCGATTGAAAATGATGTCAACGGGACGGTGAAGTCACTCACTGCTGAGTCTGGCAAAACAGAATAACCCCCCGTCCTAAAACATGAATACAATGTCAGAATTTTAGAGACGAATATCTCAACATTTAGGAATAAATGGGAACATTTATTTTTGGGGGGATGTGGATTTTGGACCCTTTAAAGGGGACATATGAAAAAAAACACTTTTTGGGTATCTGGAGTGTCTACCAACCCACAAACTGTGAAATAAGACAACCCAGTCAGTTTTTTGTGGGCTAATTCAACAAGCCATTCAGATTCGGCTCACCTTCCTATGTCACATTCAGGCTCATTAGAATATATCACCCACAGCTTGAGAACTACCTTTGCAAAGCTGCACCATATTTTTCTCACAAGCCAATCAGAGCAGGAGGAGGGTCTTAAAGAGACAGGCGTTAAAACGGAGCGTTTCAGACAGAGGGTGAATACAGGTATATTCAGACAGACAGTATGAGAAGAATAATGTGTTTTTTTAACATTAACGAATGTAAACATGTTCTAGTAGAAACCCAAAATACAAGTATGAACCTGAAAATGAGCACGATACGTCCCCTTTAAACCTTTATGACGTGTAGGACCTTGAAAGTTATTCTAAACTCTTTTGGTTAAAAGTAGCATAATGGGAAATGGTACAAAAAAAAAAGAAATAGATCTGCACTAAATATTTGCCTTTGCAGTGTTTTGTGCCGGATTAATCAAGCATGCAAGTTTGTCTAACCTTTACATAACAAAGTTGGAACGCCACCAAGACACTTAGCAGAGAGAACGCTTTTAGAAAACAGTTATTTAGTAGGTATTATTACTACAATGCATCTTATCGTTTTTCACTTTGCACTGATTGAGTGTGACAGACGTGACTGCATATATATAAACTATAATACTGCATATAAAACAAATGTTGTCTCTTGGTAAAGCCTGAACATTATAAAGGCTGAATACATTTAAACTGTCAGCGGCGAGGCAACCCTCTGATGTTTTGTTTGTATGAAGAACAACCCAACATGCTAATCAGCCGAGCATCCTTTTTATTTTGATTGCCGTCTTTCTCGCCGTGATTTCTTTTTTTACTTTGCTCCCTCTCGCCCTCTCCGCTCAGATCTTCCAGACAGGAAGATGACATCAGACGAGGAGGAAGCCAGGCGGATCGCAGAGATGGGAAAACCGGTGCTGGGGGAACACTCCAAGCTGGAAGTCATTATTGAGGAATCATACGAGTTTAAGGTGAGAAAGGTTACTCTTCAAACAGAGCAAACACAGCCTGATTGTTACTGCTGGAATCAGTGTTTTCCATGCAGTCATACGCACTAATTCACCTTGCCTGAAATAACACACATATATCTATTTTTAGCAGTTGCTCTTCAGAAGCCTCCCAACCCACATATAGATGCGTTTCTGAAGGAGATATGGTTTAAATGCATCCTCTAACCTCCTCAACCAAAGAATATCTCCACCATATTTATTTCTGGCGTTTGGTTTTATCAGCATCAAACAGCTTTCTGCAGCCTAGAACTTGATGCCACTGCCATCATGTGGTGGAGCTCATGTATTTCTCCTCCCTTCTGTCCTCTGAACATAAGTAACGGATGGATTTCCTTCTTGTTTCGGTGTCACACAGAGCACAGTGGACAAGCTGATCAAGAAGACCAACCTGGCTCTGGTGGTGGGAACCAACTCCTGGAGAGACCAGTTCATGGAGGCCATTACAGTCAGTGCAGGTACTGTAAAAACACCATGTTTACTGCTCTGACTCTAAGGGGCTGCACACAAATACACTGGACATCATGGTCCTTCACTGATTCATATATAAACGATAAGAATATCCGATAGGATGGGTGCTTGATCAAAGAAATATATAAATATAGCAGAATAAAACAGGTTTTAGTCATCTATCAGTAATGTTTAACATTTGAATATCAGTCAAATGAACATCTAAAAATGATCCCTGGTTGGACAGTTTTACAATACATGGTCAGACTGTCCTGTCTAATTTACATATTTTCAAATATTGTTAATATTGTTGTGAATATTGAGTTCTGCCAACATGATTACCACTGTTACTGTGTGAAAATAATTTATTTCATTTGTACGTTTAAATTATTTATGTGATTTTTCAATTTTTTTTAAACAGAATTTATACATCAATGAATTTAGGGCCTGATATTGGATATATGTAATTAAAAAATACGTCTTTTTGCCAATAAGAGCTGCTATTTTTGACAATTTCATTTGTGGAAGATTTTATGAACAGTGTGACATTTCGGGGGATCTATTAGCAGAAATAGAATATAATATTCATAGCTATGTTTTCATTAATGTATAATAACCTGAAACCAAGAATCGTTGTGTTTCGTTAGCTTAGAATGAGCCTTTCATATCTACATAGGGAGCAGGTCCTCTTCATGGAGTCTGCCATGTTGTTCCGCCATGTTTCTACAGTAGCTCTAGAGCAGGGGTCTCAAACTCGCGGCCCGCGGGCCAATTGCGGCCCGCAAGACGATATTTTGTGGCCCCCACCTTGATATGAAAGTTTAATGTTAGTGCGGCCCGCAAATTTTTTTTTTTTTTATAAAGGTTTTTTTTTTGGGGGCATTTTTTCATTTTTATTGACAGGACAGTGGATAGAGTCTTGGAAAGGGGAGAGAGAGAGAGTGGATGCGGAAAGGGCCACAGGCCGGATTCGAACCCGGGCCGCCGCGGTCAGGACCAAGTCTTGTTACACGGGCGCCCGCTCTACCAACTGAGCTAACCAGGCGCCCTCGGCCCGCGAGTTTTATGTGAATGGCAGTTTGCCGCGTTGTGTGTGGAAGGTCCCTTTGTTGCGCGAGCCCGAGCTGAACGAACCTACCAATCACAGTGGGGTATATGGCTCCCGGGGACGGGCAATCGGCCGGGCTTGATGCAAGCAGAGAAACATTTCACAACAACTATGGCGGCGCCCGTGTAACATCGCATAAGCTCGATTAAAGCTTGATTTATACTTCTGCGTGTAATCGACGCCGTAGCCTGACGTGCACCTCTCCAGAAATGTAACTACACGTCGCGGCGACGCAGACCGCAACAGCTGTGATTGGTCCAGTCTCTCAGCGATGCTGAGCGGCCAGGACCAAGTTCTACTTCTCTCTGCCTCCATCTTTTCAATGTTTGTTCACACAAATCGACTCAGATATATTGTCTCTTTTCGGCGTTGCAGTAATGTAAAAGTTCTGTGGTTCAACAGTTATTAGCTCCAACTCCCTCAGTTTCTGTTTGTAGTACAAGAAGAAGAAGAAACTCATAGAGACGCCGCCGCCAACTAGCGGTTTGGTGGTGTAATTGCAGAGCAACACAAACACAGCAGGCACAACTTTATTGCAGAGTGACACCAAGTGGAATGAATATATATCTTGTCACACAGCCCCAATCATGTCTTTTTCAAAGCCTGCAGTGAAGAGAAAGGTTGGTGACGAGCACAGACAATTTCAGGAAAAGTGGGAGACGCAATAGAGGCCATGTTCAGAAGAACCGTTCATGTTCTTCAATGTTCCATTAATGTTCAGGACAGTTCATGTTCAGAAGAACCGTTCATGTTCAGAAGAACCCATTCAAGTTAAAGAACTGTTAATAATGACGTTTGAGAAGATTGTTGTTTTTTTTAACAAAGCTTTTTTTGTGGAATACCTGATGCGGCCCAGCCTCACCCAGACTCTGCCTCCAGCGGCCCCCAGGTAAATTGAGTTTGAGACCACTGCTCTAGAGAGAGCCTTTTACGTTTTTACATTACCTGAAGGCCACTGCAGTTCTCCATCACGCTTGTGAAACTGCTGTAACGTGAGCTGCCGTCTGACTTCCGTTGCCAAAAGTAGTGTTATTGTGGTAAGGATGGCCTCTGAGCCAGACAAACGGCGTTACCACGGTTTTGCATTCGGCAGGTCACATTACTGCAGACTTGGAAAGGGAGGAGTGAGCGGAGGGGTACTCAGTTGGTTGCAATCTGCAACCACACCACTAGGTGCCACCAAATCCTACACACTGCACCTTTAAAGGAATAGTTTGACATTTTGGGAAATAATCTTACCTGTATTCACTTTCTTGCTAAGAGTTAGATCAGAGGATTGATACTACTCTCTCATCTATATGGTAAATATGAAGCGATGCCAGCAGCTTGTTATCTTATCTTAGCGAATTTAACAAACAAGGTATAACATCTTTATGCTAAGCTAAGCTAAGCTAACCGTCTACTGGTGGTAGCTTCATATTTAACAGCCAGCTATGTGAGTGGTATCTATCTTCTCATCTAACTCAGCATAGTTGTCATCTCAAAATATTGACTTCCACCGACTTCACCCCAAAAATATTGTGTCAGTGTGAGCTTTCAAAAACTCATTTAGGTGGAATCCTCCCGGAAAGTAAAGCTCTTGGAGCTCTGGAATAATCTCATGTCCGTAAGAGGAAACTCATCCATCATGTCAGGCGACTGCAGCGGCATCAGATCGGCCTGCAGTGCAGCTGCCGCTCCGCCCGCTGCAGTCACAGCGAGCGCCGCGAAGGCCTCGCTTCGTCACTTTGGAGCTGAAATATTTAATCCGGCGGTGCTCTTTATTTTTTCATGATGCACCCGAAGGCTGAAAAATGCATGTAGCTCACATGGCCTGACACTTTGAATCAGCGCCGTGTCGCTCCTGACCGCCGAGTTTCCTGTGAGCTGCTGGGACACAGAGGACGCCGGGCTCCGCCACCTGAGGAGGGTGACCATTTACATTAACATTTTTAGCTCTTACAAGATAGCACTTTAATGAAGCGGGGCTCTCAGTGAGCGCGGTTCACTTTGACAGAACAAATGGCTGGTGAGGTGACCGAATCTATGAACTCTAGGTTACGAGAAAGTCTCCCTGTGACCACTTGGTCACCCTGGCAACCAGCCCCACCAAATACAGCTGCAATGTTCACAATGTGTGACCTCAGTCAGAAGACCAGAGAAAGATACATCCCAAATCCATGTTACACACTAATTCTATACAGTACACCACATGCTAATTGTCATAGACCCCCATGTGTATGGAAGCTGCACAGGATGACAACAAAAATTCCCTGAGGTCAAAATATACGGCAAGGATATCACACCAAATACTCAACAGTATTCCTCAACATTATACTGAAATATATTCCTCACTTCCATCACCATCTAAACAATAAACACAAATCCTGGCACGGCTAAATGGCACTTATAATCAGGTTATGGACTAAAGGTAACCTACTAACTAAAGCAAAAGTTATATGTATACAGACTTCATCCCCTATTAAAAGACAAAAACTTGCCGCTCTTTAAATTAATTAATACTTATTAATAGATTAATTAAAACCGCCCTGCGGCAGGTATTATATATACAACAGTAACCTCCGGCTGAAGTGAAAAGAATAAGTCATTTTAAGAGAATGTTGTTCTCTTCCTTCCCCTCTCTGTCATCCCTTATCTCCTTTATCGATCCTTTATCTCGCCCACGTTTTCCTACTCTTCTCTGGCTCTTTATCCTCCTCCTCTTTGTGCTTCATCATCTGTCTTTCTCTTCTCTTTCCCTGTCATATTCTCTCTTGCTTTTTCATCTTCTGTGTCGTCCTCTTTTTTTGCTCTTCTGTTAATATTTACTTCACCTCCTTCACCCCTCTCTCTTCTCTCTTTATCTTTGCACAAATCATCTTTGTCCTCTCTGCTGCTCCACTCTCTCCTGTCCTCCCATTATGCTGCAATCCATCCCACCTTTCACCCCCTCGTCTCCCCGTCCCTGTCCCCGTCCCCGTCCTTGTCCCTCGCTCGGCCACACTTCTCCCAATCAGATGAGGATGAAGACGACACGGGAGAAGAACGGCTGCCGTCCTGTTTCGACTACGTCATGCACTTCCTCACCGTTTTCTGGAAGGTCCTGTTCGCCTGCGTTCCTCCCACAGACTACCTGCACGGCTGGGCCTGCTTCATCGTCTCCATCATCATCATCGGCCTGCTCACGGCCGTCATCGGCGACTTGGCGTCTCACTTCGGCTGCACCATCGGCCTCAAGGACTCCGTCACTGCTGTGGTGTTTGTGGCTCTTGGTACATCTGTCCCAGGTGAGAAGAGGACACATTTATGTTTGTAATGTGAAAATCTGTCCTCTAAAGTTTTGTGTATTCATGTCTTTTTATGTCAGTTGAGGGATTATAAACTTCTTTTATAGTTTGATAAACATCTGTGACTTTGTGAGCTTTTAAGACTCTTTCAAACATCAAACATGCTTTGTCATCAAGATGGCTGATATTTTTTATTTCCTCATAACTGACATTTTGCACCCGATAGAAACAATAATGTCACCAAAAGCATTGACTCTGTCAGCATATTTGTTATTAAAGGTCCTGAGTGCAACATTAATAAATCATCACCACATTCATTTTGGATGAAATAAGATATATAGAAATATTATAAACAAACAAGACCAATACAGAGAAGATTGCCAACGTCCATCTGCCCTCACAATGCAATTTAGATTTTGAGCGACAGGTGGATTTGGCAGGAAATGCAACATTTGCTTCCAGCGTGTTTATCTAGGAGGGAACGGGGTGAAAGGTGACAGGAATTGTGGGATATTTCTGGAAGCACTGATTGCAAAAACTAAATAGTGCTAACAATAATAATCATCTTAATGGTCAGGAATTATACTATGAGTATAGTGGTGTTTAAAAGCTGTGAACGGTTGGATCCTATACAGCCTTACCAGCCCATTAGACTGTTATCAGGCTATTAAATATGCATTATCGGTCACTATAAGCACCATAGATGTGAGTCACGAGGGGCCTACTACACCCAATAGTAGGTTTTACCATCTATTCACATGGTATATCCCCGAAAGAAGGTCTAAAAGAACACAACAGCGATCTCTAGCGACTTAGTAATTATGACAGGAGCAGAAGCCAAAGTCAGGCGCTTACAGACAGCATGATGTTGGGGGCGATGGATGGGACGCAAAACACAGTTTTCACCCAGGAGGCTGGGGTTTGCATCCTGTATGATGTGTTCACAAGCGATTAGTTTCACTTTCACTTGTGAAACAAGGTTATTTTAAGCCAAAACATGATGTTTTTCCCTAAACTTCACTGTTAACTGTTTGTTTTTCTGCCTAAACCTAAAGAAGCTGTAGAAGTTTTGTAGCTGTTTTGTGTGTGTTCAAAGCGTAACGTTTCATTCAGTTTTACAACGTGTTAGAACGAGTTGCTTTTAAGTTTCGCTTTCATTTTTACAATGTAGTAGGAGTAGTAGGCCCCTACTGACCCACATCTATGGTGCTTATAGCGGCCGATAACGCTAAAATCGGACTGTAAAGAACCAGCAGTGGGGGGTCAAACATATAACAACAAGAACATCTACTAAAAGATAATAACTTACACTTTAGGAATGACTTATCTTGGCCACGTTTTCATATTAGCTTACAAAAAATAACACAACAGAAATATAGCCCAGGCCTTCTTATTTTAGTTGCTAGCGTTATATCTAGCAAGCTAATGACGTTAGGCTACATGGAGGACACTCGGCAGGTCGAAGAAATAACGTTAGCTCCTTACCAAGCCTACTATTGTTACTAATATTACTAAAATAACTCTATACTGTAAAAATCAATATTATAACTTATATAAAAGCTGTATTGGTCTGAGATGTAGTGCTCTAGTGTGACATCTATTGGTTCATAATGTTGTATACAGCACCTTTAATGGCCTGATAATAGTCAAATCGGGTGGCCTTTGTGCCAAAGTTTCAGCAGTTTGGTTATTTTAGATGAGACTTTTCTGGGGTTTTTTGTTTGTGCTTTTCCCTGTGGTTCAAAGTGGGTGGGAAAAGGTGATGTCATGTATTTCTGTGCCCCAATCACCGTTTGGCAACATTAAAATCAATGTGTAATGACTCCTCTCTCTGCAGACACCTTCGCCAGTAAGGTATCAGCCGTCCAGGACACCTACGCAGACGCCTCCATCGGGAACGTGACCGGCAGCAACGCCGTCAACGTCTTCCTGGGAATCGGCTTGGCCTGGTCGGTGGCGGCCATCTACTGGCACATGAAAGGGAAGCCGTTTGTGGTGGAAGCCGGCTCGCTGGCCTTCTCCGTCACTCTCTTCACCATCTTCGCCTTTCTGGCCATCTCGGTGCTGCTTTACCGGCGCCGGGCCCACATCGGAGGAGAACTGGGCGGGCCCCGGGGACACAGACTGGCCACGTCAGCCTTCCTCTTCGGCCTCTGGTTCCTTTACATCCTCTTCTCCAGTCTGGAGGCCTACTGTCATATAGAGGGCTTCTAAAGCAGAGGAGAGAGAATACAAACATGCAGGGGTTTCAAGTACAACTTCAGAGGTAAAAGAGTGAATTGTCACTGTGGAATTTGGGTCAGTCTTGTATGGTATGAACGGACAGGAGAGGTAGACCCAGGGTTTTCCCAAACACCTCCCTCCCTCTCTCTCTCTCTCCCTCAACCCCTTCTGTAAGGACGCTTGGAGGTGAGTATCCTGCCCTCTAGTGCCGACAGGCCTGTTCGCCCCCGGCTACATACAGGAGCGCCGTCCTGAGCCTGTGCGAGTGTGCTTACAGTTGGGATTGAGTTACCACCGAGTCCAGAAGATGCCGATGCCGGGGTGGGTCCTGCATTCCACTGGAAGAGTCTTATATCTGGAGAGAGTTGAGTTAATCAGAGGTCTATATTTTTCTCAACATCTGACGAGAACGACTTTTTTTAAAAAGTATTTTGGGGATAAAAACGCAAAAAATACATAAAACAAAAAAAATAAACACACACAAAAAGAGGAATAAAAGAACTATTTTCTGATCTACGTTAAGGAATAGCAAAAGATAATATCGGGAATATGTTGTTGAGTGACAGTTGGATGGATTCATAGTATTTATTTTTTATTTGCATAGTTTCCTAAGGAGCGCTGCAGAGAAATCACACACAGAAGAAGAAGAGGAGCGACAGTGACAGTTCATACTGGCAGACGAATCACCATTCAAACCGGCGAGGAGGAAGAGGTGGACACAGTGAACATGGTCAAACTGCCCTGGATATTACTTCCGTACTCTATACGTATCTATATATAATATATTTCCATATTTTCTGTATATTTTGAATATTTGTTTAAATGTGGTCACCTTCTGCTCTAACAACAGAGGATTGCTGTGGCTAAGCGGGAGGGGACGGGGTGGGGGGGGTCAAACTATATACTGGAACGATGTCTTCACATTTCTAAGAGTTATGTATCTTGCCTAGGTAAAAGTATGACATTGTATTTTATTTATTTACTGATATCTTGGTCTCACTCGAGTTTTCACCTTTTCAATCAGAAAAAAAAACAAAAAAAAAAACAACGTGTTGCTGCAGAGGTAAATTCAGAGGTATTTTTGTACTGTTCCTTCCATGCACTTTGCTGTATAGTTCTATTTATGGAGACTTCTACTTGTACATGTGCAAAAGGCCAATATTGAAGGTGTCACTATGGACTGAACAGAGTGCCTGTGGAGGGAGAGGCGTTTTGCTGCAGCTGCCCACACTGACGAGCTCTTATTGCTCGGCTGAACAACTCAAGAGTTTCTTCCTAAAATGGTGCATAACCGTTTATTAAAGCTGCATTCATAGATTTTTGACCACTTGGGGGCAGCAGAAACACGACATCTGCCATATTACATATAACCTTATAGACCAGACCGCCATCAGGTCAAGCGCCTTGACGTTTTGTGAAGTACCTGTGTGTGGCGGTCTGGTCTATAGAAACCCAAAGTCCTGATGATGCTGCTGTTCCGCTAGCTTCTGTATCTCAGCAACATTGAGGGTTTCTTTCACTTACATTTCTGAAAAAGTTAATCATGTTCCTGGGTTCCACTTCTTTTTTTTTTTTAGATAAATGAGTATCTACGAAGTAATAATAATTTTATACTCGGAAGTTGAACTTTTTTTGCTTCATGCGTCGCTGAGCAACTTTCATAGGAATGAACGGGGGCCCCGCCTCTGACGATGTATCCAGTTCTCTTTATACATCCATGCTACTAACATTTACCAGTGCGTTAGCTTTAGCATTAATCTAACTTTCTGCCATATCCTTGATTCTTATAATGTAATTTTTCCAACTATTTAGCTGTAATTTCTGTCATCTAAAAACGTCACGTCGTGTCTAAATTTTTACCCTAGATTTGCGAAAATGTGAGATAAATCTCGTAGAACGCGCTGCCTAACGACCTATCGCAACTTTAATCATTCGAGATCAATGCCTAACCTCAACCTGCTATCGTTACTAGTCATTAGTTTCGTCATTGGACAAGTATAGCCTCATTCTGTCCAGCTGGTGACGTTTAACCTGAATGTTCCAGGCTTAGCGGAAAAAGTATGCTAAATGCCACTGAATACAGACATATTAAATAAGCAATGTAGTTATTTGTTTTTAATACCTTTCCTGTATTGAGCAACAGAACACGACATAGGTCTACTGTTGAGCTACGTCATGTTGGAAGGCTGAAATAGCAGAGTAATTTGCATTATTATAAGTTTTAATGTGATTTTGAATCAGGTTTTGTCACTTATGGATCAAAACCCAGAAGTTCCACTTTAACTATAAAGTTGCTATGATGAAAGTGTTAGCAAACAGCTAATTTACACATCCAGTAGACACAGAGCAGCGTTAGCATTCATTTGGAGTCGTGTTTTTGAACACCTGATGAATGTTAGTCTGATATTCACTCTCCTTTTAGCTCTGTTTTGATCTCCACCAACTCCTGATGGAAATATGTGGCTCTTTAGCTGCTAAATGCTTCACTTTGTTCACAAGCAAACTAACTTTGCTTAGCTAGATGCTGACTTTGTTTTCCGTTTGGTGCTCGGAAGTTAGCAAACAGTAGAGTTAGCTAAAACTGCTAAAATGCTTCATGGAACTGACGGGAACGGTAGAGTTTAGTTTTCACGTTACACATAATTTCATCCATTGCTAAATATCACAATTAGTGCATCTTTAACTAAGTAAAATCTTTATTTTTTTGACATTACAGAAAATCAAAGTGACTCCATCATCAGATTTGTAGGTGTTTTGTTGGCAGCGCTTCAAAAAATGACTCATAAATTGCATGTCTTTCCATAACAACTTTTTACTTTTGCTCATTATGTAAAGAGTAGGTGTCATTTTGGATTGAAACTCTTCAGTGGAGAAGCAGGTGTGGGTGTCGGAGCAGCAGATAGCTGCTGGTTGAATTTGAAAGTAGCCTGATATTGATTCTGAATGCTGTTTAACACACGACTGGTGCTTTTGTTTTTAAAAACGAGAGAGAGAAAAAAACAAAAATTGAAACTCCCAAGAAGCAGCAGATAATATGTTTATTACAATACTTAATTTGCATAAAAATTGTATGTTAGTATATAATCAGTCAATTCTTGGCTAATTTAAAAATCACCCAAGAGATTACCAAAGAGGTGGGATGCAACATCTGTTTAAAAAAATAACATAAAATGAAAAGTAAACAAAAAAGAGTGAGAGTAAGTGGCAGTGACACTGTATTTCCACAAGGGGGATGTCATTCTCCAGTCCCTGTGGTCATCCCTTCTTCTACTTCAGCACTCTTCCTCCTCCTCCTCTTCCTCCTCAGTGTTCTTCCTTTGTGGTGAGCAGTGTTGTAAATACGTCTCGTGGCTGAATCGGATGCTCTTCTCCCAGCCCTGGACCACACCTGCTCACTCCGTCTCTATCTCTCTAACATATACAGTATAAACATACACACATTCAGAGTAGAGCGACGGGTCCACTGCTGCACAAGAGGGAGGACGGAGTGGCTGACTGCCCCATTCAGAGGCAACACTAAACCCACATTATGTACATAATTTTCAGTGTATGTTTACATAGACACAGTATAGGTGTCCTACTGGGGGAAAGCATGTCAACACAACTCTCACATATCTCATCTACAGTACAGGTTATCTGCAGTCGCTTCATCTGAGCCAGAGTCAGTGGACGGTTTTATTATTTTATTTTATGGGGCTCACTTTTATGGAGGACGGAACCTGCCAGAATAATAAATAAATAAATAAATTACTTATTAGATAAATAAATATGTCATTAAATGTTGCAAAATAATATAAAAAATAAATGTGGTGGTAAATTAATTGAAAAAATGTTGAGATTTCTTAAAAAATAAATACATGAATAAATAAAAGGGAAACAGAAGAGTAAATAAATACGGGAATAAATTAATACAAAGATAAATAAATGAGCAAATTAAAATATCTATAATATCTATTAATTAATGGCTATATTTATTTATAAATGATAAAATGTTGAGATTTCTTAAAAATTAATAAAAAATAAATATATGAGTTAATAAAAATATATTCATGAATACATAAAAGGGAAAATTAAACAGAACAGTAAATAAATAAAGGAAAACATTAATACAAAGATAAATAAAGAAGAAAATTAAAACAAATATAATTTTCTGTCACATTTTGTCAATTAATTAATGGCTATATTTATTTACAAATGATAAAATGTTGAGATTTCTTAAAAATTAATTAAAATAAATGCATGAATAAGTAAAAGGGAAAGTTAAACAGAAGTGTAAATAAATAAAGGAATACATTAATACAAAGATAAATAAAGAAGCAAATTAAAACAGAAATATCAATTTATGTCACATTTTATCAATTAATTAATGGCTACATTTATTTATAAATGATAAAATGTTGAGATTTCTTAAAAAATACTAAAAATAAATATATGAATTGATAAAAATAAATACATGAATAAATGAAAGGGAAAATTAAACAGAAGAGTAAATTATATAAGGGAATTAATATAAAGATAAATAAAGAAATAAAGAAACAAATATCAATTTATATCACATTTTATCAATTAATTAATGGCTATATTTATTTGGAATATAATTTTTGCTACATTTAATGACATATTTATTTAGAGAGTTATTTATTTTTTATTTTACTTTTTATTTTGGCTTCCATACTCCATACACTTTGTGACCCTTTCCCTTGTTCAAATCCTGCAACAGGAAATATTTTCCGTCTGGAGTTCAGCAGGTTTTCATGATGTCATAGAAGTGTTCTTAGTTTTATCTTCGCCTTTTAGAGGTTATTTGTATTGTTCATTTGGTTGTATTCTTGATTTTTAATCTGCCGGGACGTGTTGAGCTGGACGTCGGCCAGTGTGTGTGTTTGTGTGCTGTGCATGTTGCCAGGCTGTGCGCATCTTCGCACTTGTGTGTGTGTGTGTGTGTGTGTGTGTGTGTGTGTGTGTGCACAGGCGGGCTTGTTCTTCACAAGTGGGCACGACTCTAAATTGTTTATTTTGTCTTAAAAATACATGTCTTAATTCTGTAAAAGATGAATAATATTTATCATACACATCACCTCTCAAGGCACCAGTCTCTTTTTGTTTCTCAGAAGTGAAATATCACCGTATAGGTTGAGTTGAAGTTGTGAGACATGAAGGAAAGCTTCATTGATTTAGGTGAATACTGTTCTTTTAACTTCTTTTTGTTTTGTGTGTAACAGAAAAGGGGCACATTTTAATGGATGGGTATGTTTTTTCCTGGCCTGCAATGAGATGTCAAAAATAAAAAAGCAAATTTCCAAAGCTGACGGTGTTTTGAGATCAACCCGTTTTGTTCTTTTACTGGAATAAAAGCAGCTTTCTGGTTCATAATAAGCAAACACTGGTTGACTTATATCAAGCCTGATTATGTGTCTTTGAATCCAACTATTGTCACTGTCACCGAGTTAAGCAGACTTTATTATTATAGGTTTTAAAGGTACAGTGCGTAGCATTTAGGGGGATCTTTTGGCAGAAATGGAATATAATATTAATAAGTATGTTTTCTTTAGTGTATAATCACCTGATAATAAGAATAATTGTGTTTTTGTTACCTTAGAATGAGCCATTTATATCTACAAAGGGAGTGGGCCCTCTTCACAGAGTCGGCCGCCATGTTTCTACAGTAGCCCAGAACAGACAAACCAAACACTGACTCTAGATAGAGACATTTGTGTTTTTGCGTCATCCACCGTAGTTCTTCTACACACTTGGAGAAGAACTATGCTTGCCACCAAATCCTACACACTGCACCTTTAAAATGTTTCCACAAACAAACCAAAATTCTCATCAGATAAGAAAAAAAATCTCCAAAACTGGTGTTATTAGGGTTTTCACAAAACAATAGTAACGTGGTGCATCAGTATGCTGCTATTTGTATATGTTGCAGTGAAAAAGCACAAGTGTTTCATCCCAAACTGGACACATGGAGGTGTTGATTTATGTTTGTGATACAGGGTTCTGAGCAGTGATGAAATGAAAGATGTTTATTTGGAAATAACTTGTGATTCTTGCGTTTCATTTTCCTTTTACCATCCAACACCAAGTGAAGGGATTATTTTGTCCCATTAAGGACATACTTTTACTCCTTTTCTGTGAAACCAGTCCTCTGTCTAGTATCTCATAACTTTATATCTATGATCTCCATGTCTGTTGGATGCACTTCACTGCATATCTGCATTAATATCTACTGTCACAAAACCTCTGGCTAGCCAGACCACATTTTTTCTGCTGTGGGTGGTTTTGTGTGTTTTTCATAATGCTGTTAAAGTAGCACAGCTGCAGAGGAAATGCTTTGTTTACATTTTGCAAACCGCAAAATATTCCAAATTTAGATTTGACATTGTTTTTTAAACCCTGCAGCACTGAGGCAATTCTCCTGTAAGCTGCAGAAAAGTAACTTTAGACGGATGTTTTTGTTAACATCTGTAGCTTATTACAGCATTTTCATGTACATGAAAGCTTAACTGATTATCAAAGAGTCCCGTCTTCCTCGCTGTCTTTCTCTCACACTCACGAGATCACTGAAGTCTTTATTCGGTGTCTGATGAAAAATAAGGTAGCCTTTTAAAAATGATCTCCGTTGTGCCCGATGTCTAATAAAAGAGCTTAATGTTCAAAGTACAAATCAAATCAAAACACAAAACAACTGTCAGATATATGGAGGAACATTTCTGCCAGAAAAAGAAAAACATATAGATGAAAAGTCTTAATAAAAAAAAAATGTCAAAAGTATGAGATAGTGAATAAAAATTCAAGGATAAAAAGTCAAAATTTTGATTTGCTATCTCCTAATCGTCACTTAAACTAATATTTGTTTTACTTTATATTGCATAACTTTGACTGACTGTTTCAAAGTTTTGACTTAGTAAACAAAAATAGACTTATTATCGCATCCTTTGACTTAGTATTTCGTAATTTTAGGCCAATGTTTTCACTTATTATCTCATAATTTTGAGTTAGTAAGCAAAATTTTGACTCATACCTCATCATTTTAATTTTCTATCTCACCGTTTTCTGATTTAGTAAACTAAAACTCGGACTTTTTATCTCGTAATTTTTGACTTATCTCATAATTTGATTTACTATTTCATCATTTTGATATACATGTAGCAAATTAAAATGTCGACCTTCCATAAGAATTTTTATTTTTACTGTGACTCCCTTTTCATCTATTTTTTTTCTTTTCCTGGCAGCATTAGGCTTCCATACACACGTCATCTTCTCTGTCACAAACTTCCCAAATACATTTTATATCTATTTACCACCTCTGTGTGACTACACCGATGATATCCTGTATCTATACATATAAATACAAACATCAAATGTGCAAACAGATCCTCATGAAATGTGTCTGGAAGTTGAGTCTTGGTTGGATGTGTCACTGTTTGGCTCATTGATTATTTTGCAGACTAAACATGTGAAACTCTTTTATTTCATCTCCACTGTTTGTATAGTCGGTCAACCTGGACTGGGTCCTCAAAGCTACGGAATATTCCTGATGTCTTACCACATTATATTTAGGGTTTATTTCATCAATCAAGTAAAAAGAAAATCTCTGAATCCTTTAATAATTTCTTACAAGTATGGAGGGATTTTTGTTTGACTTTCAGCTACACACCTACACCCCTTATCCTCTCATCACATCACTGAATAGTTGGATTGTTCATTTGACTGTTTGTTATGTTGACTGTTTTTTATTCCTTGCTATGGATTCTGTTTTTATTTCAGGGAATTGTGCATGGACTTTAACATTAGTTGAGTATTTTGTTATGTTTTTGATTATTTTAGTTTTTTGAGGGGGGTCAGTAACTAAATAAAGGAGACAATTTGAAGAAACGCTTCCTTGTGTATGTGTTTGATTGACGTGGAGTAGGTTGGTGACGCTGAGATGAGGGACTTTTTATCACATAGCTTTGACTTACTGTTTCAAAGTTTTGACTCTGTAAACAAAAATGTAGACTTATTATTATTTTTTTGATTTAGTATTTCCTAATTTTGACTTATTAGGCCAATGTTTTCACTTATTAGATCATAATTTATGCAAAATGTTTGATTAACTATCTTAAATAAATAAATTGAATTGAATCAAATCTATTGCAAATATTTTTATCTCATTATTCTGCTTTAATAAACTAAATGGTTTTTTTTTAATCTCATAATTTTTATTTAGTAAGCTAAATGTTGGGGTATTTTTATCTCATAATTCTGATTTAATAAACTAAATGGGTTTTTTTAATCTCATAATTTGTATTTAGTAAGCTAAATGTTGGGGTATTTTTATCTCATAATTCTGATTTAATAAACTAAATTTCGGGGTTTTTTTATCTCTCATTCTGAGTAAGTAAACTAAATTTTGGATATTTTTATCTCATAATTTTGATTTGGTAGGAAAAATGTTGGGGTATTTTTATCTCAGAATTTTGATTTAGTAAAATAATTTTGATTTGGTAAGCTAAACTTGACTTATCTCAAAATTTGTATTTACTATTTCATCATTTTAATATACATGTAGCAAGTAAAAATGTTGACTTTCTGTAAGAATTTTTATTTTTACTGCATTTTTTTTTCTTTTCCTGCAGCAATTGTGCATGGACTTTAACATTAGTTGAGTATTTTGTTATGTTTTGGTTATTTTAGTTATTTCAGGGGGTCAGTAACTAAATAAAGGAGATAAACTCTTCCTTGTATATACTGTATATATGTGTTTAATTGGCGTGGAGCAGGTTGATGACGCTGACCGGAGGGCGGGACTTAAACTGTGACTGACGTGTCTGCGCACCAATAGGAATCCGGGGCTGATTCGCACGTTGGCACAATTGGCTTAAACTAAAGACTGCTGTTATTTTTTTATATCATAATTCTGATTTAAACTAAATTTTGAGGTATTTTTATCTCATAATTTTCATTTAGTAAGCTAAATTTTGGGGTATTTTTATCTCATAATTTTGATTTAGTAAGCAAAAATAGGGGGTATTTTTATTTCACAATTTTGATTTAGTAGACTCAAATTTGGGGTATTTTTACCTCATAATTCTGATTTAGTAAACTAAATTTTGGGGTATTTTTTATCTCATAATTCTGATTTAGTAAACACATTTTTTTTTATCTAATAATTTTGGTTTGGTAAACTAAATGTTGGGGTTTTTCAAAAATTGTATTTACTATTTCCTCATTTTGATATGCATGTAGCAAGTAAAAATAGATTCAAGATTCAAGATTCAAGATGTTTATTGTCACGCCGGTTGTACAGGTACAAACGTGTGAAATACTTTTTGCTGGGAAGCTCCATTAAAATAATAAGTTATATTACATTTACATTACAATTACATTTACATTACAATTATAAAGAAGAAATACTTTGTACAAGGGCATATTAAGAATAAATACAGACATATTAAGAACATATACAGTATATACAATATAAGATATATTTTTGTCTGAGAAGGTGTCGTGTCAAATTATCTATTTAAAAGTCTGATGGCCTGGCTTTCTGTAAGAATTTATATTTTTACTGTATTTTTTTTTCTTTTCGTGGCAGCAATTGTGCATGGACTTAATCATTACTTGAGTGTTTTAAAGAAAAGCTTCCTTGTATATGTGTCATGGGATATGTGTTTAATTGGCGTGGAGCAGGTTGATGACGCTGACCGGAGGGCGGGACTTAAACTGTTAACTGACGTGTCTGCGCACCAATAGGAATCCAGGGATGATTCGCACGTTGGCACAATTGGCTTAAACTAAAGACTGCTGCGTCTCGGTGCGTCGCGGTGCGTCTCGGTGCGTCTCGGTGCGTTGCAGGATGATTGGCTGCAGGAGGATTGAGCATTGAAAGAAGCAAAAGCACCAAGCTGGAGCTGAATGTTTGATAGCAGCCAGCGGAGGGCTGGAAACAGAAGATGCTGCAGAATGGAGGCTTCCTGCGGGGTTTTAGTGCGGGATTAGCCGAAATTTAGAGCCTAACCGAGCCGAGCCGAACCGAACCGAGCCGAGCCGAGCAGGTGGATGATGCGCCTGCAGTGATCCAGGTCGCCCCTATGGATCGCGTCCAATGGATGTCTTCAAACCCGCTTCGGACACCAGTTTGAGTCCCAAGGCGTGCGTGTCCTCGTCTTCAGAAGCAGATGTTTTCCGCTGGCCCGGTCCGGATCATGACGCGCCACCGGTACCGGACGCAACGGTACCGGTACCGGCACCGGGCGGCTTCTGGACTGCCGTGTTCGACTATGAAGCGACTGCGGACGACGAGCTCAGCCTGCGGAGAGGAGACCTGGTGGAGGTGCTCTCCAAGGACTCCCTGGTGTCCGGAGACGAGGGCTGGTGGACCGGCATGATACTGGACCGGGTCGGCATCTTCCCATCTAATTATGTGAGCAACGGGAATGTTATAACGGAGGAGATCCGGGACACCTCGGAGCAGCAGTACTCCGTGCCTCCTCTGCACCGTGAGTATCCCATTGTGTTCCTCTCACTGGATGGATGTTGTGTCTTTTGTCAGACAGCCAGAGGAACTGTGAGTGCTGTGTCATCCTGTTGGCCTAGAAACAGGCTCTAGCATCCTCTCTCTCAGCATCAGGACCAGTATCCAGCACACTGTCAAACAAACAGCCAGCCAGCTGCGGTCTGTGATGCACCACCGCCTCAAATTACAACCTGCAGCTGCATCCCCAAGTCCTCTATACGTGCAACATTAGCATTAGATATTATATGCAGGGAATGCATTGGTGTGATTTGCATTCAATGTCACGGTGGCCTGTAGTGTTTGCACCAAGATTGTGCAGCAATAGATAGATAGATAGATAGATGTATATATTAGAAATTATTGTGTTACAGCAGCAGGTTATCCAGGCAATGCACAGGAACAGTAAATAATATGTGCATATCAACACTAGAGTTAAATATCTATAGATGATATAAAGAATTCACTATAAATATGCAGAATACACTATAAATATACCACACTTACACACATTAGTAAAGTGTGCAATAACCTATTATATAGATTAGCAAAGTGATGAAAACCCATCCAAAAGTCCTGTATACGTGCAATATTAGCATTATATATTATATTGCTTTTTCTTTGTTATGCTCTCTAAAGGAATGCATTAGTGTGATATGCATTCAATGTCACGGTGGCCTGTAGTGTTTGCACCATAGATTGTGCAGCAATAGATAGATAGATAGATAGAGAGATAGAGAGATAGATAGAGAGATAGAGAGATGTATATATTGATCCCAAACTGGGAAATGATTGTGTTACAGCAGCAGGTTATCCAGACAAAACAGTAAATAAATCAACACTATGCATATCAACACTAGAGTTAAATATCTATAGACAATATAAAGAATATATACACTATAAATATGCAGAATACACTATAAATATACCACACTTACACACATTAGCAAAGTGTGCAATAACATGCTATATAGATATTAGCAAAGTGATGTCACATTGTGCTTGTAGAGAGAAGGCTACTGCAGCTAAATGTGCAGCCAAGGTCTCAGACAGATACAGTAACCTGGCAGCATCCCCAAGTCCTGTATACGTGCTACATTATCATTAGATATTATATAGCTTTTTCTTTGTTATGCTCTCTAAGGGAATGCATTGGTGTGATTTGCATTCAATGTCACGGTGGCTGGTAGTGTTTGCACCAAGATTGTGCAGCAATAGATAGATAGATAGATGTATATATTGGAAATGATTGTGTTATAGCAGCAGGTTATCCATGCAATGCACAGGAACAGTAAAAAAATGTTGCATATCAACACTAGAGTTAAATATCTATAGACAATATAAAGAATATATACACTATAAATATGCAGAATACACTATAAATATACCTCACTTACACACATTAGCAACGTGTGCAATAACATACTATACATATTAGCAAAGTGATGTCACATTGTGCTTATAGAGAGAAGGCTTCTGCAGCTAAATGTGCAGCCAAGGCCTCAGACAGATACAGTAAGCACAATCAGAAGCACCTATAGTGCACTGCAATGTGGGGTCCAAAGTGTAAAAGGATGCTCTGCAGCCACACAACCCCCCTCAGGTAATTGCATATAATAAAAGTTGTGTTTTAAGGCCGTACGACCCACGCCGGCGGCGTTTTTTTGGTAGATGACACCGCCTCAGCTGTCTTTGTTGGCTGTCTCAGTCTTTCATCTCTTCGTACTCGGCAGCAGCAGCTGGCCTACTTTCACAAACCATCCCACCTGAAATATTCATCAAGGTCAGTCTGCTTAGTAGACTGGTAGGAATCCACGACATGAGAGAGACACAAAGGCTCCTGTTCACAACATCACACACCTTTCATTTAAACTCTAAGAGGAAAGGATCACTATCTTTTCCTTCCTGTCTTTCTTCCTGTCTTCCTCCTCCGAACACCGAGCCAGATTTAAGGACAGATGCTCACACTTGTGTAACAGCAGGAGGGGGAGCTCCACCACATCCTGTATTTGGGGCAGCAGAGTGGCTTAGTGAAAGCATCCTTCAACTGACTGACCTGGTTTTGAGGTTCTTGTTAGCAGACATTTGCTTCGCTGAGGAGTAAAACAGAGAATCCGTACCAGCTGCAGACATGATGACCTTTAATGTCCTTGGAAGAGTGTGTGCAAAAATGTAACTGAAGATTGTTTTGTGTCTCTAAATCTTTGTCTTCTGTTCCTGCATCTCTCCTCAGTCCTGGAGATTGATTTCTCTGAGCTGACCCTGGAGGAAATCATTGGCGTGGGCGGTTTTGGGAAAGTCTACCGTGCAGTGTGGCGAGGCTCAGAGGTGGCGGTGAAGGCGGCGCGGCGGGACCCCGACGAGGACGCCGAGCAGACTCTGGAGAGCGTGCGTCAGGAGGCCAAACTGTTCGCTATGCTCAACCATCCCAACATCATGGGTCTGCTGGGGACGTGTCTGCAGGAGCCCAACCTGTGTCTGGTCATGGAGTACGCCCGGGGCGGCCCTCTCAACCGGGCCCTCGCTGGGAAACGCATCCCTCCGTGCACGCTGGTGGACTGGGCCGTGCAGATCGCCCGGGGAATCCTCTACCTCCACAGCCAGGCCATCGTCCCCATCATTCACCGGGACCTCAAGTCCAGCAACAGTAAGAGTCTCTCTCTGTTCACATCACATGGTTACTTCTGCTTTCTTTTGTGAAGTTCTCCCAAAATGATGACTGATTCTAGTCGGTCTGACCCGAATGCTTCGAAGTTTTGATCGTTGCCATGGTAACCAACCTCCAAATCAATATTCAAATGCTTCATTTTTTAGGGTTTTATTGTATGTAATGATAAGGAATAATCCCACAACATTACTCATATTCAACATTAATTATTGTAAGTTATTCTCAGACGGATATAACTGTTTGTTGTGTGTAGAGGTGCGTGTGCATACAGTTAATGATGGTGACAGACAGAAGAACATGTCAGCCTGCTGCGCCTCTAAGCTTCGAATGCCTTTTGAATATTTCTCACCAAAGCTTTGAAGCCCAAAAAATGGTATCGGGAACACCCTAGATTCAGCATTCATTCCTAGAGTCAACAGAAAATTAACCAACTCCAAGTTTGATGATCATTTTAATAAGAGTTGCATGTAGGGCTGCAACTATTTTTGATTTACTGGTTATTTTCTGGATTTCATCTACAAAGAAAAGGCTGGAAAATAGTGAAAAATTCCCACGGTGACGTCGCCACGTTGCTTGTTTTGTCTGACAAACCAACACAGTCTCACGGCAGTTTGTGAAATAGTCACGAAATGTAATCTATTCGATACGTGTACATAGACACAGATTTCCCTTTTTTTGGTGACGATCAGCACGTCTTTCAACATCGTATATTTTGTGCATTTTCCTCCGAATGTCCAGCAAAACATGTCAATTTTTGCTCCAGTCTTTTAAAGAAAAAAAACTTAGTTAGGTTTAGGAAAAGATCGACTTAGTTAGGCTTAGGCAACAAAACTACTTAGTTAGGTTTAGTAGGAAAAGATCGTAGTTTGGGCGTAACTTAAGTATGGAAGTTTCATGACAAATAAATCAACGCTGACTTCTGGTTTCACACGGGGTACTAACAGCGGTCTCCTGGGCCAAAGTCTGCTGTTCTTTTGACCCACCCGTCCTCCTCCCTACGCAGCCGCTCTTTATACTTCCTGGTTCACAGTTACGTGGATTACATACAAATTGATTTTGCGAAAAAAAAGTCTATGTACACGAATCAATACATTCAATTTTGTGACTATTTAACAAACTGCTGTGCGACTAGGACGGACCATCAGTCCAAAACTCAAATATTGTAAGTTCACAAATATATCAAACAGAGAAAAGTGATAAAGACTCACATTTGAGAAGCTGGAACTAGAGAAGTTTTTACTTTTTTTTCTTGAAAAATGGCTTAAATGATAAATCAGTTATCATAATATTTGCCAATTTAAGTTTCTGTTGACAAAACAATCAAACTAATTATTAAATATTTTTGTGCTTTTAGTCGGACATAAGCAAGCAACTTGGAAACACAACTGTGGGTTCTAACAACGTCTGTGCCATTCAATATTGCAGTCAAATTATAGGGTAACCTAGAAACTGATCAATATTAATACTGATTGATATTTAGTCCTTCGGGTCTTTAGTGTGTTTTTTTTGCATAGTTTCAGGGTGAAATGTTTATCGACTCGATGGGGAATCAAGGAATTGCAGTTTCATCAGGCTTGTGGCAAAACTTATAGTATCCTGTAATGGACTGTTATATAATTATAGATACTCATGGCTGGCATTTCTGTCTTTAAGAGGAAAAGTTTTATAGTAAATAAATGCAAGAGGGAAGGTTGATTTTAAACCGAATACAGGTTTCAAACCTCGTCAAACACAGATTTATTTGATTTTGTCTGTGGGACTTAATGCACCTTTCAAATATAATGAATCATCCATGCATTCTGCAACACGCTGTGATTTTGCAGTGTTAATAATCAGTGTTCAGAAAAGAGAGCAGAAAGCAAAAGGAGTTTGCATGTATGTTTGTGGTGCAGTTGTAATCTTGCATTTTACCCAACTGGATCCCCCTAAATCCCAAGCCTATTACTGAGGATTTGCCCAGTGCTCGGCCCCAGCCTCCTGCTTCCTATTGGAGGCTCCGACAACACACACAACCGGCCTCCTGCCCGTCATTGGTTCGCTCTCTGGTGATCAGCTCAGGCGCTTCACTTCCAATAGGCTGCTGCTAAAGTGTTAAGTCAGTCTAACCAGTTGCCATCCTGGGCTGTCAGGGGAAAACCGGTGCCCTCTTCACAGTACAGGACGCTGCAGCATGCCAGTCTGCTCTTTCACTTTTACTTTTAATCCATGTTAGTGTCTAATCTGGACTTTTCCTTTCCTTTCTTGCCTAAATTTAGGTTCTAAGAAGTAGTTTTTATGTGATTAAAAACCGGTATGTCATTATTTTGGGGAGTTTTCTGCAGCAAAGTGAGAGGTCTTTGTGCATTATATAGAATTAAATTAGAACATATTTCACATCTATTTGATTTGCATCATTTTTTTTAGAAATCTCCACATTTTCATGTCAGGTGGGTCCTTGTGGGATGCAAACCCCTTCATTTAGAAACTCTGTTTTAATCAGTGATTACAGGAGCTAGTCAGGATGTGGCTCACTGAGACTGAGGCTCCACCCTGTGACGCATCACTGTGGTAATGAAGTGGTTGTTGGTGGCACAACTGGCAATATTATGAAGCTCGGCCTCTAAAAAAAGACACAAAATTTAGATTTCTTTCTTGCATCTCTGCAGCTTTTTTTCACCCAAAGGCAAAACAGAAACTGACCCACTTCACAGTTTAACGTTAGTGGTGTGGTTCTAGGGATGACAAAGACGGTCTGTCAGTCTACCACTTTGGTCCAGACTGAAATATCTCAACTACTGGATGGATTATCATTCAGTTTTGTGCAGATACTCATGATGCCCCTGATGACTTCTCCCTCACTCCCGCACCATCATAAGTTTCACATTTGTGGTTTTGAGTGAAATATCTCAACAACTATTGGATAAATTGTGATGACATCTGGTACACATTCATGTCCCACTCAGGATTAATTGTATTAACTTTGTTGATCCCCTGATTTTTCATCTTTCACCATCATCAGGTCAACATTTTAACTTGTTCATTAATTTGATATGAGGCCAAATACCAGCAAAACTATTTACATTCCCATCAGCTTCAGCTGTACTTTGTATTTAGTGTCATTTAGTAAATGTTAGCTGCTGCTAAACTAAGATGGTGAACATGGAAAACATTATAAACATAATGTAAGCATAGTCAGCATCATAGAGCCACAGATGTGTCTTTTTACTTTAATACTACATATACTACAGTATAAACTATACACCTAATAATATATAAAAGCCTTGTTGTGCACCACATCTTGGTGTTTCATACTCTAATCCTCCCTGTGAAACAGTGGTGGCTGAGCCAGTCTGTATATACCTTTCTCTGACTTTACTTAATGTGATCAAAATGTGACAATTTAATTAATAACAGCAGTGTCATGTTAATGAACGTCACTTTTTTCATAAAAACCTTCAACCCGATCTCACGGGAAGGCGAATAAATAGGACGACATTACATGGATCTTTTGCATGAGGAAGCATTTTAGCCTCTTCAAGTGTCATTTGTAACCCACGCAACAAAACTACGTTAACGGCCTTAGTTAGGTTTAGGAAAAATGTCATGGTTGGGCTTGAAATAAGTACGTAAACTAAGTAAAATACGTACGAAAACAACGTAACAGAAGTACGGAAAACACGTCACTAACGTAAATTCAAAATAACTCAACGCACTTTGGTACATGAACACCGGTCTCCTGGTTGAAAGTCCAGTGTTTGCTGGTCCCATCCACCTCCCGTCGCCTCCCGTCCCGCTTAGACGGATGCGTTTACATTGCAGTCAATACAGACTACATGGCGTACACATGAAACACCAAAAGCAAGAACGGCGTTCTTATTGCACGCAATATGAGGGAATAATCGTGTCATTCATACGCCTTTTATCGCAACCGGGCCGAAATCTTTTAGCAGCATTCAACAAACTCTACTTTTGCTGATGTGAACGTGGAAAAATATAAATCCCGCAGCAAAATTATCTGTAATTCTTGCTTCAAAAACAAAATCACAAAGAATGTGACAGCACCAAACACACTTCACATTTTTATTTGTAAGCCACTCAGTAATTTGTCATTTAGCAGTCCTCCTAATCCACATGTTTTGTTTTGTTTCTACCTTCAACCTTTCAACTGTCTCCTGCCTCTCTTTCACATGACATGCCATTTAGCTGATGCTCTTAGCATCTAAAGCGCTGTGCATTAGGCTACAGTGAGTGCATACATTTGGAGCATGACTGTCCTCAGGGGGAATCAGCTGTGTTTGTTTCATGTTCTACCTCCTCAGCTACACAGGAGCACGATCTACTTCAGCCACATGTCTGGGGTTTTTAGTTTCTTTGGAAAGTGCCTCTGCAGCATTAGAGCCACATGAGCAGCAGATGAAGGGACGCTTGAAGTGCACCGCAGCCTGCAGACACACCCTCTCCACCGGGCACCGCCACAGCAGATGGCCTGCTGGAGCTGAATGAGGAGAAAGAGAAAGCGTGTGTGTGGTTAGGAGGAGCACTACTTTGTGCATGTTGGGTTGTTTTTTAGAGCCTATCAGAGACAACGTGTGCGTCATAACGGGCTATTTCTGTACTTTAACTGTAGTATTGGTGTTTGTTCTGTTGTAAGGATACGCAGTGAGATCATTGATCAAGGTTGTGTTTTTCATCTCTGTTGTAGTGGCTCACTGTTTCTCTGTTTGTTCTCTCTTCTTCTCTACTCTGCTTTTATCCTTCCGATCCTTTCATCATGGCCTCCCACCAACCGCACCCTGTTTTGTTCATCCACCATGTTTTGCGTTTCCTCATGCGTTTTATCGTGGCTCTGATCCTCCTCCTGCTGCCGCCCCTCCCAACATCACAATCCTCATGATGATTACCTGAAACCTTTTTACTTTACCGCCAATCTGCACGTACTCCACCCACACATCCTCCTCCCCATCCTCCAACCAAAATCACCTCCCGCCCCGCCATCTCCGACCCCTCCAGTCTTGATCCTAGAGAGGGTCGAGATGGAAGACCTCAGCAACAAGACTCTGAAGATCACAGACTTCGGGCTGGCTCGAGAGTGGCACCGCACCACCAAGATGAGCGCCGCCGGCACCTACGCCTGGATGGCGCCCGAAGTCATCCGCTCGTCCACGTTCTCCAAGGGTAGCGACGTGTGGAGGTGGGCAGAGGAAGCAAACAGAACTGCACCAGGTGGTAGAGCTGGTCCGATACCAGCAGAGCAAAAACAGAGCCAGTTTATTCACCAATGCATCAGGAAAAAGTTCAGCTGTGGCAGCAGTTGCCATAGTAACGGAGCACAGACTGGCACACGGGGAAAAGAACAGCATGTTGTGTTTTATGAGACGGGTACAAAACTAAAGAGTTCATATAACTATAAATATACATTCATGAGCAGCTTTATGTACTCGGGCAGCACGAAAGATCATCACAGGGGATCTTGTGTGTCTCTCTTATTTAAAAGATTTAACATAAACACAGCTAGACAGGCTAGTATGCAATATAGAATAAGAGTAAGTGTAAAAATGAAGCTTTGTTTATACTCGCGTGATGCACCGTGGCGCGGGCCGACACAGATGGCGCACAAAGGCGTTTATGCTCAACGCGTTGTTTGTTTCAGTATTCTCCAAAATACCAGAGTGCATACAACTATAACTATAATAATCCATACCTCTCTTTTATCTTAACGCACTTCTTCCTGGTTTATTTTATTTATTGCAGGTCATTTACCCACAGTGCATCAGTGTGTGGTTTTGGCATCAGTCACATGGATCTGTCGACCGCTGCTCTATTTTCTTATTTTTTACCTTTTCTGACTCACCTTGGTATTTACACGAGTGCTAAATAATGCCATCCTAATCCCCTTTTTGACATTTATTCCAACAGCGTGCTTTGCTGTAGACTCACACTATATTTCAGCAAACATCCTGCTTGACATTCATATATTCACACATTTATCTTCACAACCAGATTGTTTATATTGTACAATAGGTGTTTTTACACTCACACCAAGCTCCTTATCTAAGGAGGATATTGTAGCATGAAGCACATTTTTTGAGGGTGTATATTCAAATAGTATTTATGCTTATTTTCAGATTAATTCAGCACCTGTTTTCTGTGTTTTTCTTTCCTTTTTTTAACCTTAAAGTTATGGCGTGCTGCTGTGGGAGCTGCTGACAGGAGAAGTTCCCTTTCGGGGTATCGATGGTCTCGCCGTGGCGTACGGGGTGGCGATGAACAAGCTGGCTTTGCCCATTCCCTTGACCTGCCCGGAGCCCTTTGCACGTCTCATGGAAGGTAAGAGACACTTAAAGTGAAGCATTATCCTCCAAATGAGATGGAAATTATCTGAACTGTGTCCAAACATTTTGTAATGGAGAGCCACAGGCAAAACAACAGTGCCAGTTTATGTGCCAGAAAGATACCTTTGAACATTTATAATTAAATTAGTAAAGAAAGTAAGTTCATCCAGCTCAGTAGCATCGAATAAACAGAATATTTGATCATTTTCTGGAATCATTTGAAGGGCCAAACTACATTTTTGCTGAGGCAAAATTGGCTCAAGTTTCTGAGACGGTTGTTTTTCATGTTGTGCCACAGAGTGCTGGAGCTCAGACCCTCACTCCCGACCGCACTTCACAATTATTCTGGACCAGCTGACGGCCATCGAGGAGTCGGGCTTCTTTGAGATGCCAGCAGAGTCCTTCCACTCTCTGCAGGATGACTGGAAACTAGAGATCCAGGAAATGTTTGATCAACTGAGGACCAAGGAGAAGGTAAACATGAGAGGGCTCTTCTCTAATGACATAGCCTACATATAGGAATATATTTGTATTAGGAAGTTTAAAGGGATAGTACGGGTGTTTTGAAGTGTGATTGTATGAGGTACTTCTCCATAGTCAGTGTATTACCTACAGTAGATGATGGTCGGCACGCCCCCAGTTTGGAGGAGCAGACAGGAGTTACCGCACAGTACCAACCATCATCTACTGTAGGTAACACACTGACTATGGATAAGTACCTCATACAACCCCACTTCAAAACACCCAAACTATCCCTTTAAGGTTTGGAGTTCAATGCAGATGTTTCACAGGTTTCACCTCTTCTTCTTCTTCTTGTTCCCTCAGGAGCTGCGATCGTGGGAGGAGGAGCTGACCCAAGCCGCTCTGCAGCAGAAATGCCAGGAGGAGGCTCTGAGGAGGCGCGAGCAGGAACTGGCCGAGCGGGAGATCCACATCCTGGAGCGAGAGCTCAACATCATCATCCACCAGCTCTACCAGGAGAAGCCTCACGTGGAGAGCAGGCAGGGCAAGTTCCGCCGCAACCGCCTTAAACTCAAGGATGGGAACAGGATCAGCTTGCCTTCAGGTATTAGGGCAATAAGGGCATGTGTTATCTGATTGCTGTATCATCATTACTTTATGATATTGCTGCTATGACTTCCCTGCATTGGGGATATCTGCAGGGTCATTGACAAATATTGTATAATATCTGCAATTTACTTATTATTTTACTAAAAAGTTACATACAGCAGCTTTAAATGTCCAGTGTTTATTATTAGATTTTAATAGAATTGTGTCAATCAGATTCCTAATTTTTCTCTGACGTTAATGTGTTTTATTTTTTTTAACCTTATTTAGATTTTCAGCATAAAATCACAGTGCAGGCGTCTCCCTCTCATGATCGGAGGAGGAGTTTGCTCAGCAGCAGCTCCAGTCCTCCGAGCAGTCCACCGATGCTGCCCCGCCTCCGAGCCATCCAACGTAAGCACCATCACAATCTCATACATTGATCATTATTACCATGGAGCACAGAATGTGTGTTTTCTCTCCAAGGACGTCTGAATGAACTTGTTTACTCAGTGTAGTTAGTATTCATTACAAGCTATTTAATGTTTGCCCTTGATATCTATTCTCATAATGTATTCTCATTAAAATGTCTCGTTTTGCAGTCACCCCACGGGAGGGATACACAGCCTGGGGTCGCGGCACAGGTTTACAGCAGGATGAAGAGGAGAGTGAGGAGAGGAAGGGCTCCAGGAAAAAGGGCAGATCCCGCGGGTGTGGTCCATACAGGGAACACAGCGCTGACGCCAGGTGAGTCCAGAAATAGTCCTTACCCACTTTCTCCAGATAACCTTAAAGGAACAGTGTGGAGCATTTCGAGGGATGTATTAGCAGAAAGGGAATATAATATTCATATGTATGTTTTATTTAGTGTATAATCACCTGAAACTAAGAA
The DNA here is from genome assembly GCF_043250625.1 of Sebastes fasciatus. Lineage (NCBI taxonomy): Eukaryota > Metazoa > Chordata > Actinopteri > Perciformes > Sebastidae > Sebastes > Sebastes fasciatus. The sequence continues at coordinate 6,770,147 of NC_133809.1, read as the reverse complement.
TCGTTGTGTTTTCGTTACCTTAGAATGAGTCCTTCATACCTACATAGGGAGCAGGTCCTCTTCAGAGTCCGCCATGTTGCTCCACCATGTTTCTACAGTAGCCCAGAACAGACAAACCAAACACTGGCTCTAGAGAGACACATTCACGTTTTTACGTTACCTGAAGGCCACCGTAGTTCTCTGACACACTTGTGAAACTGTGGTAACGTGAGCCGCCGTCTGACTTCTGTTGCTCCTAAAGTAGTGTTATTATTGTAAGGATGACCTCTGAGCGAGGCGAACGGTGTTGCCAAAGAACATATATTGCCAAGAAGTGAAAGTCAATTGTTGGTTCCATTGCAACATCAGCGCCCAGCAGCAAAGCTACGCTTCTGCCATTTTGGACTGAAAGCGACTACCGGACGCCAGTAAAACGTCCACCTAAAAAGTACCGTACTAAAGTAAAACAAAATTATTTCTATTCTATTGTCATTTTCTACTGTAGTGGCCTGTGTTGAACAATAAAATATTATAAATATAATTTCAGTTTTCAGTCCAAAATAGCAGCAATGGCTGCTGTCAAAAAAACACCTGGAGTTTCGTCTCTGTGCTTCTATACTTTTTGCCGTCACCACGATTTTGCACTTGGAGACTCATGTTGCTAGATGTCGACAAATCCTACAAGCTGTACCTCTTTTAATATTTTCAGTTAAGGATTTTTAATATAATAAGTCAGTTCACTCAATGATGAATACTTTTTAAATATAGTTTTTGGTTATAATAGGTCACCGTGTCTTTTACGAAACAAAATCCGAGCCTGTTTTTTATTATTTCCATCTTCATCCTCTCTACCTGACAGTGTGAAGCCTCCTCATGAAGGCAGCAGGCAGCGGTCCTGCAGCGCCCCAAACCTTCGCAGATCCCCGAGACACAGTCCAGCAGTACCTGGAGTGCCGAGCCTTGTGGAGATGGGTAAGCAGGACCAGATTATTGCGTCTACATTTGTCTGGCCTAAAGTATGCATTCACACTCCACATGATAATACAGCAGCTGTAGTCTAACGGTAAGCGAAGTGGCAGCCCGGCTGGGATAGATGTTTCACTCCCACATGGCTCTTAGTGGTTGACCAGAGAAACTCACAGACGTGCATGTTTGTAGCTGTGTGAGTGTAAACAAGCTGGTCCTGAAAAAGCATTATGCACACTCAGCAAAACAAACTTAGATGGATGGAATTTAACTAACAAGTCACTTCATATTTGAGGAGCTGATATTCAGATCTTGTCCACTATTGTGTCTGTGAATATATCTACAAATACTGGTTTACATGCTTTATAAGACAATATGAATGATCCTGTTTTTAGAAAACGAAGACTGCTGCTTCACTACTGATCCAGGAGCAACTTCTGGTCAGTCCTACCTCTGCATCCCCTTCCAGAAGGAGGGCCACACGGCTGCTGCTGCTGCTGAGGGTGATGGAGATGAGTACTGCCCCAGCGTCCAGGTTCCGGGGACACCGCCGTGCAGGAAGAGCCCCGGTGGGGGGCGGCGGTCTGAGTTGGTCCTGCTGGGCTGCGGAGCTCTGCTAGCAGCCGTCGGAATGGGCTGCAACTTGCTGACTCTGGCCCAGCCGGAGGAGAACATCAAGTCACGATGGGACGGTTTCTTCCACAGAACGGGGGGGCAGAGGCGAAGCACCAGCCCCCCGACTCGCAGACTGTTCCGGCGGGAGAGCCCGCTGAAACCTTCGGCGCCCTCGCTGCCCGAGAAAGGCTTGCCCCCCTCTTACACGCTGCTGTCCTTATCGTCGGTGTCTGACTGCAACTCCACCCGCTCCCTGCTGCGCTCCGACAGCGAGGAGCTGTTGGTCTGCCGCCCTGTCTCGCCGCGCAAACATATTCCGGCCTGCCAAACCCCGATCAACCCGCTGGTCAACACACACATCGAGAGCTTCAAGCGTAACCCCCGCCAGTCCCTCACACCCACGCATGTACCATCTGCCCAAATTCCCTCACGTAGCCTGCGGCGAACTCCATCAGACGGAGCCATCAAGAAGAGCTGTCCTTCTAATAATCTGGAACCACTGATAGAAAAAACAGCACTAGAGAACGCAGGTAAAGTCTTCTTTATTTCAAACTAGATGGAGAGTTTTTACTGCTATGGGGTTTTTGGCCGAAGCCAGTTCGTCTGTTTGTCTCATTCTCGTGAATGCAATATCTCAGGAACAACTTGAGCACATTTCTTCATATTTTGCACAAACTCAAGGATGAACTGATTCGATTTTGAGGGTCAAAGTTTCACTGTGACCTTACAAAACATGTTTTTGGCCATAACTCAGGAATTCATACGCTAATTATCACAATTGCACACAAAAATATCTAACAGGATAAAATCATGGATGTATGAAGAGAACTGGATACAGCGTTGTAGGCGGACTCCCCGTTCATTCCTATGAGAGTTGCTCAATACCGCATGAAGCCAAAAGGCTCGAGTGATCAAGTACCCGGATCCATTGGGCCCATAGAGCAGGCGCAGTAGCGTTTCCTTTAACTCCACCTCCCAGCCCTTGGTCCAGCCTCGGTCTGGGTCTCATTCACATGAACGGAGGAAGGAAAATAACTCTGGATTCAGCAATTAGGGCATTTTACAACTTTTAGGACCTAATGATTTAAATAAGAGCTATTAGAGCGTTCGTACTAGGAAGTTGATTTACCTAAAAAGAAAAAAGTCCTTTTGGGCCCAATGCCATCACATGACGGACACGGAAGTTGTTGTAACGCCGTTTTGCCACTACGAAAATTTGCTTCACAGCCCGGCACTCTTCCCGGGGGCTTGGATAAAATGATGAAGTGATGACATATTGGACAGACATGGATGTAAACTTAATTGGTTCCCTCATAACACAGCCTCAATCATACAGTATTAATGTTGTGCTTTATTGGCCGACACCTGATAGTTAATAAATCTCAGATATCGGCCTGATAACGACCCAATAAAACCAATAACTATCCCGATAAATTTCAGTCTGAAAATAGGTTGGACGTGTTGGGTTTTCTCTAATTGTTTTTATCTCTCTCCCTTTTTTCTGACAACAGGTGGCTTCAGAGGTTTAAAAGAAGACCGTCCCGAGGTCCCGAGGCTCCCCGATCCCAATCTCGTGTTCCCCCCAACTCCCCGTCGCCGCTGTGCTCCCGAACGCCCCAAAACCCTCGACTTTGTAGCTCGGCCTCGGCCGTCGCCACGGGCGCGCTGCGATGTGTTTTGGGCGGAGGGGAAGCCCAGGGGAAACGGACAAAACCTGGGCAACGGCGAGTCCCCCGCCCACACCTCCAGCACAGAGACTCCTCCGACCGTAGAGTTCGGTAGGGACCCGGCGGTGCTGCCCACCCCCATGGAGGCCCCGACGCCCTACTCCCCCCGCCGCAAGAAGGAAAACCTGCTGGATCGGCTGGATGAGGGACAGTGCCGGGATGGAACCGTCCCGCTCTGCAGACCGGAGATCAGCTTTCCCAAAGACTCACCGTACCGCTACAGACCTGGATTCTGGTCCTAACTCAGCGGTCCAACACCAGGAGGGGGACTGTCCCTGCTGTTAGCCTTTGGACTCTTACAGGTCAACTAGTGCTGACAGAATGAATCTGCTCTAGCTTTAATCAGTACTGAACGGGGGCCGCTCACCTTTCCCTCTCAACAATATTGTCACTAAATTACAGGAAGACTTTACTGTGAATATCCTCAAATTTGGCGTCTAAAACTACGAAAACAAACCATAGACTGTCTATATAGATGGACGACGTGTCTCCACTTCCTCCCACTGTACAAAAGTGAAGCCAAAATATGAACCAAATAATATGAGTGCTGCCATCTTGAGATTTTTACATCATTTTAAGCCAGAGTTTGCGCAGTAGTGATCGGGGGGGTTGGAGCCGTGGTATCGAGGTCCCGCCCACACACCCGCCCGAGCCAATCACGAGCCAAGGACGGCTGCAGCTTGAGTGAGCCACCTAGCTGCTACGTTAGCACCATGGTAGCTGTTAGCTAGAAGGACACAACAACTAACCATAATATCTCTATAACTACATTTATGATCAAACTGACACACGTTCTATTACACAGACTCGTGACGGTTATGGAAAATGAAAGTTACATCTCCTCCCTCGTACAATTCCCGCGCCTCCGGCTGTGACTGCTTCACTCAGAGCAGCTGTCAATCACAGCTGTCAATCATGACGTCTCACCCCCTTTTTATAGCATCAAATAACTAATTAATACTAGGGCTCTCCGTTGATTAAAATATTTAATCTCACATTTTTTATCTGTTCAAAATGTACCTTAAAGGGAGATTTGTCAAGTATTTAATACTCTTATCAACATGGGATTGGACAAATATGCTGCTTTATGCAAATGTATATATATATTTATTACTGGAAATCAATTAACAACACAAAGCAATGACACATATTGTCCAGAAACCCTCACAGGTACTGCATTTAGCATAAGAAATATGATCAAATCATAACATGGTAAACTGCAGCCCAACAGACAACAACAGCTGTCAGTGTGTCAGTGTGCTGACTTGACTATGACTTGCCCCAAACTGCATGTGATTCTCATAAAGTGGGCATGTCTGTAAAGGGGAGACTCGTGGGTACCCATAGAACCCATTTTCATTCACATATCTTGAGGTCAGAGGTCAAGGGACCCCTTTTGAAAATGGCCATGCTAGTTTTTCCTCACCAAAATTTGGTTCAGGTTTGGAGCGTTATTTAACCTCCTTCTCGACAAGCTAGTATGACATGGTTGGTACCACTGGATTCTTTAGGTTTTTCTAATTCTATATGATGCCAGTATCTCCACTCTAGCTTTAAAACTGAGCCGACTACGACCTCTGAAAGATCGATTGTATTAATGCGTTAAAGAAATTAGTGGCGTTAAAATGAATTTGCGTTAACTTTGACAGCCCTATTGAACATACATCAGCGTGATAAGAGCTACCTAAAGGTGGCGATCCAGATGTTTTGCCTTCACTTTTGGGGATCTGTCATGTCGTCCATCTTTATATACAGTCTATGAAGCGAACCATGAAAAGTGTTTGAGAAAAGGTCTGGTTGTTGATGCATTAGAGGGTCTTGATTTCTCTCACTTCCAGAAACCCTGTCGTTTGTCATTCAAGATGTAAATGATTTATTTGGGAGTAAACTGATTATTGTCTTTATAGCAGAACGGCATTGACAGTTTCACAAAGCTTTACATACTTTTTATTTCTAGCTTGAGTTCAAGATTGTGCATTTAATGAAGTGCACTTTTGGAAAGCGTCATGAATGTAAAGCTTCAGGTTTTTTTCCATCGTAAAAAAAACCCCTCTTTGTGTTATTTGATCTCGTCTGTATAACTCACTCTCCTGTGCTCGTGGCTGATGGATTCCTGTTTTTCTACTGAGCACCTGTCATCACCAATCACTCGTACGCAGTAATGTCCCAGGGACGGGGGATGCTGTTGTATAATATGAGCACTTCTTTGCATTAGGTCTTGAAACGGTGTCGGTAAAATAATGTCTGACACCGTCTCGAGCCCTATACGGTGAACTGAACTATAAAAGAAGAATGTCACTGCTGCTTGAGGTTTAAATTGGGACCGAAACACTGTCAGGAAGTCACAACCAAATATATCAAAGAACTCATTAATTCCCCGTCGAGTTCGTTCTTTGTTTGTGATCCTGTCAGAGCAGCTTGTTTAGCAGTTGAGAAACATTTCTCCAAACTAAAAAAGGGAACTTTGTATTTGTAACTCTGTAAATTGTCTGCCTCATAAAATGTTGATCGAGACAGAATGAGGGATGTAAAGTATGTAAGCGACAAACTGCATGAGTGTTGAACGGCACACAGGTGAAGCAGCCCTGGAGGCATGTGTAAGCTCATTCCTGATTATTTATATTTGTATTTATTTAATTTTATTTATTGATTAATTTATCTGATGGTTTATTTTTATAATTATATTTGCCTTGATTTTTGATGTTTTTAGAGTTAAATGTGGCTTCAAACTAAATGCAGCCACATTTGACTTACTTCGTATTCATTTGTCTGTTTCTTGCATTTTAAATAATGTTCAGGTTGTTTTAACATCTTTAAACAAGGGTGCAATCCAACTAGAGAACTAAAGCTGACACGATTAGTTGATGATCAATATTTTGAAGTGAAAATACCAAACATTCCCGAGTTCCAGTATTTTTGGACTGTAATCCTGGGAAAACAAGCAATTAGAGCTGCAACAATTAATCAATTAATCGATTAGTTGTCAACAATTAAATCGATTAATCGGTTTGTTTAATTTTTTAAGATTCCAGCTTCTTAAATGTGAATATTTTCTGGTTTTCTTTACTCCTCTATGACAGTAAACTGAATATATCAATATATCTCAATACATCATTTTATACAGTAGACCAACCAACTAATCGATTAATTGAAAAAATATTCGACAATGAAAATAATTGTTGCAGCCCTACAAGCAGTTTTATGACCCCAAATGGAGCTTTAGTGAATTGTGACGGGTGTTTTTTAATTGAGAAAATAACCAATAATTCAAATAATCATTAGTTGCAGCCCCAAATCCAACAATCAGAAATGTTATTTAACTGAGCTAAACGCATAAAAACTGGTCCGTGCACATTGATTAGTTTTTGTTTCTACATTTTACTCATGTTTGTCTGGACCGGACTGGAGTTAAATATTAATTTCAAATAGGTTTTACCATTTTTTCAACCTGCTTGACAAGGAAATTCACAATATTGGAGGAAGTGCCAGGTTACTATGCTGTCAAAGGTGGGAAATCCTACTAATAAACTGTCAGGTAAAAAAAGAGCTAATTAATTATTTGAAAAGAACAAATGGAAACACTCTGACTCTGGTCTTGAAGCCCCGTTTCTCTCATTTCATTTCCAAATGTGACCTCTCAGCCTGGAGGGCAGCATCCTCTGAGATCTGATCTGTCTTTATCCCGAGTGTGATGTAAACGTGAATGCTTTTTTCTCGGAGGACTGTGCAGAATGTGATCAATGTAAAAACACAGTATTTCAACTGAGGGTGCTAGTTGAAGCAAAGCTCTCTTGTCTGAGCCTGAGTTGTAGCCAAGGTGTCGTTATCTGTCTGAAATGTTACCACGAATAAGCTGATCTTACTGTTGCTGATGGACATTGTTCAGGTTGGGAATAATACTGTTATTAACTGACTTGTATTTGCACTGGAACACACTGATTTGAGTAAAATCATAGTAAACAATCCAGCAGGGTCACCATTTCTTCTGTGTTTCCTCGGTGAATTAACGGGTATAAAAGCCGCTATAATCTATATTTTTATGATAATAATGGATTAAATGTGTCATATGAGAGACTCTGGAGTTCCCCTTCAGGAGTTCCCCCGTTTTAAAGCATCTTTCAGCTCATTGTTTTGATTTACCAGCACAAAACTTTACTGTTTTGCTTCACTATCACTGCTCTCATTGTTGCTTTTTTCAGAAGAAAAACTATAAATGTCACTGTGCACTACTTGCCCAGCACAGTGTAGCATAGGCCCTTTATACAGCAGCCAGTTTGACGTGTCATTGCAGGGTGAACACAGGTGTAATTAATAACAATAATTAAAGCCCTGTTCCATTTAGGGGCGCCACTGTGACACTAAACACAACAGGACCATAATAAATTATATCAATTACACCTGTGTTTACCCTGCTATGACATGTCAAAATAGCTGCTGTGATTTAGCATTTAAAGAGCCACATATTTCCCTCAGGAGGAGCTACGAGACTGGCAACAGTTTGTGCTTCTTATGTATTAGTAGTAGATTTTAGTTAGAGAGCTAAGCATCCATTTCATAGAAGGATAGTTACCCGGTTGTTTAGCAAGACTTCCTGCTGTCTTAATGGTATTTCCAAAATCCTCAAAGACTCTTCTAACCATCTGAATGAAAATAATTCAGTCCTCTTCACGATAAAAAAGATTCTTCAACCGTTTTGCAACTCTGTTTCCTATCCAGGTAACCGGCCGGCTGCCATCTTTGTTTGATCAGGACAGCAGCGCAACGTGGGAAACAGGTAAAAATGTTTTTTATCATGCAGTTTACAGAATATTTTTCACGCAGATGAAAACAACCTTCTAGGTTTTTTAAATCTTGCTAATAAAATAATGATCTGTCTGAGAAATGGATAGTCACTATGGTACGGAAGAGGATTAGGGCCACATGTGAAACATTTTATTTGAGTTCTGAGGTATAAATCAGAATTCATTCATTAAACTCAGAATTTAAATACATTTGTAACATGTGGCCCTAATCCTCTTATGTACCATTGTAACTTTAATAGAGTGCTCCGGGGATGACGTATTTTTGTAGGCCAACCAGGAAATTAGCATCGCCCTGGGTTCCCTCGACAAAAAGCCAAAGGGATTTTTCCATTGGGTTTTGGATTATTGCAGAAAATAAGCTCTTTGGCAAACAAACGTTTATGATACTTACACGTTTTGTTCCATTAAATAATCTCCACAAATGAACACCACTTTTAATGATTTTTGTCGTGTGAATTCAATCGCCAGAAGTAAAAATCTAGTGTTAGGCTATAAACAAACTACTGACGGTTGCTGAGTATACACAACGAGGCTGTAAAGGTGGACGAGTTAGTGATGACGTTTAGTAATCTCATTTAGCCAGTTGTTAGCAGCTGCCTTTTTTAAGACACATAAAGGCTTCAAAATTCACAAGTGGGATATTTATTGATGCATTTTATGTCGTAGAACAAAACGTTAAAATCTCTTCAGCTTATGTTAACCACAGCCCTTATTTCAGTCATCTATTTAAAACCCATTGACTTCCAGACGAGGGAACCGGAAGTGCACTCTATGTAGCTAATGTTGATTCATGAGAGACACACAACAAAGGTCTAATCCAGCACCAAACAGCAGACAGTTTGCAATTAGCTGGTGAACATTGTTGAGCATTCAGCAGCTAAAGAGCCAGATATTTCATTCAGGAGGTGGTGGAGACCAAAACGGAGCTAAAAGAGAGTGAATATTATACTTAAAGTCATCAGGTAGCCAGAAAGATGGTTCCAGGTGAATGCTAATGTGTCTGTTAATGTGTAAAGCACCAACTGTTTGGAAACAAGTTTACCTATCAATATATAAATGGTGATAATATCACAGTGTTGCGTTCACAGCTTGTTTTTACTGCCGCCAAGTGGCCAAAAAATCAGTTATTGCAGGTTTAAAGTAGTAAATCTCAAGATATCCATCTTTGTAAATAATGTCATGTGTTATATATATTTTCTGTCCCATGACACCATGCCTCATTATATAATTTTCTTGGAAAATCAACTCCATGACCCAACTTATGACCCGAGCCTCACCGTGGCAGCTACCAAGATGAAAAATCATTTCAATCGGCTTTGGTTAACTTATTTATTTACACGTGTCGCTTTTCAGGAACGTAGGAGAAAAATTTAAAATGTAAGATAAATCCACAGCTGCATCACAACAAAAAAGGTACTTCAATCAATAGACACATTTATTACACGCATACCTTCACAATAAACATACAGTATTTGTTGATACAGTAAATGCTGTGAATGAAGTGCTTTGTTTTGGCATCAATAAACACAAATAGCTTGTCTCTCCATTATATTTTTCATGATTCATATAAAGTAGCCTATTTACATTTTGTGATATGTCTCTTACTGCAGCATGTGCTCTTGATGTCCTCGTCTACACAGTTAGAATCTTACTCAATGAAAGCACCTTTACTTCTGATATAATCGAGAGTATAAAAAAAATTGTCTTTTTGTTGTACTTTCAAAATCAAAGTACTGCGGTGGTGTAGGTGGCTGTTACTCATTGACTCCGTGCCATTCAAGAGACATCTTGTGCGAGGGCACGTGCTAATTAACAGTGACACCCGCCTGCAGACATGCTGGACTCACTCTATGGAACTTGTTGCTCCTGTCTCTATCACAAGTGTTGGCCTGTATGTGCAATGTTTGGACTGGCAGTGCATCAGTTTGTAATGGTTAAAAAACACTTGGGATGGATTCATACTAGATAAATTTGGCAGTTTGGAGACAGACACTCAGCATCTGGTACGATTTTTAAAAAAAGAAAATGCTTCAAGCACACAACGATGAAGTTCAATCACGTAACTGGCAACCGGATGCTGTGCAAGGCAAAAGCAAACAAATATCTTCTCACACCGAGACCTCTGACTCGTGGTGCGTAAGGTCTGGGTGGCACTCGGTAGGGCTGACGGGTGAGAAGTCATCGCACAGCCGGCGCTTATGTCGCCTCTTTCTTTTCCCTTTGGGCGCTCCGGCGGATCTTCATCTCTGTCAGCTGGATGTAGCGGATGGCATTGGTGTCTGGAAAACAAAGACAGGAAAAGGCTCATTTACTTCCTGCTCAGACAGGAAACGGTGAATCAATATGCTCGTAAATCTACCGCGTAAACTGAACTCAGTGGGACACGTGACATGGTAAAGTGGCGACAGGAAATAATATTAAGAAATGTTTTTTCAGGAACTATGAATAAACATATCTTTGTTTCCAAATACAACACCATGCATATTTTAGTTTATTTATCCTGTGCGGTTTTACAGGACCAACAATGGCAAACAATGATCTTATCAATCAGGTGAAACATTAACAAAGCACGAAGCATTTGAATAAAAGTAGATAAGGATATACAGTACACCGATCAGCCATAACGTTAGGACAGCATGGGTACCCTGACCGGTCTGCGGCTACGCAGCTCCATACGCAACAAACTGCGATGCACTGAGTGTTCTGACACCTTTCTATCGGGAACCAGCATCAACTTTTTCAGCAATTTGAGCTCCAGTAGCTCTTCTATTGGATCGGACAACGGGGCCAGCCTTCACTCTCCACGTGCATCAATGAGCTCAGGTCTGACCCTGTCGCCGGTTCACCGGTTCTCCTTCCTTGGACCACTTCTGGTAGGTCCTGACCACTGCAGACCGGGGACATCCCACAAGAGCTGCAGTTCTGGAGATGCTCTGACCCAGTCATCTAGCCATCACAATTTGGCCCTTGTCAAAGTCACTCACATCCTTACGCTGGCCCATTTTTTTCCTGCTTCCAACACATCATCTTCAAGGACAAAATGTTCACTGCCAGGTGCCATTGTAACGAGATAATCCATGTTATTCACGTCACCTGTCAGTGGTCTTAATGTTGTTAATGTTATGGCT